>NC_135498.1:3337500-3937500 GCF_052857255.1 Amblyomma americanum
TCAGCCAAGGATCTGGGGAATACGTACTGTATTTAAAGAGTTGGTGGTGTGCTACAGATGCACTCCTGTTTCGGCTGTCAAAAATTTAGATCTATTGAACACTTTCCTTCGTAACCTTCCAGCTCAGTCCGACATCACCGCATTTAGCCTGGATGTGGGTTCTTAACGAGTCATGCAACCCAAGAACACCTTTAAAAACGCACATTTATATGGAACCAACCAAACGGCCACAACGCTGTTGTAGCGACAACGATGTGAGGGCGAGGTTTTTTTTTAAATCATTACTTGGTTTTAGCTACCGTTATCGGTAAGCCGAGGCGAAGATTCGCCAGGAACCACGGTGATTCGGAGGAAGAATGTGAAAAGAACTTTCCGATCCGTTGTGTCCGAACGCTATACCGCCTAACTCTGTACCGTCCGGAAACGCGGAAGCGTGGCAGCTTTTTAAGGGCTGCGCCATGCTGCGCTATGATGGCAGAAATCGGGTTGGCTGCAAGAGTGATGTACAACCTTGCGCGCATCAAGTATTTCTCCCCCGTGAAAACGCGCCGCGTGTACTGACAACGCACGCGAAGGAGCCGCCCAACTTCGCTGTGATGGGCGCTTCAGTAGCCCGCTCCTTCATGAATCCCGTGATGGTGCAAGTTCGGCGCCGCCGGCGCGTGCGTACCATGCGCGGAGCGTGTTCGCGAGCGAAAGGCGCTCCACACGAGCCAGGCTTCACACGGGGCGTGCTACCGCGGTTACACCCCGTCATCACGGCGTTCTTCATTGCTCGCAAGCGATAAGACGCCGGACGAAACGGGAGAAGAAGGGCGCGGGCGGCTGTAGTGAGATCATCCGGGACCATCCGGGACGCGCGCTCTCTTGCTCGAATGCAGCCGCGGATGCTTGGGTTGCGTTTGGCTACAAGCCTCTGTCGTTGACATTCCGGCGTGTCCGTCCCTAGCCCGTCTGCGCTTCGACGAAGTCGGCGGCAGAAGTGCACCGTGGTGCAGTGTAGCGTGTGCGACCTGCACGAGACCCACTTCAAGGATGCGGCTAGCCTCATCTGAAACCCATTCTGGTGAGTACGGCGGAACTGCGAAAAAAATCGCGCCTTCTTCTAGTGCCGACGAGAAAGGCTACAAGTTTTTGTTAGATACCTGTCACATCTCTTTCCGTCTTTCTGACCGCAACCCTGGCGCTCGTCATGTTGCGTTCACTGCCCTTTTAGAACCTCTGCCAGCTTGGTTCTACTCATGTGACAAGTGAGAAATTTCGCTTGCGGAATAACGGTTGCCAGAATAATGTAACAGCTGCGGTTACTACTAACAGCTCTTTACATTGATTGCAATGTATGTTATGTAAAAGAATGCTCCTGAAAATAGACCGCGTTCCAGTTTCCGAGTGAACGGCATTTCGTGATTCTGTCGTGTTAGAAAACAGCGCCAATAAACTGTAAGGCATTCACTCGAAGAAATTGAATTCCTCCGAGGCTGGCTAATTAAATTTGAGAAGGGGGTCACGCAGTTTTTGTTTCTTTCAATATTGGTCGGAATTTGTCTCTGCGTTGTTCGCGCTTTTCCTTTGCTGCCGTCATTGCTACGGTTGCTCCTCTTTACGCAACGTGCTGCGAAGACACGCGAGTGCTCTTGAACGCGCACAACTGATCGTCTTCGTTTAGCTATCCAGATGCAATAAAAGTGCACGAAGTTATGTGCGGCATGCGCACATAGTTATCATCGCTAGTTCTGACTGGCAGCTCTCATGAGAGGGGGTAAGAATAGGTGGAAGGCGTTGCCGGACAACTCGCGGCATGTCGTCTCACAGGTGGGGAAGACCTGTGCTTTTTTTTATTATAGCGTAAGCATTATATGGCTACTTTTGCGGTTTCGTGTCATCACGAGCTTCTCATCACGATAACATTCGAACAAATTGAGTTATAAGAAAAGAATGGTTGCATTAGATAGAACATCTAAAAATCTCGCAGGGGAAATGATGAGGTGCATGTGGGGTAATTAGTTAAATAATTAGAGCCAAAAATATCCAAAAAGTGGGCAGGCCTGAGCAAAAGTGGCGCCAAATTTTAAAACACAGCAAGTGGGCGGAGCTAAAGCGTGGCGCCAAATTTGAAAAACCGGAAGTGTGGACGAAGTGAAGCATGGCGCCAAATTTGAAAAAAAAAAAGCGTGCCGCCAAGATTTCAAACTCAAAATGGGTAATGATGGAACATGATTAATTTTAGGTAAAGAAGGTCAAAGCGGGGCGAGGAAGCGTCAATGCTTACGCATTCCTCCAATGCGGGTGCCACAGTGATCTCTTATTTTTTTATACGCTTCGCACAAAGAGGCACAGTTTCCCACAGCCGTCGATTGATGGCTGTTGTGAAGGGTACGGCTACTCACGAATGCCTCTTGTGGTAGCGAAATTTCTGCGCTCTCGATCTCGATCACAGTGGTCACATTTCGATATAGGCTAAATGTTAGAGGCGCGTGCACTGTGTGATGTGAGTGCGCGTTAAAAAACCCCAGGTGGTGTAAATTACGTGGAGCCCTCCACTATGGCATACCTCATAGCCCGAGTCGCTTTGGGACGTTAAATTCTTATAAAATAAGCCATAAATCATTCTTCCCTTAGAGTACACAAGACCATTCGTGAATCCTCCTGAGGCGAGAAGACGCAGAATATTTAGAGCGCAAGAGGAGGAAATAATTATCCTCGCCACCTTTCTAGCAAATATAGCATAATAGGTGTTTCCGGAGGTGAAAGTGAACACAGGCGCACTTGCTTGAAAAAGTGCTGTTAAGAATGTTGGCACTAATGATTAGTGCATACTTAGATCTAAAGCAAGACTGTGGGCTGCGCGGCATACCCTCTTGGAGAATTCCGGATTAATATCAATACCAAGGGATTTTTTTCAACCTGCACTATCATATTTGCAGCCAAGGGGCTTTACATTTGGTCTCGGTGAAATGTGGCTGTCGCAGCAGTGATCGAACATGCGCTCTCTCGCTGACGCATTGTGATAAACAAACAAATACGTGCTAGCATTTTGCTTTGTTCTTTACGGCCCCTATTATTTGCCTACCGACTCCGACCGACTTAAAATGAAAATTTCATTAACGCTGACGTGCTGACCGCCAGGTTTCAGCTGCTCAAGCTCTTCCGTTTTCATTAGGATGTTGTATGCTCTTAACTTATGTAGTGTATGAATACAAAAAGACTATTAAACCGTTAAAGGTTGCGTCAGTTCAGCAACTTTGGTTCTCGTACACAGTAGTCTGAGTGCTCTATCAACCAACCGAAGCCGCCGAGATGTAGTTCTCCTCTAGTGAGCGTTGCCACCTGTCAACAGTTGGGTCGCCGCGGTGGCTGAGTGGTTACGGCGCTCGGCTGCTGACCCGGAAGACGCGGGTTGATCCCGGCTGCAGCGGTCGCATTTCGATTGCGGCGATGTCTTAGAGGACCGTGTACACCATGCGATGTCAGTACACGCTAAAGAGCTCCACGTGGTCGAAATTACCCGAAGCCCTCCTCAGCGGCGTCGCTCATAGGCTTAGTTATTTTGGGGCATTAAATCTCACAAAACATAATTATTTGAAGAATTAAACGACGAGCACGCTGAACCGTGATCAGCATTGATCGCCCTCCACGTGTATAATTGGTGCACTTTTTTCGACTGAAATAATATATTCTCATCTTTGGTTTTCATCCTACAGTGTCCTTAGGGTTAGGATCGGAAAACAGAAGCATAAACTTGACCAGAAACTGTTTACACATTAGTATCATTCAAAAAACATAGTCACAACCTTCCAGCAAATAGAGTTACAGGGGCTCTGAAACACCTTCCGAGGAAAGCACATCAGCTCGCTTAATCACTGCATTGTGTTGTCATGAAAACCTGAGCCAAATAATACACTTCTGCACGCAGCAGAAGACTCACAATCACGCGCGAAAGTTCACGAGCCCTTCCCGGCGACTTTTTCATGCTCGCACCCTCCTCCGTCGCTGGCATCTACGTACACACGTTGAGAGGTGGCTACTGGTTAGATTCTTTCAGGCGTCAGGCAGCTACCAAGGCCGCGTAGCTCCGGCGGGCCACGAAGCTCTCCCTCGGATGTCTGGCCGGCGGAGGAGCGCCGACCTTCCAGCGTGCAAAAGGTGAAGAGGAGAGGGAAAAGTGCGAAGACTCTGGAATTCAAATTTTGACTGCAGATAACTCAGCTTCTACAAAGCGCATTAGGAAATTTTTCGCTGGACAGTATTCGTGAAGAGGCGTGCTTCAACATCCCAGCCATACTCCAACTTTATTAGAACCCTTTTCAGAACTCCTTTAAGTCTTCTGGTATCTAGTAAAAGTGATTCCACTCCATTAAACTTGCATTGCGCGTACTTCAACATCAGTGCTAAAGCCTTCACAGTAATATTTTTCCTGTTTCGATCTTCTTTGCTGTAAACAGAAGTACCAGCGATGCCGGTTTGAACGGTGCACGTAGCGTGTTCCTGTCCACCGTTCTTGTGATTGTGTCTTATTTTGCGCTAACGTTTGCACACATAACTGTGCACTAAATAGCCCCGCACAAGTGTTACTAGCGTGTTAACAACCGCTATATGGGCTCTAATCAGGGCAGTCACATTGCATTTTGAAGGCCTGGTGGGAGCATCTATTTAAACAATATGTGCAGGAATTGCAGCCGTTCGTGTGGCTGTTTCTGGGACCGGTTTAAGGGGACTGTTATAATATGCTGTCCTTTCTTTATTCGTGAATGAGATTCCGTTATACACTTATACGTTACCCACTTTTATTAAGGTGGCTTCATTTATTCATAACATTAAATATAAGCGCCCCTTTTGTTTATTTTAGAGCATACCGTGCATTTAAAGTACACACCCGATGACCGAGCACGAACGCTGTTCCGAATGGTCGAGACCTCTCGCCGAAGGCTATTCTGTTCATAAGGTTCTGGAAACAGCGACAAACAAAACAGTGCATGTGGTGTCACTGAACTCTTTCGGTTTTCTGTGAGCAGTTTCTCTAACATATACAAGAAAAGAAAGGCTCTATTAAAACCTGTTTCCTTCCATTACTTTTACTATTATTACACAGTTTTGCAGCAGTTTTGAGTTAAAATGGGTTCAGCACAAAGCCTTCATTCAGTTTACTGAATTCCTCTCAGGCCTATAAAGCTGGTTAAAAGAAAAGGAAACTTGGTCCCCATTGTGGTGAGCGTAAGAAATTCCGAAAAGAGTTTGCAATGATCGGCTCAATACTGCCGAATGTTTCATTTCCTTTTCGAGTGCTCACTAAGCACAGATGCTCAATTTTTTTTTTTCAGTGCGCCCTTTGCAGCTTTCCTATGAGACTGCTAAAAAAACTATGGGAACAAACAAAACTGAGCACAGGGGGAAAAATTGTTGCCCTACGCACGGCACACCAAAATGCTGCCTCTTTCTGCTTACGGGCTGTTATCACCGCGGCAATGCCTCCCGCTTTTTGACCAGGACCTTATTCTGTACCTCTCTTATATTTTCATTAAACATGGCAAGAAAGAAAGCGTCATTTTAAGAAACGAGCGCCCTGTTCGAAGGAAGGTCGTTTGCGAAATCTTCATGATGGACCATAGCAACACGCCTGTTCCATTCGTTCTCGCTTCGCTACTATTTTTAGATTTCCTTTCGTAGCTCTCAGTAAAATAATTCTCTCATCATTTTATGCCTTCCTGCAATTCTGGCCGCTTTCTAGAACTGTTCGAGAGGTTAATGCTTTCGAGGGTAGCACCCTCGGCTGTTTAAGAGTGATTGTTCCCGACCTGCCCCCAATTGTAATGCTGTCCACATTCGATCGTTCGCAATGCCGTGCCCACTCTGTGGGCACAGACTCTGTTTCGCGACTCGCAAAAATGCTGTCGATATCGCATAGCGCAAGCAAGCAGTTGCAACGAGACGGAGTCAAACGCCTTGAAACGCCACTCAGGCTACTCTAAAATGACTGCATGGCGCGGCATCCTATAGAGGCTTCGCAGTAGCATCCACAGCCGCAGCAGTTGTGACAAAGTCTCCAGCGTCGACGTGACGCATCGGTCGTCTTAGGGCAGGGCTATCTATGTATGCAAACGAGAAAGAGAGAAGTACTGAGGAGACGAGAAATGCTGCAAAAACAAAATGTTGCCTCTATTAAGAGCATTTAACATAATAGAAACCAACGTGATTCATATTCCTTCGGTTGTTATTGGTGGTCCTTGTACATGCTTCTACACTGAATCCCCCCCCCCCCCCCTCCTATGTAATACCCTCGAAGGAGGGCCTTTAAAGGTATTCTGAATGAATAAATAAATAAATATTCACCATCACCAGCCTGACTACGCCCACTGCAGACAGAAGGCCTCTTCATATCTCTCGAATCAAGCCGGCCCTCTGCTAGCTGCGGCCGCCGTATCCCCGCCAACTAAGTTAACACACATATCTCCTTGTCATCCCCTGCTACGTTTAACTTTTTTTTCGTCCACAGATTGCCACAGCGCTATGGGGCACGGACATATAAAGAACACACTAAAGACAGGACGGGCGCTGTCCTTGTTGGTTCAAAAATAAAGAGCCACCTAGCCCCGACCAAAATCTTCATTGAACACTTGCCTTCTCTTGGAATCTAGTGCGTTCAAAGACCAAAGGTTTCTGGCCTTCGCATTACATGCCCCGCCCAAGCCCATTTCGTCCTCTTGATTTCGACAAGGATGTCACTACCCCTGTTCGTTCGCTGACCTAATCTGCCCTCTTCGTGTCTCTTAACGTTACATCTGTAAGGTTTCTTCCCATAGCTCTCTGCGTTCTCTTTAACTTAAGTTGAACCCATTTCGTTATCCTCCACGTTTCTGTCCCACAGATGAGTACCGGTAAGATACAGCTGTTCTACACTTTTCTCTTGAGGGATATTGGTAAACTGACAGTCATTGTGTGAAAGAACCTGCGAAATGCGCTCCACCCCATTTTTATTCTTCTGGTTATTTTACTCTCGTGATCCCCATCTGCGGTCACTACCTGCCCCAAGTAGTCGTATTCCTTTAACACTTCCAACACACCACAACCAATCGTAAACTATTGTTATTGCTTGCGAGACTTGAACAACACTGTTTTTCTGCATATTTGTGTTTACACGCACCGTTCTGCTCTGCCTGGCTAAACCATTGATCACGCTTTGCAATTCATCTCCTGGGTGACCTAGAACGGCAATATCATCAGCGAATCGCAGATTTCTAAGTTATTCTCCATTAACTCCTATCATAGACTCTTCTCCATCCAGGCCTCAGAATACTTTCTGTAAACAGGTTTTCAATAGCACTGGCAAGATTGTGTCTCCCTGCCTGACACCCTTCCTTATTGGAATTTTACTGCTTGCTCTATGCAGGACTATGTTGGCTGTGCAGTCCAATATTTTTACTTAAGGGGCTTGTACAACATCATTTCTCAATGCCTGCATGACTGCTCCGGTTTCGACTTAGTCAAATGCGTTCTCATAATCTATGAGCGTCATGTAAAGGGTGTTTATTCCAATGACTTTACGCAGTTCTTAAAAAGAAACTTTTTGAGTTAGAAAAGCGCTTTTTTTCGACATAGCATCTTCAGCGGGAAAATATATCAGGATATAGGTAAGAGCTGCTATCAGCAGGCTGGTTACCTAATATAGAATAGCTAGTTAACTGTTAACTATTGCTGTGAGGCTCCTTAATTAATGAGAGGTGTGTAGCCTACCGTAAGTAATATCCATATCAGTTTTTAGAATTTCGGCGCCATGCCCTAACAATTTCGTTTGAAACAGGTCAGCGCTAAAGAAGACAAACACGGCGAGAGAACGACGACACAAGGGATGAGCGCTACTAACAACTGGTTTTATTCTTCGCTTCAGGGAAAGTATTTAAAGCGTTGTCACATCATGTCATGCACACAGCCAGGGGCGTCAACATTTTTTCATATCAAAAAGTTAAGATATATATCTTAACACAGCAAGCCACAAAGAGCCAGTAATCGACAGCGTGAATAACAGAAAAGGAAAAAGGAAGAAACAAACAGGACTAATAAAAATATAATCAGTTATTTTTTAAACGCGTCTCAAGAAATGCCCGCTCCGCAGAGAACAACGTTATTGAGGCATCGCTCACACACTGATCTCGTTTTTTGTTTGTGGAAAGCTTCCAGCAAGACTCTGGATGTTCTGCTTGCGCTTCTGCCTAGAACCTTAGCCTCGTTAAATCGTGGCACACATTTGCACTCCAGAACATGCGAAACTAGGTTCGCCAGCTTGTCTTTTACCCTCAAGTTTTTTGCATGTTCCCTTAAACGATCGTTAAGGCAACGCCCCGTCTGCCCGACATAGCACCTTCCGCAGGAAAGGGGGATCATATACACCACTCCTAGAGCACATCCGACATAGGCTACTTCATGTTTAGTATTGCATCCACGTTCACGTTCGCCGCAAATGCGCGGGCACAGCTTCGCCAGCTTATTTGGCGCCGAGAACACAAGTGGCACGTTGTGCCTGCTGGCCACTTTTTTGGCGATTTCGACGAGGTACGTCCACTGGAGAGGTTGCTTTTCCTGTAAGCTTCTCAAAAGCGCATGTATTTTGACGTGACGTAACCAAAATTTGTTGGGCGTAACCGCGTTATTGAAATGCTAAAAACTGTTGTAGATATTACTTACGGGGGGCTACACGCGACTAGATTTATCTCGATTGATCGCAGCCAGGCAGAGCTGATTCTACGTACGTTGTTCCAGAATGTATAGGAACATTCTGGAAACGTATCTAGAAAGTTCGCTATCAGCTTTAAATTGAGCGCGGCTGAGAGCGGCTGGCGTTCTGTTCGACGACCGCCTAGCACGCTTGTTGCTACGCCGCCGCCGAGTGATTAAGTCCATTGTGGGCGCTAGTGAGCCCCAATAAAGAGTTTTGTTAAAACGCCATTTTCACTGCCGTTCTGCTCTTCGGATTGCAGTCACCATTTCGTGACCATGTCACCGTTTTGGTGAAGCGTCCTAGACAAATTAAGCTTCCCAGAAGAACTTGAGAGGAAAGCCATGAAAGGTCCGAATGGGTAAGACCAAGTAGTTCGCCCACCTTGATAGTCAGCACTATAGCACAGTACGATAGCACGATAACAAGCACGATAGCACAGCACGTGCCCGCGCTTTAGTACTGTATACGCCTCACCTGTCCCCCTAACTTTACTTAGCCCTATGGCATCCCATTTAATGCCCGCTAGTTCCTCGGACAGCACTGCTAGGCTAGTCTCACTAGATAAGGTTCTAGCGTCAAACGTTGCAAGGATCAGATTTCAATGGCATCCTGTCCTGAGCCAGAGATTTTTAGCACTCTCCGCTGCGTCACAGGTCTCACCGCTGCCTTGGTCAGTTGCACCGCAGCCGCTGGGGACTGAGGGCCGAGGGTCAATTGATTTGTTCATAGAAGGTTGTGGCCAAGTACTGCACCAGGGTGGCCAAATCCTGCTCTGGTGAGGGAGTGCGTTACCGTTTCTGTTCACCGAGATCAGGCCGCACCCCAGGCCCGGTTATGCAATTCCAGCGACACGTGGAGTATTTTTTAATCCCGGTGGAGGATTGCGCGGAACCGGCATTCGAACCCTTGGCCTCTTGCACACGAGGCGGATGCTCTTTCTCTACGCCATCGCTGCGTACAGTGCAGGAACATACTGGATGGAGCCGCATTACTCAAATAATTTTGATCAAAGCGTCGAATACATGTGAAAGCTAACAAACTCTCATAAATCTAGCACCCAGTGTTGTCGCTCGTGAAATGATTTTGTGTCGGACAGTAACCTAGGCGTAACAACTGCAGTGCCAGCGTGAAAGGAAGCTCTGTTTGCTTTTCACCAGCATACGTTGATAGGGAAGTTGGATCGTGACGATGGAAAGACAGGTTGAGCCAGGATTTCGTTCGTCCGGTCTTGTCTTCACTTGTGAATGTCTTTTTTTTTTTGCGCAGCCTATCTTTCCGTTTATGTGCTGTGGCTGGCCTTGGCAGGGCTAAACAAAAGCTCTCGGGCGTTAGTACTTACCCTTACCACGCTGCTGTGAGCCGAGGTGACCGAGCCGGGTTTCGCGAAGACGCCTAAAGCCCATCCCTTTTTCATCTCTCTGTCCGTTAATGGAGGCCACGTCCCACTAAACGCGTCTGGTGCGGAACACTGGGCACGCCATAGCGACCGGGCAGCTCGTTAGCAGCAGCCGCGTCGTCGGTGGCGGCTGTGCCTAAACAAGCTAACTACGTAAACCGCCGCTTGGCGTTTAAACGGACACTAAGGGTAAGTCAATGAAATTTTTTGCTCTTGGGAATTTCCATGCTTTCTTTCTGTCTAGGCTGACATTTCTTTGGCCGCAAAATATAAACTGATGCTGATGAAAGTAAATGTCAAAATAAAACATTTCTCTTGCCACTTAATTTTTTGTTACAAACGGCAGGAGCGAAAAAGACTCCTGAGAGCCTTTTCGATGGAACGGCCGGTATTCCCTACGCGGCGAGAATTCTATTTTAACATCCGCTTTTAAAATAGACGGGTAAACAAAGGTAGCAAGTGCAGCAGTTGCTAACGCTGACTGATTTTCACTACTTTTTTTTACAAAACAGTTACTACTGTCTTCACAGTAGTTCGTAAAAGAAGGCCCTTTCTACCTCTTTACTACCTATGGTGGCTTTTTAGTACCTGATATGGAACCGTCCCTTTGGCTCCAAAATAAAGTCATAGAAGATAATTTACACAGAGTGTTGTGTGAATAAAATGGCTTTTTAATTAAACATTTCTTTAGCTTCGTATGGTTAATTAGGCGAACTTGTTTCTGCAATGGCAACTTCAAAATTAAGGTTGGTATTTTCCCGGAAATGGATGGAAAACTTTATTAGCGAGCGAGTTTTACCCTTTCAGGTCTCAGGGCCACCACACAGCCCTATTTCCGAGCAAGAAATTCCGAACGTCCTTTAGAGTCTTATCAGTTCAGGATTTACCTCTGAACAAGGATATGAACTACCTTACTTCCCTCCCTCCGACCTCTCACCTATGCCTTGCCAGACTGATTCAAGAAAGTTGATTTCCTCAATTTATGTCAGTAGTCGCTCCCATCTGGTGGTGTTCCACAAAACTGGAAAGCGAGGACGGTCATTGCAGTTCCAAAAAAGGGGGGGGGGGGTATTTGTTTTCTACTAAAAGTTACTTCCCCATGTCGTTCACAAGTGCCTCTTCCAAATTACAGGAACGCATAATTTACTCTCACATCGTAAAATTTCTTCCAGTTGTTTCCAACTTTTTCATCCGAACCAGCATGGTTTCCCCTGCACAGAAGCGTTTCTTGCGACACTCAGCTAGCCCTTTTTATAAACGATAAAAGCGCTAACCTTCCTGCCAACATTACGGTCGACGCCTTGTTTCAGAATGACGAAAAAGCATTCGATAAAGCACAATGGAAACGTAAATTTCTAGATTTTTCATCTTTATTCCTCAGTGAATATTTTCAAATATGATACGAGGAGCTAGCAAAAATGTTTTCCTTCCTTTTTGTTATTATTTTACTAGCCACTTACTATTACTTTTCAACCAACAGTCATCAATTCGTATGCACTAACAATTGTTTTCGCTTCTTGTCTCCCGTTATTCCAAGAGTGCCACAAGGCACAGTGCTCGGTCTTGTTATATTCTTAATTTGTTTTAATGATGATCCCAATAACATTTCCTAACATATACGCTCACTCGCAGACGACTGTATTATCCATCGCCCTTTTAACAACATAACCGATGGCAATTGAATGCGCTTCAGACAGATCTTGATACCATCCTAATCTCGTGCGAAAACAGCTTATGTGTTTAATTCTTAAGAAATCATATTTTCTTACTTTCCGTCGTAGACAGTTTCACCCTATCCGGAAATATTATGTCTGGCTCTGACCTCCGCTGCTTAACTTCTTACATGCTCTTAAGAATTAACCTATCTGCCGACGTTTCATGGATCGATCACATAACGAAACTGACCAATGAGGCTAACTTCCTCGGCTATTTACGCCGCAACCTTCGATTAGCTCCTCCTTCGATAAGAGAGAGAGAAAGACGGAAAGGCAGGGAGGTTAACTAGGCAGCGCCCGGTATGCTACCCTACACGTGGGAAAGGGAACGGTGGGAGAGATAGAAAAGGGAGAGAACAAAGGGATATGATCACTTTTCCACGTGTCCGTTGGCCGTTACTTATAGGGTACACAGGGCACACACTGATTGTTCACAATCTTGCATTCAGTTCTGAGTCCTTCAAGAACTTTAAAAGTGCCTTCAAAGCTGTCCTCTGCGATTAAGGCTTACTTCAAGGACCCAGAATATTGGCTTCAGTAAGGGGCCGACGATCTAAACGGCGGAGTGTTGCAGCCAGGAGTGCACGCTCACGCTGAAACCGAGGGCAGTTACAAAGAAGGTGTTCTAAAGTTTCGGCGCACCCACACATCTCACACGCAGGAGAGTCTGCCATTGCGATTAAGTGGGAGTAATCATTTGTGAACTCCACTCCACTCCACGTCCTTCTAAGGTCTCCCACGAGTAAAGCCGAATTGGTTTTGGCTTCATATGGAGTCCACATTTAGGACTAACGCAGTGCGTACATGATCGCGTGATTCCATTGCTTCCGCAGCCGCACTGTAATTCTCATCAAGGTTCTCCTCTCGTCTCGGTGCCCCTTCGCCAGCAGACTGCGCGCGTGTTTGACGACGTTGCGCTATTTCGAGCACAACCAGTCATAGCACGGTCCCGCGGACATTATGAGTTGCGTTCTCGGCGAGACGTCGGCGCTCACTGCTTTAATACAGAGTGAACGCTCACCGCAGCGGTCGTTGGCGAGGTAATTTCGCGCATTCTCTGCATAGCGGAGTGGAAGTAATGAGCCATCATCATTCCCGCACACGTTCCGGACTTTAGGACAAGAAACAACCAAGATGAGTTTATCTAGATAAATGTGTCTCGACCGCGTTGTTCCAGTTTAAGGTATGGCTGTGAACAGGAGGCAATTTGCCTGCGCTGACTAGGGTTGCTTGGAACACGTCATTATCATCACGCCTCATGCGTCTCCACATCACTCGTAGCGGCACAGTTCTGCCTTGTGAATTTTCCGGGATCAAATTTATTTATTTATTTATTTGTTTAGTCATTTATTTATTACTGATACCCCCAGGGCCAAATGCATTTCAGGGGGATCATTGTACTTTGAAGGCGCCAAAACCACACACACACATGCTCTGTCCCGTTCTCTTCTCTCGTGCGTGTGTATGGTTTTAGCGCCTTCAAAGTACAATGATCAGGTACCGACTAGCCCAACAAGAAGTTGTGTTATTCAGAGGGGATTCGTCATAAATTGTAAAAAAAAAGAACAAAAACAAAATTTAAACATACAAGCATCATGTTCCTGGTTATACAATTCAGTAAAAGAAGTAAGCATAAGTTGTAAGCGCAAACTTTTACGGAAGCGCAGGTTGTCTTGAATGCACGCTGTCGATCCAGTCTGCTGATGCACGGGGAATGAACGACTGTGAACAAGCTTTTGTTTCGTATGACGTTATGCAGACTTTGTGAACGGGATCTAGCCATGGAGATATGAGAGGCGGAAAAGAGATGATTTCATCGGCGTAGATTGGGAGAGTTGTAAAAAATGTTATGAAATAAACATCACCGTGAATATTTTCGGCAGGAAGCTAAAGGTGGCAGGTTATAACCTTCCACCTTTAGCTTCCATGAAAAAGACGCTTATAGGCGTGTTTTTCATGGAGGTGACACTTGCAGTAAGATTGAAGTTAAGTTAAATTCTGCGAAATAGAAATGTTGAGTTCAAATGGGCCTTAAACATGAACGCCATAAAATATATACACAGATGTTCAATGCTTTTCAAGTTTGCGATCGTGAATGCGCACATAACTCTTTCATAATGCACCATTAAGCTGAGCTGCAGAACACGGTGGTCTGTGCGTGGAACGTCAGAAATTTCTCTAAGAAAGTGCCCTGCGTCAACAGCGTCGTAATACATGGGCACAGTTACAGTCTGTTTATGGTCCAGAAAATGGCAAAAATAGAAGCTTCCAAGTACCGTGTATTGAATATTGCTAAGCCTCATATTTTATTCAATGGCGGCATCGTGTGATGTCTCACTTCATGTCGCTCATTATCGACGAGAATCTCGAGCAAACGCCGAACTTCTCTATCACAAAAGAAAGAAGGCCCTTTTTGTATTCTTTCTTCTGAGCCTGAACCTGTCCCTTCTTGGAGTGAACATTCCAGGCGTCTGTTTACAAATGGTTTCTGGCTAATTCGGATTGAGTGGTTCTGGGAGTGTTCTTGGCAACTTTCCGTTATTGTGCCAAAAGGTTCGCAGTTCGTCAGCTGATACGTCGGACGAAAAGAATACACAGAATGAACTCGTCCCCATCTCCTAGCCTCCATGAAACCGAGAATGAATTGGCCAAGCATTACTGCTTAAGTTAGCAGCCATTCCACTCCTGCGCTTTGGTCCGGTGATCATCACGCCGTCTTTCTGATCAAACTGCTTGCATATGCTTCGTCAGCAGAAAAGCAACACGTGCTCAGAGAGCAGCACTGCTATTGTATTGTTAACGTAGCATGCGTACATTCTTCCACTGAGGCTCGATGACTGACACGGCGAATGATTTATTACCTGGCGTTCGGTGATGTGGCACGTATTTAGGTTGGGCATTGAGTATGATTTTATTTGCCTTGACATGACCACCATTTTTGGGCAATATTCTGGATAATGGAAGATTGTAAGGTACTGGTATGGAAATATTGAAGGTAATATTCCAATCTTCCAATGCGTAGCAAAATGTTTGTTTTAAAGTTGTTCCATCGCTCTCATCGAGTAGTTCGGAGTGCCATAAAAAATCAATGGGTAACGTTTCTTGCGGCAGCAAAAGCGTTAATAGCAAAAAAATTCGAGCCTGCCGTGGAGAAATTTGCAGATATATTGATTTTTGCAGTGAAAGCATACGACATATAAAAAAAATGCATTCATAAACTATTTTTTGTTGAAAAATATTTTTGTCCAAAATTTCTGGGTATATGTTTCTGCCTGATGCGTAACGGTGGTTTGCTCAAATGCTTTACAAATAGATGGTTTGCTCAAATGCTTTACAAATATATAAGATGATTGCTACGAGGACATTTCAGGAACTATTTCTAAGGGAAGCAGTCTTTAAGTGTCCAGAACGTTATTTCCCTTTCTACTGCTAATAATGAGTTTTAGTATAGCGTACGCAGACGTACGCAAAGGCATAGCGTACGCTATAAAATAGCGTGCTTCGTACTGCGCATGCGCCAAACGCTATTCCAAATCGAGGTTTAACGTACGTGCGCGTTATGCACGCTATCTCTCGAATTTAGCGTGCGTGCTCTTGCGTACGCTAGGAAAATACCGTTGTCAAAATGGCGGCGCCCACGTCACCCGCTTCGGAGAAAATTCGTCAATGTTATTGGGTTTTTAGGCATATTCATTGCCTTTAAATGGTACACGCTTTGCCTCCCCTCGCCAACAGCACCACGAATGAGGGCTAAACTTGCCCAATTTTCGATTCTGTGTGACGATTCCGCCGTTCTTAACCCTGACAAGACGCCGCCGACTGTAGATTTGCTTGATTTGGATTTTTACGGCAAGGCATTCGTAGCCTTACCAAACGCAATCGTTTCGGCGGTAGGCAGAAATGTCCGAACGACCTCAACATGACGTTTTTAAAACCTTGCTCGGTTCAATTACGTAAACGAAATTAGGCCCTGACTCGACTGAACTGGTGATGAACTGGCTATCTACGCGCTACGATTTGAATAACATTGGCTAAGTGCAAAAAATGTCACAAAATATTTTCACATTTTAGCGCCAGCTGGCGCCACTGCGGCCAGCGCTATCTTTGCGCTCGATCGGTTTGGCATACGATAAACTACAAGTGGTCATGCTATTTCCAGCGTAACCTCCCGCTAAATGCTTGGGTATAACGTCCGTAAGCACTCATACGCTATACTAAATGTCTTACAGCATGCTGCGACACTGATGTCCACGATACTCACAAAAATTAATTTGTTCACCTTAAAGACGTCTGCTGGTCTGCACAACGGCACAATCCAAAATATTTCAAGGCTACCAGCTTCGCTTGCTTTTTCTTGCTTTGGCATCAGGCTAATCGCAACCATCAACGTCTTGCAGCTACATGACAATGCAGGCAAACGTTTGCACCGTCACCTGAAAACACCTCAGCGGACAAACGCGAGCGACAAAAATCGAACACTTGTAATGTTGTTGATAAAAACAACACTAAATTCAAAGTTAGGTGCAAAAATGAAGCATTAAATTTGGTTACGAGCCAGGAAATGTCACCAGCAGCCCCATTTTGTAGCGATAGCTACATTACGGTAGCATTTCGAGCCTTCAGCGTGGCGGTGCCCGTAGCGGTGGCGGCGCCGCCACCCTGTCACGTGGTTGGTCACGTGGTGCAGAGCAGCTGCCGGCGGCGCAGCGCCGTGGCTGATCACGTGGTTTGTCACGTGACCAAATTTTACTCGGCCAGCTGTAGCTATCGCGTCACTCCATGCTTAACCAGAGCTAAACCCCCGCCAATTTTTCTTTTTACAAGTGTTGCAGGAGAGTATTATGTGCTGTCCAGTGCACAACACGGAAAGGTGCCCGTTGTTCGCTACCCTCAAGAATACAGAAGTCCCTCCCAGTTCCCTTCAGCACATTGTCTACCCGCGCGGAAAATAGTCGTGTAGAAGGGAGGCTTGACGCCTTCTTATAAAGTTCTTCCAGGAATTAATTATTATTACTCCATGGATGGTGACAGCAGGAGTTCATTATTGACGGTTATAGGTGTGTTTGTATTTAGAGCCATGCATATCAGTCAGATTTCAAGTATGTGCCTGCTTTGTGGGCCATAATCAGCATTTGCCGGCGGGATGCACAAGGTTAACCCCACCAGTAGCTAAAACCACCTCAGCCTCAACCTCTTACAAGTATCGCAGCTGTCTGAACGGTAGCTCTCTGAGAGGAACGAGGACCGTAGCACTCCTTGCAACTGACAGCTTGCCTTGACACCGGTTGCTGTCAAGAGACCAGCGCGCAACCACGACACACGATGAAAGGCAAGCACAACTAAGCGCTGTATTCATAAAAACCGGCAGACTTTTAAAAGGACGCTCATTTATCGTGACAAGCGGGTTGAAGACATGCGTGACAGAGGTTAAACAACAAAAGCTATCAATAAATGCGAATTTCATTTTGTACACACTTAATGTCGTGCTGCGAATTCGTATGTCGCCTGTTTTTTATTTTATTTCAGAGGTACTGCCAGCCTTCGCAGAAAGCATTTGGCAGGAGTGAGCATACATGGTGAAGAAAGTACAAAAAAGCGCTACAAGATATGATAATGATAACACTGGTGTCATCCGCCTGCTTGAGCAGATTAACACCGAGAAGAAAAGAAAAAAGAACACATCCAGCACATCACTAACATCCAGCTTTTTATGTCACACGCTTCCGCAAGCTTAATAGTTTTAGTCTTGATGCGTGAATACAGCCGTGTTATTCAGAAGTGGTGAACACCCTCTGCAGGAACCACAATGCTCTGCTGTTTCAGCAGGGTTTTTTAAAAAGACCTGGCTTTTCTGTACGAAGCAGCTTCATTGTAGTGTGTACGTTGCGCGTCGTCGTCGTCGTTGAGTGACAAGGAAGAGCGATAGTACACCAGTCAGAAGCGGTTCGAGGCCAGGTGATTGACACAATCTAGCCACTACTAATCGCTGCGTCTTCGGATGAACTGTTTCGGAGGGTTAGACAGGCAAACGCTGCGGATGACAGTCAATGCAGGACGCCTCACTAACATCCAGCTTGCTGATGGCAGTGCTCTGCGGGTAATGAATAGCAGCGCGTTATTGAGGACCTAGACGCGCAAAGCATAACTATGGAGCAGAAATTTATTTGAACAAAACTAAAGTACTGTTAAAAAATCAGGGAGAAGGGGGGGGGGGGGGGGGGGCAACAATTGACGTTAGGTAGAGAGCCGTTGGAAGTTGTCAGGAAATATCTATCTATGCCGATTAGTTACGGGTCATGTGAATGAACTACTAGGAGGTGTAGAATGGAGGAGAGCGCAGTTTGCAGGAATTGCTCAGGAATGAATAGCAGTTCACCAATATCCGCCACGTGTAAAATATTTATTAGCTGTTTCTTTCCAACAGTCAGCAGCGGGTAGGAAGCCTGTTGGTTGATAAATAGGCTGGGTACTAAATTGATGTCAACACAGCCAGGTAGGGGAAGGCAAAATATAAGGGTAACTTGAAGAGGCAAGAAGAGAGCTGAGAGGTTTATGTATGAAATAGGTGTTGAAGTTGTACTATCTGAAATCGAGAGGAACTAAGCATGTGTAGGGTAAGCAATGCGGATAGCAGGGGATCGATGTTCCGTTAGTGTAACAGAATGAATTCCAAGACAGGGTAAACTTCCTAAGAGGCGAAGTTTAACGAGCTGCACGCATCGAAGAGCGCGAAACCGTGAGAGACGGCTACGCCCCATCGCCAGCATCTCAGAGCGCAGGCAACCCAGTCCGACGAGAGGCACCAAGGATGAATGGAAAGGTGCCCGAGAAGCGCAAAGAGAGCTTGCGCCAGGAATATGCAAACAATACCGCCAGTTTTTTTTTTTTTTTTGCAGTCTGAAAGTGCAGTTATCTAAACAAGGATTGCTCGGTTTCAACGAAAATATTTGCCTTCGTTGTTCCCCAAGAAGTGGGATGGCCGGAAGAGTAAAGAAAGATGGAGCCTACCGTTGCGTGTAATGCAGTTTGTTTTGTGCTTTATTGGTTCGAAGCGTCTTCGTGATGTATCGTAACAGTCTGGATCTAGCAGTAATTTAAAGCGTGCACTTCAATGCATAATTTGCTCCAACATTCCGCTCTTGGAAAAATGTACGCTTCCTTCAAGCAGCGGCTGTCGCTGTGAGTTTAACTCCAGACTAGGGACAGCAGCGACATCAATACCTCTTTCAAAATGTCAATTAAGCATTTTCGACACCACCTGCAGGCAGCGGGCTCTCTACAACGGCCTGCAAACCTTGTTTGTGTCTAGATATGTCATTCGCGCCAACAAAGAAAGCTGTTCTGTGCGCAGCACATACCCTTCGAAGGCGCTTCCGGCAACATTTTTTTTTTTCTGAAAGACCAGATTAGAACGTCTCGAAAATATATCGTGCTGCTACTGCCGCTATAGAAAAGCAAGAGTTTCTAAAGAGGAGGTGCAACCTCGTCGGCAAAGCCTTTGTCATTCACAGTCACGAAAGCTCAGTGTCGGATCTGTGTCATATCGCGTTCCCTAATTCCCAGGCTGCGTCTGCTAAGCGTGGTGCGTCCTTAAAGGCGGATTACGGAACCGTCTCTGGACCGCGGAAGCCGTTTCTTGCTGCCAGTATGGAACTCTCCAGAGAACATTGCTCAGTCGCAGGTGCATAGACGTTCTGTATTGTGCTGTTTCTCACTGCGGATATCCTTTTCTGGGCATATTTAAATCTTTCAAGACGCCATCTGTGTCGATTGCTCCATATCTGTGTGCCTGAGTCCTCAATTATTGCCATTTCTGGGTTCGTTCTGGGCACTTTGTTCGCCGCTATGTTTGAAGTACTGACATTGATATTTTTTTATTGCCGCTAATGATAATACGTATTATTTTATTTTTTTTATTTATTCATACTGTTAACCCTCTGCGTGAGGGTCATTACAGGGAGGGAAACATGTACAGACACAAGTGCAATTCTCTTCGCTAAAAAAAAGAAACACTCAAATGCACAGAATTACAGATTTGCACAGCAATCTTCCAGGAACGCGTTCACACCTATCACAAATTTTTCTACATCTGTTTGGTCCACAACGTCACTTGGTATTTGATTCCAAATTTCTACAGCATCGGGAAAAAAGGAGTAGCGATAGACATCAGTACGTGTAATAATAGGTTGTAATACCTTACTGTGATTTTTCCGAGGGCAACGCTTCAGGGGAGGTGTAACATAGTGATGTTTAATAAATTTGACTTTATCATTCATTATCAGAAAAAAAGTTTCAATTTCTGCTTTGTTCTTCTTACTTCTAGTGATTCTAACTGACACTTTTTTAGCATTGCGGTGACTTAATTAGTGCGGCGGTATGTAGAGCATATAAAACGTGCTGACATCCTTTGCAATCTTTCCAGTTGCCGTTTTAAACCCTTTTGATGAGGACTCCACACTGCACTTGCGTACTCTATGATTGGCCGCACGAACGTCTTGTACGCAATCAATTTAATTTCTCTAGTCGCATTCGGCAACTTCCTCCTCAGGAAACAGACCTTCTGGTAGGCTTTTAAATAGACATTTTCAATATGGGTGCGCCAGTCAAGATTATTTGTTAATGTCACTCCCAAGTACTTGAGACACTTTACTTGATCTAAGGAATTTTCACCGATATTGTATCGTAACATCATAACATTCTGCTTCCTTGTTATTTGCATGTAATTAGATTTTTGGTAGTTTATTTCCAGACCCCATTTCAGGCACCACGAGTTTAACGACTGAAGACACCTATTTATGTTCATCTGACCTGCCGGGGAAGCCACAGGAGAGTAAATCAAACAATCATCGGCAAAAAGTTTCATTCTGACAGGCGATTCGACGATAGCAGAAATATCATTTATATACATTAAAAACAAAAGCGGACCTAAAACGGAGCCCTGTGGCACCCCCGACAGAACTTCACGCCTATCCGATACTGCACTTTCTATTTCGACGACTTGACAGCGGTTACTTAGATAGGCCTGAATCCATAGTACTATATTTTCAGCGATTCCTAATCTGCGTAGTTTAAAAAGAAGCTTATGATGCGGAACTTTATCGAAAGCCTTCGAGAAGTCTACACAGACCACATCTACCTGCTGACGTTCATCTATAGCCTTGCAAAAGTCGTTCACTGTTTCAATTAACTGCGTTACTGTCGAAAGGCCGGTCCGAAAACCATGCTGAAATGGACACAATAGGTCATTTATTTCCAAAAAATGAAGGATGTGTTTAGCTATTATGTGTTCAAAAACCTTGCAACATACGGAAGTGAGTGAAACTGGCCTGTAGTTTTTTACAAGAAGTCGATTACCGCCTTTAAATACCGGAACTACTATTGCGCTGCGCCAGTCACGAGGTAAAGAATGATCCCGCAATGACTTTTCAAATAAAATTTGCAAATAATATGATAACCACTCAGCATACCGTTTAAGGAATTCCGTCGGTATTTCATCGGGACCGCTCGATTTCTTCGGGTCCAGAGACAGCAGCTGCTCACAGATGCCCTCCCTATTGATGCGAATCTCGTGCATTGAGTATGGTAACGGGTAAATTGTTGTATGATCACTCTCAATATCGTTGTCATCCCTACTAAAGACCGACTGGAAGAAATCAATAAACAGATTTGCAATATCGTTTTTATCAGTCACCTCATCGTCCCCATCCATTACCTGTGTGATTGCGTTCTTTTTCGCTGGAAAATATCGCCAGAACTTTTGTGGTGAGCTTGTTAAAAATTAGCCAGTGTTGTATTGAAGTAAGTTTTCTTCGAATCTAATAACACTGTTTTGAGCTTCTTTTTGATGTTTGAAAGTTCTGTCGCTCTATTTTTTTGCTTTCGTAGCCTTTTTACCTTGCGCTTTAACTGAATGATCTCTCTAGTGATCCAAGGATTGAGCTGCTTCGATTTCTTTGAGCGAGTGGGAACAAACCTATCAATGCAATATTTTAGTGTGCCCTTAAAACGTTGCCACAATTCCTCGACACTTTCATGGTGTGATGCAGTTGCAAACTGATTCAAGTTTTCTTCTAAGACGTCTAAGATAGACGTATCGCCTGCCCTGCTGTAATCTTTGACCCGTATTAAAACATGCGATTTTTTGCGAACTTGTGTGTTCAACCGCACATTCAAACAGATCATCTTGTGGTCAGATAATCCCGGCTTGACAGATATAGTGTGGTCTGCCACTTTAGGGGATAAGAAAACCAAGTCCAACAATGACTGGGACCCCGATGTAACCCTTGTAAAATCCTTTACTATTTGCTTAAGGTTATGAGTAAACATAATTTCCATTACTTTATTCGCACTGCTTATTTCTACATTACCTGTTGACAAAGTTTCCCAATTATTATGTGGCAAATTAAAGTCGCCAGCCATTATCAGTCTGGTGTTCTTATTTACATGAGAGTTAAGGAACAAAAGCAATTCATCCAAAAATTCAGGTGATGTAGAAGGCGGCCTGTACACAACACCTACTAAATGTACAAGGTTCCCACAAGAAACCTTGCACCACACCATTTCAGAAAGGCTGCAGTTAAGATACAGTGCTTTTCATAACAATAGCCCCCCCCCCCCCCTTCTCCTTTAGAATATAACCACTCGGTTTTTCTTTTGCTTGGTAGTTTGCGCCAATACGTTAAATTTATGTTGTCTAGGGAGAGTTTTTTCCGGGGTTCAGGGAAGATAATTCCGCGTTAGAACAACGCAATGCCATATCGCCAAAGGGCATCATTACTGCGACAGAAGCAGCAGCCTCCGCTTGGAAGAAAGCGCTCTGGGTACTCTGCTGATCACATTATCCTCCCAGCATCTCGTACCCTACATTCTGCGGCGGCGGATTCCCTCGCAAGACTGGTCCATAGTGCAGTAAGTAAGGCCCTGTGAACACTGCGATGAAAACGACTAGAAGCGAGGTCAATTTCAATTTACCTAATATGCTACATACGCCCGTCGCGACGAGGCCTCTTCGAAGTATCCACCATCATAGATGGCGTTAGGCAAATGGCTAAGAGTCAAGCAGATGAATAGCAAGCTCCCTTGAACGGTTACTTCTAATTTTTGGCTGCGGCATTTCGATATTAGGAGCAGCAATACCCGGCTGTTACGCTCAAGTGTGTTCAGTACACGTCCTAAGCGGCCTTTAGGACGCGGACTCCGCTATGACGCCCGAGGAGAAATAGATTCACCCGAGGACCACTACCAAACAGGGGCTGGACTCACTTTAGAACGCCATGTGCGAGGCCGCCAGAGTGTTTTAGATATTGCGGTGTACCTTCCCCCCGGCATGCCTTGAGTGGACCGCTTTCAAGAAAATATTCCTCTCTCCTTTCTAAAGTGCATTCCAGGGGCGCCATGCAAAAGAATGAAACCAAGACAAAAAAACTAGATCGCAGAAGCTCTGCATATACAGTGTTTGGTTGCATATCATGTATGAAAAGAACCCCCAACACACTACCCCCCCCCCCCTCCACCTCGTCCAAAAAATAAAAAGAAATTGAATTAAAGAAATGACTATGTAAAATGGATAATAACACGCAGGCGACGCAATCCAATCCTCGCATTTTTAGTTTGCGTAATTCGGAAAACGACGAGATCCTCTAAATGCACTTCAAGTTGAGATCAATTCCCTACAGGGTCTACGCTCTTTCGTCATCTAAAATAAATAGCTACTGTCATAACTGAGTGTCCTACCTTGCTGATGGTATTCCTCAAAAATTTCACCTCAACGCCCCATCTCAACGCCTCACAACGCAACCAAAAACTTTGCAGTTACGGAAAACGCCTCGTAGTGCTCAAAATATTCTAATCCTAACGCATTCTAAGCACGTAATGCCGTTAAGCGCCC
This sequence comes from Amblyomma americanum, assembly GCF_052857255.1. Taxonomy (NCBI): domain Eukaryota; kingdom Metazoa; phylum Arthropoda; class Arachnida; order Ixodida; family Ixodidae; genus Amblyomma; species Amblyomma americanum. The sequence goes on from NC_135498.1 coordinate 3,361,209, forward strand.
GCTAAATTTTTTTTTAGCTTTCTCCACATGACAAAGATTCAGACGCAAAGATTCAGACGACGACATTGTATCCTTCTAGAACATTTTTTGCAAGCATGTTGGTGGACACATAGGTCGGAAAATGAAAGCGCAAGTAGACGTAAACGACAAAAGAGCGAAGTTTGTTCTTAAGAGCAGTTGACGTATAAAAAGCAATGATCTTTCAGTACAAGCCCAGTTGTCAGTAGCGCATTGCCCCGTCCTCTTTGTTTCTTCGCTCGTCTGTCTTTCGTGCGCGGTATCGTTCCCTCTTTTATTCATAGAAATGAAAAAAAAAGGATCTCATTGCAGCGACTAGCAATCACCTTAGTAGCGCGCGGAGCGCTGGACGGATTTACAGGTGTCTTCCACATTATCAAGAAAGCTTCACTGAACATTCAAAAACCGCAATTCTCATTAATAACGATAATGCATTTTCGAATGGCGCTAGCGCCAACTGCACCTGGGGCGCTCCACGCTCAGCAGTCTGTAGCTCGCAGCAGACACGTCTGGCCGGGGGGTCGATCGCTTCGGCAGCGGGGCTCATTTGGAAGCGCCGCCAGCACCCTCTGAGCACCTGTATCCGCAAGCAATGCACACGTTTTGAGGCGCCGAGCCAAACAGTACGACACGACGAACGCCCATTAACTCACTGTGGAAATTTCAAGCACTGGCAAACAACTACACAGAAGGGGGTGGAGACAGCGCTCCCCTTTCACTCCGCGGAATGGCGCGGACGAGAGTTGTCCGTCGAGGCCCTTGTTTCACTAATTAATTAAAAGACTAGCGCATAAAACTGGGACGCAGACAAAGAAGAAGACAGGACGAGAGCTAAAATAGCATTGATAGCATTGTTTCACTAACTGGAATGCGGTAAGCGCCGTGGCATCAACACTTTAGAAACGAAACATTCTGAGGCGCCTTGCCTTCGCTTTTTACATGCTACTAAATAACTTGCTTGGAGCGGAATGGTGCGACACAACCGAACGCAGCGTACTGCGCGTGCCAAACTGATAACCATATGTATATCCTGGGGTTCGATGGATCCAAGCCCAGCCACTAACTCTGACACCTCTTCGATTCACTTTTCCGCCCGTAAAGGGTATAATGTGAACAGCTACCTGTCAATGCACGGCACTCCGGCTTCGAAAATGGTCATTCTCTGGGCGCTAAGAACTTTTATGCCTTGTACCTAAATTGTGAGGCCCAGGCTGCAAATGACGAAGGTGAGAAAAATGCATCTTTTTGTGACGTCTGCAGTATATTTACATCTACTATTTAGGAACAAGGTTCGGAACAAAGCAGCTGCAAGCTTTGTTCCGCGAGAGAGGGAGACCACACTTGCCAACGAATGACGAGAATAAGGTCCCTTTAAGCTTTTCCGGAAATGACCGTCGCGGTGGCTGAGTGGTTATGGTGCTCGGCTGCTGGTCCGAGAGACGCGGGTTCGATCGTGGCCGCGGCGGTCGAATTTCAATGGAGGCGAAATGCTAGAGGCCCGTGCACTATTTGGTGTCGGTGTACTTTAAAGAACCCCACATGGTCGAAGTTATACGCAGCCCTCCACTACGGCGTCCCTCATTAGCCTGAGACGCTTTGTGACGTAAAGCCCCGTAAAACTGATCTTTTGCAGAAAAGCTTCGTTTGATCCTTTTTTTTTTGCTTCTCACGACGCAGAGCAGTAAACAGTTCTTCGATGTTCGGTGACCACTGCCTACGCTCATGATTTGCGCTCAGTACATGTCTGTAGAAGCTGTTAAAGTAGCTGCCATCAGTTAAAGACATTGACTGTCTGTAGGCCGCTCCGCCGTAGTCTGATTTAATCGCTTTGGCTCTTTGTGGTCGAAATTTCTATTTTCCACAACTCCTTATTTTTTGTTTGTTTTTCCCCCACATCTCCCTCTTTCTGGCTATTGGCCCGTGAGATACAAAATGTTTGCCAATGCGGCTTGCGCGGTGAGACGAGAGCGAGACCTCTGCTTGAAGATAAACGTCATCTTTCTCTTCGCTAGAGAACTATTAAATCGTTAGATGCTTGCAATCTTCAAGAAAACAATACAGTATTTTGGAAATTATATCTGCAATACAACTTGCATACTAAGATCTGGATCACACCAACAAGTTAGTATTGCTTGACAACGCACTGCATCTTTTGTTTGATGGGTTGAAATGCGAAGAAATGCGTGCTAAAGAACCTCCACGCGCACCCCATGTATTCACCTTGGAAGTTGGCTAACGTGTCAAACCATTATTCGGCGAGCTATGTCGGCTTCCGATTTCTGACTCGAGCGCCTTTTTACTTTGTCATGCATGAACGCAAATTTACAGCGAAGCTGTACACCTCTACCGTCCAAGAAAATTTTCATGGCGTCTTCGGCGTCAGCAGAAAACGCCAAACTAGAGGAAAAGCACAAAACAAGCATCAAAACCAACTGATGAATGATAAGGCGTATGTGAACAATGGGAACACCGTCCCAAGCGTTCCGGTAAACATTAGGTTTGCAGCTGGCTCGAAAGGGGATTGACGTCATTCAAAGCCCTCGTGTGAAGTACAAAGCGCATAATGTATGGTAATGGCGGCGGCATAGCTGCCTAAAATAATAAAGTAAAAAATAAAAATGGGAGGACGCTTAAGCTTCGTCTTTAAGAGCGGTACGCGACAGCGTGTTGTAGCGTTGCCAAGGGCTCCACGGAACGCCGTCGTCCGTTCAGCGCGACGCCTTGCCCAGACAATTTAAGGAAAGGAAACATTTTGGTGGACACCCAAACCACGCCGTAAGGCAAGGAAAATGGAATGAAAATTCGTTTTAAGGGAAGTAGATGGCGCCTGTCTCACGTATATCGGTGGAGACCCAAACCGCGCCATAAGGGAATTTTGATTGATTGAACAACTTTTATTTCCACCAGAAAAGACGTTTCTTCCCGCCCCCGACACGTAGGCCTGGAATACGGAGAGTTGCGCGCCCGCGGTTAGAGGCTGGCCGGCAGTCCTTGACTGGTAGCGGCCTCTTCCGCCAGATGGAGGGTGGTGCGCTGGAGCTCAGGGTCCGGGCTTCTTAGCAGGGTCTCCCAGTCTTCTCCACTAATTTTCGACGCGCGGTGCCGAAAATTACAACTACGTGTTTCGGTAGGTTTGCAGCTGCTTCGAAAGGGGTTGACGTCATTCTAAGCCCTCGTGTGTAGTGAAAACCGCATAATGTATGATAAAGGGGCCAGCAAACAATGCGAAGCACGTTCCTTCTGCCCGCGTGCGTTTCCTGATAAAGATTATGGTTTTGTTTTCGTGTCGTTGTCGTAAGCAAAAAACGCCAAGCTAAAAATTGAATGCAGACAGCATATCTCCTTTGAAATCAAGCATACAGCATTTAGCTCAAGTACATTTCACTTGTCTCTAGCTTCGCTCTTTGTAGAGCCACGTGTGTGAATTTTTCAGTGACGTCACAATAGCTAATTGGGTGTCGTTTTACAGCTTCGCTGTCCAACCACCTTCAGAGCGTGAATTGGAGCCGCAAATTTTTTTATTTGCCTTACTTTAACGGCTCTTCCTTCCTTGAAATAACGCCTCATCAGCCCATCACGAGTTAGGTTCCAGCAGCTCGTCAAGACAATCTCGCCACTCGTTCCATCTTCCGCATATGTGCATGTGGCGCTACTGCATCCGCCATATCTTGCAGCATCCGGGATGCAATTTATTTATCAGTTGATTTCTATTTTTTACCTCTGGCTTTTTGGAACCTTTGTTCGGGGCCGGTGGGAAAGCTTCTGAAGCTTCTTTGCTTGAGATGCGATTTGCGTTCGTTTTTCCTCCTCTCGGTGCCATTCTTTCCGCCAGCTTTCCGGGGGGATCTACTCGATCTAAAATCTAATTTCCTTGCGCTGGCGTTCTAAATCTGCTCAACGGCTCGCGTCGGCTTCCCGGCTGCGTCGTCCGAGCAGCACACGCCGATGGAGCATGCAGCGATCTAGACATTGATAGCAATTTATTATCATAGCATTCTATAGCATGCCGCCGCTCAAATGCGCCACGAGAGCAACATGTAATAAAAAGAATATTTTGGCGATGCTACACCGAGACCTCGTGCGGAACGCAGAGTGCAGATAAAAGAAAAGCTGCAGCATAAAAATTCAATTCCTGGTATTATCCGGAATGTGCAAAGAAGCAAAAAGAGTCCTCGACGCATTCACTTTGTTATTAGAATACGGAGGATTAAAAAGATTTTGTTCTTTCAGCGAAGTTATGTGATGCGTAGTAGACTGTACTAAAAGGCAGGCTGCCCTCCTTAACTTCTGGCTACATCGCCGAAACTATGTTGAAGAAGTCGAAACGACCGGAAAAAAGAAAGTCAAAAGAGTAGAAAGAAATTGGTGGTTATGCCTTACAAGAACAAGATTTAAAACAACCTCAGAAAAATTGGTCGAAAAGTAGGCGTCGAGGTTGTTTTCAGTGCTCCTGAGCGGTTATCTCGTGTGTACAACCGTGTGAATGGAAAGAGGCAAGAGAAGAGTGCCTGCACCACTCGCCACCAACAGGCGTTGGCTCAGTGCTCAGCGTCAGTTGTCTGCTCGATTCCTGTGTCATGTGGCAAAGCATACGTTGGTCAGACGGGCCGATGTTTAAATCAGACGCTGAAAGAACGTGACAACAATGGGAAGCAAAAGGTGCGACATCTTGGCGTTCACTGCCGCGACTGTAAAGTGTGGAAATAGGGTTGCTTTCCTGACTTCGAAAAGACCAAAGTGATAGGAAAACGTGGCAATAAGCTTACACGTGAGATAATAGAAGCTGCCAACATATTCCGTTAAAATGATCAGTGTGTCAGCAAACCTTCAGTTTCTTTTACAGAGAGAGATATTAACACCACTTTTTAAGTTGCTTGGTTTTATATTTTTTTTTCTCATCAAGGTTTTTAACTTCTTTGGTGTTTTTTTTTCACGTTTTAACGTGTTCTTTGTTGGCGTTTTCATCATCACCGTCATGATTTTAGCGTTATTTACTTTTTTCCTAGATGAGTTAATATATGGCTTTTCCAGTGTTTTTAACGTTTTTACTTCCCCTTCCTTGCTTTCATGTTTGTTTTTTTGCCGTGTTGATGTTGGCTATGATTATTCATCAAGTTTTTCTTCATGCGCAATGTCATACTTTTAGCGATTTGTTTTTTTTTTCTTGAAGATGCCTTTAGGTTTGATTTTTTATGCTCGGTTGACCTTGTTGTATAACTTCGAGCTGCGCAAAATTTTTTACCTGAGTTTGTTTCCTTTGTAGTAACATATCTTATATTTTGCCTTGTTCTGAGTCTGTATTTTCCTTCTTAGTCACGTGAGTCGCTTAGTCGCTTCTTCCGTACCTGAAATTTTTTGTCATGATTCGTTTGGTTTTTTATTTGTTTTTTCGTGGTCATGTGGCCTGATAGGGCACTTAAGTACTGGTCCGCCTCACCTTTCAAAATAAAAGTTCATAGTTCAGCGCCTCGTCCCGTCGTACTTCTTGTCCTTGTGCCTCGTCGTTAGTGCGCTGCTAGCATGGATGGCTAAAAGGACGTTCTGTGTCTACTTTAGTTCGTTTTGAGGCGTAGTAAAGTGCCATTGATATATAGAGGTTTTCATCATTATGTCCAGACAAGCGTTAATAATAGCTGCACGTTATTTATTTATTTATTTATTTGTTTGTTTCTTTGTGTGTTTGTTTGTTTGTTTATTTATTTTTCTCAAATACGCTTGGGTAAGGGTTTTACATCAGGGATGGGTGGCTTCAGAGAAAAATATGTTCGATTGTTGTTCTGAGGTTTGTCGTACTGGAATGGTGCACCGCTACTTCAGGCAGATCATTCCAGTCTTTCGCTGTATGCGAAAAAAATGGATGAAAGATACGACGATGTGCGCGCATGGGGAAGGGGGGGGGGGGGTATACTGATTTAGAATGACAGGTTCGGGATGAATGAGGCTGAGCGGATGATATAAGACACAGCAGTTGTTCCTATGTATCTAAAAGAGAAAGTCGGCCCTGATGCTCTCCCTCTGATTGCGTTGTCCTAATCTCGTAACATTTTTCACTGTATCTGGTAAAATTGCACAAATTTCGGAATTGAAATGTTTTAAAACGCAAAGGGTGGAAGAAAGTCTAGTTATCAGCTGCGGGCGTGTTTTTGTGCCTCGGTTTCGACGTCCATTTCTGCTGTGTTGTTTTATATTTAACTGCTCACGAGTGACGATGAGGAGACTAATGGTCCACCACTCCACAGGGGGGCATCTGCTTCATGCAGATGCTGGTGAGTGGCGATACCACGGGTTCCCGAGCATCCGCACGGACATCCCCGTAGGGGCAGGATGGTGTACCAGTGCGTCACCATGTACCCGAGCACCCGCGCCTAGCCGTACGTGACATCGCCGTGTCCGAGGAAATGGGGATCCATGCCGCCGCGGTGTCTGAGTGGTTATGGCGGTCGGCTGCTGGCCCGAAAGACGCGGGTTCGATCCCGGCCGCAGCGGTCGAATTTCGATGGAGGCGAAATTATAGAGACCCGTGTACTGTGCGATGTCAGTGCACGTTAAAGAACCCCAGGTGGTCGAAAATCCCGGAGCCCTTCACTGCGGCGTCTCTCATAGCCTGAGTCGCTTTGGGACGTTAAACCCCCATAAACCATAAACCAAAAATGAATCCTGGTGGTTGAGCCGATGCCGAGCGTTTCGACCTTTAAGGCCCATCGGCGGAGGCAACACACCACTTTGGACCGAGCTTCCTGAAGACGGCACTTCCGGCTTGACCCGCCCGGTGGAAATCGGCAGTCGCCTTTTGCTGTCCTCCTCTTTACCTTTACTTTTCTATTTTCTTTCTCACAACTTTCCGGTCTCCTATTCACTTCTTAGTTTTGCCTTTTTCCTGGCAGCGAGGGTTAACCTTGTGTGGCCAACTACCCTGAGTTGCGTCATATTTGGTTACAGCAGTGGTGTATAACTGGCGGGGGCAGGGCTTGTTTTCAAGTACCTGTCCCGTCCCCTAGTGTGGCTCCGTGGTGGATGGCTGGCACCATGGCCGAAGAACACACTTTTTTATGACTGCCTGCTTACTTTCAAACGATCGCCCTCTGAAAAGGGGGCGAACCGATGTCTGTTCTTTAACAAGAAGAAAACATATTTCACAAAATTCCACATCGTTCATAGTGAACAAAAAGAAAAACCAGCCAGACTCATATCTCCTTTCACAGTCTCAAAAGACCTCACAGATTCCTTAGGTCCGAAGTACAAGGTGACAAAAATGGCTAGCGGAGACCTCCTGCTAGAACTTGTCGACCTCACTCAAATCTCAAAACTAGCAGACATCGAAACTTTCGGGGACATCTTTGTGTACGTAAAACCCTACAGATCGCTGAACACAGTACGGGGTGTCATCTCCAACAACGTCATTTTACACTTGACAGAAGAGGAAATGCTGGAAGGGCTGTCCGAAAAAAATGTCACCAATGTATATTGAAAAAAAAATACGCAAAGGAAACACATTCCAACGAAACACCTAGTACTGACCTTTGCTTCCTGCACCCTGCCCAAATCAATTTAGGTAGGGTACGCAAAAATCTCCGTCCGACCATATATCCCTGACCCTAGACGCTGCTTCAAATGCCAAAGGTTTGGCCGCGGCTCCCAAAGCTGCCGCGCCCGCGATACATGTGCCAAATGTGCCGCAAACAATCACAGATCCGAAGACTGCGATGCTGCACCATGCTGCGCAAACTGCGAAGGCGATCACGCCGCTTATTCAAGGTCGTGTCCTGCCTGGAAAAAATGAAAGGAATTATTACCGTCAAGACCAAAGAGAATGTAACACTTAAAGTGGCAAGACAGCGTTACGCAATGACTCGGAGCACATTTTCTTTCACCGCACATACAGACATCGCCGATGTGGTGCATGGGCACGGCGCACCACACCATCCTTCGGCACCTGCCCAGCTCACACACAGTGAGACAGAGGCAGGGCCATCCGCGCCCCAGGCAGATGAAGCGAGAGCTGCTATGCCGGCCCCAAGAACGGGCCCGCCGGCCACTAAGTCGGCAGCTCGCAAGGCTTCTGCCGTTCGGGAGAAGCCCGCGGGTTCCCCGCGGAACTCCAGCGCCTGGGCGATGGACACAAGTCAGAGCTCGCCTCCGCCGCAGCGACGACGGAGCTCTATTGATCGAAAAAAAGAAAAAAAACCCTAATAACAGGCCCTCAACAAGGAGGAACCTAAGGTTCCCAATACATCCGCCCCCCCCCCCCCCCCCCCAAATAAAAAAAAATTGATCATGGCGTTTCTTATCCACTAGAACTGCCGTGGAATTATAAATAACAATGGCGATGCTACAGATCTCTTACATCCTCTGTCTCCTGTAGCACTCTGCCTTCAGGAGACCAATTTGGGACCTTTACATAAAAATATTTTTAAAAAGTATAAAGTCTTTTGCCGTGAGCGCGAGCAGGCGAATAGGCTCTCTGGAGGCGTTGCTGTTGTAGTTCAGAGCGGTGTTGCCACGCATCAACTCAAGCTTTAGACGAATTAGGCAGCCGTTGCAGTCACCGTCATGAACTTTAAAACAATTACCATATGCATAGTGTATCTTCAACCACACCTCACAGTAACACTCCATGATCTAGAAGCACTTTTTGATCAGTTACCAGAGCCATATCTGGTAGTCAGGGATTTTAATGCGCACTTCCCGTTTTGGGGGAGTGAACAGACAGACACTAGGAATCAGGTTTTATAAGATTTTATTCTATGCAACAACGTTTGCCTGCCCAATGCGAGCAAACCCACATATTGCACTCCATCCTCAGAAAAGATGAGCTGTATTGACTTGTCTTCTAGCTCTCCATCCGTTTTTACCTATTTTAGGTGGAATGTTCTTGACAATCCGTACGGAAGTGATCCCTTCCTAGTGGTTATTCACTTTTCATCACCACCACCAATCATTCCAACTAAACCACGCCGTTGGAAGCTGCACTTAGCGGACTGGCCACTATTTTGAGAAAAGGCCTGTCTGGAGAAATTATTTTCTGATAATCTTAGCGTTGACCAACTAAATGAAATTTTACAACATATATAATTGCGGCTGCACGCCTAGCCAATCTTCAATAGTCAGGAGTAGTACGGCAAAATAACAATCTCTAGTACACACAAGAATGAAGAGAAGCAAAAAAGAAACAAAAAAAAGCCTGGGGAACTTTCCGAAGATACCCCACACACAACAACCTCATAAATTTTAAAAAGGCGAGAGCAAAATCACAGTACATCCGTCGTAATAAGGAAAAAACATCCTGAAGAAACTACTTATCTATAAATAGTTCAGTTAGATCAAAACAAATGTGGGAACAAGCCCGCAAACTTAATGGAAGTTTTTCTGCTTTCACAATTTCGTTCCTAACACCTCCGGATACACATGCAAGTATAGAGAGGTGAACATTTCTCAAAAATTTCTAGTTCTACACACTACATAGAACCATTTTTAAAGTATAAACATGCAGTGGAGAAATATATACTTGCAACAACTGGTTGCACGAAAGAACTATACAATGGTTTAATAACAATCCTAGAAATGAACAAAGTTCGCTCCCCCGGAAAAAATACAGCACCTAGGCCTGATAGTATACATTACGAAATTCTGGCACATCTTTCCCAACTGTTTTTGGAAGCACTTTTGAATTTTTTAAAGAGAATATGGGTACACGGAAAACTACCGAAAGCCTGGAAGAAAGCAGTTATTGTACATTTCCTGAAACCTGTAAAGCAACCAAGATCCCCGACTAGTTACAGGTCAGTAGCTCTTACCAGCTTCCTTGCCAAATCGTTCAAAAGTGTGCTGAATATAAGATTAGCTTTTCTCCTTGAATCTCGCGAACTTATTGACATCCATCAGTACGGTTTTAAGAAAGCATTTTCAACAACAGACCACTTAGCTCGCCTAGAAAATACTGTCCGAGAAGCTTTTCTACACAAACAGCTTGTCTTGTCGTCTTTTTTGACCTCGAGAAAGCATACGACACCACCTGGAAGTTTGGAAACCTTCGTGACCTTGCAGAGCTTGGCATCCGTGGCAGGATGTTGAACTGCCTGAATGACTTCCTTTCCGACCGCTCATTTCAAGTACTCCTAGGATCAATCCTGTCCAGGAGCTTCGTTCAAGAGAACGGGGTTCCTCAGTGGTGTATTTTAAGCACGACTTTGTTTGTTATAAATCTTTATTCCATAGCCAAAGTAATCCCGAAGTCCATTATATATTCAGTCTATGTTGACGATCTGCAAATAGCCTGCACATCCTCAAAACTGCGGTAACATGCGAGAGACAAATACAGTTGGCAATGAATAAACTAGTGACATGGGCATACGAGAACGGTTTCTAGTTTTCCACACAGAAAACAGTGGCCATTCTTTTCTCGCTCAAACGAGGCCTGCAAGCCGACCCATTCATACACCTGAACAAAACATAGCTACCCGTAAAAAATGAACACAAATTCCAAGGCGTAATCTTCGACAAAAAGCTCACTTTCCTGCCTCATATAAATGCACTGAAAAAGAAAGCCTCCCGATCTCTTAACATACTCAAATTACTGTCACGAAAATATTGGGGTGCCGACCGGACATGTCTTTTAAAAATTTATCGCTCTGTAGTACGCTTTACCCTTGATTATGGCTGCATAGTGTATGTGTCAGCAAGACCATCATACCTTAATCGACTGGATCCAGTACATAACTTAGGTTTGCGTCTTTCCACTGATGCCTACAGGACGTCACCCACAAACAGTAGTTATGTATAAACCAACGAACCATCACTTACAGATCGAAGAACCGTGCCCACATGCTCGTACATTTTAAAAATCCGTTCGCTTCCCAAACGCCTATGTTACCCGATAGTCACAAATTGCCCATCAAGAACACTAACAACAAACCACTAGCTACAAGGCCACTCCTCCTGCGTTTTGAAGAGATGTGCCAAAACCTCGGCGTACTAGACACATTACCTGCCATTGCTCGAAGGCGAGATCCACTGCCTCCGCGGTACAATTTTCCTGCAATCTGTGATTTCACTCTTACGCAGTTCCGTAAAAAACAAACTTCACAGCAACATATAATACAAGAATTCCTTGCACTCGAAGAAAAATACAGGAGTTTTACAGAATTTTACTGATGGTTCAAAAACGAATGTTTACGTAGGAAGCGCCGTAGTATGAGGGAATTCGGAGAAACAATACGACTTCCACTGTGCGCATCCATCTTCACTGCAGAAAGTTACGCAGTCTGTGTGGCCATAGAAAAAATAGTAAACGAGAACCTCACAAACAGTATTATTTACATAGACTCCTTAAGTGCACTTACAGCTCTCCACTCTAGAAACGCATTCACTCCTATGCTTGGTGACATCATACAAAACAGAGCAAGAGCCACAGCTAGTGGACAGAACATTAAACTCTGCTGGGTCCTGAATCATGCCGGAATTAAAGGCAGCGAGAGAGCAGATTTTTGTGCTGCTAAAGCTCGTGGCAATGAAATAAAAAGTAAATATACCCTTTAATGATTGCATGAAATTAGTACAACGAAAATTAAAAGTGGCAGTCGGCTTGGAACAGCGCAGCGAATAAATAAGTACACTTGGTAAAGCCAGTTTTGGGTGAATTTAAGACATGTGTGCACCAGGAACCTCTCAAGTAAGTGAGTTTATGCCGTCTGCGAATAGGCCACACGCATATTAGGCACAACTTCCTGCTAAGAAAGCAAGACAAACCTGTTTGCGAAGAATGAGGAAATTAACTCACGGTTAACCACATTTTATTCCCTTCTGTGAAACTTAAAAAACCAAGAAAAAGTACTTTACTCAATTTTATGATGAATGCATTTCCTTCCATCGAACACTACTCTTAGATGATAATGCCATTGTTAATATATCTTCTGTTTTAGCTTTTTACAAGAAGCAGGCATACTTGAAAAACCTGTAAATTTTAACCACTAGATCACTTTATTACATGATACACTTCAGCCACTTTCTCATCCCTGAGAAGAAGGCTGAGATTTTTATTTAATTGGTTGGGAGCCTCAGGATCCTTGGAGAGCTAAGGATAGCCGCTGAGGCTACCTGACCTTCTTTGAGGCTTTTACTATTAGCCCCCTCTAATTTTTTTTTTCGGTTATTCCTAGGCAGTACAATCTTTCTAGGCCATCTCATCATCGACGATTTTCCACATTTCTGAACATCCCACAGAAACCGTATTCTATACCTTGAGCTTGGCGCATGATGGCCTTAGCTATCTATGTGCCATAAAACCCAACACAAAACAACCCAAATCAACCCAAATAATCCACCGCTGTGGCTTCGTCTCGAAGCATATATTTCTTTCATCATCCACAAACCGTGCAGTTCCTTCAGTGTGCTTTCGTTGCGTTTCTCTCAAATATTCGCTCCGAAACCTTTTTTTTTTTTGCGTCGACGCTCCAGTAGTCAACCGTTTAACTGAATGTCGAAGTTTGCTTGTTGATATTGTTACGTACTTTAGCGCAGACTGAGCACGTATTAGGGCGCGTGTTTACAAGCTTGAGTGACGGGGACAGCTCAATACAGCCAGGGCGACCAGCTAATTTTACCTCTACTTTCCTCTTCTCCCCCGGTTCGTCGTCGCCACAAAGCACGTGAAACTTCCTCCTTTCGCAGAACAAGCCCCCACGGCGATTTAAGCAGGGTCCCGAGCGTTGAATTTTATGAGTCGAGCGACCTGCACACCTGGGTTTTCGTGACCATCGGTCACTGTCAGCAAGGCGTGAGACGGCATAGTTCAGATCACGGATATGCTGCAGCACATCAAAAGGGCCAGTGTACCTTGACAGGAGTTTCTGACCCAAACCACGCTTGTGGAGCAGCGTCCACAGCCACATAAATTGCCGGGGTCATAGTAGACGGTCTGGCGTCGGATGTCGTAGCGCTACTTAGCGTGCTACTGCGAGACCAAAATGAGGATGGGGGCAAGTCGGCCTGCTTCTTGAACTCAGCAGAGACTGGCACCGATGAAAGGCTCATAACGGAGAGGAAAAGGAAGGTTGGTGTCGAGACAGCTTTGGGTGACCCATGCGTACAGAAGTTAAAATAGACTGTAGCAGTTGTCTCATGTTACGCAGTGTTGTACGCATAAGTAATGAAAGGCAGAACGTCATTCCAGTTCTTATGGTCAGAACTGACGTACATTACTGGCATAATGGTAAGCGTGCCATTTTTGTGTTTGACGAGGCCCTTCGTTTGGGGGTGATACGGCGTCGAGTGACGAAAATTGCACGCGCAGAAACGAAGAAGTTCTTCAACAGCATCCGCGGTACACTGGCGCCAACGATCATTGACGAAAACTCGAGGCGTGCCGTGTAGGAGAACGAGAAAGCGTAGAAGAAAAAGAAGCGCATCGGAAGCAGTGGCGGGCTTTATGGCAGCTCTTTCACAGTATATCGTGTTAGGCTGTCGACGCGCACGGTAACACAGTGATTTCCATTCGCAGAACATGCTAAACGGCCTAGAGGTCAATTCCCACTTGCTCTAATGGTGCTCTAATGAAGATCTCACAGGTTAAAGCTGGCCTGGCGAACACAACCGGCGGAGCTTAAAACGCTGGCGCTCAGCACAGCTTGCGACGTAGCGGCGCATCCTTTGACGTTTTTTTGGGCCAGTACAATCGTTTTTATGTGCGGTGCAGGATCCTGGAGCTCCCAAGTGGCCAGACATGGCGTCATCTTGCATCAGTTGAAGAACGTGAATGCTAAGGCTATCCGGAACGACGAGGAGAAACCGCACACTACCGGGCGTGAAATTGTTCTTGCAAAGTGAACCGGCTCGGAAATCGAAATGGGTGTACCAGAGAAATCACGTGCGGCGTCAAAGAGCGACGCTAATGTTGTGCCTTAGCGTTGTTCAGTCTTGAAAAGACGAAGATCAGGAAATATGGTTGATACAGAAACAGGTAATCATTGATGTTGTCGCCAGTCGCTACCGCAACCGGTCGTCAGGAACGGCAAGCGTGAGAGATATTCGGCGTCCTTGCGACCGCTTTTGTACACGACAGTAAAGTTAAGCCCAGCGGGCGAGCCGGCCGCATGGGTCAGAAAGGTCCACGAGTCAACAGAGGCATTTATGGTCGATGACGATGGTAAAATCAATGCCAAAGAGGTAGGAACGAAAGCGTTGCACCGCGAAAACTGCGAGACACTCTTATTCGGCAACTGTGAGGTTGCGTTCCCACTTGCTCAGCGACCGGTTATCATCATCATCAGCCTGATCATACCCACTGCAGGGCACAGGCCTCTCCCATGTCTCTTAACCTTGGGCTTTTCCAGCTGCGCCCACCGTATGCCTGCAAACTTCTTAATCTCTTCCGCCCACCTAACCTTCTGCCGCCCCCTGCTACGCTTGCCTTCTCTTGCAATTCAATCTGTTAGCCTTCAGGACCAACGGTTATCTTGTCTCCGCAGTGTATGCCCTGCCCAAGCCCATTTCTTATTCTCATAAGCTGTCACATTTTGATCTCCGCCGTGGCGCTGAATGAGCACTGCGCCAACTCCAACACCACTGGCGTCGGTGTGAACTCCGATGGAAGCAGAAGGCCAGAAACGGCACAGAACAGGGCCCGACGTCAAAAGAAACTTCAGATGGCGAAATGCAGTCAGGGTCAGAGGTCCACTTCAATGACATGTGTCTGTGTCGGAGGCAGGTGAGAGTCGAGGCGACGATGGCAAACCTCGGAACAGAACGGCCAAAATAAGAGCATACGCCCAAAATGCGGCGAAGTCCCTTCACTGATTACAGCGCTGTGAAGCTGATGACAGCCTCAGTCTGCTGAGGATCCTGCCGGGCATTGTCCTTATTAAGCAATCAAGCGACAGGGAACAATTGTTTGGCGTTCGCCAAGGTGTCACTTCTTAGAGTTAAGTACTGTAGGTCCGTTCTTTCAGTGGAGTCAAGGATGATGACGAGACGGCTATTATGCTCGCTAAATGTGTTCCCAGAGATAGTTTCTCGTAAAAAAAAAACGAAATCTGCCTTTTCAGACCGCGCAGAACTGCGTTCATAAATCTAGTCTAAAGGGTCTAACGTGAAACTCATACAGTCTGTCGAGTGTTACAAATGCGATATTTCCTTTGGAATTCTGCTGCATTGGTATCTGGCAGTAACCTGGTCTCAAGTCAACCGAGCGAGTATGAGGCTGAGTGCGTCTAAGCGTGGAAGCGGGCGCACAACTTTGTGTGTGTGTGTGTGTGGGGGGGGGGGGGGGGCGTTTAGGCGACGAGTCTACACCGAATCTCCATGTATTATCTTTATTTGTGACAAGAATACCTGGAACCGCCCAAGGCTTCGGGATTCCTGGATGACGCCGCGTATTAAATGCCACGATTTTGTTCGCCTATTAGCTGACGTTCTGTCGGTGACACGCGGTAAGGCTTGGTGGTATCGGAGGAACGGATTCAGAACCGAACACATAAGGAATGCGACCACTTGGAAGGGGTGCTAGGTAAACCAGTTCCGCCAAAATGTGGTGCTCATTTGTGGAAGACTCTTATTAATCACAGCCTTAACTGGAGACTCTACCATCTCTTCAAAAGCGCGATTAGTGAGCTTTGCGACGGAAATAGACACGCCTTCCTCGAAATGGGCGTGTTTCATGTCATAAAGTAGTACGGCCGGCTATTCCGAACAGTTCACAGTCCCCAGCACGGTGCGGCCGCTTGTCACGGGAACCGTGCAACGAGGCACGCGGAAACTCAGAGCACATAACTGCGGTGGGTTGCACCACGGCGTCGAAAGCGTCGCCCAGAATGCAAGATAAAACAACCGGCACGAATCGTGCGGACATCCTGCGACAGAGAAAACGCACTGAAATGTGGAGACAAGTGCTCCACTAGAGCGCACATCAATGTGACGCAGGTAATGTTGGCGAGTCACCCAAATTTCTCGTCAATAGGACGAAGCTTCAAGACCTCCAGCGTTCTACAGTGTCTGATGACGTCAGCAATGAGTTCGAACTTTGCTGATGACATCTTCAACGATCGCTTTAAGCAAGTGTCAACTTTACCTCCTTGAGACATCCGTGGAATTCACTAACTTGCTCAATTTAACGATGTCTTCGGTGTACATGGTGAAAGTCCCACCTGGTATTTGGGCCCGTTGAAGCAAGGTTTGCTCTGCGCATTTCTTTTTGGCAGATCCGTCTCCAAAGCACTTCTTGATTTCTTCTGCGAAGCGGTCTCAGGTAATGAAGGAGTCTTCGCGGTTGTCAAACCAAATGAGCGCTATTGTTTCCTAAAAGAATATGACGTTGGCTATCCTAACGGTAGCATCCCATCGATTGTACCGGCTCACTGACTCGAATGATTGTGCCGGCTCAATGACTGGCTGACTGACTGACTGACTGACGATTAATTTCAGTCTGCTGTTCTTAATGTACAGTGCCTATTGCTGTCATCTTGGAAAAAAAAATGTTTTTCGACTTTAACCAGCCCCCACCACCTGTTTTTTTTTACCTTTTCGTTCTGTGTGCGTAGGTGCACATGTGCTCACTACGTCTTCCTTATATGTTCAACCAACATAGTTGGAGTCAGCGCCCGTCCTGTCATGTCTTCCTGTATATTCTAAATATGTAACGCTGTTTAACTTCAAGAAAAGAAAGATCCTGTTTGCAGACGTTATTTTATTACTTACGTGCCAAATACAATAAAGATCGCTAGAGTGCATTACGCCTCATTACGTGCATGGCTTTGTTAGTTGTACGGAAACTTCATCGATTACGTAAGAGAGCATCAAAGGATTACGACGATCGTGTATGTACAAAGAAATGGGCTTGGGCAGGGCATGAATTGCGAAGGCAAGATAACCGCTGGTCCGTAACATATTTGTTGACATCGTACACCGGCGTACTGCATCATCCGAAGCTCGTGCCATTGACGACTGCGGACGGCGAATTTAGTGTCATGGACGGTGACGGACGCCGGCTTTTGTGTTAATTGGACATATAACATGTCTTTGTATTAAAAGAATTCCAAGAGAAGCCAAGCGTAGCAGGGGGCGAAAGAAGGTTAGATGGGCGGACGAGATTAAAAAGTTTGCAGGCATAGGGTGGGCGCAGCTGGCAAAGGGCGGGGTTAATTGGAGAGACACGGGAGAGGTGTTGGCCCTGCAGTGGCTGTAGTCAGGCTGACGATGATGATGATGAGCCACTCAATCGTTGCACCAGTTCTCAACAGCACTGAGATTATTTTCGAGATAAGATAGGTTAGTGGTGTAAAGAATAACATAGACGATAGAGTACACAGTCGTCAGCCAAGATTGGTAGGTAAGGCTGTTATGTTACGTGTGGCGGAAAATCATTATTATATATGAAAAAAGAAATGGGCCGAGCTGCGTGCCGCGTGACGTTACTAAGAGTAAATTAGAGTTCTCATTTTTAGCTGAGACGAACAGTGAACGATTAATCAAAAATTCTTCAATAAGCTTCAAAACATTGGGGTGAAGTTTTCATCCGGAAAGTTTGTTTCAGTAACTATTTAAGGGGCATTTCTTCAAAGGCTTCAGCAAAGGTTAATAATACAGCGTCAGCTTGTAGATCAGAATAAAAGTTGGCGTGCAGATCTTCTTTGAATGTTTGTGGTTTATGGCTTATGGTGACTACAACTTTGACTATGCAACTGTGACTATGAGGGACGCCACAGTTGAGGGCTTAGGATAATTTGGACCCCCTAGGCTTCTTTAACGCGCGCTGACATATCCCAGTGCATGGTCCTCTTAGACATCGCCTCCATTGAAATGAGACCACCGGGGCCGGGATCGAACCTGCGCCTTTCGGCTCAGCAGCCGAGCACCATGACCACTGAGCCACCACGGCGGCCGTGCAAGAATCTGGGAAGTTGGTTGGAACAACTAGTTCGGATCATCAAATATCATGATCTAGTGTAGATTACAAGCTTCATGACTTTTCAGAGAACGCTACTTAGAGAGATGGGGCAGTAATTTAGATATCAGTTCTTGTTACCTTATTTGTAGACTGGAACGGCCTTCCCATGTTTCCGATTCCTGGGAAGTTGGTCTCTGAAGAGTTACTGAGTTAATAACAATCCCATCAGGCCTTGATTACAGAGCTACGAAAACAACACAGCGTTGTGTTGTGTCTCTGCGTGTTTTCTTCTTCACTGCCCCGTTCGTCACGCTGTAGTCATGGAATATCGTCATCAACTCACCCAACAACTTACCTTGTCGAATCAAAGCAGAGATGAACATGTATTGTAACAAAAGAACTGTAGCGCAACCAAGACAAACACAAGAAAGAGGCACACAGCCCTTATGAACATGTATCTTTCGTTTTCTTCAGTATTACAGCGTCAGTATTGTCGGTCGCGGCGGAGGATGAAAGTTTATTACTCTGTGTTAGTGAAAAATTCCTCTTGAATAAGTGTAAGAGGAGGCTTTTTATCTCGAATAATTTCAAGATTTAGAAATACTGGTGGATCTATTTCATGAGTAAACACATATGAAAAGGCTGCGTGAACATGTTGAAGCATTCGGTTTCACAGGTGGGTTTAGACGATGCGCCGGTGAGGGAAATTGAGTGTGTGCGTTGGGCGTATAACCTACGGGGGTTGGTAAACTTTTTAGCAGATCGGAATGAAAACAAAAATATGTTTAGCTTGCCGAGTATTTTATACGTACGTTTTTGAGCTCCGTAATACATTTTCCAGGCGTTTTGATTTGACTTAATGAAAAGGACGCTTTTTATTTTCGAGACATTTTATTGCATTTGTGAAGCAAGGATTTCGGAGGCTAGCTCTTTAACAATGATATGAATAAACCTGTCGATAAGAACTTCAAGTATCTCTCTTAAACAAGAAGCAGTTATCATGGATAGATCTTTGATGAAAGTTACATTGAATACCTAGTAAAATGCACGAGAACGCACTAGGAGGAGTTGGAGGTGAAACTTTAATAAATACATTAGAGGTCTACCTGATCTTTAGTCTAGCATGCTACTATGTGAGTACAGAAACTATGCGTTGCTCGTAGTGTTTAAAATTTTAATGTTTGCTATGATAGTTTTTTCCACACTCCGCCCCCCCTCCCCATCAGAGTAGAACACGTGCCTAAGTTTACATGGCGCCAATACTAGGCGTCTCAATTTATTCACTGCAGTCTTTTTTTAACATCTATGGAAGGGAAGTCGGAGCAGTGTGGGGGGGGGGGGGGGGGGGGGGGTTGATCGTTTCTCAAGGCACACATTTTCTTACGTGATAGATTACAGTGCAAAGCGAATAAATGTTTGGCATTTGCTGATGAACATTTTTAATTTTTGTTTTTAGAAAATAAAGTGTCTTGAGAAATAGATAGCCCTCGAGATCAAAGCCAATCCTGCTCTTGAAAATTTTGTAATCAGCACTGTGCTTCAGGGGATATTAAATAAAAGAGAACATTTTGAAAGGTTCTTATGACTTTTCCAAGCTGCAAATTGATCACATGATGTTACTCGAGTTTATTTTTAATCCAGGAAAACTTTAGAGTTCATTTGTTTTAAGACATGCAAGATCTTGAGGTTGTTTCCGTGACGACAGCACGTGCAGCAATGCTCTTTGTTGACTGTGCAATGTAAATAAGCTATCTTAACGAGTTCGTTAATGCGTTTTTTTTTTCAAGCTAAATGTCCAGAAACAATGCCGATTTGAAATTTCTAGAAACTTGTCCCGCCTTTTGTTCTGAGGACCTTCAGTTTCACAACGTAATCTTGCGCCCTAAAGCCAAAATACAATAAGCGGTTAATTTATTTTACGTAACTAATCGCCATTTCATTGTACTCGACCACTCAAATAATGTTCGCTTACCACACAGTTGCGTTGCACATACGGAATTAAACTATATTTCACAGTCATAAAAAGAAAATTCTGTATCGAATAATTAGAAGAACCCTGGCGCACTGTAATTGCTGCGCCACTGCAAAGCGCTTTTTTCTTCCAACATGGTGTTCTGCTCCCCGTCTTTAACTGACGTTTCAAAGCCAGACTTTTGTGCACTCGTACATCATGGCAGCTTTTCCGCATGGCATGAATTTCCCATAACGTTATAAAAAAAGGAGCCTCATTTTTTTCCCAACTGGGCAGCTGGATATTGAGACTGAATGGTTGACAGGAGCGTTTGTCTTCTAAACCTATTGGACCAAAAGCGACGGCCTAGATGTCTGCACTGCCGTTCCGTAGAACGTATGCGAAATGTTGGTGCTCTGAGGCTGCTTTTAAAAATGTACATACGTGCTTTCTTTCTGTGCCCTCAACGGGACTGTGCCGACCTCTCCAATTTCGACCTTTCGACGGCTATTGCTGTCAAAGCCGCTGAGTGAAACAGTCGGGTCGATGTTGGAGCTTCGAGATATCATAAAAGCAGGCGCATTTCATATCATTTATTCAAATAAAATATTTCTTGTTTCTGGGTAGCTGCCACATGAGGAAAAAGGAAAAATATTTTTGACCATTAAACTGTCCTTTGCTTGCGAAGGCGAAAAGACTGGAAACGTGTTCCTGTGAACATTAGTTTTCTCTTTGGACCACTATGGGCATTCATGGAGATATTATTACAACTTCGCTACATTGAGTGACGGAACACACACAGGTAGCTCAACGTAATAATTTCCAAGTTATTACAGCACAGTGCCTAAAATATCCACCAGAACACAGGATTCTTATTCTGCTTATCATTTAGCATATTTATGACGTGCGTGTATCTCGATTCTTTAGACATCTCAATAAACTGTTCAAGTTACATACAGAACACAAGAAACTTGCCGTTGTTACCCACTGTCGGGAGGACCGCGGTGCTCACAAGGAGATGTAGGGCAGCGGCGGCTGCCCTACATATCCGCTCCATAGCTGATGATAGTTTGGAAATAGCCACGGAATATTATTTCCTGCAAATCATGAGAAATGCAGTTGCCAGAAGTTGGGGCTGCTTTATAAGGCAAGGATACTTACGTAAAGCTATACGTTCCGCTGCAGTCCATAATGAAGTCGAGAAGTCAGTCATAGTCTTACGTTATGGCTGCCTTGTTAATAGTATACACCGTCGAATTGAACCGGACTTTGTGTTCTCAACGCGGTTCTCTAACATAGCCGCTTTCTTAGAAGGGGGCGAAGTAAGCGTCAAGGCCGTAAAAAAAAAAGTGTCATATTTTGTCGTTCTAATATTAAAGAAAGAAGACTGGTCAGCAGGACATCAAGGTAAAAAAAATCAAGAAGTCCCCCCCCCCCCCCTAAAGAAAGAAAAAAATAACAAATCGACGCTGCCCGCAAGGGGCAGTATTGATGCACGGTACTGCAAAACAAATTATTCATTACCTTCTCCCACCAGACTTCAAAGCGCCAAGCCCGCGCTGAAAAGAAACAGCACCACTAAGCGCAGGCCCACTCTTGGTGCTATGCCTGCGAGGGGGGGACATGGGTCCCGATAAGGATATCGATTACTCTCGGCGGATCCCGAGGGGACGGCCTAATCTCCTCGAAACTGCCTAATGAGAAACATATGCTCGGCGACACCCGCACCGCCAAGCTATCATCAATAGACGAATAAAAAAGAGAGAGATCGATAGAGGGCACCGAACACTCGCTTCCGCTCTTTGGCGTCAGTCGCGATCAGATGAGACACGGATCCCATTCTGGTAGCACTAATCACAGACCCAGTTGGTAAAAAACTTCCCGCTGGAAAAGCACTCTGCTTCTTATGAATAATAGACCGAGCCTGTGCGGCAGCTGCCTCTGTGGGGCTCTGGACTAGAAGAAAGAAGTCCGGAGTGACCGATACTCCTGCCATAGGGAAGCCTTTTAGAATAAAGTTTATTCTTATTTTTCTTATGCATAAATTAAAATTAGTCAGGTCTCAGCGGGCCAAATACGTTTCCTCGCCCAATGTTTTCTCGGCCGCTTTTAATGGCAGAAGAGTCAAAATTTGCTGCTGAAAGATCAAAGAATTTCCTTGTCATGAGAAATTCCATCTGATATTTGCTCTCGTTCGCGTTTATTGGCATACTCTCCATCATTACGTGCATGCGTAATTTATGGCGAGCCATGTGTCTTTTTTAACTATGGGCGCTTATAACGCCCTTACAAATAACCAGGAGACTGGAAACTTACCGCCAAACCACTCATAGTAAGCGTTGACGCTCCAGCATAACTGACTATAAGGGGATAAGTCACTTGAATATTTGACAAGCAGTTGGTGTGTCGCTTACTTTTGGCTTGTTTAGCAAAAGCCTTTATTTTACTTACGAAAACTGCTGAAGTAAGTTGTGCAGGTTGTTTTTGGTTAGACCCTTCAGCAAACAGCTCCGGCGTATTTGTGCAAAAAAATGCAATGCAGTTCACGATATTTGACCTTCTGTGCACACCACCAACAAAGTCTGCCTTCACTGCACTGATCCTATGCATTTCATAGCATGGCATGCGAACGGGGTAGACACCAATAACGCGCTAATTAATCACCACTGAATAAGTAAACTCTGTATGATATTTAATATATGTGCATAAAAAAGAAACGTGCTATTCTAATATCCTTACTAGACTTCCTTGCTACCTTTTCGCATTACATATGTCACTGACGAGGAAAATCTTGACGTCGCTATCTATCTCCAGCGCGCCGAAGAAGCTCGACAGCTCGCCCCCTACGGATCCAGAACCAGCAGCCTACCGACAGCCGACACTACAACCTGCGACGACGCTTCGTCGAGTACCAGCCCGGCGACCGTGTTTGGATATGGACCCCGATACGCCGACGAGGACTCAGTGAGAAACTATTGCGACGCTATTTCGGACCTTACAAGGTCATTCGACGTATTGGCTCACTGGACTATGAGGTCGTTCCCGACGGCATTTCGCATTCACCGCGGCGCCGCGCACGATCTGAAGTGGTCCACGTGGTGCGCCTTAAACCCTTTTACGGACGCTGACAAACTTCCTTATTTTTGTTGTTTTCTTTCCTACGTGCGCTTTTCTTTATTTCGTTTGTTTGCAGCATCGGGTCGATGCTTTTCAAGAGGGGGTAATGACACGTGTCATTTATCTTTATCGGGCGACCACGTTTCGCCGCCTAACAAGTAAGTGCTATCGCACAGCGCGGGACGCGCCTGCATCTATCCGAAGTTTCTGGCAAGTCATCGATGCTTCTGTTCGCTGTCTGTTGTAGACGAACCTTGTTATCTGATTTCATCGCCTGACGCGAATGGTGTAGAACTTTGTGGAAGGCACGCGGGTCCCAACGATTAGTCTGGAACATTCGACGACTGCTATATAACAACCGACGCGCTTGACCCACGGATCAGATTTTCGACGATCGCCGACCGTGCTCGCCGCTACCGTTGTGCTGTAAGTGTAGCCTCTTTTGTGGGCACAGGTTCGCCGAATAAAAGTTAGTTTTGTCTTTCACAGTATTGCTACTGTGTTCTTCAACGTCACCACCACGTGACACTATAATAAAACAGCACACATTCGAGTTCTTCCTCATATATTTATTAATTCCATTGATTGCCATGTTTGCGGCGAGAAGTGAAATCTATTCGTTGGTTTCATGAGCTTCTGAAAGCTCATTGTTTCGACACTTCCATATATTATTCACCTAAAACATACTGATCTATTTAAAAATATTTTGCGCCCGTGCCTCTCTGCGGCAGAGTAGCCAATATGGGCGAGCCTCCTCACTGGTCAATGCTACAACTGGGGCCTGTTGGTTCGCGCTTTTGAAAAGAAAAATATGGAAGTAACTTAAGCCTACTTGCGTGCGCTGAAAGCGAAAGAAGTATTTTTTAAATTTATATATTTTCCTTCTTTCCTAATGACACACCCACGCTTTAGCATACATTCGTAAATGCCAGACTCCATGGGCCCTTTTCGGCTCGCGTGCTACGCGCTGGGACGCCCACGCGCCGCCCAAGGAAGTCTGCGCATGCGCGACGCGTCGGCCGCCGCCGAGCGCGTCCACGACACTCGGATCCGGCAGTGCCGAATATTCGGCGCGCGCGCTACTCGCGGCAGCGCGCGTGCTTTTTCCGGTGCGTCAGCATCGACCAATCAGTGGGCGTTCTGCTTCTGTGTCTTCGGAAGCGGGTCTTTCAACCTGCAGCGCGCGACCGTGCGCGTACTCGCGCCATGCGCATGGAGTTGTGTACCGCTTTTTTGCGCGGCAGGGTGCGGCGCGCACGGCGCACGGCGCGTAGGACGCAGAAGGGTCTATGAAGTCGTGCCTTAAAGCGTGTGCTCTAGGTTCAGCTTAATCCGCCTAGAAGCCACGCGGTTTTGTGGCTTTTGCGCCATGTGCTCCCCTCACAATCTGAGGGTCCGTGGTTCAATTCCTAGCACCTTCGGGAAAAAATTTCTTTGTTTGGTGGTGACGTCATTGGGCGTTTTCTCGACAACGTCGCCGGGTTTCGTTGCTCACGGGCCATATACTGATTTCGCATTAATGTACTGGCACGAAAAACAAGACAGCGGACGAAGTCGAGGCGACATGGACGAGCGCTGAGCTTCTAGCAGTTTTTATGGTGAGCCTTTAACAAATTTATGTGTTGTTTGAGCCAAGGTTATCCCCTACGTATGCCCAAGTTCTTGGTCCGAGAGAGCAGTGGAAGGCGTACACGCGCAGCCTTCCTCAATTATGGATATGCGTTTTGATTTCACCATTCCCCGTGTGACACGTTTGTTTTCCTTGATTACAGCGGGGCTCCTGAGATCGGGGGAACACTCCTTGAAAGCCTAACAATGACTTACGAGAACGCCATCGCAATCTTTGCCGTCATGCCCATTTCATTCTGCACTGAAAGTGTCCAGGTGACATGGCGGGATGGGGCGCTTTGGGATGCAGTCCCGGCCTGTTTTGTTTTTTTTTTATGGTGGGGGGGGGGGGGGGGGGGCTCATCGGCATTTATAGCTGAGGCGAGAGAAGGAGAATCAATTTAATTGCCCATATATTCGGAGTAACGAAGCTAGATTAATTTTTTTTGCGATGCGGTGACGTGTGATGGAATACCAATCACTTGTGCCCTTTTCTTTTCCTAAGTAAATATCATCTGCTGGCCCCTTTAAGGGTTTCAGCACACTTTCTGGGTAACATTTACGGCAATAGCCTCGGTTCGAATGACAAACGCAAAGGAAGGTCAAGCTGCTTGGCGCAGAAGCAGTGGTGTTTCAGCGAGCTCGGTCAACTCCAGAAAAACGTCAAGCTTTCAGAGCTTGCGCCGCGAGCTTAGCACTGCAGGTTCACTAGTTTCTGGAACATAAAAGACAGCCGCCGAAGATTTGCGCGCTTTTTGCAGTCGGCCAAGATAGCCGACTTGTGGGAACGGGGAAAATCAAAATTATTGTGATCTGCCTCATTTTCGGAGCTCCACAAGAAGTCTAGGAGTTATTTCAAAGCAGGAACATAGATAAAGGCGGTATTGAGTGAATTACAGGCTTTATGTACGTGGCAAAGCGCTTTTCCATGCACTTAAAATAGAGCGCCGTTAAGTTTACTTTGCCACTGTACCCTGCTTGCGAAGCTGCACCCTTTACGCCGTCGCTTTTGCACTGTGAAAGAAAATTACATTTTGTGCTTCTTATCAATGCGAACTTCTCATCTAAGGGTCCTTAGAAAAACAAAAATTCGGCCCTTTCCCCCTTCCGGGTGCCATCCTGCACAGTTGCTGTTTCCAGTGATGTGGTCTTATTGTGGCGCCATCAGAAGTAGGCAGCTGTTTAGAGCACTTCTCGTGCCCGCCGTCATAATTGTAGTTCCAGCCGACGATGAGGTTTCTTCGTCTTTTTTGTGCTGAAAACAAAACAGACCCACAAAAAGCCTAAACGCATACACGGAAGGAATGTCATGTTCGTAAGCTCGCTTTCACAATGGGAAGAATAATAATGGCACCCTGTGTGCTTCACGAGGCACGCAGGAGGACGCTGGTGGGGACAGCGATTGTCTGGCTCCAGATCGTTCTCTGCGGCCACTCCATTGATCTTACGGGCGAGTCTGCACTTCTCCGCCCGTCACCGTTCGGCCACGTGCAGACAATAGAGGTCTGCAGCCGCATTCATGACCAGCTTGACTCCAGTATTTCCAGCACTGCACCACACCGCTGGCAAAACAGAGCCCTGGGGAACTGCAGTACTGAACCATATCGGTCGATTCATCCCCGAGGACAATGGTGGGCTTTCCTTTTTAACTTTTGTTCTTTAACATACTCAATGTTTCACTCAGTCTTCGTCTGATGTTTAAGGCCAACTACCCTACATAGTTTTTACCATTCGAATACTATCCATGAGACGATATTTCATTATCGGCAACACTGTATTTGCCATAACCACTAAAGCGTTCAATATTTCTTTTTATATTACCATGGGCATGTCATTTGGCTCACCTCTTTCGTTTCACTTCTTCAAACTGCCTGCTATCCTTTATTTCCGCTACCCCAGCTCAGGTGCCGCCGATTAGTGATGGCAGATGCCGGGGTGAGCAAACATCTTTTACCTTCCTTTGTTATGTTAAATAAATAATCACTATATATATATATATATATATATATATATATATATATATATATATATATATATATATATGTCATTTGGCTTATCACGTCCCTCGATTTTATTTAAACATCGTAGTGAATGCATTGAGATGATTCAAAGTTGGTTGCGTCGTCCGCGCGATATTCTTCACCCTCATCAAAGTCTCCTTGATTTCACTCTCGCATCCGACAAAACAATTTTCGCGTTGTTCAGTCATATCAAGAGTTTTCCACGCTTAACTTAGATGGAGTGTCAACCGAAGAAGGGAGACACCATCTGAAGCCATCAAAAACGAATTTGAGAGCTCAATAAATGTTCTTTCCTCCTTTCCACACTTAACTGCGAAATGCACCATGATTTTATTTTCGAAGTAAAATAAACAAGACTTTTGCTAATGAAGAAGGCCTTCACCGCATGCTATAGTCAAGGCGAGGTCCGGAAAGCAGTTTGCCAATAGCATTTATTGCAGCATTGTGGCTGCTGACGCTTTGAATTACGGACTTCATGAAGTGCGCAGTTCTTATGAGCTTTGAAATTTTTATTCCCTGCTTCACTGCTGTCTACAGTACACTCTCCCTTTCCCAGACATCACTACGCGTTTGTTTCTGCGCGTTGCCGCCTGTGCGCCAGCGTACGCTTTATAACAACTTGTATTCTATGTTGGGCTTTGACAGGTGGCACTTCCAATCTAGTATTTAAAATCACCGCACTCAATCCTTAGCCTTTATGGTTGCTTTTGGCAGCTTTACTGGTCATTGTTCTCCTAAAACATGGCCCTCTTCTTTTTATCTCTGCAGCCTTCTCCTTTGCCTAAGGCAAAATGCTGCCTTCTTTCCGTTGTTACCTACAAGATTTATCTAGACAAATGTGCTTCGCTGCTAAAAGCACGACGTTTCTTCAAGGCTCGCTAGACTTGATCCCAAGAGGGTTTAAACCACCAAACTGAAAAGCACTTTGTGCTCCCAGGGAAGTAAAAATATTCATTTATACGTGTTTGACTCATATGAACCTTTCCAGCGTCGTTCCCATGGAGAGTGCATTCATATAAATAATAATCGTGAAAGTAGTGCTTTATCTTCATTTTTACCGCACGTGTCCTGAGAGTCAATGCACTCTTGGAGTCCTGTACCCTATGTGACTTTTCTGTGTTCCCTTTCGAAACGACAGACTTTAACGTGCTGCGTTGTTAGGAACTAATTTTTCACCTCCGTAAGCCTCAGTAAACGCTACGCTGACTTATTTGTCTTTGTATACCTGTAGTGAAGAAAATATTTTTTTCTCTGCGTCTGCTACACTTTTTGATTAGCCATGAAGCAAAGTGTATTTTTATTTACACGAATTGGCACCATGCACTTTAAAGTTACATTTCTAAAATTGTTTGCAATGAAGAACGAAAAAGTTTTAAAAATGCAAGGCCGTAAAATAAAAGGCAGTGGCTTATCTTAGACCAGCCGTCGTATGCGTTCGTTTGTTTTTTTTAGGCTATTGGTGCTAGGACTACCCAAATACATACTTTTTGACCTGTGTTTTATTGCCGCTGCAGGCAGGGCATTAGCTAAGCAGGAGATAACGTGTGCTAATGTAAAACATATGTCTCTCTTTTATTGAGCAGTGGAGGTCAAGTGGCAGCCTACGAACGCTGTGACGCTATGGCACAGGAAGACCACCGTCTTGTTATTGCTCCCTCCCCTTCTTTATGTGTTGGCTGTGGATTGTCTAGGTGCCCGCTACACGCCAGCTTCCAAGTTTGAAATCGTTCGGCCGCTGTCCAAGCTTAATAAAAATTGGCTCAGGTTCAACCCGGCTGAAAACAGCAGACAAGCGAGAGCAAAGCCGGAGGCGTGAAAAGAGGGCAATTGTAAAACAAAAATAAATTGCAGTCAGGTGAAACGTCCATGTTGTATGTATTTAATTTCATTAGTCAAGTTTTTGAGCAGTGATAAAACACAGTGACTCCATATCTGAGGATGAAATAAATAAGGTAATGTGCAGTAAGCTTCAGAGCCTGAAAACGTAATAAATATCGAGCATTGTATAGTACACACGCATAATAAACCATGATGCTCACTACATGCTAAGGCTTGGATGGCATGTAATCTTTCATTATGGTTTATATGGAACAGCAAGAGAGGGTTACATGGTTCGGCGATCACGTTGGTCACATCGCACGAAATATTAAATTAATAATTGCTAAGTACCTTGGAAAAGGCAGTAGAGTTGTGAAAGTTTCGATGCAAAGAGGGCAGAACAAAGTACGCTTAGCCGTGTTACGAGATAACTAAAGTTTGAAGAGAAAAGACAGTCGAAAAAAAACCTTCCGTATAATAATCTGATCAGAACCTCAAAATATTTATTTTGGTATCGTCACTGCCATGCTTTTCTCGTGGTCATAACAACATCACTGTAGAAAAAGCAATTGCAAAGCAAAATTATTTGGGAAACTTGATAGCTATCATCAAACACACAAGCCATCTTTTTAGTGCATTAAACATTTGCACTGATCAGTTTATCGTTCAAGGCAAAAATGAAAGCATGCAAAGAGAATGAACGTACGGTAAATTTTATTGTTTATAGGTGTTTAACGTCCCAAACCGACTCAGGCGATGAGGGACGCCGTAGTGAAGGGCTCCGGAAATTTCGACCATCTGGGTTTCTTCAACGTGCACTGACATCGCAGAGCACACGGGCCTCTATAATTTCGCCTCCATCGAAATTCGACCCCGGCGGCCGGGATCGAACCCGCGTCTTTCGGGCCAGTAGACGAACGCCATAACCACTGAGCCATTGCGGCGGTCAAATTTTATTACACTAAGAGAATGCGCACAATAACAAACTGTTAGCAGTGGCTTAAACTAAATCATCTCTCTCAAGCTTCCTGTAAGTATTTTTGAATGCGCAGTTTGTTCTGAAGACGAATAATAACCAGCGGAATTTCCAAAAACTAGAAAAGACTTCTTGTACTCTACCGTATCGTTTAGTGCGTACCGTGCCTGTTACAGGTCGCTGAATGGTGGTGGTATGGTATGTGAAGATTAACGTCCCGAAACAGCACGCAGGCAGTGAGACAAGTGGACTGCCCCACATTCATTTCAACCATTTCGGGTTTCTAACCCACTCGAACAAGGCAAACAATATGGGTGGTTTTGGATTTATCGAAACGCGGCCACCTCGATCCCGCGACGACGCGAAATCAAGTAAGCCTCCGCCGGGGGTAAATAGGCAGTAGCGCGAGTTAACATTGCATTCATTTTCGTAGTGTCTTTTCTTCTTTCCTACGCGAATACTGGCCTATTTACTCGCCTCCCTTCTATCCTTAGATGCCGTATTCTTCTTCGAAACCTTTCCGACCCTAAGTAAAAGCGTCTTTGTTCGTGCGTTCATTTGTGGACCGTTTTAAACTCGAAAAAAATAGATTCGGCCCCAGTTACTACGCATGTTACAGACTATTGTTCATTTCTTTGCCCGGAGGAGTCTCCAACGAATGCTAACAACCAGGAAACGAGAGACTCGAGCGCTCACTAAAAGCTCCTTGATCAGAAGGGCTCAAGCACATCATCCTTCCTTGAGGCGAATTGTTTGACCGTGTGATTTGTTTCTTACTTTCAACATTTTCTATAGACATTTCACGTCATGAGGCGGTGCTCTCCACACTGAGAGGGACCATTCTTTTTCTAGCACGAAACGTAACAAGCCATGAAGAATTCTAAGCACTAATGCTACAAGCGGAAGGTATGAAGCATATTTTAAACAAGGAGGCCAGAAATAAAAACCTGAAGAGGCAACGCCTCTTAGGCTGCAAGATCAGTAGTCGAAACGGACGATGAGGAGGCCGGGGAATTCTTGGCAGATAATACACCGTTTTCGACCGGGACTGTGTGGTCGCAAGAAAGGACCGTAGTTATCGTAGGCTGTTTTCTTACTTCCTTTAAGCAAGCTTGAGCAAGTGCTTCTGTTTTTCCTGTCTAATAGTAACTGCTCCCAATCGGAGGTGTTTCGGCGTTCTGTGTCATTTCAACGAGATAATATGTGTGCACATAGATGAGTGGGCTGAACTGCAATAACCTGCCTTTCCTTTCAGACAAGATTACATGCAGATCTCGGGAAAACATTTTCTAATCATGCAGTAGAAGTGCCCCTACAATTTTCCTGTAACGTGTTGGCCAAGAAATTCTTCCAGTCAACTCGTTCAGAAAGAAAATTCCTCAAGCTCACATTTCGAAACAACCGGTCAGAATTGTTTCTCTATCGACAGCAACGTCTGTGCAGGCGTCCGATAGTACTGTTTGTAACATAAGCAAGCAAATCTAGTGATATTCTACTTTTCCAAGGTCTCAGTCAGCAAAGGAAGATTACTTGCCTAAGCGAACTTTTTTGTGTGAATTTACTTCCGCTGAATGTGCTCCTTCCTGCCGAAAGACGAAACTATGCATAGCTCACCGCAGAGTCACATACAAGGAGCACCACCTTGCAAATGCAATCTTCTGGCCGCCTGCTGGCTCTCTTATATGTCCACGGCAAATAAACAGATTGGCCTCTGAAAATACCTATCGTCCATCTCCGAATCGTCTTGCCCGAGACGATGGCCCCATGTTTGTAGACCCGCGCACGACGTTGCACCGAGTGAACGCAATGGCCGCGTGACATGGAGATGAAGGTTTTCAGACCACAAAGTACACTTCGACCCCAAGAGTTGCTCAGTCAACCGCAGCACAATGCGGCAAATCAACATCGCACTGCACATCAACCACAGGTTCGCTGGGCACGAAGAGATATTGCATTTTTCTTCATTTTGTTCTATTCTTTCCACCGTTGTCGACGCTTTCATTGAGCTGCAATGAATGCGGAAGTCACTACCAGCGTCATGCGCACGTTCCATTCTCGTTGCGATCTGGACGTTGTCCCCAGCTCTGTACCTAGTCAATTTCTGAGGACTTCTACTGTTGGCCTGGAAAATGAGCCGAATCATTCTTCACGTTTAAAGGAGGCGACCATTCATAGCCTTTGAAATTTCGTCCTTTTCTGTTAACCTACATCGGTTACAAGATTCTGGGGCACCTAGTTTGCTGCCGTATCTCATTTCTTTTTAATATTTTTTTTGCCATCAGCCTAGATTCCTCTGCGAAATCAAACTGTTTAACTTCACTACCGACGTTGATTAAATATTTTGCTCTAGTTTTCTGTCTCATGACAACTACACTAATTCTTTAAAATACTTTAATCGCATTTTTCACGAGCTGAGGCTCAAGGCTAAGCAGTTCTGTCTTTGAATTCATGCATTATTTTTATCTCAAAGGAGATACGTATGATAATCGGCACCTCTCAATTCATATACATCGATTAACTCTGTTCATCTACATCGGCAGTAACCACTGACTCCGCCTGAGGCATCAATGCCGGATACACTTTGTTTCTTAATATTTATAAAAGATCTAGTTGGCATATCATCATTCAGTAGATTTTCCATTGACTGCGTCTTTCACTGCCTCATTTAAAATAGCCATTATCAGCTCCTGTACTCAAATAAACTCAGCTGAACTCAAATTAGCAGGAAATTGGTACTCGCGATGGTTACTGAAAACTTAAGTTTATAGATGAAACTGTTGCAGATCACTCGCAAAGATTCAAACATCTAGACACATCTGGCATGAGTTTCAACTTAACTTTGCACAGGTTTAGTCACGTCGGTACCCTAACGTTCTCAACTCTGTGAAGCTAAAAAGGTTAGATGATATTCTTCAACGCGCTGCCGATGCATTGATACCTGCCCGGTACATCAGAAAAGCTCTGCTAGTTTAATGCTTCTTCTGTCCGCCAAATCGCATACAAGAGGTTTACATGCACCAAACCAGAGTAGCCAGTGCTGCAAATCACTGCCCACACCAAGTGAACTTTATTATTGCTCTCAAACGAACCTATTAAGAAAAACGCGATTTGGCTTATTTCACCGAAATAGGACTATACCAAGCGTCTAATATGGCCGTACCTGCTTCTACATTGTTGAAAAAATTATTCATTTTGGTCGCGGTGCTCAAAATTTGGCCGGAAATTGATTTACTTATCTCGTTTCACAATCTGAGCACTTACTTCCTTAGACTGGGTAATTGTTTCTTGCTGTTTTCTCAGGACGAACTGGTGGGCTAGTTGGTTACGCATACCGAATGATTCCCGGCGAACAGGAAATTAGACGCAGACAGACAGAGAAACGGCGCTTTGTGGGGCTTTTTCTGTCAATATACAGCTTTTACTTGTGCACCGGGAATCATTCGGTATGCTATTTTTACCTCGAGCATACCAACTCTTTTGGAATTTCATGAGATTTAAACATTGGAGAGATGTCGCGAACTCGCTTAGCAATTAATTTCTGTCCATCGCCATAGAAGATGTTATAAGCGAAGAAGTTCATTCAGACATGTATAAGTGTCTAAGAAATTAAAAAAAAATGTCAGTGAAATGCCTGAAAAGTTGCCTACCCCTTCTCTCTACCCAAAATAAGTGACAAGAAAATTCAATATCTGGACTTGCACATGACATAGTTTGTCAACCCCCCCCCCCGTTTTTATCGTTTTTTCTGTTTTTTTTATAACTTATTGTTCATGTTCACTATATATTACCGCTTTTCGTTCTTAAATAAACTCAGTTGCTAGTCAGTGCTTGTCTTGTCTTTGTCCTGCCTTTGTTGCGCTGTTCACCTACCATGAATGCTTACCAACTCGCCCAAATTTCAGCTTTACTCAAATTTTGACACTTCCTTCAAATGCATAACAAATAGAAAGAGCGTCAATACAGCCCACAGAGCTTTGTTCATCAACTATTTCAACATGTCACTTTAGACAGACTGAAATACAAACATAATGCACTGGAAAGAAATAACGATTTTTTTTCTGAAAATGCGTTTTTTTCTAATAATTTAACAGAGTATACTGAGGGGCCAGTTGGTCAGACTTATTATAAACAAAAACGTAGCATATGGACGGGACGAAGAAGGGCCAAGACAGGACGGTTGCTACAATCTGTGGCAACCGTCCTGTCTTCGCCCTTCTTCGTCCCGTCTATATGCTACGTTTTCGTTTATAATATGTCTGACCAACTGGCCCCTCAGTATACTCTGTTAAGATTCATTTCTTCTACATTGGGCTCTGTTTTTTGTTCTCGTCCCATCAATGACCAATGTGCGCTATGTGCAACCCTTATTGCAACCACGACGTGCCGAGCTCGACTCTTCAATTACTGCCTACGGAAACACTGGTGTCCTCCTGATGTCACCGGCATGTTCGGTGTGGTTGGTCCTTCCACAGGCCACTGGAAGCGGATAGCAAAAATCATAAAAGCAGAGTGTTGGAGACAAGTTGGTCTTCTTCAGGACTGGCTCCGGTTGCTGTGCCTGAACTCGCGAGGAGGTGGTTCGGCAGGCTTCAAGATGCTCCGAGACTTTCAAGGCAATGCAACCATATTGACGGAGTGGTTGTAGCAGAAGCAACTTCAAGACCTTCCGAAGAAGTCCAAGAAGCAGGTAGGCAAGGTTCCAGTTACGTTCTTGGGGGATAGTTCTGTACCAAGCGAAGTTCAGCGGGTTCTAGAAAAAGGCCCGAAGTTTGGCCTTGAGGTAACTGTTCCCAAGCATGAAATTCTTGCTTCAGTTCACAGAATTGCCGACAAGGCGAGCCGTGATGAGAGAGCACATTGCATTTCGGAGGCTGTTGACACAGTTGACAAGACGTGCAAGCTGGGAAAAAAGAGCCTCACAAAGGTGAAGAGTGTTGGGCACTTTCGTGATTCAAAGTTGGCTTTGATGCTCGCAGATAAGGATGGAGGCTTTGTCGTTCTTCCTCGTGAGATGTATGAAGCAAAGGCGGCCAACACTATTGAGAAGAACTTCAGGCGCTCGCTTCTTAAGCCGGCTAAGGCTAGGACCAGAGCGTTGAAGTTGCTGCAAGAGTGTAAGCTGGACAAACTGGAGAGGGAAGTGAGAAACTGCAAGGGCAATGCTTTGAAAGTTTTTTTTCAACGCAAAAACGCACAAGCCGGACTGTCCCTTCAGAGCCATCATCACAGAGAGACACAGCTGGCAAGCTCGACTAGCCAAGTTCCTCCAGGGTCACTTGAGCAGGCTTGTTACTGTGGACCCTTTCAAAGTCGCCAGCTCGGCTGTGCTAGTTGACATCCTGCGGAGTGATTTGTGCGGTGCTAATTCGGCTTTTTCTGTGGACATTGAGGAACTTTTTTACTCGATGCCGCACGACGAACTGTTTATTGCGGTAAGGGAGTGCATTGAAGAGGCGGTACCGGTGTCCTTTCAGAATTCTTGCGGTGCCAGCATTGATTCTTTTTTGGAACTCCTGTCTATGTACCTAAATTCCACGATTGTTAACCATAGACAGCATTTCTACATTCATAAATGTGGCATTTGTATTGGGTCAAGTGTCGCCCCTGTGCTTTGCGAAATTTTTCTGGCTAAGTTTGGACGATTGCTTCAGTCCCAGTTGAGTGACGAGCACATTGTGCGTATTTTTAGATATGTCGATAATTTTCTTGTTGTCCTCAAACTTTCTCCTAGAGATGACTTGGTTTTAGTAGCAGACTCGATCCTAACTCGTTTCAAAGGAATCGTGAATTCATTGAACTTCTCCATTGAACTACCGGCTCATGATTCCATTCAGTTTTTAGATATTCACCTGTATTTTAATACTGGTGGGCAAGTTTGCTGGGCTTACGGACCTCGATCCAAAAAAGCGCTTCTGCCTTACGACTCTTCCCATTCGAAGCTCATAAAGCGAGGCATAGCAGCTACATGTTTTAGGTCAGCGCTTATAAAGTCATGCCCTCATAGAGTGGGAAGAAGTTTTGACATTCAGGTCGAGAGACTTAAGGAAGCAGGCTTCCCTGCCGATGTTCTTGTGGCAGTTGCAGATGCTCTCAGAAAGAAACTGCTAAAAGAAAAACAAGAGCTTCTGTTACGTCGTATCACACCAGGTGACCAAAGAATAGGAAGTTTGAAGTTATGCCATATGTACACAGGCTCTCCCACAACTTGAAGAGAGTGGCAGCAAAATTTGGGGTTGACGTCGTGTTTTCTACGCCCCTCAAGCTGGCAATGCTATGTGATTTAGCAGATCGAGAGAGGGAAAGATAACCAGGTTGTGGCACAAAACATAGAAAACCGTACGTCTCATGCGCAACAGATATTGTTTATGAGTTCCCTCTCCGATGTGGGTCTGTGTAAGTTGGGCAGACGGGCAGGTGTCTAAACGTGAGGCTGGGTGAACATGCCTCTTCACTTCGCCAACAAACTGGAGAACACGTACCAGTGCATTGCAAGGAGTGCAATGGTTGTTTTCCCCTGCTTAATAGTACTAAGATTGTAGGGCATGGTAAAACCCAATTGGCTAGGGAAATCTTGGAAGCCCAGGAAATTTCGAAATGTTGTGAAGGTACGTGCATTAGTACCCCATCTGTGTATCTGATGGAGAAGGAATTGAAGTTTTTAAAACGCACTTGAGTTTTCTTAGCACCTTTTATTATCTATCGCTCTTTCTTTTTTCCTTTTTTATCTTTTTCGACACGTTTTAAGATTATCAGTTTGTTTTTACCTTGTTTTATGTTATGCGCATGCGTGTTGTTGTTCTGCGATGGGGTGTGGTTTACTGTCGCATTTCATTCATTTCAGTTGTAAGTGTAGCAATCGTCCTGTCTTCGCCCTTCTACGTCCCGTCCATATGCTACGTTTTCGTTTATAATATTTCTAATAATTGTCTGATGCTTGAAAATTTATTGAAAAATTTTTGTTAGGTTAGTCATAGCTCGCCGTAATTTGGTTGCAACTTTCTTTCTTACGTACATTATTTTGGAAATTATTATTGTGATTTTTCTTAACATATTTTCGAGGATGCTGTAGGTTTGCAACGGAAGAGTGAAATATCTTGCCGAAATCTATTCTACCGGAATGTAATGCAATCAAGTTATTGCCGGTAATTACGGCTGACATGAATAGCCATCGAACAGCCAATTTCTGTATTATCTAAAGTCTGTTCCAGAATCTTTGTACTTTTATTGATCGTTCTTACACGGCCTATAACCTACTTTTGTATATCGCCTCACTCCCTCGCCACCCTCTTATGGGCTACCCCGTCGAAGGCCTTTACCGAAATTTAGATAGTTCTGATATAAAGCACACGAACATCCCCTTTTAGTTTTATCTTGCGTTTGTGAGCAAGGTCTTGCGATGTATTTGGCTTCGCGCTAAATAAATGAATAAATAAAATAAAAAATGCCGCGACTGGGCATCGACACCCGCGGCAGCGCGAACGGATCAGCTTCGCTGTCGTGTGCGCTAGTGCAGTGTGCTATCGCAGCTTTTTTCTTTATTCGCTATGCTATCGACGCAGCCGACCACACCTCGTGTTAAACTGCAAAGTTCTCGCGCTGTGCATTGCACGCCGTCGTTTTCAACTGATACCACTATCGAACTCATATAGTCGCCAGACGTGCCGCCGACCCAGCAAACCAAAGCCACGCCAAACACATGCTTCCGTACTTATACTCGGCTTAACTACGTTAAAAAGCTACCACTTTTTATTTCTTCTCATTTAAAATTTCTATTCTTGTCAGTCTTCTTCCCCCGTCTTCTATAACCCCTCCCACCCCCCACACGCACACTCCTCCAAGTTGGAGGGTTAAAAACAGCTCTTTTTCTATGAAAATCCTTTCTCCTCTCTCTCTCTCTCTCTCTCTCTGGAACTCGCAGATCTATATTAGATTTTCATTCCCTAAAAAGGTCTATCTGCTCATGCATTCTCTGCCAACCACAGTTATTATGCGAGAGCATAAGAGCCTTTTGTTAGCAACCTGCAAGGCGGCATGTGTACTCTTGGCACCTGCCAAGAACATGGAAGTTACAGCTGTGACCTTCCACAGTTGGCAGGTGGCGAAGTCGAGAACAGTAAATCCCCCCCCCCCCCCGCTTCCAAAGGAGAGCACGCAGAAATCGCAAGGTGGCTGCCATGATAGACACCCTGGCACCTACCAAGGTTGGTACATAGAAGAGCCAGCTGCCACCTGGCCCCTTTCGCAGACGGCGAACTGGATACAGGAAAACCATCTTCACTAGCATGCCCTGTGTGGTCGTGCATGGCAGCTGACAGCGAGGTTCTTATGATATCGCACTGTCCCAGCTAATTATCGCTAGGTTTTCTCCGGGTTTTCTTAATTTGGTTTCATTTTTCATTAACCGCCTACATCACTATACGGGGCGACATATATGATGTGCCAGTTTTGGCGAGTTGTGTGTATGCGCCTTTAAAGTATAGCGAGATAGAAAAGTGTCTTCCCTGCCATTTGGCAAGCTTCCTGCGCTCGGATCGGGAAATCGGGAAGCTACTCTAGCCTACTTAACCAAGGAATCTACGCAGTGCACCCACAACTTCACCGACGGTTCAATTAACTATTCAAGAAACCTCTTCCTATGGCCGTTATGTACCCTGAACAATGCGTGTTCTTTCTTACACCCGGCCGACGGGCTGTCTTTACCGACTCCAAAGCATCTCTGGAGATCCTGCCCAACCTGCCGAAGAGAAGCAATCATCAGCCCGTTTCCATTAACATCAGGTATCTACATCACTTGGCTGTTGTCGCAGGCCACTGCATAATATTTCAGTGGATACCAGCACAGTGGGGCATTCTGGCGAAAGAAAAACAGATGAAGCGGCCCTTAAAGGCCACCAACATCGGCGATACATTCTGACTTTATGCACGAAATCTGATGTGTCTCAAATATCTAAAAGATGTGCTTCCGAAGGAACGTATCGGCTCTGGAGCTTGCCGAGACATCACTATCAATTTCTGTACTCAGTCGACCATATCTTGGATCAAGACTCCCACCCAGAATTCGTCCCCCTCTGGAAACACTTCGTCACCGACTTGGCCTGAACGCTGCATTTACAAACGACTTGCGATACCGCATTGGTCAAATGAACATTCCGCTTTGTGACAACTGCGGCTCGATCGAAACTGTGGAACATATCCTGCTTGAGTGCGCTGCGTACGCTGACGAGCGTGCTCTCTATGAACATTGCACGGAGAAGAACTGCCCAGTGCCTCTAACAATGGATAGTGTTTTAGGTCCCTTAGTCTGCCCTAGGCAACAAAGACATGCAGTGAACTTTATATTTCCACATTAATTAGAACATCTTGGCAAGCTTTAATTTCACCTTGCGTGTTAAGCTGATACATTCTTCACACAGTGAATATTCTTAGCCCATTTTTCGGACTATGCACTTCCTTACTTCATATGTAACATCATTACTCGCCGATGAAACTCAGTGTGCATTTAATGGCAGCATTTTATCTTTCCCCTTTTTTATTTGTTTTATTTTAACTTTTGCGCGCAGCTCTCCTTCCACCTTTATATCCCAAATTCCCTTCCCCACGCAGAGTAGCATGCCAGCGATTTTTAAACGCCGGCTATAATTGCTCTGTTTTTTTCATTACAGCGCTTCTCTATCTCTCCCCTCTCTCTCTTTCTCTCTCTCTCTCTCGTTTAGAGCCATTATCACTGCAAAGGTCTTCCCCGCTTGCCTCGTAAATATTGCTAACCGTTCTTTTTGACGGCAATTCATGCAGTCAGAAAGTGCAAAAACGTACACCCAGCTACACGGCCCAGCAGGGCTGTCATTGATGTCGCGTTCTTCATAACGGTTAAATTGTTGCCTTGGCTGAGCCATGTATTCCGTTTGCTGGCGGCGTACCGTGGAGGACATTTTTCACACACAGAGCAGCTTTTTGGAACCGAAAACTGCATTTCAAGTGGCGCGGTTTTCCTGATCAATCGTTTCTTTTTCTTCTTCAAGTTGTGCATTATTCTGGGAATATACAAGGCGTCACGCATACAGCTGGAATTCTTGGCATAGGCATTTTTCTTCTTGTACTGATAGCAGAAAGAAATTACCTGCGGTTGAACTATTGCTGAACCTGGTTAGAGAACGAAAGCTGTGGTGTATGGGGCAACTAGACGCGCCATGGCGTCTGTAACGTTGAGTGCGTTCCGCACACTGGATAGGCAGCGCGTTCACACTGCCACACTGACAGTTTCAAAGTATTCAGTCGTCATAGCCGAACATTCCCTGCATACGATCTATGTATGCAGATGTCTTCCGCATCATTAGAAAACTCAGAACAAGCAACGAAAATTTTAGTGTCTTCAATGCGCTTGCTGACATCCGACCTGGTGCTCTATTTTATAACGATCTTCGGCACATTTTTTCTTCGGCCCCTATACCCTCGTTAGCTATCTCGTGTGGAGCTAGGGGCCGTACATAGCAAGTACACCATCATTTGCCGACCCCGCCATTAAAAGCGACACCGATCAATTACCAAGAAGGAACAGTGGAAAACATTCGACAGGACACTGAAGCTCCGCCTTAAGAGTATAACGCGATAGCGCAATGGGTTAATTCCTATATATGCAGAACGTCATTCCCTACATTCATAGATTCCTGGGAGTCCTCATAACACACCTGGCGCAGAAGTGCAGCGATTAAGCGATGCGCCACTGCCCTGCGATGGCAGGTGCTACCAGCGGTGGGCCTTGTGCGACACGGGTTGCTCTTCGCGGGCAACCTTTCGCAGCCAATCATTAATTTAACTTCCACCTGCCACGGTGGGCGCTTTGCTCACCATCTGGTGGGAAGGGTGTGATGACCTCGTAAGGTCACGAGCCCTAAGTGGCCCACCGGC
Organism: Amblyomma americanum; assembly: GCF_052857255.1. Lineage (NCBI taxonomy): Eukaryota > Metazoa > Arthropoda > Arachnida > Ixodida > Ixodidae > Amblyomma > Amblyomma americanum. Next base: position 3,401,498 of record NC_135498.1, read on the forward strand.
CTCCTAGGTTGCTCTCTGAGCGCCATCTGCAAGTGTCATGCTCGTTATTTTTGGCTCACCACGCCGAAAACGCCGACGTCGAATTCTCTGGGTAACGGCGCCTTTGACGCTATGGCGCTAATAGTTACTGCAGAGTACACGCCCCGCTTTTTATTGACGACTTCGTCCCGAGTAGAAATTTATTCCCGCTTGCTGTCTCCTTTTCAAAAGGCACCCTACGCTCTTCCTGTTTCACCAAGCGGTGACGCTCCAGCTTCCGCGTGAGCCTCCTTTCCACCGAGGCCCTTTTCGGGACCCTTTATTCCTTTCCTCCTCTCATCACGCCCATGGCGAATCTCATTGGGTGGTGAATTCCAACCAGCCTGTACGCGCTGGCATCGGAATCTGCAGGCGGCGAGCGACCTCGCATTGTCGGATCGCGCCGCCGCACTTTCCTCGGCAGACACTGTCGAACGCACTCTGTGACCACTACGAAGCCTTGCCGGGAGCAACAGCCAAAGCCACGCAGTTTCCTTCGTTCGACTACAATTCGAACACGTATCAGCTACTTTTCCCGAAACGGCCTGCGCGCGTCTTTTTGTGGCTGTCTCATCTTAGCGCTTGACTCGGATGCCTAACACTGAAAAGGGGGGGGGGGTTGAGAACGCATCTATTGTAAATTGGGTAAATGGTCAACTTTACAGTTCCTCAGTTTCAATTTGGAAACTTCCACAAAGTGCCCGCAGCTGGCCAAGCTGCCTACACACTACACATTTATTCATTGTATGCATTGACCGGGCGATTCTGAATAGTGCAAATATTTTGCTCGTTCCTTATTCGGGAAGTAACTTCCTGTTGGCGTCACTGCTTGTTGTACACATTGAAACACTTGCTTCGCGTTTTTTTCTTTTCTCTGCGGCTACCTGCTTATAATGATGACATTAATCTTTTACAATGGTTCAGATGTTTGCTCAAAAATGAGGCTGTCCTCTTTTCTCTTCCTTTGGAATAATTATAGTTGATCGTTATATAAACTTTCCCTTCTTGTTTAATTCATTATCTGCAACGCACACATGTTCCCTGCGCACTCGAGTCGAGTAATAATGGCAGGGCAAGTTTTCCGAGTGCTTCTCACAGACTAAAGCACGTCCATAAAACCTCATAATTAAAACTTCTCCGCTGCTTTCGATATCTGTAACCCATGTAACAGCTGCATTGGCACTATTGTCCGATCGGCAGAGGCCAGTGACATCGGAAAGGAAGTTCCCTACTTTAGAGGTGATAAACTGTACGCTTCGTGAAAGTGAACAATTAATTGTGCTTACCTGTTACCCTCGGATGTGTACAACCTTGTTAGAGGGGCTCCGCCGTGTAACTGCACTGTAGTAAAGCTCGCAGCGTTGAATGCCTTCAGTACACTGAGAATGGATGATGCTTTAATTGTGGAAGTACTTCGCCAAGGCGTTGTTCTTCGCTAAAATGTAATCGTCGCGACACTGCAGTTTAGTGCGCACCATTTTACAATCAATCGCATGAAGTTATAGATTACTGGTGGAATGACACATTAAAAGTCCCATATTAAAGTTATTATTATGCCATACGTATATCACACGTGCCGAAGAAACGTTTGCTTGTGACTACTCAAACACACCGATATCGTAATTTTTCAGCACGCTTAACAACGCTTGGTGCGTCGCTCCTAGCGACGACTATTGCAGCTAGCGAACTCGACATCGCATTAGTTGCTGTCTCCCTGTTGACTTTAGAAAGAGAGAAAACAGCCCTGTCTCTTAGCAACCTTTGGACCCTTCTGCTAAAGTGTGCAGAGCACGGCTTCGTAATAGACAGTGCCTCTACGCCGTCCTCCATCTCCCTGTTCCCAAGCCTGTCAGAAGCGGCTGTCGCTCTGCTCGGTGCTGTCGCCGCGACTCTCCCCTCCCGCCGATTAATCTAGGTCGACCGAACCGTCCTGCTAATCGCCCTTCCTCTTCTCTTTTGTACACTGCATGCGATCAGAACACGGGGCTTAATGTGCCGGCAGCCACGCTATATAAGAACGTTGACGGAGCCCTGACTAACACGCGGAAGCATTCAGTGTTCCGTAAAAGTGTATGCCTCATTGTGCTGTTGTTTCTCATTGGGTTCGCTCACTTCAAATATAATTCCCTTATGCGTGCCATTTTGCTTACCTTGTAAGCCTCCCCTGCAGAGCACGTAACATTCCGCCTTTCTGTGCATGCGACCCCTCCTCTTTTCGTGATTTTTTTTTATTTCTATTGTATGTCTGTATGTCCCAAACCTTAAATTGAGTTTTCTTCTTTTAATGTTTTTTATTGTTCTTTCCTTCGTTCCCTTCGTTCATTCATTTTTCATATTGACATCACTTAAGCTCCTTTCATTCTCTGTAAAGTGTTACGTTTTTTGTTATTTCCTGTTTTCCAGCTCCACTTGCGTTCTCCTCCTGAAACGATGTGGCTCAACAGTAGCAACAAGCTCGCTTTCTGAACTTTCCATGTCAAGCTAAAAGCTATTACAGGAAGAGCAAAATGCTGAGCAAGCAGCTTTCAACGCCGGGTACAGGAATTGAAAGAAAAAAATATAACTTGTAATGCATTCACGGAAATTGCGAAGCTCAGCGAGAGCTGTGGGATAAAGGTTGTCTGTTTTTTTTTTCTTTTTTGCAACCTCTTCCCCTTTCCGCTAAGCAGACCTCCACGCAGGCCCGCTCTTTGTGCGGTCTCGGTAGAGCGTTGACGCTCGTGCCTCGATATTTGCTGCGAATCAGGCGTAAACCGTCAACAGCGCAGGCAGACCGTGCTCTGAGTTCGTCCACTCTCGAGGGCGACCTAGCGGAAATTAAATTGTGGTGTGCGTCTGGACATGTGGCGAAACGAATAACGTGTCTGACTACGGATCAGGACATTCTGTGTTCTATTTTTGGCAGGGTAGTTTTTCTTTTCTGGTTGCACGCACGGGGCGCTCACTCGTAGTGAGGGCATTTGACTGACGCTCGTTCCCGGAAAGTAGCAGACGCAGCTCTGTTTGTAAAATCGCTCTCCTGACGGAACAACCTCTCCGTTTTCCGTCTCTGCGCACGCGCCATGCGGCAAACGAACGACTGCGCTACAGAGGCTTACCACGGCTGCATGGAAGCATGTAGGCAGGAAAGCCCCTCTTTATCCGGGAAGTATAGCGCTATTAAGACACCGTGGAAGCAAAAAGGAAACTCACGGGATGGCTGCTACTTCTGAGCACGAGACTAAGCGGCAGCTACTGGCGGTGCTGCATAAAACATTTTTTATTGATTACCGTTGCTCTCCTTCTCTGGTTGAAAGCGTGCGGCGGCACTATGCTGTCACTCGGGATGTCACTGTGTTCAGACCACTCAACATAGAGTGTTGTAAAACCGTCATGGGCAACGTCAAGCATGTTGACCAGCAAGGCGTATTTGCGTTGATTACAGTCGTCTGAACGCCGTCACTAGCAAAGACACATATCCCCTTCCTCGAATCGACGATGCCATCGGCTGCATTTTTCTACCTCCTATTTCTCTGCTGTTGACCTCCTGTCAGGGTACTTACTGGCAAATCCCTATGCATTCCGCACACAAAGAGAGAACCGTGGTTTTTACACCCGATGGCCTTTATGAATTTAATGCGATGTTGTTCGCCCTTTGCAAATGCGCCCGCCACCTTCGTGAGGTTAATGGACATTATACTCAGTGGTTTGAAACGAGAAATATGCATGCACCACCTAAGCATTGTTATTTTCAGGAAGGGGTTCAGTGAGCACAACGACCGTTTAGCTCTCGTGGCAAAGCTGGCCTTCTGCGTAAATCTATAAAATGTTGCTTTGGTGGACGTCAAGCGTTAGTGCTTGGACACCTCGTTGGCAAAGACGACCACAGACCCGATTCCGCCAAGACTACAGCTGTCGAGTCGTTCAAGCCGCCCCAGTATATGAAAAAGCTGCGGAGTTTATTGGGCGTATGCTCTTCCTTTCGCCGCTTTGGTGACATCGCACACCCTCTGACAGGCATCCATGAGGAAGAAGTGACTTTGGAGCGGACGCCTGAGTGCGACTCCGCTTTCCGCAAACTAAAATGCCTTCTCACGTCGCACACTGACCTCCGCCACTTCGATCCATCCGCCCCCACAAAGATTTCTACAGACGCAAGCGTGTTGGAATCGAATGTGTTGTCACTTTGTTGCGTAAGCAGTCGTTGTGGCGTAAGCGAGTCGCTCCCACCGTAAACTGGAGGGCAATCAAACGGTCACCGGGCAGGAGTGCCTCGCGGTGGTCTTCGCCACGCAGCGTTTCCGTTCATATCTCCAAAGACGCCCTTTTATTCTTCTAAAGACGGTCGTTCACTATCGTCACCGACCATCATGCTCTCTGCTAGCTCCGTGACCCGCTCGGGTGCTTTGCACGGTAGGCTCTCCAACTACACTTGTATGACTACAACGTCGCCTACAAGAGTGGTTGACGGCATGACGCACACTGTATTTCGCGGCTGTCCCTTCCTGAGACGGAGGCTGACATCGATAATTTCGACCACTTCGTCAGTGTCACCGCTTTTCCTGACATCACCACATTCAAAGTGGAACAACAGAAAGATTCTACCCTACGGTCTCTCCTTGCGGCAGCTCAAGTCCCCTCCGGTGCAAACCACTTTTGTTTGTGGGATGATCTCTTATGGGAGAAAAAGTATTCTTCTACGGGCCATCGCTTTCACTGGTAGTTGCGAAGAGCCTGTACACCTTTCATGCCATGCACGAGACCCTACACCTGGAAATCTGGAGTCGGCACGCACCCTCAGCGAACACAGGCACGCTTCTATTGGCCGAGAATGCGGACCACGACTGAGCGCTACACCGCCAGCTGCACTCAGTGTCAAAGATATAAGCGACCTACTAGCGTTGCATTCGGCCAGCTTCACCCTGTGACACCACCTGGAGCACCATTTTCCGATATCCTATAGTAGGGACCGCTGGATAGTGGTTTGCTTTGATTACTCGTATTAAACGGTAGCCTACCCTCGTCTGCAGCATATCATGTGTCATTTTATATGCTGCGGTCCATAGTTCGCCGTGTGTCTCTCTTCGTTTGTGTCCCAAAGTTCATGCTGGCCCAAATCATGGATTCATACCAACTGGCCCAGAAAAATGCCATTTCGTGGTTGGCAGTTCCCCGCCGACGTCGTGGAGAAGCTTCTCCTTTCCTGCGCCCCACATGTTAGCCATTCATCGTCTTACCATTCCCAAACGAATGGGCTAACTAAGCGCGCGAACAGAACGATCACTGACATGGTGTGAATGCTGCCAATGTACGTTGATTCCAAGTGCAAGAACTCCGGCAGCGGGCTGCTGTTCTTCACTTACGCGTTCAGTACCGCTAGCCATGAGACTACTGGACTCAGCCCCTTCATCTTACTCTATGCTCGCCCCCCCCCCCTCCCCACGCCCACCCTAAGCGCCATACTACCATTTTCTGCCGAGCCTCATGAAGATCCCTCCATAGTCGATACAGTGTCTCGCCGAAGAATCCCGGCTCCTTGCCCGCCTTTGTGTTCTCGCCTCTCAAGATCGCTCTAAAGCGCGCTACGACGCCCACCGCTGTCACGTCACTTACAGCCCTGGTGATTTGGTCTTTGGTCTTGCGGCGGCCAATCAGAAAGCGAGAATTGTCCCAGAAGCTGCTGTGCCACTGCGATGGACCTTATGTCATTATAGCCCAAATTAGCGAGCTTAATTATACGAATAGCGCGTCTCACGGCGAGAGGCCGCCGATCTACGGGAACTGAAATGAGTAATGTTCCGTGTTAGAAAACCTGCCATTCGCCCGGAGCTTTTTAACTCGCCCTGCGGGCTTCGCTTGCGTAGGGGGAATTGTGACGCCCATGAAGAAGTAATTCATCGGCATCGCCGAAAACGCAGAACATACAGAGAATGAGATAGAAGGGCCTCGTGCACGGCAAGCGGACCCAGCTGTTTCCACAATGCGCCCTGGCCAATCCCCCGCCGTGGGTATGCCATTAAGCCAGAGCACATCATCATCATCATCATAATTATCCAGCTGGCTTCAGTCGCCCGTTCTGGTCAGAATAAAGCCCTGCTCGTAAAAATATGACACTTCAGCTTTTATTGAATTCAGGATGCTCAGAGAGCAACACCTTAGTATTCAGGGACCAGACAGACCGGCTGCGTCTTCAACACAATAGCCAAACGGGCGAGTTGGTGGTACATATTGGTGGCAAACAGCGCAAGGACGCGGACAGAGCGGAAGAAAATACAGGACAAGCGCTGACTCACAACTGAAATTTATTTAAGGAAAGCAGTACATTTTATAGACAACGTGGCCAACTTATCAGCTAGTACATAGACAAAACCCAAGTTTCTACGTGGCATCGAGGTATGCAACCTCACTGTCATATAATGAAATAGATGGCTTAATGACACATAACCTTGTTTTTTTCTAAAATACACGTTTCTACAATACACGTTTGAAAGAGCATGCAAATAATCTGGAAGCTAACAAATCTAATCATCTAGTTGACCATGTTCGAGACTGCCAATTTTGTTTTCCTTCATTGCCTTACTGTGATATCCTCTACAAACACCCGTCCCGATTAACACGTGAGATTATGGAAGCGTGCACATGAAGAAGGAAACAAGGTTATGTGTCAGTAAGCCATCTATTTCATTATATGACAGTGAGGTTGCATACCTCGATGCCACGTAGAAACTTGGGTTTGTCTATGTACTAGCTGATAAGTTGGCCACGTTGTCTATAAAATGTACTGCTTTCCTTAAATAAATTTCAGTTGTGAGTCAGCGCTTGTCCTGTATTTTCTTCCGCTCTGTCCGCGTCCTTGCGCTGTTTGCCACCAATGCGTCTTCAAACTTTCAATGAGATGTGATTTATGGAAAGACACGTCTTCGTGATGCAGCTGCTGGTCACTAGAGTAGATTAGTAGTTTATTATTACGTAAAATTCGTCTTAGAATAAGGGAGTGATTACTCATTGACATCCACCCGAGCGCAGCCATACGGCTACAAAGGAAAGCTATACAGCGTTCGCAGAAATCTGTATAGCTTTCCTTTGCAGCCGTGTGGCTGCGCTCGGGTGGATGTCAATGAGTAATTACTCCCTTATTACAAATATACTCCACATTAGGGAATGCCCCTAAAACATTTGACCAAAATGCGTCCTACATTAGCACAAAGTTGTTCATACGTAACACGGACACTGGGCGGAGAACGAGTCTTCTCCAAAAACTTGCGCTGGGCATACGCGGGAAAATAAAATTACGAAACATGTCATGAACAAAGAAAAGCGGGGCTGGTTTTGTGAAGTTTAGAGCCATTCTGACGAGTGTATGCTGAGGAGCTAGTGTGTGCAGAGTACGGCGTCGTTCTCTACACGTACGGTAAAAGAATGCTGTTCAGGGGCCGAAATTTGCAACGATTCATGTAGTTTGGGGTATCACTTAATCTTCTGCTATTGGTAGCTGCTTGCACGGATATAGGTTACCGTAGATAACGCCACGCTAGTCGTGGCAGAAATACGTCCGGGATGCTGCTTACCTTCATAGCCGAGTTCCACGGCTATGCCACCACGCTGGCGGAACGCGACGACGTGTTTGACGCACGCCTGACGGGCATTATTATTACTGATCCCTTGCCTAGAAAGGAACCGTCGAAAAACAGGTGGATCATACTCCCAGTGACTAGGCCGGACAGCATGCAGTGCCAACAGGGTGGCTAGCGGCAGTGCCACGGCCAGACTAGCCATGAGTCGGATTTACCGATTGCTTCTCCATCTCCTGTTTTCGACATGAGCCAGGTCACGATCAAAGTGGGCGAAAACGAAATAAAACGTTGCAAAATACACCCCAGGTGTTACCAGCCACAGGGAATATCTGAACTGGGGTGTGGGAGCCCGCACGTGTGTGCCCTATGTGACGACGCTATCCTGGAGGGCCCCAGAGCGGATACATGCCGAGTTCGATTCAAAGAATGGCAGCTAGCTACCGATTATTCGCCTGAAGGTAAAGCAAGAAGCCGATCATTTCTCGATGCTCTCAGCTGCAGCCAACAACAAACTCTCCGCATTCTTCGAAAACTTGCACCAGCGTGAGTTTTAAGCTGAGCTAGGTAAATCAGGACAATCCGCACTCATATGTCTGATTTCTGTTGTCATATCTTGTTCGTTAACCTAATTTCCCAGCGTCAGCAAGCGAAACTATTCATTTATCCCAATACGAAGGGAGTCGTCTGCTCGGGTAGTGTTATTCAACTGTCACCTCCTGATGGAAAAGCGTGGGAGTCGAACAATGGAGCGCTTACTATTCACGGCTAGGCTAGCCGGGGGCATTCCTGTGCGCTCAGGTTGAGACTCGATTAACGCTGACATCCGTGGCTGCTTCCACACCTGGTCGGGGACAAAGACACCTTCGCTACTCACCTCATTACCCGCTCGATTCTACCTGGGAATCGCGCCCCGACATGCTAGCACCGAGTAGGCACCTATCCTGTCGCAGAGAACAATACCCAGCATGCAGGCGCAGTGCTCAGGCAGCGGCATCTTCCATTGTCTGATTAGCCAGAGCTGTCCCCAGGCATGGTCCGAATGCGCCTAGGCAGTCCCACGGGCGTATCGCTGCCCACCGGGAGGAGGTAATGGCATTACGCGCTGCCTCGTTTCTGCACGCGACACGACAACAACCAGGGTCGCAGTGACGGCGGATGCCTCCTCTCGAGCTCTCGGATCCGAGGGGGCTAGCTCTTCAACTACTCTTCCTCCTGCAGATGCGCTTTCTTATTAGGTGGAACCCGTTCAGGTGCAAGCAACAGGGGACAAAGGCCTAACCGCAATCGCCCCCGCCCCTCTCGATTCTTTATGCTCCACGCCAGCTTTGTCTCCGGGACAGCGAACTAGCATGGCTGGAGTTCGCTGACAATATCCGCTGTCCTCTTTGCACGCTGATAAAACTCTTCCTTTAACGAATAAGGTATTAGTGAATTCTCGAGCCTATGTGAAATGAAAAACCGTTCTATAAAGAAAGACAAATATCAAACGGGCGATCGAAGGCAATCAACTTCCAATTCAGTCACATTAAGTGTGAATAGTACATATTCAAAGCGTTTCATGGAGACAAATCTTCTCATTTAAGAACCTACTAACTGCGTGCATGTAGTGTGCTGCACATTCCTTTATAAAAAAAAAAAACTACTGCTGTCAGTCCCGTGCGCGAAGACAGGAATGCTGAACGCACTTCTGCTAATTCATCTGCTAGTGCTAATTTGGCTGACATATGTGCATCGTTACCTTGCCAGATATCCTCAGAGTTATGAAAAAAAAAACTTGGCAGGCGTGTTTTTTCCTCCTAAAAGCAACGACAGAGTTTTCAAGGAGTTTCTTCTCTCGTCGCATACTGGTAAATTATCTACGGCAACTCGTCGGAAACCAGGCCCCCGGCTTTCGTAGCTGGGATGCAGTGCTGATCTTCCAAAAGAAATGCTTCAGAGACCCGGTCGCTTCCCGCTGCGCAAGGGATCTTCCGTGAAGGGCGCCATTTCCCTGTTGTGTGTGCGGCGATGAGCACTACTAGTGAAACCAGGCATCAGAGGGTAATGCAAGCGCCCCGTTTTTATCTGTACGCGAAGCTTCTTTGAAATCTTTGCATTCGATTATCTGAAGTTGGATTTCTGAACCTGAAATATCTTCTACACAAGACGGCGGCAAAAAAAAAAAAAAAACATTGGAGGGTAACATTATTCCTGTGCGAAATTCTTCTCATTAGACATTAATTACAACTTATTTCTTGTGTATAAACGGCGCCGAATGACGAAAGTATGTGCATAGGGTAGAAAATTTACAGGTTCTGTTCTTGTAACGCCATAGTGTTAAATGTCCCGTTCACCGCAGAACACGGCGTCGCTAGTGTGCGCGAAAAATCCGGATTGATCTAGGGGGTCGTGACGTCAGACATGGAGCTGTGAAATAAAGTGATTAAAACGTCAGAAAACTTTTGATCATCAGGTCGCAGCACGACTCAAAAGCGATGAGGACAAGTATATCAGCTGATTTTTTACGTTTACGGATCTTTATTCTAAAACTGTGTACGTCAGTGCGGTCTGTGCACGTGGGCTGTACAGCAATGCGAACAATATGAGCCTGATGTCGATCAATACTGAGCAATTAATTATCTGACATGACTAAGCAACATTTTTTTCTTATGGTAAAATTTTGCATTTGTATTTATGCATTTATACATGAATTTACATTCAACCCAGGGGCATTGCAGTAAGGGTGCGTGACCGAGTCTTCATTGCTTTTGCACCCAGGAAAACAATATACAAAAAAGAGAAGGCAGTAATAACTCAAATATTGCGGCAATGTCATAAAAGCGGCGCATGACGGCTTATATAAATACTTAAAAAACGGTAAAATTTCGGCACACACCGTGAATATATAATCTAAAACATAAGGGGCAGGGATGATTCGTACAACAGTTGAGGTGCTACAGTGTAGCGCTCTTATTAGCCGCTGTTATGACGTTTACGCAAGCACCGTAAAACGCAACACATAACGAGATCTGGTTCTTAGAGGCTATTACTCTTCGTTACGTTAATTATAGGTATTTTCTCTTGTTTCATTCGCATATTTTTTTTCACGCGAAGAGCCTCCAAATTGGTTTCGTAACCACCTTTCTGCTTCACGAGTCTTAGTTTGTGCGACTGAGACTACTGCGCAACTGAGTTCTGAATATTAATGATATATTTATAGGGCTACAAACCCGCTGAAAGCAAAGTAGCTTATTATTGAAAGAACAGAAGTCTTGAGAGGCGCAAAAAGTAAGCACAGATAAATATCAAGGGTGTCATGTTCTCGCTACAACTGCAGTACCGCAATATTTGGAAGATATTTTTCTACGTATACTAAGGGAGGAATATTTTAGTAAATTATGTTGTTTAATTTGACTTTACTTACTCGTTTGCCTAGAGAGGAAGTCTTCACGCTCGTTTTGTGTATTCAAAGTATTTTTCTTCCAAATGATTTCGACTAGCCGCTGCCCAGCGCCCACACATACCCACTTTGTTCACTGGTCAGTGCGACCACTTGAATATTCCATGAGGGTCTGTGACATCAGCGAGGTCGGAGTTGAAACCTTTACATGTAATGTGCGTTCTTTCCGGCAACAGTGCTATCAGCACCATCGCGAGAATTTCCGAGCACAAAATCTGCCGCAATTTGGGCTCCATTTCTTGGTTGTGATGTCCCGCAATGGCTTTGCTACAGGCTCTCGTTTGCGAGATTTCCCGTACTATAAGGCTTGTGCGAATAGAAACAAATCAGGGTTAAGTGCCGCAGTGGAGCCATGTTTTCCTCTCAAGAGAGCGTCAAAAGAAGGTACACGATGTTTCAACTTTTAGATCATTAGACACAATTTCTTGTTTCTTTTTCCTTACGCATAAATATTACCCTCATTCCTCGTTTTATAGCGCCTAACTATTGCGCAGATAGCTTGTGCAAGATTCCGGACAGTTCAGGTAAACAAATATGCAATTCTATATTTTATATCATGATTGCTTTGCGTATTCTCTACTGCCGAAAAAATGACTTTAGTCATTGAAATATTCGTTTAGACATGGCGAAATTCGACTCACGCATTGTTTGAGGTGCATGAAACTGATGAGAGTGCCTACAGCAGTAATCTCGGGCATCCATAGTTACAGTGCGAAATGCAGGACAAGAGGGGACGACAGAACACAGCGCTGTCATCCTCTCTTCTCCTGTATTTCGCGCTGTAACTATGGAAGATGGTCACCAACTCGCCCAACTACTTGCTTTGTGGAATCTGCGCCAGTTCCTCGCAAAGTCTTCATTTCTTATGGTGGCGATGCTTTAGTCCTAGCTGAACTAACGTCTGACTTCGCCGGTTGTGGCTTGCACACTAAACCGGTCGTTTACGAAGGGTAGCTTCGCCACAGAGTTTCCCAAACTCGTTTAGTAAATATAATTTAAAGAGCGTAATGATATTTCACGCAAGTAACCTGTCTACGTAATGAAATAGGGAGCGGCAAGGGAGTGGGGAATATGTATCCTGCTGGCTGGCGTCACTTCTGCGGAGAAATTACGACGGCAAGTATTTTCCAGTGCGGACCCCTGAGTCGGCGTATGATGCGATAATTGCATGCAATACAGCGGTCACAATGTAAGGCCGGCTCTTTCTTTCCAAAGACACCTAGACGAAGAAAACGTAATAGGGGGCAGCCGAGCGTTCGACGGAGTTATTAGATGTGAAGAACGGCTAGAGATCTCTAAGAGGGGGGCCCCCTCCTGCTCTGTGACCAACTCGTCTGTTGCTCACCCATGCACTATAGTAAACAAAGTTTGTTTGTGACCCCCGGATTGAAGAGGCCTCAAACAGTGTGGACCACGATATATTTGTGTACGAAACGCAAATAAAGTTATGAAATCAGCACTTACAGAAACAAACTGCATTTTATATGGCTTAAGGTTTTTTACTTTACATTTTTGTGACTTTTTATTGTTTTGTTTATCTCTGCAGCTTCCTGATTTAATTTCCTTAGTGTATGCATCCGTCGCGATTGCTTAGTTTATTTGGCGCTCTTGTGCGGAGCCCAAGGACGCAGCATCGAATCCCTGGAATTGACGGCCGCATTGCGGCGGAGGCAAAATACAGAAGTTCGCGTGGGCTGTACGATCTAAGTGCACTTTAAAGAACCCCAGGTGGTGGAAGTTAATCCGGACTCTGCGCTACGAAGCTCTGCACTCAACCTGGCTCACGAGGCGAGCTCCATAACTAATCATTCCATAAAACTTATTCACTCACTCAATCTGTCTTAAAGCCCATGTGCAGCATTGCTACCTAAACCATTACTATAAGCTACGATATAGGTTTTCGATGCATGTGAAATGCTCTTCGACTGTATTTTCTTAAGGAACCGGGGTAAGTAAAAATAAAAAATCTATTTTTATTTTTGTTTGATTTCTAATACTGCGGTTTGTTTCTGCATCTTTTTTCAGTATCAAAATTTTCCTGCGTTGTACATTTTCCTTTAAAAATAGCTTCGAAAAAGTCGAAGCGAGTGGCCAGGAAACAATTTTTATAGGGGCAATATCTTACCAGCAATTTAAAACACGATTCCATGACCGGAACTGAATGTTTCCTAGTCAATTTGGGGTAAAAACATATTTCGGAACAATCTTGGAGCTCTTATAGCCTCCATGCTAGTATTGTATTGTAGTCCTTCGTTCACGTCATCTTGGAGAGAGCTCCAAAAAATTCCACTTTAGTACCTGGGGTACTGAGGATGTGCACAGCTGATGCTCAGTAACATTCAACGGCCGTAAAATATTAAGAGCAAGTCTCTGGAGCCGTTTTGCCTAACCTGAAGGAGTAACACTCTCCACTGGTTGAGAGAAGTTGACTGGTGACAGGTTTCCTCTGCCGGCTGAGCAGCATAGTAATTAAAGAAACGAAACCTGGGGAACTAATTAGGACAGGCAGAATAGAATGGAATGGAAAACTTTATTGGTTCTTAAGATATTAGCGAGTTGAGGACAATGTCTTCATTCTTGATAACTTTGGGTCCTCTTCAGCCTTGGGTGGGCCCCTAGTCCAGGGCACCACTGAGTCGGGCCACCTCGCTTGCGTGTGCTATGAGGGCCCTTTGGACCCCTAGCTCGCAGCTGGTGAGCCGGCTCTCCCATTGCTCCGCACAGGCAGAAAAATACTAAGATAAGTTGAATGATCACTGTAGAGGTTGTGCCAGTGGAATAAATTGTTCAGCGAAAGAAAGCAAAAACTTAGTAATAAGTTCCTTTTTTAGGACTCCAAGTTTGTTTTTTTTTTGTTGTTGCGACGGTACCATTGTCTTCAAAACAATTCCACGCAGAACCCTAATTCTTTGCTTGTGCGTTACATGCCATATAGGAATATACTGAGTCAAAATGAGCGAAGTGAATGATTTCTTTTGATTTTATAAAAAGAAATAATGGCAAAATCGAACTTAAATCTACTCTTCGAGAAAGAAATCACAAAACACTAGTGAGTATATTGTGTTACATTCTTTTGGTTCAGTCGAAAGAGCATAAAGCAACAGTAAAAATGGTTTAACAGGTAGGCGCTATGTCGATTCGTTGTGGAGAAATGTTCACCAAAACATGCCCTAAAATACACTGGAAGAATAATGCTTACCCTTCCCCCTTAATGCACATGCCGCGCCCTTTCAGTGTGGCCAGCGAGACCTTGCATGCTTTATAATGTAAAGAATCAAGGTTCTAATCACCAAAATATAAAGAAAAAGGGAAGCCCGGGTTAAAGATAAACGCTGTCGTTCCGTGGACGTAAGGCACCGTCATGCTATCGGTGCAGATTCAGCTGTTACCACTGCCCTTTGTCATCGTTAGGCTTAGCCTGCTCACACCAACAGACGCGTTTTGTTGATTCTCGTGAGTTCGCCAGCAGACGACACTCTTTCAAGAAGCGCTATAGCAGCAACCCCACATAGACTATCGATAAAACCGTAGCAGATTGGAAAGGTCGAAACACTGAAATTGTTGGCGTTCCTAAAATGCATGTGCACAACGATTGTGCCAATAGCTAGGCCAAGGTGAGACAACGACAAAGGGCTTGAGCACAAAAGGCCAAAGAGCGAGCCCCTTTGTGAGCTTAATGGGGGCTCCGAAAAGAGCTGCGAGTACTGCCGTGAAGCAATCGATTCCAGCAATGTTGCCGAGCGATCACGCGATGCTCTGATCTCTTCCGCCCCGAAAGCGTCGCACAAAGACCTCCGGGAGTGCCGCACACCGAGGTGCGCTTCCGACCACCGCAGTCAGTTGCCAAAGTGTCTTCTGCCCCGAATGCCTGCCGATGCCATTCGCAGAACAATGGAGAGGTTCTTTGAAGTGGTGAATCCGAGAGAGAGAGAGAATCGGCAAGCTCGTTGACTCTCCGGAATGCGAAGAGGCTACCGGATGCGCTGTTTAGCCAGCTTGATGGCTCCGGGTGCGACGTCGCTGGAACAAAGAACTTGCCTCCCGCCGTTTGGATGCAAACAAAGATGTTCGCTCTTCGTAAACTCATGCAGAGAGCGGCAGCACCTCCGACCTTTGCCCCCCGGGTGTAAAGAAATTGGCACAGCTTGAATATGCATCAGCCAGTTACACGCAACCATAATGAAGTTTCTTTTTTTTTCGAAATCAGCCAAATCACACAGCGGATCTAAGTGAAGTTGAGCTGTAAATATTCATTCGCCCATAGACTTCTTCCGTGAAAAACTATCAAAATGAAACGGTCCGTATAACTGTCCTTTTAAAGCCCACCATTTAACACCTACGTATAAAAAGTTCCGCGTTTTTATCGGTTTCTGTGAAAGAAGATTTTGAGTAAGATGGAAAGTTCGGCGAGTTGATTCGGAATCATGGTTAAGGTTTCAAGGTGAACCTACACTGCACAGAGACGCGTCCCTGACAAGCGTATTTAGTGAGAGCTAACGCTCTTAAAACATATTCCCACGATTTTAAAGCTTCTCAGCGTTCATCAGCCCAGTAGTTACTACCTGAAATTAAGGCTTTGCACGAAAGTTTTGGTTTGGTTTGTTTTACGGTGTTCAACGTCCCGAAGAGACTATGAGGGACGCCGTAGTGGAGGGCTCCAGATAATTTCGACCTCATTTGGTTCTTTAACGCGCACTGACATCTCGCAATATACGTGCCTCTGGCAGTGCGAATTAATTTATAACGAAAATTCCTTCGATTCATTGTTACAGAAGTATAAGACCTTGCTCTTGGCTTCAGCGTGTGTCGCTCTACTGTGCGACTACTGGTAATGGGGTTTGCTCCTGATTATATAAAAAAGATACCTTTTGGATCATTTGTATCGTAAATCGTCATATTCTCCACAGTAATGTCAGTAATGAAGGATATAAATTCCTATGCTTGGCCAAGAAAACGCACTCATCTTCGAAAGAACAATGCGAGGTTTTCTGCTTTACACAAATGTGAAGTGGCATTCGTGGGCTGCGATGAGCGAGAGCCCTGTCATTCCTCCGGAAAATGATCTTGGTCACGCCCACACCTTCGGGAGCCGCCAAAGCGGAGTCGAAGCAAAGTACTTCGGAGTCGCCTAGTTTCGCAGAGCTGTCATACGCTTGCTTAAGGAACCAATAAAAATATAAAGTGATGTGCCATGCGCATGCCCACTGGGGTCCCAAAAATTGATGGACTTCCCTTGAAGGTCACCCATACGGGCCTCATGAAGTCTGGCGCTCCAAAGAACGATCGTACACGAGGCAGCAGCCTTCCTTTTGTCCCCCTACTCATCAACTACGATCTTAGCCATTCACGTCGCCGCAATTTCCGTTTTGGGCAGGGAGCTAGAGCGACGCCGTGCTGACGACATATTCGTTTTCTTGACAGTTTTTTTTCTGTGCTTTTCCTCTAGGGGTGTCCTCTCATTACATTACGTGGATCAGTGATCCTTCGGTTTTGGCGTCTCAATTTCGGGTCTCCAGTCTTTGCTTTTGCGTGTGCCGGTGTCTTCGCGGTAAAACTTCCTTAGGCTCTGGCACGCCGGCGCTCATGTCTCTGCAAAAGCAGCGTCAGCCTTTTCTGCTTAGTTCTAAATTCTCAAGACCCATCTGTTTAGCAACGAGCAATTTCAAAAATGTGACATTTACATTTACATTTACATTTACAGTACACCCTGCAGCGCCGAAGCATTACAGCAATAGAGTGGGTGCAGCATAAAGTGACGAGTACGTGAATATAATCGCACAAAAAGGGAGGGGTGACAAAGAAGCATTGCATCAAGATCAGTAGAACAGAGAAAAAAAAAACATGCATGCGCTTGAGGACAAAGCGTACGTTGAATGGTTTAAAAGAACAGTGTCATTACAAGTCAGTGATAAAACTTAAAAATACATCTCGGGGAGCACCCACAACTTCAACAGGCAACTTATTCCTTTCAAAAATACTACGAGGAAAAAAATACTACTTCAAGTAGTTTGTTTTGCAGGTGATTTCGCTTATTTTGAAACTGTGGTCTCTTCTGTTTGAACATTATGGGGTGGTTTGAGGTATGTAATCTTGTCAATGCCTGTTGAGTCAGTGTATATTGCATGCAGTAGTTTCAGGCGGCGCTTCTGGCGTCTTATCTGTAGCGGTTCTAGTACGACGTGTTACTTTATTTCTGTAACGCTGAAGTGTCCGGAGTACTGCCTTGATATAAATCTGGCAGTGCGGTTTTGTATGGCTTCTATTTCATCAATCAGGTACCGCTGGTGGGGATCCCATAATGCGGAAGCATATTCTAATTGCGTCCTTACCAGCAGCTTATATGCTGTAATTTTAAGAATCTGAGGGTCAGTCCTAGGGGTTCGTGTAAGTAGGCTAAGCATTTTCCCGGATTTTTTGACAGTCATGTTAATATGGCTAGAAAATGAGAAATCTGCCGTTAAAATAACACCTGAATACTTAACTTCATTTACCTTTCTGAGTATGAAATCGCCCGGTTTGTAGGTAGATTACTCGTGATTTTAGATTTTGTAAATGTTACCTGGTAACATTTGTCCGCATTCACGCTAACTTCCCAGTTTTGGCACCAGGAAGCTATACTGTTTAGGTCTTGCTGGAGTGTATCTATATCGTATTGATTGCAAATGGCTCTGTAACAACGAAGGCGTCTGCAAATAGTCTCATTTGTGAGGAAATGTTTGAAGCGATATCATTGATGTAAATTAAAAAGAGTAGCGGTCCTAGCACAGAGCCCTGCGGAACTGGGAGGTGATTTGAGAAAAATAGAATTCTTGCCACTAATAACTACGCTTTGTTTTCTGTCGTTCCGGTAGTCTTCAATAACCTTGATGGCTTTTGTATCCAAATTAAGAGTACTCATACTGTGTATTAACAGATCATGTGACACGCAAACAAAGGCTTTGCGATAATCAAAAAAGACTGCATCGGTAGGCATTATTTTTGCAGCAGTATCCGCAAGCTCATGAAAGAGTTCAATTAACTGAGTGGTGCAGCTCACTCCTTTGCAGAAACTATGGTAATTTGCAAGGAAAAAATTTCTTCCTTCTATGTGCCTAATTCTATTGCTACAAGGAATGTGCTCAAGAACTTTACGATATATTAAACAAAGTGAAATTGACCTATAGTTAGTTACGGAGGATTTGGAACCGCTTTTAAACACTGGCACTACTTAGGCTTTCTTCCCATCTTTAGGGAGTATGTCACTTTTGAGGGTTTTTCAGAATATGATTTGTAAGTATTGAGATATAATGAAAGAACAGGCTTTGAGTATCTCTGGAGAGATTCCGTGTGGACAAGTTTCGTTGGCTTCATTGACAGAATTGAGGCACTTCCTGATGCCCTCCCGTGTAATCGTAATTGGAGGCATTAGGTTTGTCACACTAGAAGTATTGCTTGGAAAAGTATTCTTTTTTTCTTTTTTAGAAATACTGATTGAAAATAATTGTTAAAACAGTCCGCTTTGGCGCTGCTTTCAGATATCTGGATTCCATTGTGAAGAATACTCGCAATACCCGTCCTTTCCTTGCTCGTCTTTCTTAGATAGCTCCAAAATGCTTTTGTATTTGCCTGAATAGCTTCGATATATTCTGTATGTAGCTCTTGAAAACGGCGCTCAAGTTTGTTTGAAGGGTTCTTTTTATATTTTAGTGAGCAGGAGTCCTTTGTTTTATGTTCCTTTTAACTTCATAAGTCATCCAGGGTTTGTCTACTATTGCTATATCTCAGATTTATTTGAAAGGCACATGTTTTTCAATTAGTGATGACAGCACGCTTTTAAAAGAATTCCATAGGAAGTCTGCAATCTCGAATGAATGTTGTGGAAAATCCTGGAACTCCGCTTCCATAGCTAAGCTGATTTCTTTAAAATTTGCCCTGGGGTAGTCATACGCTTCGCGAGTTTCATGAGTAGCATGGATTATTTGTGGCAGAGTAAGCATTCCAGTTACAATCTTATAATCACTAATACCAGGTGACACACAAACATTATGAACAACGCTCTGGTCGTTGAAAAATAATAGGTCAAGAATGTTATTTCTGCGTGTGCCATTCACAACGTATTGATCAAACCCGTATTGGCAAATGAAATAAAAAAAACGCTAAACAGGTTCTGTCTGAGCGCATGTTCTCGTCCCAGTTTAAGTTTGGAAAGTTAGTCTTCTGCTAACACAATGCGATTATCAGGAAGTGAAGACACTGTATCATCTAGTGGTGTGATAGCTTGTGGTCGTGCGCTGGGTGGACGGTAAACTACGCCCAACGCTATCGTTCCTTTATC
Organism: Amblyomma americanum; assembly: GCF_052857255.1. Taxonomy (NCBI): domain Eukaryota; kingdom Metazoa; phylum Arthropoda; class Arachnida; order Ixodida; family Ixodidae; genus Amblyomma; species Amblyomma americanum. The sequence goes on from NC_135498.1 coordinate 3,420,822, forward strand.
AGGAGTGAGGAGCCTGCACCAAACTGATTGGTGATCGCTGTTTTCTAAATCAATTTCAGTACACTACAAGATTTACTTAAATAAGATAAATGCTCCGCTACCTCTTGAGTTCCTATCTTTTCTACAGATCTGATAAGCCGAAGGAAACACTGCACCGTCTCTTACTGAGTCGTCTAGCCATTATTGTGTAGCAAAAAAAGATGTCTGGGTTGAGCATCTGTACCAAACCATAAAATTCATCGATTTTGTTTTTAATGTTTTGGCAGTTTATTAAGAGAAGAGAGCATTCAGAATTTTTGGACTTCCTTTAACTGAAAACTGGTCATTCCTCATTTAGTTCATTTACAGACTGATTATCCTCATCCCACTCGAAAGCCTCTCCGTTTATAATTAGCTTGTCATATGCCGGGGACACCTTGTCCTTACCGCTAAGCTTTCTTGGCTTACCAACAGCCCAGAGCTTCTGACGATTTTCTCTAACACGCCGGGAGTAGCCCCGTGAGATAACATAATCAGAGCATTTTAGTTTATTGCCGTTGCTTGGGATCAGTTCGGTATCGTTGTATGACGCAAAGTTTGCTGTTATTGGTGGTTTACGCACAAGAGTGTGTTTGCCTATCCTATGGGACCGCTGAATCTCCCCTATGTTCACTTTTAACCTGTCCTGGCAAAGGGTCCTAACAAAGTTTTCAGAAGTTTGCCAGCTTTCGCGTGGTTCCTTGTCTTCGAAGTCATAGAAAATCAGGTTCTTCCTTCTGCTGGGTTTTTCTAAGTGATCTTATTTTCTGGCTGTCATATCGACTTTTTCCGAACATATTTACGTACCGCTATTTATACTAACAGTCTCGCGTTCTTTGGTTTCGAGAACGGCTGACCCTGATTCTAAAGAATCCAACCTTACCCTGAAATCACCCATTATGTTTTCAAGCTTGCTTTGTCTTTCCATTATGTCGCTTAGCCTACTATAAGTTGTCGTCTGACCCTCTTGCAAACTTTGAAGAATAATGGTCATTTCAGGGCCGGGGTTTTGTTCAATGTCGCCTGACTGCAGCAACAGTTTGGCGAAGAACGCCTTCACTGACATAACTACATCGCTGTGGGAAAGGCAGCGGCAGCAAAAATTGATCATTTCTGCATCAAGGGAACGTAAGTCTTACCTGAAGTGTGAAAAATTGCCTGCATAGAAATATGTTCGTGCCGTTGCCGCTGCCTTTCCCACTGAAGTAAAAACGGTACGGATAGGGCCTTTTATGCTGAACGTCTTGTAGGAGGTCATGTGATGTCCCCGACGATATGTGATATCGGGGATCACACTAGCATTCTTGCGGTTATAATGAAGATCTGCCAGGCGATGAATTCTATGGCCGCCATCTTTTTGCTTTGCTGGGTCGTCTGCCCGTCTGACGACGATATTGCACTCAGGTTCAGCTCTGATCGAGGTTAAGCTGATCTTATACGTACGTTCGCGCCGCAGATGGAAGGAGATGAAGTCTACGACGGGCAGTGCACAGTACGAGAGTGTGTTGCAGTTTAGCATGGCGTGATCAGCTGCGACGATAACATAATGATCTCGTGCAGAGGCCAGCGAAGCCGATTTGATTTGGTTGTTTGCGCTGACTGCATCACTTTTTCTTTGTGTAGTGGCTTTTTGGGGAAAGGAATTGGTGCAGTAACTATCTCACTGCTCGGCGGACACCTCAATTGCATCGTGAGCAAAAGGAGGAATGTGTGAGTGAAACAAGAAAGAGAAGGAGGGGCCGTAATGGAGGGCTCCGGAATAATTTCGATCATCTAGGGAACAGCACACGGGCAGCTTTTGCGTTTCGGATCCATTGAAACGCGGCCGCCGCGATGGGATTCGAACCTGGGTATTGGGGTTGTATTTCCACACGCGATAAGGTTGTCTTTCCACACGCGATATGTGTATTATGCCTGACGCAACGCAAAATTTGTATATCCCGTTCTGCAGACGTCTTTTACCGCAATTTTCCTTTAAACACACACGCCGTACATTCTTGTGTATAAATGATGTTTTTCTATGCTTCCTTAGGCAATTTTCGAAAATAGTGGCTTTCTTACGCGAAAATGAAGCAAGTTGAAATGGTGTGCTCAGAAACAGAGTATACAAGTCATGCGCACCACCACAGCACCAATCATTTATTTCTTCTCAGTGTTTATTGCAGACTGACAACATGCCTTCTTTGTTTCACTAGGTAATGAATACGAGACCGGGTGTTCCACTGCGCCTCACTACATTCCGAGCATTGTTTTGGACCCAACGTGTTATTTTACCCATCTTCCTTTCCTGCTACCTGCACTCCAGTCTTTGTGCTTTCGAAACTGATGACGTAGCAAGGAATTCAGCCCACCCACACTGCTGCGCTTGCTAGGAAAATTCAGCCGACATCTGAGCTCCTACTTTGTGCTCTGAGGAGACGGCAAAGGGCAGGAAATAGCTTCCTCTGGAAGTCCGGATCACTGCACGGCCCACCTCATTCCCGTTGAGATAACATTAAGGGAGTCCCCTAAGGACACTGTGACAGTGAACCCCCCTGAAAAACACATGAGACTGGAGAACGGAAATGGATGCGGAGACGTGCCACGGACATTGTGCTGCGTACAGATTAGCGTGGGGGAGCAGAAGCAATGTTCTTTACTTTTCTCTGTTGTTAGTTTTCTCCAACCCCGTGCTTCCTGCTTGATCCCAGACTCGTTCGCACAGCGCTGGCAGCGAAATGATGGCTGCTGCATTCCATTTCCGTTTCTGCCACGCGGGTCCGCTCTCCCATTTTCCGGCACTAACGTCTTCCACCGCGCTTTTCTAATCTACGTGCTGCCTGCAACAGCTCGGCCCCTTGGTATCGCCCACTGCGTGTTGCTGATGATGGGCTTTCCTTGTTTTAGTAGAAATGAGTAACATTCAGATAGAGCGCCACATTGAAACCAATTTATTTACCCTGTCAAGAAGGCGGGCTCTCGACGAGAGGCTTATGCAAGATTGGGATCAGACCCTGTGTTTATACGCTATGACTTTGAGCAAAGCAGCGACAAACGAACTGTTCGTTTTTTTAACACCGGGGGTCGTCCTCGGTAGTTGCTTTAGTGCCCAACATTGTCCCGGTGAGCGGAATTTGGGAACGCTTCATATTGAGTGACGGGCCGCCGCGGTGGCGCAAAGGTTACGGCGCTCGGCTGCTGACCCGAACGACGCGGGTTCGATCGCGGCCGCGCTGGTCGAATTTTGATGGAGGCGAAATTCTAGGGGCCCGTGTACTGTACCATGTCAGTGCACGTTGAACAACCCCAGGTGGTCAAAATTAACAGAATATCTGTACTATATGCGGCGTCCCTCATAGCCTGAGTCGCTTTCGGATGTTGAACCATCATAAAACATATTGAGTGACGCTGAAAGCGAGTAAACCTGTCACTACCGCAAGATTTGAAAACCGGTTCACCTTTTTTTTATTTGGGAAAAATGATCAGATATGTATTTTAATCTATCAAAAAGATGAGTGGTAAAAAACTGATGGGCGATTTGCGTAGTCAAGCAAAATGCGAATTAGCTGCGCTGGCACTTCGGCCTTTACTTCGGTTTTGTTGTTAGATCCAGTGGTCAAGGATGGAAGTTGTTCGGTTAGTGGTAAGATATGTGACATTGGCCATTTTCTCACTTAATTTTGTAGCTCGCATAGTGGTTCGGCTGCAGAAGACGATGACTCGCCCCAGCACACTTGCCAAGAACGAGAAGATTAGATCCCTTGGCTGCAGAACCAAATGCCGACAGCGCGGTGTCTCGCCAAGCTCAGTGGGTCCTGTCAAATATATTTCTGGGGACCTGCCAACGACTGGTGTCTGGATGGAAATGTACAGCCGAAACAAAGACGAGGACACAAGGAAGACAAATTGAACACACGAGCGCTGACTTGCAACAGGTTATTTTGATCCTCGGACAAGTATTTATAGGTAAAAAAATCAGGCAATTATCACACATGCGCAGTAGGTGACCCATTCATATGTTGGCGCAAATATAACAGCTCCTTAAAAGTAAGAGAAATAGATCGCTTGGCCACGCAGGACCCACCCAACCGGTCTATCATTTCGGCCTCTATTATCGCTCGAGTCAGTCGGCAACGGTTTTTGGTGATAACAGAACAATCTTGGTGAGCGGGCTGAGGCACCAACTCTTCATGTGAATCGCTATCATTTTCATCTTCATCATTTTTCATCTGGTATGAACTATGTAGCACAAAGCGGTAGGTGTTTGAACGACCGCCTTCGAGAACATTGCAATAATGTGTCTGAACGGCGAGCAGGGTTTCTGGACGCACACTGCGGTAAATGTAAAAAAAAAACGGTGAAGATGAAAATGATAGCGATTCAGATGAGTTGGTGCGTCAGCCCGCTCACCAAGATTGTTCTGTTATCGCCAAAAACCGTTGCGGACAGACTCTAGAGGTCATAGAGGCTGAAATAATAGACCAGTTGGGTGGGTACTGCGTGGCCAAGCCATCAGTTGGTCTTACTGATAAGGAGCTGTTATATTTTCGCCAACATATGAATGTGTCACCTACTGCGCATGTGTGATAATTGCCTAATTTTTTCAGCTATAAATACTTGTCCGAGGTTCGAAATGTACTGTTGCAAGTCAGCGCTCGTGTGTTCCATGTGTCTTCCTTGTGTTCTCGTCTTTGCGCCGTACATTTCCATCATGAATCCCCAACATGCCCAGACTGCCACCTTGGTGTCTGGAATTCTCCACGAATTTGCAGACCCCTGGGAGCGCTGAACCATTCCTTGCGCAGTCGTGCAGCGGTTCATCAATGCGCCACTGCCATTCTATGGCAGGTGCCGCAACCGGTGGGACTTGGGTTACTTGGGTTGGGTTGAAACCCAGGTTGCTCTTCCCGAGCACACGAGTGACCGAGTTAATGGTCGCTCGCGAGGCGCTGCTCGGCGAGATCAACCTGTTTCTCACAAGCCCCACTGGTGGCAGCACCTGACATCGCAGAGCAGTGGCGCATCGCTTAATCGCTGCATCAGTTCGCAGGAGTGTTACGAGAACTCCAGGTATTTATAATGTAAAGTAGAGAATGGCCAATTCTCCATATATAAGCGTTAACCCATTAACGCAATCGCGGCGTGCTGCTAAGGCGGAGCTTAAGTGTCCCCTCCAGCTTCTGTTACCCTTGCTCTGCCGCTCGTGATTCCTTGTCCTTGTATTTTGTCGTCTCCTAAACACGTATTCATTTCCACAAGAACAACAGCTACGAGGCAGAACGGACACTGTTGTTGGGAAAGCTGGGATGGCGTCATTAATGAAATAGAAGAAAAATTCACAGGATGGTTACAAGTGCGTATCGGGAATTCTGAGCGTTGGCAGTGGTGTGACAGCAAAGAAAAACACATGGATCACGAGAGAGAGAGAGAGAGAAAACTTTTATTTAGGTGATTAATACGCGCAGGAGGCGGGTGGTCGGGGCCCTTAATCCAGGGCGCCGCTGGCGGCAGCTGACTTGCGGACAAGCTGGATTACCCAGGCTTGATGGTCCAGGTTGTCGCTGGTCAGGGGCTCTTCCCACTGCTCGTGTGTCGGGTGTGGCACTATTAATTTTTTTCTCTGGTTTGTCCTAGAATTCCCAAGATGTATGATAGAGTGTGGGGCTTGCTCCGTACCAAGGACAGTATCGGTATTGTCTGGGCCTGATCTTTCGTAAACTGTGAAGACTTGGATATGTGTTTGTTTGTGTCCTCCTGTAGTCAATGGAATCTGCGGAGGAAAGTTGTTTGTGCGGCGGGAAAAAATGCCGGCACGAGAGTGTGTCGCAATTTTACACGAGGCGTGGTCGGCTGCGGCCATAGCCTAGCTCCGTCGCGCAGTGGCCAGCGAAGCTGATCTGTTCGAGCCGTTGCGGATTGGAATCCCAGTCGCATATGTCACCTTTATTTATATTTGTTTATTTATTTCACTTGGCACGAGCCCCCAGACATTGCAAGAGCTTGATCGGGATTTACCCATCGGAATAGTGCTTTAGCACATTAACCAGGTTAACTTTAAAAGGCCGCCTCGGGCACTCGTGTACTCGTCATGATAGCAGTTCCTAGGTTGCATGCCGACAACTAACGTGTTTCCTATTTAAGAAACTGTGCGCATAGAGGGGACAGACTTTGTTAATTGCTCGCGATATATTAATATAAGAAGATACTGGATGACAGCTTTTTTTTCACTAAAAAGAACTATTAATTTAGCTTGAACAATGAACAACTCTGCTCACTAAAAGCCGATGCATTGGGCATTTAGACCACTTTGGGAGACGTAAATTGCTTTAGGGCTTCGATAATTTTTAAGAGAAGGCTGAAAGAAACTGATTGCGGCAGTCATGGCGCCGTAAAACGGCTTCAAAAGGTGAGCTCAATAACCAATTAATATAAAATACCCTTAATTCGCCCGATCATTATTCCATTCTGCGTTTTACGATTCCTTTCTTCGTTGCGTTCCTTAAAGAACGCAATGAGAATTCGCTTTTTTTTATAAACAAGAATAAAGAAAAGGGCGCTCAAGGAACGACTTCAGTGACGCGGTGATGTTGTCTAGTGAGCGATCCACCCTGCGCGGAAGTTTGAGTGGTTTCGTTATGTATGTCTGATCCCTCGTATATAACCGCTTTAGAGGGTGTAAGTGAGACACAACTGATGAAAGGTGCACTCACACACATTCCCTAGTGTGGGGGCACACACGACCTCTGCAGTCATCGTCGGGTTACACGCGTTACTGTGTGTTTGCTGCGACTTTTATGTGCTCACTAAAATGAAGATGCTATTTGGAACTGCGGGGAGGTGATCTGCTTCCACTCTTCGTTAGGTGGTGCGTCTTAAGCTTATAGAACCAAGAGGGAACTATCCAAATTAGAAACAAGAGTGCGATGTCAATCGCTTATCGCAAGAAAGTTAAGGCTTCACACAATAACGCTATTTTACATAATTCGTCTTTTGCCGAGATACAACGGCGTAAACTTTTGCAGCTTTGAAAGCTTTCAAAATTCCAGGATAATATACTGCTTTTAAAATGCTTCGGCGGCTCATAATGTCGAGCTCTAATTCACGCCGAATTCTCTCACGCGCACAGCAGACATATTAGGCGACTATGACCACTCGTAGTAAAGTGACAAAAGCGATCACGCTAAGCTCTGTCTTCTACTAAATTAGACTATCGATTAACGTTCCTGAGGACGTAATATCGCTATGTACGAGGTTTTAGAAACTTTTACGATCCTGGTTGTTAGTTGGGCTTGGGACGGTTTACTCAGACCGCGTAGCAGTGGTAGCACTGTAGCTGCCAAAATGGAGGGTTGCGTGGTGGCTGTGCACCGCAATGCAGGGCACTTGTTCGTTCGTGGTCCCCGCCAAGATCCATTAGAAAGGGATCCGCAAATGGGTGTATCTGCCCGCATGCTTTTGAGGGGGCTACGCAGTTGCTATCAAGCGCAGTTTGACGACGAAGCGTCGCAACGCGCCATGGTTGTCTATGCGTATCGCGATTTGTGCCCGTGGTGTTGTGAAAGATGAGAATGGGGTGGGGTTTAGCGCGCGCTTCTGCAGCAGTGCAGCAAATGGTACTTCCGCACCTACCTTGTGACTACCTGGATGCATTGCTCCGGTGATTGGATTCTCGCCCTTAACAGACGCCAAACTCATGGGGGCCTGGCCTCAACCTGCGTCTCAGAAGAGAGCCATCGTGGAGTGCTTAATCTGCTTGAAGGCCGCAGGGCTGAGCTCCAGGCCACTGACTATGAAGGTGTGTCCTGTGTTCTCCAGGTGTACTGGCCCCGACGGACACGTTCCCTGCTGTCTTCTTCTTAACTCAGTCTTTCGGTCTCTCCATCGTGCTCCCAACGTGTGGCATGTAGAGCACTGCCTGGTTAACCTCCCGGCATTTTCATTGTAACAGCAATGGCAAAGGAAACGGCTCTTTCGTGGCGTGCAGCATGACCAGCTCCTTCGACTGATGCAGTCGTCCTGTTATGTCCCTGGCATCGGTGTCGTGCACGACGTCGGGCGCATAACTGTGGATGGTCTTGGCTGAATCTGGCGTCCATGCTCCTAGGGACAGGTCGCGCAGTAATGCCAGATATGACGTTCCGAGATGCGGACTCCGCGATATATTGGACCTGTTGTGTGGAATGGTCCGGGTTTTTCAGCTATGCAAGAGGCAGAACTAGGTTGCCTACAATGAAATAACTCAAGCGGACAATTCTCATTACGCCCTGGTGTGGCCCTTCAGTGTGGGAAACGGTGTAGCGGATTTGGCTATACATGTCCCCTTTTCTCGTACACTTAAAACTTAAATGCGTTGCTTATTCTTTTAGTGTTTAAACACAAAATACTGAAAATACGAAAACAAAACAAAAGTTCATCTTTCAAAAGGTCTTGTTTCAAATACTGACTTTTTTTAAGTCCATCTTAATAAGGAATGAATGAGTGAATGGCGACGTTAGTGGCAACAGTGCAATCCCGCCACTTCCAGCTTCTAAGCAGTTCTTGTTCATCTGCGCTCCAGTGCCTCACACTCATTGTGATGGTTTGAGAAAATACATTTTCCACTACAGTATGGTTCGAAGCGCGTCAGCAATTTGCATAGCGATTTGCATAATGAGCGGAATCAGAGCACAGGGAACTTCGTTAAGCGTGACGTCGGCAGAAGTTTTAAGGGGTGATAGGTTGGCTCAGTGTTAGCGAGTTTTAACCGGGAGAAGGGACGCCTCCATTTCGGATGGCCTCCGCATTCGCCTCGCTGCTCGTCCGCTGGCAGCTCCTGCCACGCTAAGCTTTATTGGCTTCAAGGGATGCATCCGGAAACATTTCCGCAAGTTCCAGCATGCCTCACACAACGCCGCGCGAGAAGCTACGGCCTATGAGGAAGACTTGTCGGAAGCTACGTGCAAGCCACGCCCCTCGTGCTCTTTTCGCCCGGCACGTAACCGGTTGTGCGGCCGCCGTTCGACGCCTGCCAAGCTTGGACAGTGATACATTTGACAGCAGCGACAGCCCGTGCAAGTGCCTGGCGCTGAACCAGCGCTAGCCGCTGGGTTTGGTCGGGATACTTCGCAACGAAGAGACGTTGTTAGATTAGGAGAGATGAGCGGCGTGGTGGGTATGGCGTCGACCAAAACAGATCTACCTCTCGTAAAAAACGCCGTCTGGCCAGGTAATATCAATGGTGCTCCTTTGTAGCAAATAGAAACGATTACTGCTGCGACTGAGCGCGCAGAAAACAGTTGTACTGATAACAGTTATCTATACTCAAGCTAAACCTCAAAAGCTGCTCGTACGCGTTAGTTTGTTTGCTTTCCTTTGACAGTATAAGATTATTTAGCTCTTGTTACTATTAATTTCTCTTCGCCAAGAGCACTGTAGAAAGCATGGTATATATGGCGGAGCTTAACTATTCCATGATATCTGGAACTGAAAGGAAAGTGCAAATGAATAAGGCGTAGCGGTGCAAGGTGAATCACTGGACTTTTTACGAAATCGAAACAGCTTAAGTAAGCTGCAGTCTACCTTCAGCCTGATGAACGTACCTGAATCCTGATATGAAAACAGTTACGATTTCTTAAGGTTACGCTTCTTGTATAAACTTCCCTAATCCCGTTATTTTACGTATCTACGTGACTGTTATTCCGTGAATTAGTTTCCTTTCGGCTTTACTCTGATCATCTTGAGTAGCCTGGCAGAAGAAGTTAGGAAGCAAGCTACTCAAGTAATCATCCTACTCCTCCACTGCGGTCACCAATTGGGTCAGTCCGTCAGCCATTTAGTATCTCCCGCATTCGCCCTGCACCCTGTTCAGTAGTTAGAGTTCGCTGTATGCCCTTTGGATTACAGGCGCGACAACAGACAGACCACAAGGTAGATAAACGGGACGGAGCGCCACTCACAACTGATTTATTCAAAGGCACGACAAACATATATATACCAGCTGACACGCAAGGAATACTATCATGTTCAATTCTGATATGACAGCGAACGCGTGAAAAAATCGTTCTCTGCCCTATACAACGATATGGACGTGTCGCTGACACACATGCTTCTTTTCTTAGCAATAAAGAATGCTTCGATTAATTCCCTGGCTTTTGTGTCTTTACTTCTTGATAAAATTCGCACACCAGAAAAACATGGCTCACAAGAGCGTGACGGGCAAGACCTTATATGCTTAGGCAAATTTGGCCCTTCCTTATTTTGCTCCACATTTCTTTCATGTTCCCTGATTCGCTCATTAACGCAGCGTCCAGTTTGCCCTATATAGGAGCGGCCGCACGAGAGGGGGATGTCATAGACCACACCTTCGGTGCACTTCATGAACGATCGCCCATGTTTGGTGCCACACCCTCTCTCATCATTTCGTTCTCTTTCAATGCGAGAACAAAGGCTTCCGAGCTTTTTTGGGGCTGAAAAGACAAGCGGCACACCATGCCTGCTCGCAACCTTTTTCAAATTGTGGGATAACTTGTGCACATAGGGCACCACCACAGGTCGCACCACCTCTTCTCGAGGGACATCTTGGCCAGCTCTCACAGCCTTTCTTTTTATTTTCTGTAGTAGGCTTTCTGCGACCGCCGTTACGAGCGAACCAGGGAACCCGGCTGAAGACAGCCTAGCCAATTGGTTTTGGAAACTTAGTTGCATCTTGTGAGAGCATGATTTTCTAATGGCGGATTCGAGGCCGAGTGTAGCAATCCCCCTTTTTATTAGCTTGGAGTGAGCAGAATCATATGGAAGAAGCCCCTTTTTTGCGCGCGGAGCATACGCCCAACAAACCTGTTCCTCACAAAAATCAAAACTAACATCTAAAAATTGTAAAACATTACCTTCAGGAACTTCACAAGTAAAACTTAAGCCATTTCCATTTTGTCTGAATAACGATAACACATCACGCACACTTTCTTCGAAGTTTAAACTTCCGTCCTTGGTAAGAATGATTAAAAAGTCGTCCACATATCTGAACACTTTAAAAACTTTGCTGGCTGGTAAAACCTGGTTCAAAACTTGATCCATTTGGGAAAGAAAAATATTACACAAAACCGGTGCAACACAGGAGCCTATACATATGCCAGCTTTTTGCAGAAAACACTGCTCGTCAAAAGTTACGAAGGTAGACTGTAAATAAAACTGTAAAAGGGTTAAAAAGTCATCGATGGATACACCCGCAGTATTTTGAAAGGAAATAGGGTCTTTACTTTCAATGCAATCTCTGACAGCAGTAAACAAGGCTTCGTGAGGAACAGAATAAAATAAATCCACAACATCTACCGAAAAGGCGCGTCCAACATCACGATGCGATTCAAAGAATTCACACACTTGATCGGACTTTTTGGTAAGAAAGGGGTCTTCTATATCAAGCTTACCCAACTTATCTAACAAGAACCGGCTAAGCAGCCTCTGCCATGACCCCTTTTCAGTAACGATAGTTCTAAAGGGCATACCTTGCTTGTGCGTTTTTACTAAAAAGAACACATTTAATGCATTATTCTTGCATTTGGCAATCTGTTTGCTCAACTGGACTAAACCGAGCTGCTCACACATTGCAATAGCTCTGTTCTTAACTTTTGTCGCTTTCACTTTGACAGGCGAAAAATTCTTATCAATTGCCCGGGTTGCTCTTTCCGAGAAATTATTTTCCGATAAAACTACAAATCCACCTTCTTTATCTGCTTGTAAAAGCTTTAGGTTATTGTTCTTAAAGAAAGACACAATAGCTCGGGGTGAAGTTCCCTTATGCCGAACAGGTACCCGGTTACAGGATTTTAGCAGGCAGTCCACGCCCTCAAGTAGACACTTTTCATGCTCCTCTGGATTGGCCTTACTGGCGATTCGACGATTGATGGCTATCAGTTCTTGAGGCGGCACTTGTGGTTCCAGTCCAAACTTGGGCCCCTTTTGAAGCACTGATGACACTTCCTCAGGCAGATGAATGTCCCCCACAACCACTAAACCTCCCCCACAATTCTTCTTCTTCATACTTCTTTCCTTTAGCAGCTTGTCTAACATGCACACCCAAAGTTGTTCAGTCATTTGGGAAGCTAACGTCTTCACGGAGCGAAGATTTCTGTCAGCGAGCCAGGTAGGATATTGCTTTTGGCAGGATACACGTAGAAGATCATTTAGCAGGCGGATTTGACGCCATAACTCAGACCTGAGGATCCTACTTATCCGCTTCACATGCCCCCAGGAGGGTAGAATAGGCCGGAAAAGGGCACTTACTTCAGCAGGCACCAGTCCATTCTTGATACAGAAGGCAATATTCCTTGCACGACAGGTGGTAGCCACGGAACATGAAGTCCATTGGTCAATAAAACATGGAGACGACACACACACAGACAGGCCCACTGTACTAGAAATATAGCTTAAAAGAACGTCTTGCTGGGCAAGTTGGTACATCTTTGGATTACAGGCGCGACAACAGACAGACCACAAGGTAGATAAACGGGACGGAGCGCCACTCACAACTGATTTATTCAAAGGCACGACAAACATATATATACCAGCTGACACGCAAGGAATACTATCATGTTCAATTCTGATATGACAGCGAACGCGTGAAAAAATCGTTCTCTGCCCTATACAACGATATGGACGTGTCGCTGACACACATGCTTCTTTTCTTAGCAATAAAGAATGCTTCGATTAATTCCCTGGCTTTTGTGTCTTTACTTCTTGATAAAATTCGCACACCAGAAAAACATGGCTCACAAGAGCGTGACGGGCAAGACCTTATATGCTTAGGCAAATTTGGCCCTTCCTTATTTTGCTCCACATTTCTTTCATGTTCCCTGATTCGCTCATTAACGCAGCGTCCAGTTTGCCCTATATAGGAGCGGCCGCACGAGAGGGGGATGTCATAGACCACACCTTCGGTGCACTTCATGAACGATCGCCCATGTTTGGTGCCACACCCTCTCTCATCATTTCGTTCTCTTTCAATGCGAGAACAAAGGCTTCCGAGCTTTTTTGGGGCTGAAAAGACAAGCGGCACACCATGCCTGCTCGCAACCTTTTTCAAATTGTGGGATAACTTGTGCACATAGGGCACCACCACAGGTCGCACCACCTCTTCTCGAGGGACATCTTGGCCAGCTCTCACAGCCTTTCTTTTTATTTTCTGTAGTAGGCTTTCTGCGACCGCCGTTACGAGCGAACCAGGGAACCCGGCTGAAGACAGCCTAGCCAATTGGTTTTGGAAACTTTTGCTCCACATTTCTTTCATGTTCCCTGATTCGCTCATTAACGCAGCGTCCAGTTTGCCCTATATAGGAGCGGCCGCACGAGAGGGGGATGTCATAGACCACACCACACCGTCTGAAAGTATAGATCACGCGGCAGACCAGACGGCTTATGAGGAAAAAACATCGCCTTCTAGAATCATACAAAAAAAATCGGTGAGGGTGTGACACCAAACATGGGCGATCGTTCATGAAGTGCACCGAAGGTGTGGTCTATGACATCCCCCTCTCGTGCGGCCGCTCCTATATAGGGCAAACTGGACGCTGCGTTAATGAGCGAATCAGGGAACATGAAAGAAATGTGGAGCAAAATAAGGAAGGGCCAAATTTGCCTAAGCATATAAGGTCTTGCCCGTCACGCTCTTGTGAGCCATGTTTTTCTGGTGTGCGAATTTTATCAAGAAGTAAAGACACAAAAGCCAGGGAATTAATCGAAGCATTCTTTATTGCTAAGAAAAGAAGCATGTGTGTCAGCGACCGTCTGAAAGTATAGATCACGCGGCAGACCAGACGGCTTATGAGGAAAAAACATCGCCTTCTAGAATCATACAAAAAAAATCGGTGAGGGTGTGGCACCAAACATGGGCGATCGTTCATGAAGTGCACCGAAGGTGTGGTCTATGACATCCCCCTCTCGTGCGGCCGCTCCTATATAGGGCAAACTGGACGCTGCGTTAATGAGCGAATCAGGGAACATGAAAGAAATGTGGAGCAAAATAAGGAAGGGCCAAATTTGCCTAAGCATATAAGGTCTTGCCCGTCACGCTCTTGTGAGCCATGTTTTTCTGGTGTGCGAATTTTATCAAGAAGTAAAGACACAAAAGCCAGGGAATTAATCGAAGCATTCTTTATTGCTAAGAAAAGAAGCATGTGTGTCAGCGACACGTCCATATCGTTGTATAGGGCAGAGAACGATTTTTTCACGCGTTCGCTGTCATATCAGAATTGAACATGATAGTATTCCTTGCGTGTCAGCTGGTATATATATGTTTGTCGTGCCTTTGAATAAATCAGTTGTGAGTGGCGCTCCGTCCCGTTTATCTACCTTGTGGTCTGTCTGTTGTCGCGCCTGTAATCCAAAGATGTACCAACTTGCCCAGCAAGACGTTCTTTTACGTTGTATGCCCATTCGCCCCTAACAATGTGTTCAGAAGCCTCTGCAGCCACATGCTCTATATGGGTGTACGTGTCGCCTGCGCTCCGCCAGTTGCTGCTCTCTTTCCTTCCGTAGGCGCTTTGCAACCAGATCGCACCCCGGTTTCCTGTTTCAAATCAGTCGCAATGGTCGAAACCGGACCACTGTCGTCTCTGCAGGAGGCACAAAAAGTGACCTCCTTTTTGCTGCAGTTCGTGCCGATGAAGTAGCCACCGAGCGGTCACTGCCTCCTGTCCAAATAACCATGGACCTTCGGCCCAGTCATGTAATCGACACCAGCTGCTGTATCTGGGATGTCCACCGTGCTCAAAGCAAAACAGACCGCGTCACTGAGCGCTCAGCCGTCGAGAGAATCGGGCATTGGCGCAAACTTCTCATCTGCTCTTGTTGTGGCTCCACTACTGCGTTGCTCTTCTCCTATTGCTTCGTTTTTACTGCTTGGCTGCACTACACCGAGTGGAGCGCAGCTTGAAAATGTTTACTTATTTATTTGGTAGCCCTATAGGACACTTGGAAAAGGGTGTTTTTTTTTTGTCTCTTCCCTTTCCTTGCAGAAAGCCGGAGCAAACGCTAAAGGCTGCAGTGCCTGAGCCAGGGTCGCGTTGGTCGGAAATCTCACGCGGAGGCGGGTCTGCTTAGCACTGACGCTTCCTACACTCTCACTGCTGCACTCCCTTTCTAGCACGAACATCGTTCGAGATGGTGCGCGCGCGCGTATGCGTCGAGGCAACTTCTGTGACCTGAATGTGCCTCCTCGGAGGCCCTCCGCTGGGTGCACCTCTGGGCACCTGCCAAATTCTACCCGCCTCAGTTACACGAAGGCCCAGGGCGGGCTTTGTATAATGGCTCTCACGCAGCGCCCCCACTGAATCTATCGCGCGCACATTGCAATTTTATCGGACAATGTCACAGGCAGACTGCGTTCTAATGTTATACCTATTTCAACGCTAGCCGGTGAGGTGGTTGAGTGGTTATGGCGCTCGGCTGCAGGCCCGAAAGACGTGGGTTCGATCCTGGCCACGGCGATAGAATTTCGATAGAGGCGAAATTCGAGAGGCCGTGTACTGTGCGATGTCAGTGCACGTTAAAGAACCCCAGGTGGTCGAAATTTCCGGAGCCCTTCACTACGGTGTCCCTCATAGCCTGAGTGCTTTGGGACGTTAAATCCTCATAAACCAAACAAGCCAAACCATTTCAACGCCACTTGCCCGTGGCGTAAGCGGTCGCTGCACAAGCCACAAACCTGTGGCTGCACGGCAGGTGGCAAGAAATTATGCTCGCCTTATTAATACGCTATTACCACCCCTTATTAGACTGTCAGCGTAATCCAAATGTAATTATGGACTTGCCAATTTCATCGTTACGTAGTGATAGCTTATTATGAGGAAATTAGTAGAGCTTTTCTGGGTACGATGTTACATTTCCTTAGCGGAGCTCAAGAGGCAGACAGTTTTTCAAAGTTTCCCATTTTAAAACTCTCAGTAAGAAATCTGTGGGAAGCAGCGCTAAATGTGCTCCGCGCTAAGAGTAACACAGAAGTAAAGAAGCGAGTGTATCCTGCATCTGTATATATTATCCTGACAGGATCCTTTCGTTTCTGTGATAACCTTGATGCTGACGAAAATATTCGAATGATAATTAAGGGTTGCGCAGAAGTGTGTGGAAAGGGAAGCAATTAGTTTAATTTAGATAACTGATAAACAGCCGCGTGGAATAGAACACGAAAGCGAATAGGGGACATTGTATCTGAAATTGCTTGGGTCTGGGGAAATGAGGTTCTCGAGTCAAATAATGGATACTGAAGTGACATAAGTAACTCAGGTCGTGCAATGAGTTTAGGTATTTTTTTTTCGGTATGCATAGTCCTGACTGGCGCAATACAAGACTGCGAGACTGCAGTAAACTTATCAACGGTTGAAAATGGCGAAAATAATTAGCATGAAACTGCCAAGGGAAACGTGTAGAACTATTACTTCTACGGCATGCTGAAAAAGAGATTACAATCTAGGGCATATCAGAATGAGAGCAAACCTGAATAACTTTAGAAATATTCCTTCCCCCTTTAGCGTATGTCTTTGCATACGCCTCCTCATGGCATTCGAGTCAAAACGAGAGTAATAAATACTACGTTAAATTATTTCTGCAGTAATTTTAAGTTGCTCCAATTTTACTTTTAAAGCGAAAACTTTACTGGCCGCGAACTTGCGATTTCGCCGTGGCGGTGCTCCGAGGAGGCACATGACGTCACAACGCGCGCCTCGGCGCGGAGCCGAACCGGTCTGGCTGCGCCGGTGGCGGCTGGCGCACTCGGCGCGAAATAGAGACATGCTCCAAGTCTCCGCCAGTGCGGTCAGAGTGCGCCGAAGCCGCCGAACGCGTCGGTGGTCAAGCGCAGGTGGAGTATAGAGGGTCTCGCTTTGGCCGACGTGACGTCGCCGTGCAGCGCGCGCGCTCGCGTTACGCCGGAGTATAAACGAGCCTTAATAGAGTCTGCGCTTAACCGCTAACCAACGTATTCGGTGGCGGCATCTGTGGGAGCCACTTAAACCCCCCGCACACGCACTGAATAAAAAAAACCCCTGTGTGGAGGCTAGGAATCGAATCGAGGCCTTTGGCGTTTGAGGCGGAGACGCTACCACTCCGCCACGACGGCTCAAGCTTTAACCATGAATAAAGGCGCATCTAGTGAATCTACTCTTCCGATGCAGAAGTCTCCGCGCGTTCGCTACGTATATCCTGGTCTAACAGAGCTAGGCCATCAGCAATTTATTTTTGTTGACATTGAAGAACGTAAATGGCCGGACGCCATTCTATATAAAACATTCCACATAACTGAGAAGACACCACTGCTCTACAATTCCCCTCCTTTTCTCTCAAAGGGCCAGTAGTGCTAGTGAATGGGACATCAACTCTAGGACCCTGTCTTTAGCTGTGTTACTGAAGTAAAATCGTCGTTGCCTTTTTGCGCTTTACCAACAAATATTCGCAGTTTTCACGACAGTAATGCTTTTTGGTTACCGGGAAGGGTTGGGACGGGGAAATCGCTGAGAGCAATATTTAAGAGACCGGTGAACCAGTAGACACACTCGTTCACCGGTCCCTTGTCTTGTAGCGCTACTGGTCAGAAGCAAGAACCCTCCGCTCAATAACCTTGCCAAATTCATGAAGTCGTCTGACCTCGCTGTTCTGGAGGCAGACAAAGAAGGTGGTTTTGTTGTCATGCCGAATGATGCCTTCAACAAAAAAGCCACTGAAGCCATCGAGAAGAACTTTAGACCAGTCGACTTCAACCCTTCCAGACAAAAACGGGCCGCACTAAAACTGCTTGCAGGGATGAACCTGGAATCAATAGGAAAGGCAGTCAAAGCGGCTCAGACCGAATACCTCGAAATTTTCTTCTCAGGAAAAACGCACAAGCCTGCATGCCCACTTCGTGCCATTGTGTCTGAAAAGGATACGTGGCAAAAAGTGGTGAGCGACTTCCTTCGGCGCCAGCTGGACAGGATAGCTGGTGGTGACCCTTACCGCGTTCGAAGCTCAACGGAAGTCGTGCAGGTCCTGGAAGGAGGCGAGTTGTCAGCCTCCACCGGGTTTTCTATTGACGCTGAGGACTTATTTTACTCTGTGCCTCACGATGCTTTGTTTGATGCTGTCCGAGAACGTTTGGAAGAATATGGCGAAGTCAGGTTTCAGAATTCCACTGGTGTCACATCTGATAAATTTCTTGACCTCCTAGAGTTTTATTTGGATTCTACTGTTATTTGCTTCCGGGAAGAGTTTTACTTACAAAAGGCGGGAATATGTATAGGCTCGTCAGTTGCACCGGTCCTATGTGAAATCTTTCTGGCGTCATTTGACCGTCGCATTGAAGCCAGCTTCAAGGAAACGGGGATAGCACGTATTTTCTGATACGTCGACGACTATCTTATCCTTCTTAATGTGCCTACACACTGTGCCGCAGATACACTTATAAATGAAACTCTCATGGCCTTTGGTTCTTTATTGAGGGGCCTAAAATTCGCGCATGAACGGGCAGAAAATGATCGACTCCAGTTTCTGGACCTTCAACTTATATTTACAAATCCGCATGTGTGTTGGGCTTATCAGCCGCGCTCAAAGAAACCACTTTTGAATTATGACAGTGCCCACTCCAAGCTGGTCAAGCGTGGCATAGTATCCCTTTGCATGAAATCCGCATTAGAAAAATCATGCGCCCACAATATTGGGGAAAGCTTCCAGTCCCAGATTGAGCGGATTTTATCTGCAGGTTACCCAGCCCACCTGGTCACCGGTCACCTTTTGAAAAAGATAAAAAATTCAGACCAATCTAAACACGACACAGAACAGAAAGCTGTGCAGGTAATGCCTTACCTGCACAGTCTCTCGCACAATTTGAAGAAAGTTGCGTCTCGTCACGGGGTTAAGCTGGTTTTTTCGGCTCCCTGCAAACTAGCAAAATTATGTCCGATGGTGACCAAGAAGCTTGTTAAGAAGGTCTGTAATATCAAACATCAAACTGTATACACCCAATGCACTGCCAGTGTTGTGTACGAGATCCCACTGACGTGCGGCAAAGTGTATGTAGGGCAAACCGGGAAATGTTTTAATGGGCGCGCCCGCAAGCACAACGTCACCCTGAAGAACAGATCTGGAGGTAACCTTCCGTTACACTGTAACAATTGAAAAAACTGCTACCCCAAGTTTAATGAAACAAAGCTTCTAGCTACGGCCCCAGACAAGACTGAGAGAGAAGTAATTGATACTTTTTTCATTGACCTAAGAAAAGACAAGTGTGTTAGCACGCCATCTATTAACCTTTCTAGGAATGAACTATCCTCTTTGGATGGTTATATATAATCTCTCAAACCATTCGCTCCTATGTATTTTAGTTGGTTTTAGAATGTTTAATGTGCCTTTAATTTGTTCTGCCGCCCTTAATTACACGTTCTTTTTCCCCGTCTTCCTTGTTTCCTTTGTCAGAATTTTTTGTAATTCATATTTTTTTGTTACGCACTTCTTTTTTTCATTAACATCTTTCATGCAGATCTGTATTCTCATGTTGTAATGTATTGTTATTAGCCAATACCTCGGCACGTGTTGATATGATCACCTTCATAGGTTTTTAATCTCACTGAAAAATGCCCCTTTGCTCTTTCTCGTGTTTGGTGATTAGGTTGACGCTCTCTCATACAGCTTATCTCTGGATAACAGGTGATATATAAGTGCGCCTGGCTTCTTTTGTCGTCATTAAAGTTGAAAGTTGCGCTTCTTTCCTGTTGTCTCCTTTTTCCTGCGAACGTCTTTTTTAGCGTACAGCCTCCAGAAATGAATATGTACCAACTAGCCTGTCAGAAAGCCTTACTGTATAGAACAGCTGTCGCGAGCGTGTAGCTGAGCTGTCATGGACGAACCTCAGACGCTTAGCAAGCGTCCTTGTTTTTCGCTGAATTCCAGCGTTAGCCGAGTTAAGCCACTGCCAGTTTTTTTGTTTTACTTAGCTGTGGCGATAGAATAAGGTGACTTCGGCTTCCTTTCTTCAACGGGCTGTAAAAGGAAAATTAAAGCTGAAAATGTATACATAAGGTGCTATTATAAATCATTAGAAGCCCCGTGGGGCCAAATTCCGTTGTCGGTCATAAAATTGGCCCATTTGCTAGGGGGAAGTGACATCACCAGACCAGAAGTGATGTCGCTTACGATAAACGCATCACCAGCTATTAATGCGGTCGCGTTGCCTGTACACAACCGAATTAGATGTCCCTGTGAATGCTTAATAGAAGCGTCCAAGGACATCGCCAGTTGCCTGTTTTATTTGTATGGTCGTCAATCGACACGATAGAGGTTCGCCATTTTCGCAGCTCCTTAGGTGCATATTTCGCCCCTAAGGAAATTTTCATGCGTCTTATCATTCGACTCGTTCCTTTCATACCTTCGGGTCCCTGAAGTGAGTATACGAAAACATGGGGCCACAGAGGCGGCACAAAACGCGCCCAAGCGGGGAATAGCTGCACTCGATCAGCAGTTGTTCGCTCTGCTCGCGTTAGATCCTGAAAACGTCATTGTCAGAAGAACGCCATGAAACTAAGTTTGTTTTGCCTTGCGGCTGACGCCATTGCCGTCAAGGTTCATGGGATAACAGAGGGAAAATGAGTGCCAATGTACAACCAGATAAATAATAAGTTTATAGAGCTGTCAGATAGAAGAGAAGCAATAATAAATACTTGCGTTTCGATCTCAGATCCCTGCCGCCTGGAAGAGGCTTATCGAAGCCGAGAAAACTTCCGACGTCAGGAAGAAGGAATCTGGGTCAGAGAGTGAACCGCGGTGGGGTCTTGGAACACGTATTAGTATTCCATCCAGCAAACGCTGCGCCCGCCTATATACGATCTCAGAAAGGGTAAAAAAATGAAAGGCGATATTCCGCGGGCAGATTGATAAGAATAAACAAACAAACAGCCCGGCAACCCAGTGCCCGAAGATAGACGGCCGTTTCCGAGCCCTCGCGCCGGAATGGATCGGAGGCTGACGCCGTATCGCTCTTCAGCAGACGTACGGCACCTCCCCGGTGGCTTCAACTGGCGCGTGTCCCGGTGGCTCTTTCTCTGGCTGAAACAACGCTGGGCCCGCAGTGGTTGCCTGACTGTGCTGTCAGCAAGTGACACGTACGATATCAGGCTGGCTTCTAAACATGCGGCGCAATTCTGCCGGCGCAGGCCATTACTGCTTCCGGCTGCGGCCTGCAATGGACGATATGCTCGCGAGCACGCGGTGGAAAATATGTTCACGGCCTCGTCTTTATGGATGCGCTTTTTACGACCGTCATCGTCGAAACTCGTCTCCCCGTGCATAGACAGCCGCCGACTCTTTCGGCGTCATTTTGTTTTGCTTAGCTTACTTTCCCGCTGGCGCAGCGTCAGGAAATCCCTTTTCTCCTCCCCTTCCTGCCAATTCCCTTGCACTCTCCAAGTATCCGCGGTCGAGTGGGAGTCCAAGGCTGGTAGGAAAGCCGTGCTGGCATACATGCTCTAACACAGATGGTGCGCTAAGTGAGGAAGCGATGAAGTAAGGAAGAGATATCAAAGACAGGGTGAGTTATTTCAAAGTCCCCGAAGGCTAATATCAAAGCCTCTACAATAAAGACTAGCATTTGAACGGTTTTCGTACTCTGGCGAAAATCTCTGCTCTTTATCATAAATCTTTCTCTGTCAGTAGTGGCCTGTTAGATTGCATTGCTAAATATTTGCTCAATCGGCCTTCCACTGTAACGGAGCACCCCCAGCCGCCGCAAGCGACTGCGAACTGCTGCGAATGTCGCTACTAAGAGACTAGTCCTCGGCTGCTGCATCCCTTGTTCACTTTGTGTCTGCTAAAAGCAGGACATAAAAAGAAATCAGGGCTCTCTATCTTATTTTCGCCGCAGCGTCTGGTTTCGGTTTTCTTTTTTAGCAAAAACCACGTTTCAGTTAATCACTGGCTGTTTCCTCGGCCTTTGTTGATCGCGAAGTGTGTATTTCTGTTTTTATTTTATACCACAATGAACCATGTTTTCTTTCCCAACTCTTCTGCAGCTAATCAACGCAGAGCTAATCTGTGGCTTCTCGGGGCTCTGCTAACGATGTTCCCTGGCCCGTACGATTCCTTCTCCACCTGCATAAGAAGGTCTTATTTTGGAGTCGTGGAGATTTCGTATGCACGGAAGCATTCGTGTTTCAAAAATTAGTGCCGAAGTCGCTCCCTCGCATTGTTTGCGGTAATGGCCTGCAAGAAAAGTGCAAACTCGGATGAACTGTATGTTTTCGTGTGCTTACGTGTCGTAAGTGTGCGCATGTCTACGTGTGCACCTGCGGGCTGGAGATTGGAGCTATTGTTGATAATTCTTCGCCTCGGACGAGGAAGAGAAACCCAGGACTATTCTTGTACGCACCAATGAGTGGGCAAAGAAAGGAGATGATTTGTTTTTCTTTGGCATTTCAAGCCACTTTTTCCCTGCATATTAATATGTTTATGGGCTTGTACTTTTTCTCACTAGATTTCGGCCACTGCTGTTCTCGAATAGCCTTTATCTCTCTGAATGATATCTTTAAATGGTGGACTTTTTCAAGCCGCGCAAGTAACGCCCTGAACTTTTCTCTGTACGCCGCAGAAAACTTTCATTCAGGGCGTTCTGTCCGGAAGCCAAGAGACCGTCGTAGTGCTCGAACTCACTAACCGCGTCTACTGCGTCACACGTGCCGAGGAACTTTACGCGGGCGTAAGATGCAAAGGGTTCCCCGCCCTATCATGCCGCTGTCCGAAACATTACTGCCACACGTGGCAGTACTTCGGGGCTTCCATGGGGCGCTTCCGTTTTTTTTTGTTTTCTATTATTCTTCAGCCTGTGTGGTTCAGCAAGACTGGTCATTATTGGTTCTTCGGTTCTTTTTTCTGTCATTCGTTCTTTCTAAGCCGCGCATGTCGAGGAGAATGGCAAGGTACTACATAATCGGCCAACAGCACCGTTTTAGAAAGCATACTGGTGCGACGCACAATCTTCTTTTTTCCTTTCTCCCCACCTGAAAGCATCGACTTCTGCTGCTGCTGCTTAGCAACGACTGCGTAGGGCGGCAAATATCGACTTGTCCATTCCTGGAATGCGGGGGTCGGATGGCGAGTAGTGTACTGATGGGCAGAGTTGTTCCGCTTCACCACTTTTCATTTTTCCGCGCATTCTCTGCGCAGGAGCCATATCGCACTATCTGAAGCCTCGGCCTTTTATAGCCTTGCGGCACCATGCACCGAAACATCCTTATTTGGAACGAATGCTGAAATTCAGCATGTAAAAAAGAAACAAATATAATGTACAGCTACCTTCATACTGACTGCAGTTGCCGGAACGTAATGTCACTGCGCTTGATCCTGCATAGCTCTTTTCTCTAAGCCAATGATTATTGTAAACTGAAGTAGACAAATCTTCGAGTACCTTCCCGTCATATTGCAATGAGTTTTAGAAAGAATCTTGAACAAGTGGTGTCTAAGGGTTGACACCGTTCAAATTGAGACTTTCCTCAGAAATAGTGTCTAATTTACGTTACACGTGGTTCTTAAACACCGCGCATATTGAACTCTTCAATAATGTATTAATTCTTACCGTCACAAGTAATTCTTACTGTTCCTGTGCGTGTGCTTAATGGTTAGGTGAAGCTTCTTACGACACACGTTCAGGACATTCTGCTCAAGCGAAAGCCGCTCCAACGTTCTTTTTATCCATCAGTATTACTTTGATACTGGCCTCCTCATCTTTTCGATGATGCATCTCGTTTTTGTTCCCCAAATATAGACTGTTTGTTTCTCTCCTCGCCAGCTTAGTCAGGTGCTCTGATTTCAAATAGGCTCCTCTACTTTGTGGCCTCTCGGGGTGCCCGCGTTTTACTTCGCTTAAGCCGGGTTCTTTCGACGCATTTCAACATTCGCCTCCTTCCCCGATAAATCCTCGGTATTTGTGCTTGGTTTCTCTCCACATTCTGCGGTTCATTTCTAAATATGTGCTTCTTTTTGTGCAGAAATACACATCTCATCTATTTCTTGCCTCATGGTTCTCCACATGAATTTTTTTCTTGCAAACTTCGTCTCGGATGCTGCAGCCTTAATTCACCGATGCAGTTTTTAATTTTGTTTTTAGGTTCTTCCTAATAAACCTTTCGCATCGTTTTTATCTGCTGTTCTTTTCCTTGCCAAATAACTTAGTGCGTAGCCAGATTCCTAGCCCCGTCTCTGGTGTCCGCTCATCCATCAGCAGAGCACATCTCCTTTCTTACGGCTCAGCTTTCAGTTTCCGTCGGTTCTTCCGACCGCGTCGTGCCTTTTTTTCGAGTTGTTTTTCGTTCAGCCTTCGAGACTCTTTTTGCTCTTTCCAGAAAAATGTTGATAGCAAAAAGAAACCTAATCCTTTCGATCCCTTCGCCCAGGGATAATCTATGACTTCTCACTCGACTATGACGGTCTGTGCCCATTCTGATGGGTTCTGTCTAGTACGTTCCGGTTAGTCTACGCTTTCTGTTTGTTTACTTTTAAATTTAAGTTTAGCGTAGATTTATATCTGCTTTTATACGAACTCATAAATCCGATACTGCATCTCCCGGTTTAGAAAGTTAAAACTTTTCCGTCTTTTATTTCTTGGTAGAAGACGACCGATGACGCTGTTAAGCTCTCACTACAGAGATGCATACATTGTCCAATATTTTTTCAAGATATACATAATATTACGTTATTTCACTTCCCTCAGCAAGAAGGTCAAAAATCTTAATATGATCAAAGTCGTAATAAAAATATTGCATCCCAATATAGAACATTATCAGGCTCATCTGAGATAGAAAAATGTTCTTTTGGCTCTGCATCTAATACTGCCGCTTAACATGCATGAAATTACCCTGCCTTTTGTTGCGGTGAATATTCTGTTGGTCTTCAGGACGCTATTTACAGCCCGGAGTTAAGGACCTTTAATTATCCACTCAATTCGAATAAACATTCGAAATTTTTAGTGGAATGCTGATACTCCTCCAAAGCAATCTTTTTAAGTGCTTAAAGACTCATAGGAAAAGAGAGCATGTGTCGAGCGTATCTTTTAATGGTGCAACAGGTTAAGTTAAAGGTCGTCGAATTTGAAAGATGGTGTATGACATGAACTACATACACGTCACGTACCGTTCAGAACGTGAACAAAATAAAATTATTCGTATGTTTCTAAAAGAGCGGCGATTGGACGTCGGTGCTAGCCACATGAGCGGTTTACACCACATGGAATTCACACCCACTCAATTACTGGTTGCAGGAAGCATCACCTATGGCTGATAGCGTTTGTACCTTAATGCTTATGACCGATGAGGTGCTGTCCGTCCGTGACTGAGTAGCTCTCCACAGGGCATACACGCTCCTCTTTGTGTGCAGACACCATACAACAAATTTTAAGAATGTTCATCAAAATAATGGCCTGAATCAATAAGTGCCCTTTTATCCCCGCACTAACAACCGACATGGCTCTCCTCCGCGATGTGTGACTGCTGGACACGCAAAATCACTATGTTGCGTCAATTACATCTTTCCATCTTTTTTAAGCGGAAAGCTTTACCACGCTAGGTAAAGCTGTCGTCGCGTAGGCCGGAGAATGACCTTGAACGACCTTCGGCCCAACCACGTTAGCCGTGTATGATCATATGTGGTACAGTTATGGTGTCGAAGCATTGGCCCCTGACATTAACCCATGACCTTTAATTGGCCTTTGACCTCTTATCTTGAGATGACCTCTGACCTTTTACATTTGGTTCACTTTTGATCCTAAAAACATCAGATGGGGATGATGTGAAGCCACGCGATGACATCCGATGGGGTTTTCATAAGACCATGTGACACCATGCCATAGCCACGCGGTCGTGTAGGTATATATGAAACGGCTTTCGCGAACGTGTAGCAGAGCTGCCTTGGACGAGCCTTAGACGATTAGCAAGCGTTCTTGCTTTTTGCTGAATTCCAGGGTTAGCCAAGTTAAGTCACTGCCAATTTTTTTGTTTAATAAACACGGTTTTCTGACTACAGAAGTTCAGCCAAGGAGACAAGGTGACAAACCTCATTATTGGAGGTGGCTCTGTAGAGGATTGCAAAAGCATATCCCCAGGGAACGGCCACACACGTAGGCCCAGCCTTCGCTCGCAAACAAGATGAACGAAATGTCATACTCGTCTTGACACAAGCACTTAGCCGACAGCTTAGAGACGCCAAAAGCGCCTTATGTCGCTGCTTCGTGAATGAAGTAATGGCTCTAGAGTTGTTTGATTCCGACAACCGCGGTCAATGCCTGTGTAGAAGGAAGCCGTATTATCGTGATGCTCTCAGGTTACCTTTCTAAACTTCGCGTTGTTTTCGCTCTTTTTGCTGCGTCTAGCGAGCAGCGCTGTCGGGGTGTCCATGATGTTCCTTTTCTGCTTTTGTTAAGCCGGCAAAGCGATGAGGGAATGTTTTGTTGCAGCATAAGCGGATTGCACTCAGCGATGTTTAAGGGTCGTAATACTGAAATATGTAAGTTCTGCAGGCGTTTGCATCACAGTAGTCCGTAACGTTTTCCCATCAGTATTAGCATTTTGTGGTTGCTCTCGGCAATTCACATTTATCCTTCAACAGCGCCGGCATTTCGCTAAAGGAGCTTAATACTTTGAAAGGAGCTTAATCCTTCATTCATTTCATTAATTCATTTATTCGCACATACGAAGATGGTACAGCATGCCCATGAGGGGTGGCAAAATGAGACAATGCCTCCTGACAAGTCCTTCACCTCGGCATTACATACCGTGACAGCAGATTACCTCTGTAAGCATTCAGTAAGACGCCACACAGGATACTGCACAGCATTAAGAAAGAAAAGCGATCAATAGCAATTCAACACTACATGTTACTTTGCAAATGATATGTTATTATTGGACAGCATAATTCATTACATCATTCACAGTTCACAAAAAAGAGCGATGTGGGAAAAGCACATGTGTATTTGCAGTCACAAAAGACAAAAGAGAGGAAAAAATGTTAGATTAAGAGAAGCAGAAGAAGAAAATATGCATCTGACTGTTTCTTAAATTGGTAACAGTTTTGCATTCCTGTATTGTATTCACCTTGGGGGATATATGTTACATAAAATTACTATTTCGTTGGCTATATTCTGAGTACCATATTTTGTACCGGACTTGGACCAAACAGTGGATGAGTGCGCAAGTCCTAAGTAGGTCTCTGTTTAAATATTTAGCGATGAATGAATTAAAGTCGTACTTCACCTTGTGTAAAATAAATACGGCCACAGAGAACCTATAAAGCTGAGGATACGGTAGTACGCTAATTGCGCCGTGCAGGGGCTCTTAGGAATAGTTACAGCACGTAATACCGTCTTCAATGCCCTCATCTGAAGCGAGGAAAGACGTTCTGAATCTGTTTTGCTACATGTGCCCCAAAATAGTAGACAGTACATAAAATTGGAGTCAACTAGAGAAAAGTAAAGCTGTTTTCATACACACAGTGGTAAAATATACTTAACAAGGTGTAGCAAACCAATACACCTAAGTACTTTGCTACGAACCTGATCCATGTGATCTGTCTATGTTCCATGTTAAATCAGATTTGAGACAGACTCGTAGGAAACGGCAAGAATTTGTTGGCAATACATTTACATTACAAATCATTAGTTGCACATCATGATACAAAGTCTTATTTTAGAGGTGGAAATTAATATAGTGTGTTTTCTTTATATTCAAGTCAATTTTGTTGTTGTTTAACCAAATCAGTAACTGCCTCAGCCAAAGAATGGTATGTTGTTCAAGTGAGGCTAGATCTGGACGAGAAAATAAAACGCTGGTGTTGTCTCAAGAAATGATACCAGGGGTCAGGCGGATGTTAAACGTACAGTTAACATATAAAATGAATAACAAAGGACCAAAAATAGATCCTTTGTGGCACACCATACTTAATTATTCCTATATTTGATTGAAGTTGATTCAGTCTTGTGTATTGTTTTTTTTTTCTGTCAGATAACAGTTAATACGCTCATATGTTATTTCTGTAATGCCACACGTTCCCAATTTTTCCATCATAATTTCATGGTTAGTAGAACCGAAGGCTTTTCAAAAATCCAGGAAGAGGCCTAGTGTATATAGTTTCTGCTCAAATGTTTTAAGAATACGTTCCTTGCGTGTAGCAGTGCTGTCTCCATTGATCTGCCTGCTTGAAACCCATATTGTTGTTTACTTATTATATTTTGTGAATTAAAAAAATATTTAACCTCGTATAAATTTTGCTTTCAGGAAAGGGTGGTAAAACAGAAATAGGCCTGTGATCATTGAAGTCCTTTTTTCGTCCTCCTTTGAATGATGATCTTTCGCGTGCGACTTTCATTTTAACAGGGAATACACCCTTTAGCTCGCCAAGGTGACCTGTGAACATTGAGCTACCAGGCCGACCAGTTGACAGTGAAACTTCTTGCACTCTGGCAGCTGTCCAGCATCATGTCCTATCGCGATTGTATTCACGGCACAAACCTAAAGTCAGTTGTTAAGCCCGCGTGCTTTTAAAGCTTAGAGTGGACGGACGGCAACAGAAATAAATCAAATACGTGCCTCTTTAACTAAATTCACGGCATAACAAAATCTTCGTTATGACATCAGTTCGTTAAGTCGAAAACGCGCCCCTATGGCATAGTATCAATTGGTATTTGCATGTAGACAAATCTTAGCTTAATGCCGGGCGCGTACAGCATATAGGTAGTGGAAGAATTCGGTCACTTTTTCTTTTCTAATGGTGCGCCCCACAGTGGACGTAACAATGACTTGCCTGATGTTTTCAAGACCGACAGCGTACAGAGCCGGAAAGTCCGCAACGCCACAACAAATATTTCCAGAGTGTCAAATTTCTTTTTGAGGTACAAAACAAGTTGTGGGGTTTGTTGGTTATGCACTCTTTATTGAAAAAGCAATCCAGCGCTACATTTTAAGACCGAGACACGGGAAAAAGTGTGCGCTGGATTACTTTTCCCTCTTTGAGTTAACGAGTGGTTACCATGGCACTCTCGGCTCTTTGACAGGCTCATAGTCAATGTCCGCTTGCACAGGACTTGCGATGTGCCTGCGAGAGGCTCCGGCGCGCCCCTCGCATGCACCTCATCAGCAATGCTGGTGCTCTCACTGCAGGTAACTACCGAATCTCTATGTTCTCTTCTGGCGTCTTTTCATACGCCAGGCACAACAGATTCGAACTAAGTGTCGCTGCAAACTTAATTCAAACCTAACGCTTGTCGGAGTTCTCTCGGCTGCCACCACGTGTCGCATGGCTTTGATCGCCCAGATACAGCGGGCTCACATCATCCGTGCCGTACGAAAGAAAGGGAATGGCTGGGTGCTGTTCCTGAATTCCTAGTAATCGTACATGTTGGCTATTTACAGACACCGTAATCTTGCAATGTGTGGATGCTCAAAATGTTCTGAATCTCAATGAAGGCCCGAAAATGAAATTATTGCCCGAATTTCTTGTTCGGGCTTATTCCTCGAAGCCAAACTATATTCATGTCGCAAAATGTCTTTTGCAGTTTGTATGACGTGTAACTCTGTTGGCTAAGGCACAACTGAATTCCCGACGGTGTAAAAAATTAGTTATCCACCGTCGCGGTGGCTGAGTGGTTATGGCGCTCGTCTGCTGACCTGAAAGACGCGGGCTCGATCCCGGCCGCGGCGTTCACATTTAGGTGAAATGCTGGAGGCCCATGTACTGTGCGATGTCAGTGCATATTGAAAATCCGCGGGTGGTCAAAATTATGCGGAGCCTTCCACTACGGTATCCCTCAACCTGTGTCGCTTTGGGACGTTAAACCCTAGTATGGCGACAGCTGAGGAATATCGCATGGTCCGTCTGCGAGGGCGGCTGCGATTACGCGTTGCCCAAAGAGAGGCTCAATGGCGATGGCGCCGCGCGCCTGAGAAGGCGGACAGAAGAGGAGCACTAGTCGACGAGCAAGTATTAGTATAAAAAAGTTGTATCTTGTAAAAAATTAGTATATCTGACCTTGGCGGCTTAGCGCACTAATGAGCTCAGGCTGATTGGCATTAGCGGTCGACAGGCCTCGAGTAGCAGGCCCGTTTAGACGCTTCACTGGCGACAGCCCGGTTATGTGCCTCACGGGCTCGTTTCGGGGTCGAGTCCAGTCTAAAAAACGTTATTATTGGTAAAAAATTAGGGACCTCCCAGGCCCCCTGGGTCCCCACATGACCCCACCACACTTAAGTTTTCATGCCTATACGTGTCCATGACGCTAGCAGCCCGGCTGGCAGCGATTTTCTGTCTTGCCGGGTCCGCGGAGCGCAGTGAGGTCTCCCATTGCTCCCCGGTTTGGAGTGGCACCGACCTGCCGGGGGGAGGAGAAGCCGGAAAGGCCAGGAGGATATCGGTAGGCAGGAAGGGGGGAGGGGGGGGGTAGGTAGTGGCAGAGAAGGAAGGGTAAGGTCCGCATTGCAAACGGAGCTATAGGTTGCTACCTGATAGTGAGGAAACAGCGGGAAGGTGTGGCCAGATTTGCCTTTGGGCATTCGCGGATGAAGTCAGTGAAGTACGCACGCTTCTTCCAGAATGGCCACGCGTGAGGCCCGCCTGTGCCCGGTTTCTCGGGCGAAGGAATCGGCCGCCTCATTGGCGGGATTTCCAGAGTGCGCGGGAGGAGGAGGGGGTTCTGGGTCAGTATGTGCAAGGTGTCCATAGCACAATTTAGCAGTGCAATTTTCGAGTCGCATAGGATGTAGGTAGCATTGTAGCTGCCGAGCGCTAGTGCTATAGCGATCTGTCCGCTTCCGCTGTGTCTCTTCCATGAGGTACTTATGGAGCAGTGTTCGTTGAGTAAGCAGCCCCTATGGCTCCGTGCTGACCACATGCCGCATCCACCCATATGGCGTCCTGTTCACCGGCGTACCATTTATGAAGGGCTGCAGCCCCGGCTTTCCGTCGCTCGCGGTCCCTATGCGCTCACATGCGTACTCGGCCTTCGTCCGCTGGCGGTCTTCGGTTCCCTGCGCACTTCAGGGGCTCCAGTGAAAGATTGCACGAAGCATATTAGACAATCTAGGTCCAGTGTCATATTCGCAGTCTAAGCCCTTCCTTGGTTTTGAGCAAAGGAAAGGCGCGTAATTGGCTCACTGGGTCAGTCAGTGGACGCCTCATTCGCGGGTTGAGGGGGTCGTGGTGTCCACCTAAATAAGGCGTAACGAATTAAATGCCTACATTTACGCCCACTAAATGGCTTGTACTGAATAGCTTGGGCAAAGCTATCACAGCATTCTCTGTAAGAGAGTGCTCTTTTGTTACAGATATGTACATTTTGTTCTCAAATTATTTAACTCAATATAGCGTTAAATAAAAACACCTCGACAGCGGTCGCTGATTCTTTGCGTTACACAGTGCATGGAAACCATCCTCCGTCTGTTAAGCCGCCATTTTCCACTCAGTTTTGCTTCCGGCGCTTTAAAGACCTACTAGATTCGTTTGAACTTAGCTCGTCACATCTGCGCGCCCACATAACCGCCGCGTGAAAAGCGTCAAGCAAAAGAGTCTAAAATGTATAGAAACCAGCGTGGCATGTGGCTTTAAAAGTTAACAGGAAGGAATGTAGCTGCTTTGTTTCAATATTTTTCACGCTAGCCGCTCTCGCCCAAAAAGCCTGCTCAATTCTCTTTCATTTTCACGAACGTCCTCCTGCGCTCCCTCTGCGCGCCTGAAATGTTTCCTCGCACTAAAGTAAAGGTTCCTACTTCCGGCTGCCAATGCTCCTGGAAGCATTTTTTCTTAGCTATTCTGTATTTTTTTCACAATGCACGCTCCCCGCCGTAAACTTCCGCGGAGGAAACTTCCAACATTTGAAGACCTCTTCCGGGGAAGGTTATTCACGTTTTGGCAGGCTGCCAGAGCACTCCGGGCGTTCTTCGGCAAATATTTCAGCGAACAGCCAATAGCATGAAATGCATTCTAGCTGACGCAACATTAAAAAATGCTTGCTGTAAATTAGCGCTCCAAAATTTTTCTTCCTTTGTAATGTGCCTGCTTATCTTACCTTGCTTTGGCGACATATTTTCCCAGTTGCTCCAGAGTGGGTAGGAATACGTCATGAAAAATGTATTAGGCGCGATGCCTAAGCTGTAACTTCTCATACTTCGTGGTCGCAACATCAATAAAGACCGCGTGGGTAGGGCTGCTGAAGACACATTTAATATTATTTTTGTCTTTTACCTCATAGTGTTCATTTCCGTCATCCGGAGCACCGTCTTTATTTTCATTTCTGCAATGAAAAACGGCTGAAAACGCCTGACAGATGAGAGAGGTTTGTAGCATGTCCGACGCCAGTTTCAACGTTTTCTTTTAATTCTTTTTTTTTTCACTTCTTTTAACGTACTTTAAGAGCACTCACTTGTATCGCGCCGATTTAAATTTCGACAAAAATTGCGAAGTGTAGAAATGTTTGCGCTCTGCTGTGCAACGTGCTAAACTATGCGAAAGCTGTCGCCGTGCTGCTGCGTGTCTTTTACTAATGCCCAAGGCCTACGCTGAACTCTAGGACAGGCTTCGTTGCAAACTGGCCTACCACAACGATCGTTAACGGGCGCACAGTCACGTGCCTGGCACTGGTCGTGGGGCCGCTCGTCATGTGATGACACGTGGCCTTCACGCGATAGGTGGCGTGACGGGATGACAGCGGTCATGTAGGCATTCCAGCTGTCTACTCCTAATCCTGAATCTACAGGGGAGGGCTCCGTGCACGACCTTTTTCTGTAAAAATAAAAATAACATATCCGTCACGAAGACACTGCTTTCCAGGCTAGACCAAAGCATTGAGTGCCCAGCTTGTCTCTTCTCACCTCCTCTTCTGAGTTCATTATAATTGCACTAGAGACGCGCAGCCAGAAATAAACCCACACAAAAAAGGCCAGGGCTAAACCTCCAAATCCTCTCCCAGATGCTCGTCATCACTTTTTCAGAGAACGGCCTCACCGGTTTTAGAGCACGCTACACACCGCCATCGAAACTCGGGCTCACCCGGCGAGAGCATCGCAAGCGAAGAGTGCTGTCCGCACTCTGGTTTGGTGAGTTGATGAGATGGCAGTGCGTGGCATATACCAGCCTCCCAGGAGTCTCATTATCCCCCCCCCCCCCCAATTCTCTCTCTCTCTCTCGACTCCATCGAGCCAACTTCCTCGCTTGGCCAATGACGCAGTTCGCTAAAAGCGCGCTCTGGACGACGCGAGAGGTTTCGGCACTGACCTCTCCAGCGAATTACGCGGCCTGAAAGCGAAGTTAGCGCTGCCACGAAATTAGCCCCCATTGTGAGTTTTTCATACTTCCTTGTGCGTTCTACTCCTCTTCAGAGGACTATAGATGGTACTCATAGCTCCCACTTCTGTGCACATAGCATAATGGATGGCCTACATATGCAGCGCTGTCGGAACCCTGGAGCGTTAACTAGACCGTGACCTCAGCTGCCCGTGGAAAGTTATTCTGGGCGCTGTTACGTACCTACTGGATCTTTGCAGCCTGCCCTTGGGACGCGCAAGGCAATACCGTCACGGTTGAAAGCTGTCGCTTTACACTACACTTATAAATTGAAGTGATCTAAACCGGGCAAACTTTGAATACAAAGTCCGATTGCATGGTTGTTGTGAATGGAATTAATCGAGTTCCGCTCTAAGGTATCATTTTGATAGCGCCGACCTGAAATCATAGGTGACCAGCAACCTTCTTCGCTGAACTGCTTATTATTCGCACCTAGTTAATTTTAGACTGCATTCGCATTGTCTAAGGTTTAGTGTGATTATCTCGAGCTAAACAAATGATAGGGGCTCATTTTGAAGCGTGCCGTTACAGAAACCGGCCAGAAGACACTGACAAAACAATGAAGTGTCGATTTCGAGATGACCTATTGCCCTGTGGGTTACTGCATTCGCTTCTTTGTCATGCAGAATGATTTATTTTAATTAGTTTGTTACTTGCCTTGATGTTAACACGAGCCCTAGAGGTTTTCATCGCTTAGTTTCGCAGCTGGTTTTCATATTTAATCGTGTTTTCATGCATAGTCAGATGATAAGTATTACTTATCACGACAAAACTACAACCTTGCACTCACAGGCTAGAGGCAAGCCGCGTGAGAACACTGAGTAGCGCATATTTTTACCCTATAAAAAATATACATTGTTAACTGGGGAGCAATTGGAGAGGCCTTTGCCGTGCGGCAGATGTAGTTGGGCTGATGGTGATGATGGAAGCGCTTGGTAGGTTTTCCGTGAGAAAAATTTTCGGGGAGGCTCAATGTCTTAAAACACCGAAACTACCAATCGCCTACGTGCACTTATATCATGTTCAGCTCACAAACCATGAATGAGCCGAAGATGCACATACGTCACGCTAAAGAGTAACGGGTTTAGCAGTGCACGCTTCCGGCACCACCACGCATCGACAGTTGACATTCGCGCTGTATTTCGCTGACTGCCACAGACGACGTGCTAGGATAGCGAAACTAACGATTGCAAACGTCCGGTTCTTTAGCCATTGACTAGCAGTTTCGGTGAAAAGCGTGTGTTGGGCCGATGTGGAACAGAATTCTGATTCTGACGTGTCCATTTGCGAAGTTAGAGCAATCTTTAATTGGTTTTAAATTATTTACCCTGATTGACCATATCCGTGCTGAAATTAATTCCTCGAGCCCTTCAGAGAACATAAGCTGGGCTCCAGTCTTTAATGGCGTAGTTGCAGCATTAAGCTTCACTTAATCGTCACTTCCGCTCCTGTCATTCCCTCTTTTGTTCAAGGCGAGAAGTGCAGGGGAGGTGCGGATATAAATCGCACTTTCTGCCTTCAAGGCTTCGCAGGCGGACAAAAACACAAAGGGAGAGCTCCATGCACCTTGATTTATTGTTGTAGGATATATGTGATGAAATAATCTCGCGAAATTTATCGAGCATTGCGATTTGGATGTATTTTCGTTATTTTTTGTTGTTTCAGCGCCATTTGCTTTCGCTTCGGTTACTGAAGGTGCTCGCTGGATCCCTGCATAGGGCAGTACAAAGCGATACACGTTCAAGAATCAGTGAAAACTGAAAAGGTAGCGTCTGATAGTTGCTTGCAGTGCAATCTACGCCCTGTTAAACCTCCAAAAGAACGCAGACCTTCGCCTTACTGTTGCCCCAATTTTAAGGGTATAATGCGAGCACATTATGTTTCTAATTTTGAGTGCTAAAAAATCTACTGATAATGTTTTTTTGCTGCATTCGAATCAGCGGGAAAGCATGTATTTGTTATTTCACGGAAACCACAGCTAAAGCGAAAAGAACGAAGACAAAAAGGAAGACACAAGACACGACGGGCGCTGAACTACCAACTGTAGTGTTCCACAAAACCAGCACGATGAATACCACTCACACTTGACGACGTTGTTCGGTCGGCCAAATGATAATAGAAGAGAGCCTTGAAACCATTCGGAAGATGACAAAGCTGTCAAAGCTTTCAAGGCGCTCCTTTCCTTCGGATCAGTGGCTTCGAATCAGTGCCACGTAGACGACGAAAAGCGGGCAGTGCCGTGGGGCGGAGTGCTCGCGCTAGGCCAGCTTCTCTGGCATAGGCAAGACTATTTTGCCAGGTTCTGGACCCCCGGGCTAGTGCTTACGGACGAAAATTTTATTGCTTTAATCGAGATTCCCTAGCGGGCACCTCGCGCCTTCCAGCATTGAGAAGAGTGCAGAGCATGGGCAAAGCGGGACACAAGCACATGGGCGGAGGACATCTCACGAATGGCGTTTAATCGCACACAGGAAAACACAAGACGAGAAACACAGAAAGGTGGCAGAGAGGGAGCACACAAAGGAGCGGAGAAGAATACAAAGCAGCAGAAAACCGTAGAGCTGTTTCAGCCGTATGAATCCTGGACGTATTCAAAGCTTACTCGGGGTTGGTGGAGTGGTGAGCACGACGCTTTTAACATTCCGGAATCCTTTCCACTTGGCTGCACCTTCCTACTGCCTAGTCCTCCAGCCTTACTTGATTCTTTGCCTTTCTGCTCTCAGGGGCACGTCCTATATCACTTCGATGAGCGGATATTTATTGCACTTACTTCATAGTGGTACTGAATGCGTTGTCTTGTTATAAGCCGACTCACCACGCCTTTTTTGGAAGCCCGCATCATCCATTCACATCCGACTGCAGAGGCAGCCGACACGCAGTTCAATTACTAAAATGGCAGCATTAATTATCACCCGTCCGAGAGAAGAGCTGGTGAAAAACTATGATAAAGCGAATGTTTTCTTTACTGTTTTTTTTCTTGTTTACAGCAACAGCTCTTTCTAAAACATTTTAGCACTGGAGCAATGTCTCCCCATGCGGTTTTGCTCGTGACATATAACGTTACACGTTACGGGGTATGCGACGGAATGCGTGGCGTCACATTTGGTGGAAGAAGGTTTTTACAGGGTGAGAACACGCAGTCACGATAAACAACGGTCCCGCCTGCGCCTGTAATGCTGACCAAAAAAAAAAAAATAGAATTGGAGTAGCGACAAACAGCTCTCGCTGAGTACTGCGCCTTAACTAGCAAGCGCAAGAACTTGCACATCTTGGTTTGCCTTGGGGAACTGTGTCCAATGCACTACTGGAAATTTGTTTGCTTTAGCACTGATATGCAGACACTCAGCATACTTCGCGGCAGTGAGCCCTCAAAGCTCCCTTATGTTTAAGTAAATTTTTACTGTTATTTTTATGAGGGCTCCTGCGTTCTGCCACAAGAAAAGACACATGCTGGTGTCCCAATTCTGGCTCAGTGGTTAGAGCCCTCGGCTACTGAGCTGGAGTACCCGGGTTCAAACCCGACCGCGGCAGCCGCGTTTCGATAGACGCGAAGCGCAAAAGGCGCTCGTGTGCTGTGTGATTTCAATACACGCTAAAATTCCCCAGATGGTCAAAATTAATCCGGAGCCCTTCACTACGGCGCCTCTTTTTTTTTCTATCATTCCCACCTTCCTTTCTTTCCTCACGGCGTGGTTGAATTCTCCACAGAGAAGTGAGACAGTTACTGTGCCATTTCCTTTCCCCAGAAACCAGTTCAGAGACACGCCTCTACAAGCGTCTCAGAACGCCAGGTATCAGCGTCTTTACGCAATGTGAAAGCTATAAGAATATTTTGACAAATGCTCTTTTTGCCTACTCCCTACAAGCTTGAAACTGTTGCTTTCACCGCCCACCGGAAAGTAATGCTCGTTAAATAAGCTTCAAACTCGATGGAACGGGCTTAGTGAAAGCTAGAAACTTGTGCGAGGCTGGCGAGTGAGGTGTAATTTAAGCTGCCGTACTTGAGAAGTTGCACAGCAAAAAAATAAAGGCAGCAGTGCTGACCGTAAACAGACTTCAGACACCTTCCAGCGTGTCGCATAATTTAGTCGCATGCCTTGGAGAACGAAAGATGGCTTATGTGGACAGAAAGCCTCAGAAGTACACACGGTCCCAGCGACTTCCTAGCGAAACGACGACGAGACACACCAAGAAAAGAAGCAAAGAAGTAGGTCAAAACATTGAGGGTCAGAAATACACTTCAAGCTACACTGTTAACAAAAATACGCCCAAATGGGAATAAATGGCTTTTCCTCTAGCGCACACCCAAAAGGAGATTTTATTTACTCCGTGTAAATGGAGCATTTCATTAACGCCCTTGCACCAGGGAGGTGGGAGGTATTGAGGAGTACGAGGGAGTAAATTTTTTACTACTCGCAGAAATGGAGCTCAATGTCATGTTCATTAAGGCTCATTCTTAAAGCAACGGCAGCGGCGGAAACGAGCAGTAGCTGTGGAGGCCGCCGGAAAACCAACATGGGAAACTGCGCTGGCCTAATGGGACCCCGCGTCACGCGTTCTTTTCGCCGTCTGCAAGCCTAGCCAAGGGTGTGACATTCCCGTAGAGCCAATGGGGACGATTTTGAAATGCGACGGTGGCGGTGCCTGGGAGTTGGCGGTAAAAACATAAATTGCTCAAAACTTTGCTCGCTATGCTTGCGCCGGTCGCTGTCGTCTGCTGCCACTGCGCTGCAGCGTTGCCCGCGGCGGCACTGGCGGCGCAGACGCGTTGTGTCATTGACTCCAGCCGCGTTTGCTGCCAGATACCAGGATCGCTGCAATCGTTCCGACCGTGGCGACACTT
The DNA here is from genome assembly GCF_052857255.1 of Amblyomma americanum. Classification (NCBI taxonomy): domain Eukaryota; kingdom Metazoa; phylum Arthropoda; class Arachnida; order Ixodida; family Ixodidae; genus Amblyomma; species Amblyomma americanum. Next base: position 3,458,965 of record NC_135498.1, read on the forward strand.
ATGGCGCGGACGCGCAACTTGCAACATGCCACAGCACTGGCCTAGCGGCGGGACAGGTGGGGGCGGCAGGAGTCGTCTGCTTTTGCTGTACCAGCTCGTTTGGTTGGCGATGCTCGTAGATAAAGGAATGAAACGTTAGAATCAATAGTTGAAAGCTGAAAAGGAGTCGCGGGGTAGTTTTCATGGTCATGCAACGCGCCATATCTGACTAAAAACCAGAAAAGAATGAGCTGAAAATGAAAATACCCGTGAAAGTAGTTTGGTATGGCAGTGTTTGCTTCCATATTCACTTCTTTAAGGCGTGAATTTTTAATATGACTGAGTCAAAATGTAGCCTTATCAGCTCAATCAAGAGCTCAGCGTTGAAACTACGTTCTACCACAGTTCCATGTACATGCGACGCAATACAATCTCCTGCAGCACACCACACGACAACCACACACAAAAAAAATTGGGGATGGTTTAGCTCTGGTTAAACCTGGAGTGACGCGAGAACTACAGCTGGCCGAGTGGAACTTGGTCACATGACCAACCACGTGACGTGTGACGTGATCAGCCACGGCGCCGCGCCACCAGCAGCTGCTCCTAACCACGTGACCAACCACGTGACAGCGTGGCGGCGCCGCCACGCTGAAGGCTCGAAATGCTAATGTAGCTATCGCTACAAAAGCTGTGAGAATTACGCCTAAGCGGCGGCTGTACCGGGGTGGCGACACTAACCGAGGACGTTCAGGTATGGTTAGAGCACTGGAGTATTCACAAGAGCAGATCAATTATGCTGCATGCTTTGGTGCAAAACGGCGACAGCCCGATATCTTGTACTGTGGCAGGCGCTCGTGAGGGAGCAGAAGTGAGCAGAGATCCAGCGGCAGTGGTAACCCAGGGGTCGTCACTCACCGCCATTGTCAGACGACTGACCAGAAGCAGACGAGACGCTAGGTGGCGGGGCAGATGGCGCAACATACTGCTCTTTTTACTCCATTGGGGACTTGAGGGGCTTTGATACCAAGAAACTGCATTTAAAAATGGGAGTTATAAGAGGGAGAACCCTCCTTTATGCCCCATTATTGAGTGCAGGGGGAAAAAATAGGTCATTTAGTGCATTTTTACTCCATAGTGATGGAATAAATGTTTCCGCATATGGAGCTTAAATGGTGGCGTCAACCATTTAAACTCCCATTTGGGTTGATTCTTGTTTACAGTGTACCGCTTCACTGGTAGGCTGATAAAGCTTTATTACCCAGTCAGAAAACACAAGAAAAAAGTTTCTCTCCCCACAATAGGTCATCCGTATTTTTTTTACCAATACGTTCTAGTAATAACAGGAATTTTTGTAGTAAAAAATTAATTTTGTGCAGTCACTGCAGAAAAGCACTACAGATTTACAGACTACAGAAACGTACTACAAAAAGAACTACAGTAGTGTGTACAGAAAAATACTACAAAACAACAGAAAAATCTGCCGTGACATGAAAACTACAAATCATTTTGTCGTATTTTTGGCATCGTTCTGCTGTTTTTCCTTTTTGTTTTTCACTGGGCGGGCACAGACTTATTTTTCATTTCTTCAAGGCTTCAGTTAATGATTACTCCTCGACGCATGAAATAGTGCCGATTCTTGCATGCATGGTGCTTATCGATCGGTTTTTGTTAGCTGTTCCTAATGTGCCTTGCTTAACTTGTGCACGTCGTTTTGAATGATTGAATTAATGAACCGCGTTTCTCGCGCACCTGCTTTCTCGCGAAAATGGACACATTTGTTGCAAGCGTGGTAATTCTAATCGCACGACAACCGCGCCAAAATTTCGCGGACACTTAACCTCCGCTTTAAGGGTGTTACGCGATCGTTTTAATGGGTACCAGGAGCAGCCCGCGCTCCTCTTTGCATATCACTTCGCAGACACGGGCACGGCCACCGCATGCCGACGCCACTGTGCTACGCAAAGCTAGGAGGATATGAAACGCTAACATGAGCTTTGCTACTCGCTTAATTACTAATTACGTAATTAGAACCTTTCTATTTGTGCACATACTAATTGGAATAAAGTTGTAGAAGACATTTTATGCGAGACTTTTATTTTACGTGGAAGAGACTGGCTTTCACACAGGTAGTTCATAAACTATTGAATCATCGCTCACCATCCTGCACCTTGGTAAAGCGTGCATCCACATTGGCAAATACTGCATAAATTCGTCCTAATGCACAAAAATTGTACATTAGGGCCACACTCCATGTGGCACAGTAAACAGGCCAACAGAAGTCAATCCAAAACCGTTGTCTTCCCGGCATGCCTCTGGCGTCCATGGTGGATGAAGTGCAAAGCCGCCAGCTTTCCCTGTAGTGAATAGTAAGAAACTCTTTGGCTATGTACACCTGCCAAGTTACCTTGAATGTGGAAGTATCTATCCGGATATGGATGCAGGTGCAGTCACTCTCCCTGAGGCCCTACGATTTACAGATAACAAAGGTCATCTGAGTGAATCTGCGGTAGAAGTGAGCAAAAAGCGATTGGAAGGTTGGGGTTCAAAAGCAGGCCGATGACGTGAGATTGCAGGTTCGGTATTTAAAATTGTATTTAAGGAAAAAAACGCATTTATAGAGAATACCTTTAAGTTTAATGGATTGCTTAAAGACGATATATATGGGGGAAAATACGAGCATGGTGGCAACCGCCACCACCCGTTTTCCTCCATCCATCCATCGGTGCCACTTGTCACGTTGCAGGTGGCAAAGTGTGACAACGGCGGTGGGTGCGGGGATGTGGTGCTCTTATGCTGTCGCATAAACTTCGACAGGCTGAGATGCGAGGTACGGGAGTACCGGCGAGGAAGTGGAGTGGGCATTTGGTATTGAGGGGCGGAAAGCAGGAGGTGCTCAGATTTGCCTCGTGCAGCTTGCTTGTCGGAGCAGTCCAGAAAAGGAAAGTGCGGTAAATTTCGGACTGTAGGCCTATGACATCACTCTCTGGTGCAGGCGGGGGTCACCGGGGCGACAAGGAATCCACCTTGCAATCCGTCAGTCGAAAGCTGCCACGTTGAAACCGGGTCACAAAGCGACACAACAATGAGGGCTGCGTCATCGACTTTGGTCACTCGTCATCCTTGCACCGTGGGGTGCAGGTCGGTAAATAGTTGAGAGAGGGATGAGGGAAGGGCAGAAAAGCAAGAGAGTGAAGAGATACCTGGTGTCTAAACGAAGGCGGGTCGATGCTGCGCCACGATTCCGGTGACAAAAAGACAGCCAGCCAATCTCGCCACAGTGAAACAATGGGGAGCAGGCTGGCACAAAAGCGCAGCTCGAACGAACGGCTCCATCGGCATGCGGAATCATTACCGTGATGGATTGCCAGGGGCCTCCTCTCGGCTTCCGGTGGGGCGTCGGACGGAAATGCACAGGATATCTGAAACCAGCGTCATACGAATTACGGGACTGCTGTTGCCTAACGTTTACCCCGGCGCTTTGTTGAAGAAAAACGTTGAAACCTGAGTGGGTCGTCACATTTGGATTATCTTTGTCATGCTTGTTGTGCGCCCGGTGCTGCAGTAACCGCCAAGCTGATAACTGTTTTCAAGGAACTAATCTTGAACACTGCTGGTTATCTACAACTCAGGCAGAGAACACTACGCGCGTTGTGTACTCGATAAAGGTATGCTTATTTTGCTGCAGGTTCCAGAATTGTCATGCTTAACTTTCAATTTACCAATGATAATCTTTGTTTTCACTCCTCCTTAATAAATTTTAATCGTCAAAAATTTGCCGCGGGCCAATTCTCCACCAATCACACCTACAGAATAATAATCACTTAGTTCACCTCCAAACTCTCAAGAACACCTTAAAAATTAAGTCCCTGTAATATCCAAGAAAGTAATCATTGTTTTTTATACGCGGATGTTTCGTTTATAAGATCTCAGTTCTCCGTTTTGAGATTACAGCAAAATCCCTGCGTCATATTGAGATAAACACGGTCAGGGCACGTACAGCGCTATTTCCAGAGCTTTCAAGCGATACCTCCAAACTCTCAAGAACACCTTAAAACTTAAGTTTCTGTAATATCCCTCTTTCCAGCATGAAGATGCAGGAAGGAGGGGGGGGGGGGGGTCCTGTAAACGCCGTATCAGAGTTAAGCTAATCGGTGTGCACGAAAAGCCTAAGTGCTATTTAACTTTTGCGTTTCTCTTCAGATTAGAACTGGTTGTTGCATGGTAAGAGATTCCAAGACAAGGTAAACGTAGGAGAGGTGGCAAAGAAACAGTCAGTAGGACGGAGGAGATTGGGAAATTTATGGCGGTGAGATCGGTGCATCTGGCGAAGGAAAGGGTTGATTAGCGGGATATGTCACAGAGGCCTTTATCCGGCAATGGATATGATGACGACGGTAAAGATGACGACGACGAGATGACAGCCGTGCAGTGGCACAACCCGGAGTTTTTTTTTTATTTTTTTATTGTGCTCTCTCGTACCGTAAATCACTCCAACCTGAGTTGGTTCTTCACTCACCTCTGTACCTCTGAAATAATGCAGCAGCACTCCGGCGAGCGACACCACACAATCACTTCTTGATGGCTGCAAATTCTGCTATGAAGCCTTCATGAAACGTTGGGACTGGTGCTCATAACTATCGTGCGTGGCAGTGCTGATGTGTAAGAGCTTGAAAGCTAACTGCCAGACATATAAAAGGCCACGATTAGGCAGCGATGTGTTTAGCGATGGCGGCGCTGAACTTCAGCTCGAGTCTAGTGTTGATGTCGGTGTGTACCGGTGTTTCTACCGAGAATCCCTGTAAAGAGGTGCCGCTGCAAGCTGGTACACGGCGCAAGAAACCATCGCTGCAGGCTTAGGAAACCCGTAGAGCAGCCATAAAGAAAGGAAACCCCACAAATAGTACTCCCATGAACAAAACATTGGCCAAGTTCTATGTGGTTGAGGATGGAATAACGAGGGAAGAAAATAATGTAAGCCAAGCTCTTATAAGAAAAAAACAACGTTTTGAAACCTATTCAGTTTCTTTATCAGAGTGTGACGGCTGGCGAATAGCACCTTTGCTTTTCATAAAAATAAATGAAATACGTACCACCGGTTCACTGAACTTTAGGGCAGCTCCGAGGCTGTTTATAGTTTGCCGCTCACGCTGTTTAGTGTTCACAGACGTTCGCTTTACAGGTCTCAATACATTTTGGTCGGTCCAAACGAGTACAATGATTGATACACGCGAACAAGCAAGGCTACTTCAACAAGATCTCTGTGAAGTTGTTTTTTGGTAATACTCGTTAAAAAATCTATTAAGACTCTATTACACAAGGAAAGGATTGCTTAGAAAATTTCACGAAAATAATCTTACTTTCCGCCAGTGACACAACAAACAGTGTATACAACCAACATCAGTAAATCTCTTAAGAAAGAAACCTGACAACAAATACGCAGAAATGGATCCTCCACATCTAGCAACAAGATGAACCGCTTAACAACTTCACGAAAGAATAAGTGTGACAAAGAGAGGCCACCAGAGCGCGCGCGCCGGAAAGGAATCGTTCGACTTGTTTTCTAATCAGATAATGCCCCGGTAAACACTGCAGAGATCCTGTGTAGCTTCTGAGTATTCATCCTTGAACAGTACAAAACCTGCATCACATAAACTTTGCTAACAAAAAACAAATTACATACAGCTGCGCCAGCAAACCCTGACATCTGTTTTCCCCCTAATGTTCTGATTTGTTCCTCAACTCCTCTGCCTCCAATAAAAGTCACCGTCGGTTTTTGGTTGCTAACAAAGCAGACGATTTCGGTAGTCAGTAATGCGAAATTTGAGCGCAGCCATTCACGCGGTACCTAGCAGGTGGCATGAAACGCTAGCATTCCCTGGCAGCCACACCATCCTCCAGGTGGCGTTTTTTTTTGCTCTGCCACTACTCGGGCAGCCGGTTAAGCCGACAACGCCAACGACGACGCGGAACGCAGGAAGGGGCACATAAGAGCCGCACTGTAAAAGATTAGAGCTGTCTTCAGCGGCCGTTTGAGCAAACGCCACACACACACACCACCCCAGCTTGTGCCTCAACCGAGGCAACGTGTCTACGTGGCCCAGTCCTGGAATGCTTGAGCGTTCTTCTTTGTGATTCCTGGCAATCCGGTAAGGTGAAATAGCTTTCTGATAAGAAAGTAATTACTCGATAGCATTATAGGGAAGCTGTTTGTCCCCAGTGCGAACCTCGAACCAGAGCTAATTTTTCTAGCTACGAAGTCTGAGTGAAAGCTTTATAGCTTTGCTTTGTAGCCGCATTGCTGCGCTTGGATTAGAACTAATGAGTAATTACTACCTTATAACAGTACTAGCTTTCAAACACAGCGCGGAATTTTGTACAGATTTGTTTTATGACGTGAACAGCACATTAGGAGGCATTCTAGCAAAAACAAGATTGCTTTGCTGTTGGCCCTTGACCACTATATAAAAGTCTCGTACTTCTTTTTCTTCAAAGCACCAATATAAAGCGTACTGTGGAATAAAACATGCCCTAAAGGAGCCGCTTTATATACAGGGTGTTTAAACTAAGATGTTATTCAGCTTTTAAAATAGGAATAGCATTGTCAGCGGTGTAGCGCAACAGAATACAACTTGGACCTGCGAACTATTATGGTAGGTAAGGGATATTAAACTGCTACTGTCAGTCTTCTCATTTATTGAGAAGGATGTAGCCCTCCGTAAATAATACTCATATCCGTTTATACAATTTTGAAAACACAGTTACCCACTGTGCTGTGGCCCAATAAATTTTGCCTACATCACGCCAAAATACATCCGCTTTCGAAAATCTTGCAAGCAAAGCAACCTTTCTAGTGCACGTAACTCGTCGAAATAGCCAAACTTTCTTCTGTCTCAGGGCCGAAGGTAACTTGGTTTTCGATATTATAAAAACTTATATCAGTGCTACTTATGGTGGTCTTTACGTCTCTCAATAAATAAGATTATCAGTGACAGTTAAAAAGAATAAATTGGCAGTGGCTTAGCTCTGTTATGCAAGAATATACGTAGCGAGAGCCACGTTTCCCTGGCTGATCTTGTTTTTTCGGAAACTCGAATGGTGTGATCAGTCACACGAAGGGCCTTCACCTCCAATTCTGTTGGTTCCCTTTGACTGACGCCTTCCCTCTCGGCGGCTATGCGCCGTCTATTACGCTCGCCAGTCTGGCATCTCCGCTTGGCAAGCCGTTCCTCTCTCAGTTCGGCCGTCTCCACTTCTCTCTTCGCATTCCTACCCTCATTCTCTTTTTGTTGAGTCGGCAAGTGCCAGGCGACACCCTCAGGATCGGAAGAGTTAATCTTCTCTGAACCGCCGTTTAGCAGAGGCTGGACTCTCCTTATGTGCAGCCATGTCAAACATTGTGATACAGCCGGCCGTTACATCTCCGCCCTTTGTACGCAATGCTGCGCATGCGACGCGCGGTTCCTGTGATAGAGCGGCGTGCGGCGAGGCGGCGACAAAGTGCGCGGTGCACCTGGGGAGTCTCTCTGATTACCAAAGTATCGGCGCATGCGCACAACTGCTCATTCGCGTAACGTCACGCACGCCTCTGACGGTACAGAGAAGACTGGTGCCACCACCGGATAAAAGTCTAAACAATAGGGAGGCAATCGCATGGCGGCGCCCAGAAGCTGGGAACTTCGTAAACCCGGTCTGGCCATATCATGTTCAGAAAGATGCGACAAAACGATAAGTGAAGCACTGTGGGGAGAGAGGGACCCTCGACCACATAATCTGGCAATGCGCTAGCTCCCCAGGGGCTATAGCAAATATAAATTGTAGAGAACCCTGGGAAGCCCTGCTGTGGAGCGAGGTCTCTGCTCCACAGCAACAAGCCATCCGCCTGCCGGAAGAAGCCGCGAGGAGTCAAGACCTCTTTGCCTGCTTCTAATCGCGGGGGTCCCGCCCCCCCCCTCACCCAGGCTTGCGTGCAGGGGGCGGGGAGTAGGGGGCCTCCTGATCTGGTGGAAAAAAAATTACTGATGGCCTAGCTCTGTTAGGCCAGGAGATACGTAGCGATAGCGCGGATACTTCTGCATCGGAAGAGTGCATTAACTAGATGCGCCTTTATCCGTGGTTAAAACTTGAGCCTAAAAGATTTGCTTGAATGTCTTCCCTGAGCCAATATATCGATCTTTCTATAGTGGAGGCCAAGGAGGAAATGTTTTAGAAAGAGTAAGAAAAATGGCGGCGCCAGCGGGTGTCAAGATGTTTTTCTTCAAGTTGCACACTGGTATGTTGCCGGTTAAAACATGGATGGAGGATAAGGGATTGTTTTTACCATGGGGTGCTGACTGCCTATTGTGTCACAAGCAAGAGTCAATCGAACACGTCTTTATTGATTGCTGGGATGCGCTGCTCTTTTGGGACGTGCTCCAGCGTACAATAAAGGCTTATCCTTGACGCCGTATGGGATACGATTCCTGGACGATGAGCCGAATCTTTATAAATACGATGTAGTTTTCCTTCTCGGCCTGCACAGCATTTGGCGAAGCAGGATGGCTTTACGACACTGCGACGAAGATGCGCGGTCTGTCGGAGATTACTTCGAAGAAAACATATTTAAGCTGCGTGAAGTGTACAAGGAGCTATGTTTTGGAGATGAAGTTATCGAATTGATGGAAGAGTTGTGTTCTTTGAAACAGTTTTGATTTTCTCACGTGAGTGAAACGCGTGTCCGCTCTTGATGTTTGAGGATGTAGTGCAGAACATAATTATGATATGTTGTAAACTGTCGAAATAGGCAATAAACACAAAACAAAAGCTGTCGTGGCGGAGTGGTAGCGTCTCCGCTTGAAACGCCAGAGGCCCTGGGTCTATTACCACCCTCGCAGAGGTTTTTTTTTTTTTATTCACTGAGTGTGCGGGGGGTTTTAGCGGTAGATGCGCCTTTATTCGTGGTTAAAACTTGAGCCATCATGACGGAGTGATCGGACAAGAAGCTCTAATTCAGATTGACCTTGCCAAGGCCTTTGATAAAGTTCGTCACGATTTCTTGTTTGCGGCCTTAGAGCATGCAAATATTGGAGATGTTTTGCTTAGGGGCGTAAGAATGTGCTATAAGGAGTCCTATACAAGGCTAATTGTTAACGAAGAGCTAACCAAACCTATTCCATTGAAATTATCTGTTCGCCAAGGCTGTCCCTTATCGCCTTTGTTGTTTTCCCTATATCTTGAACCCCTTTTTATTAACTGCACATCTATCCGTGGTTCTTCCCTGGCGCAGTGTGAAATTAAGATTTTATCCTATGCAGATGATGTCGCCTTTTTTTGTTCTGACAAAAAGAGTGTGCTTGAGGCATTGCATTTGACTGAACAGTTTTGCGAGGTATCAGATGCGGCTGTTCATCTAGATAAATCCAAGGGGTTTTGGTTGGGCCATTGGGGTACAACTCCAAGTGGTTATGGTGGCATAAGCTGAGACTGCGGGCCCCTTCACTACCTAGGGGTTCCTCTTCGGCAAATTCGCAACAGTGGCATCTATTGGGATTCTCAGATAGTCTCCATGAGGCGGCAAACCCAGGCTTGGATGGGTAGGGAACAATCAGTGTTTGCTCGGGCTCAAGTCTGCAACATTTTTTTATTTGCAAAACTTGCCTATGTGCTCCAGGTTCTCCACTGTGCGAGGAAGAAAGTGCAGGTGAGGCACAAAATATTTGCTACATTCGCATTGCGTTCCCAATGGGAACCCATGCGTCGAGGTAAGCTATTTCCTTCTCTAGAGTCTGGTGGAATCGGCCTTGTTCCCTTATTCGTGCATCAGCTTGTTTTGCGTTTTTTATTTTTCAAATCGTCAAATCACCCTTTTTGAGTAGCCGTGCTTATTAGGCGTCTCAGTGCTCATTTGCCTTTCCTATTCACACCTACGGGACACACTCGTGAGGGGCCTTTATGGGGATTCCTTAAGGAAGTTGCTGACACCTTCAATTTCCTCACTGTGCGCTTTTCTTTAGACTACCTATATAGCCTCTCGAGAAGGCGGATGACTCAGACACTTACAGAGTATTTGTTCCCTGTACCGTTTTATCTGCAACCTTTCTGGAGTTCCTTGACACCACAGTTTTAAAACGTGTTGGGCGAATGTGCAGTTCTTCTGCCGAGAACACATTCTTTTTTAAGCTGCACACGTCAACGCTGCCTGTGAAGGCATGGCTTCATGCTAAGGAGATGCTTGCGCCATGGACGGTGAATTGTCGCCTGTGCAATACACCAGAGACAATTAGACAATTGGCCATTGTTTTGTTCTGTGTAGTGATGCTGTCTTCTTCTGGGACATTTTACAACGAACAATTAAGAAGGACCTTGACATCACACCCCATAGTATTCGTTTTTTGCCAGCGGAGAAAAACAGTGCTGTGCCATATGATCTATTTATGTTGCTGGTAATATTTAGTCTCTGGAAGAGCCGCATGATGGAGCGCCACGCCGAATCACCACGGTCGTCGAAATTTTTTTTTCGTGAACAATGCGCTTTGGTGCGAGGAGTATATGCTGCCCTGCAAGAGCCACCTAGCTGGCTCCCCTATCTGGATGTATGTGTGTGCCGCCCAGACTTTTGATGGTTTGGAAGGAGAGTTCATGCAGGGGTAAGGTGGCGTGGTGTTTTGTGGCGTAAGCGTGCTTAGAATTTTTTTGCGGCACTGTTTCCATGCAATAAAGAAAAAAAAGCAGTCGGGACGGGGTGGTAGCGTCTCCGCCTCAAACGCCAAAGGCCCTGGTTCGATTCCGAGCCTCGGCACAGGTTCTTTTTTATTATTCACCGAGTGTGCGGGGGGTTTTAGTGGCTCCCATAGATGCCGCCACCGAATACGTTGGTTAGCGGTTAAGCACCGGCTCTATTAAGGCGCGTTTATACTCAGGCGTAACACGCGCGCGCTGCACGGCGACGTCACGTCGGCCAAAGCGAGACCCTCTATACTCCAACTGCGCTTGCCCGCCGACGCGCTCGGCGGCTTCGGCGCACTCTGACCGCACTGGCGGAGACTTATAGCGCGTCTCTATTTCGCGCAGAATGCGCCAGCCGCCGCCGGCCTGGCCAGACCGGTTCGGCTCCGCGGCGAGGCGCGCGTTGTGACGTCATGTGCCTCCTTGGAGCACCGCCACAGCGAAATCGCAAGTTCGCGACCAGTAAAACTTTCACTTTAGTAAAGTTGGTATCATCATCATCTTGATTGTGGAGCGGGCGCGCGGCCGCGGCGAAGCGTATGCCGCACCTTGCTCCTCTCCGCTTGCCATAGTAATGGCGCATGCGCACAACTGACCTCCCCAAGCACTGCGAAATGATCGACTGGTAGCCCAGTGTAGCTCTCGCTAAAAAACTTAACTATTCAATATTAGTCAACCAGCCGGCTAGGAAGCACGCCTGAGCTGTGTTCTCATGCACTACACCGCTGACAATGAGATACCTAAAAAGCAGTCTTCTGACTAAAAAAATCTCGTTTTTTTTTTAATAGCGGAATATGTTAGGTGCAGCTCTACGTATATTAAGTCAAGAATGGAATTGATTTTCAAAAAATGGGTCTGATTTACTTCGCCGCGACGAGCGCTGCGCAAAGGGAAGGAGAAAACGAGTAAAAGTTCGGAAGCAAGGTTTTGAATGCCATTCAAAGCGGCGGTAGAGCGGGCCATTGGAAAGCGTCCATGAAAAGGAAACTGGCTCTAAAGCCGCTGTTTTGAGATACAGCATCTTCTGGTTCCGGCTCGCGGCAGCTAAGCGCATCGCTTTCGGGCTGCATTCGACTTTGCATTTCGCGACGAGGAAACAAATGCTTTTGAGCCCCACAACGCCCTTGGGCTTCGAGTGCGATACTTCCCCCGGCTTTCGCCAGTTTCTGCAAACAGAAAGACGTCAGTGAGGACCCCCATGAAGTAGACTGTCTTCCCAAAAAACTTCCACGCGATTAATGTAGGTGAGGGACTCGCACTCTTTTGTTGCAGTTTGAACAGAAAAATCATCAAAAAGTAAGCAGCGTTCGAGCTATATATGACAGTCAGAGTTTGGAAGTCGTTATCTTTGCGAAAGTGTTAGTTTTCAGTTTTTGCTTGAAAATTTAAAAGCTAAATCTTTGAAGATGTCGCCTACGAGAGCATTTCTGCGTTCGCTGCACATCTCAAGAAACCAAACCGGAGTTGGGATCTCCTGCCTAAGCGTGGTTGAAGGTATCCCAACTGTGACCCCACCACTTATGAAATGAAATCTTCTATGATGCGTCCTTTTTGGTTTAGGACGCTGTGAATAGGGCGGCTGTACAAATCGGCAGTGGAAAGTACAAGTAATGCAGAAGGACACGGAAAGATAAATGTTCAGTCATCCAAATCAGCATAAATAGTAAAACGTTGAGGTACTTACAAAAATTTGCTGAGAATGAACCGGATTTTTTAAATTCCAAATTGCTTGATTGCCACACAAGTCACCGGTCATCACCGAAAGATGGTGGCGTTCTAGCGTCTTTGTACATGGAAGGGTGTGACACTTCCGGGGCAGACATCTGCGAATGCGATACTGTCCTTGAAATTCTATGTGCTACGAAAACTAGTGATCAACCAGAAAGCAGTTGGCAGACGCTCATGTGAAGACAAGAAACGAAGCTGTACAGACGTAAATGGGTTTGTCGCCTTTTGAAGCTCGGGAAGCTCAAAGAAAATTATCGCTTGAGGAGCACATAAGAAAAATGGCTGAGAAGAGCTGGGCAGCCACAGTCTTGAGATGTTCGCAGAGTAACAGATGGGCACGCGGTATAATTCAAGGACTAAAAAGCTTACGACAGGGTACACAGGAAAGAACAGGGATAAAAAAATTTACCATGAACCGCATGAAAACAAGTTGGCGAAACCGAGACAGCTAACTGGAGACAAAAAAAAATTGAAACAAACGAATCATTGCGTTAATTTAGAGCCGCAAAGAGCAAAACTTGGAAGGAAGTGCTCTATTAGTGCCCTCCTTTTTGAGGCTACTCAAGTTCTTTATGACCAGGTCATACAGAAGCAAGTATGAGCATGGGAAAGATATTTGAGCAGTATGCGGGAGCAGTGTGGGAAACAATAAGCTGTTCTGAAACACTGTAAAGCTATACATCCAGATAACAAGGAGAACATGGTCAGCCTTTCAGAAGCTCTGAGATTTAAGGATAGTGAGTGTGAAATATGCACATCAGCATGGGAGAGGAACAAGGGAAGAGTAGAGTACTCATGGCACATACGCAGCTAGGAAAAATGACTCGAACCGTCAGATATTGAAATAACATAGCTTGCAACATAGAAATAAATAAAGCTTAAAATTCTGAAGAACGAAAAAAACAGGGCTACACTAAATGTAAAAAAAATGTGCAAAAGAAATAACACAAATGCATTAATGAATTAAAAAACGCGGCGCTCGCCTCCTCCCTAATCCTACGGGGATGACAATAAAATCATTTTTTCCATCTGCAAACTGCTGACGCCACTGCAGGGCCATCCGTCACTGGCGAATGTAACAACTGTGGCAATTTTCTGTACATTGGCAGCGCACCCGCTCCGAACTGTCCTGGTGTGCCGATCGCTCGAACCAGCCGCCGAGATGACGCTCCCGCAGTTCATTCTAACCGGCGATGATGCCCTTGCCGGACATGTGCAGTGACACTGTAAGCGGGTGCCTCCACTCGCACGCAAATGATATCGGGTCACCAGCGCCCCTCTCGAGTAGCCTTATGCGCCGAGCCATGCCTTGGGACAAATCTTAGCGTGCAATGCGGCCTCCATCCGCCAGTGTGCATGCACAGATGGTTCCAACGGGCCAGGTGCAAGCCGGTTTCCGGTGCACGTGGCACCTCAGGGTCATCCGCACATGCACAATGATGGCTTGGAAGCCACTTTGTGAGTGCGAAAGGCGGACAAAAAGAGAAATGAAGGCCCTAAAAGGCGAGCGTGGAACATTTGGCGCCAACATCGCCGGCAGACGTCGATAAAGGCTCACCGAAGCGTGCAAACGGTCGGGCTCGCTTCATGGAGCGGCGTCGAGGAAACCGGATGGCTGGTGAGGTAGAGTGACGAGGTTTCTGCCCGGAGCTGACGCGGCGTATTCCACGCAGTTTTTCGTTCTCGCTCTTTCCCTAATTTCTATGCAAGTTGCAATCCGCTCAATGCCGAGCGGCGCCAAGACGAGTGATCTTGTAGACGCAAGCGAGAATTTCGCTTATGGGCAAACGGGAAAGGCTCAGCACCTTCTGCGACCTCGTAATATGCCGTCGGAAACCCTAACTTCGTTTCGCTGCCTATGGATAACTACTAAGGGGGCATCATCGGGGGTCCTCTCGGGCAAAAATTTATGCCAAGCGTCAAGTCCTCTCGTTTTATGCACTGTGGTGCTTTCGTGCGCCAAGCGATTTCTGCAAGTTATGGTGCGCTGCTGGCACTTCTGTGTTTGGTCTTATGGTTGAAAACTAAACATTTTGACAGATTTGCATGTCTGGTTGGGTTTGAAGAGTTATCATAAAACTGCACATCTCCAACCAAAAATTTGAATTTTAACCCAACGTTTCTAAGCCAACTCGGCTCCTTCATCAGGGATGACTGAGGGCAGCAGCTAGCGTCTTTTAAGTATGGAAGGTAGGAGGGGGTCAAAGGAACGACAGCTGTGATGCGAAAGGTAGCTCTCAACTCATTCCACCCGGAACCAAAGATTTTCCTCAGGTATGTCGACGACTGCATCGCCGTCATCAAAAGATCTGAGATTCAAAATTTCCTTTCTCATTTAAACTCCGTAAAAGCTGCCATTCAGTTCACGCTAGAGGTGGAACAAGAAAACTCCTCGCCGTTTTTGGACGTCCTCGTGTCCCGAAACCACAGTACCCTTCAATTCTCCGTATACCGCAAACCAACTCACTCAGGCCGGCATCTCCACTTCTCTTCGAACCAGCCGACAGTCCATGCAGCATCAGTGGTGAAGACGGTGGTCAGAACAGTTGAGACGCACTGCAGCACAGAACTTGAAAGAAAAACGAACAACGCACGATATTCAAAGAACTCATTATGAACGGCTACCCAAAAGACTTTATTCAAAAACCCATTCGACTTCGAAAACACGACAGCATGCGCCAAGAAATCAACCCACAAAGACTAACGCCGCCACCAAAATACGTCATTCTAGTTTATCTCGGAGATGTCAGCGAAACCATCGCCAGAATTTTAAAAAAGGGGTCTCCAAGTTGCGCACAAGCCCACAAACACTGTTGCGCTTTGCCTACCTCTTCCCAAAGACCGGCCGCGGAGAGAAAGAGCCCAAGGCATTGTCTACAAAATTCCTTGCGCCGACTGCCACGCAAGCTACATCGGCGAAACCAAAAATTTCAAAGAATTCAGCAACATAAAAACGACGTTCGCAAATTCGCAAGAGAGCGCGATCCAGTAGCCGAACATTCCCAGGACTCCGAAAATAGAATGAACTTCGAAGAAACCCGCATCCTCGGAACTGAAACAAATTACCACAAAAGGCTCCTTCTGGAATCCTGGCACATTCAAACCACCCCGAACAACATCAACCGCACAAAATGAAACCTGCCCCCAGGGACTTCGCTTTTCAAATCAACGAAAAAAAGTCGCCATTGGCCGCCTCCCTGCAGTGCGACAACGTGACTAACAACCTTAACGCCCCTCCCCCTTCCCCACGCCTTTCGCATCACAGCTGTCGTTCCTTTGACACCCTCCTCCCCTCCACACTTAAAAGACGCTATCTACTGCCCTCTGTCACCCCTGATGAAGGAGCCGAGTCGGCTTCGAAACGTTGGGTTAAAATTAAAAATTTTGGTTGGAGATGTGCAGTTTATTATTGGTCATATGGTGCACGTACATTTGTTAGATGAAACATTGTACAAGCAACCACTCGAACGGCCAGTCTCGCAAACGAAAATCTAAATCTGTCAGTCAGAAAGCGGAAGTTTTCATTTAATTTCAAGGAGTGTGGTTTACCTTTCTGCCATATTTTTCCGTGGCCTTTAGTGCCATTCCAGTACGTAGCCTCATAAACATAGTCTTCATCAGCCCGGCTATCCTCCACTGCAAGACCAAGGGTTCTCCCAGCGATCTTCAATTAGCCCTTGTTTTGCACCATCTGTGGACACTCTGTCCGTAGCCCGATTCTCTGCAGCCTGCGATACGTTTACCCTCTCTCGAAATCTATTCTGTTACTCCAATTGATCATCGGTTATCTGCTTCCCATATCGTGCGCCGGGCACACGTCCATAACATCTTGCTTTCAGTTAGTGTGGACACGACGAAGCATGGTGCATGAATGACGCTTTATTGAAGAAGGCGAGCGGTTATATAGGCAAGCGGTTAGATAACAAATGGGGGCTGCTTCTGTCCGGCTAGGCGCGTGTGCATGACTTGCACTACGTCACATCTCCCCTATCTCTCTTTTTTTTTGTTTTTTTAATCGTCGAATCAAGTAGAGTTTCAGAACTCAGGCGCCGGGTATCTTCGTGGTGGTTGGCGCTTCCGTTCACTCCTGCGGAGTTGTGTAGATTCGGATGTCCCTGTAGTGTCTGGGACTCCCACAGCTGGCAGCGGCGCGGGAGTCTTGTGGTCTGGAGACGAGGGAGGAGGAGCCGGATTGAGGTGTTCTCTTGTGCGCTGAAACTGTTGACCCTCTTCCGTTTTGACGATGTAGGCACGAGGAGTCTCAGCCCGCTGTACGACCGTGACAGGGGACCATGATCTTGAGGGCACATTGTACATAGTTGCGGTCGAGCCAGTGCGAAGCTCTGGAAGAGGCCGTGTACCTCTGTTGTAGAAGCAGCGTTGCTTGCTCCTGATGTCTTCTAGCCTTCGTCGCACGGTCTTGGGTGGTACTGTTTGTGGCTGTAAGCGGCTGGTTGGTACAGGAAGCAGCGTTCTTGTCTGTCGGCCCATGAGCCTCTGCACAGGGGACTTCAGAGAAGAGTCCCGAGGTGAATTTCGACACTCAAGCAATGCGGCACAAAACTCAGTGCTGCCTAAACGGAACCGCCTTAACAGCTTCTTAGCTTCCTGTACTGCTCTTTCTGCCATTCCATTCGAGCGGGGATAGTACGGACTAGACCGGACGTGTTGCAGGCCAATCTTATCGGCGTAATCCTTGAACTGTTGGCTGACGGCGCTTGCACAAGCCTGATTTCAAAAAAGAAAGAGTAGAAGTCAACAACGACTAAGTACTCGGCACCGTTGTGATGACAAATATCAGCTCCTACTGACTCCCAGGGCAGAGTTGGTATCTCGTGACTTAACAGCGGTAGTCGCGCATTTCTTGATTTGTACTTTTGGCATGTTTGACAGCGTTGAGCGACTTCCTCAATATCGCTGTTTATACTTGGCCAGAAGACAACGGTTCGGGCGCGTGCCTTCATTTTTTCTGCTCCTGTGTGCGCAGCATGAAGAGAAGCCAGTACCTCACTGCGCAGTCTGGCAGGAATGATAAGGCGATTGCTCCACTTCTGACACCATGTGGACACGACGAAGCATGGTGCATGAATGACGCTTTATTGAAGAAGGCGAGTGGTTATATAGGCAAGCAGTTAGATAACAGAAATTGGGGCTGCTTCTGTCCGGCTAGGCGCGTGTGCATGACTTGCACTACGTCACAGTTAGGAGGTCGTAAGCTCCTCTCTGTTCACCCCACCCTTCTCTCTTCCTCTCTCTTCGCGTTGCGCCTGTAATTATCATCTCCGTAGCTCGTAGCGTTGTCTTCAAGACTTTTCTTTGTGCCCGAGGGTTCCGCTTGTTCGCTGTTCTGTCCAAAGCTTCCTATTCGATGCTGTGACAGACGTCTATGCACTAAATGCTTGCACTTCTCCTACAAGTTCTAAAGAGTTTACCGGACTCTGCAATTAGATATATTGAACAGGGCATGTATGAGGACGAAAAATTGAAGACGGTCTTCTCTATCTGAGCCTGGGTTATAAATGTGACGTATGTAGCAGACCGGGCACTCTCACCAATGTCCCGCCTGTGGCCATATCATCCAGTTGGTGCTTAAAGACAAGGGCCATGCGAGCAGGAAAAAGTTACAGGGACACTCAAGCCTCCCTCAGAGTGGAATGCGATCGCATTGTGAACCGGTGCTGAATTTGAAGCTGGAGGATGGTGTCTCTTTTAAACCATTGCCTCGTTGACTTTACTCACGTTTAGGGATCGCAGCTTTCGAGCTCCACATCAAAGGGTGACGTGCTTGTTTGCGCGCAATTGTCTTAAACCGGACTGCCGAACGGTGTTCTAATAAAAACTTGACAGCGGGCTTCTAATTCAAGTGTTCGTATTTTATAAGCAATATAATAGCGCAGATAATACCAAATTTGACTTCTCTGAAGCCGAGTGGGCTGCAGCTGTGTACAGTTAAAGTAGCAAACAGTACCCGCTACTTTTCTGGAGCACATTTCTCGTGGTCATCCCAATAAAAAGTTACAACTTTTTCTGGGTACATTCTGTCAATGCGTTGCAATTGGATGGCACCGCACAATTCCCTGTTTTAGTGGAGCAAACGTATGTCTGAGAATTCAATATCAGCTTAGGCTTCATGGTACGAATTTCACCCGCATAATCCTGTGGGCGATTGTGCATACGTAATAAATTAATCCCGTTGGCGAACCGATTGTTGTTGGACTCGGTGGTTAGACGACTAACTCATGCGCCGCCTTCTTTTTACGGAATGCTGTGCCTTTGGCGTAGTTAATAGTCAATAAGTAAATAAGTTTATTTCCAGGTTCAACTGGAGGCTTTCCTGGCTAAAAGCTGCCTGAAGAGCTTGACCGGGTCCAGGAAAACCATACAAGCAGTACCACACCAGCTGTAGAGGAAATTTTCAAAATCAGTCACACATACAGAATTAGATTAAATAAAAAAACACTCGACAGATATATATATATATATATATATATATATATATATATATATATATATATATATATATATATATATATATATACATACTGATTCGAATAATGTTTTAAAATATGAGGACACTGAAATGGTCATACAACCTTTGTCCGTAAAGTTTCGGGACTGATTTATTTTCTTCTGGAGAAATAATTCCCCAAAACTAATGTTTGTGCGTATGTGCAGCGGCACCTTTTCGGGATCACCTCAGCTATTTATGTTAATTGCTGTGGCAGCCGATAGATGGCCCTACATGTAGAAAAGTACATTGTCACTAGTCATCTGCACATTCCACTGTGAGTGAATGTCGAGAGATGGACGTCCACCTCGAACACCATGTAAACATAATATTCTGTGTGAAGCTTGGCAAGGCAGCCAAACAGACATATGAGCTCCTTCGTGACGCTTACGGCAGCGAGACATTATCGCAGGCGCGAGTTTTAGAGTGGCACAAGAGGTTCGTTTCGGGGAGAACGTCTTTGGAAGATGACACAAGGCAGGGGTGCCCTTCAACCTCACGGAATGAAAACAACGTGAATCGTATCAGGTAAATCATGCAGCAAGACGGCACATTGCAGTCCTCATGCTATCAGGTGCTCTCGACGTTAGTAAGACAACATGCAACCAATTTTTCCGTGAGAACTTAGGGAAACCAAATCTGAATGCCGGACTTGTGCCGCACTCCCTCACACAGGCCCAGAAGGACACGCGGGCATCAGTGAGTGCTGATTTGCTCTCCGAGGCAGACAAGAATGCTGCATTCATGGACAGTTTCGTTTCTCAAGACGAAACATGGTGTTTTCATTGCGATCCTCAAACAATGAGGCAGAGCGCCAAATGGCACTCCACAAGCTCTCCGGCGCCGAGAAAGGTGAGGCGACACAAGACCAAAACAAAGACGATGCTGATAGTTTTTTTTTTTTTTAATGCCAGAGGTGTCATACACCACGAGTTCGTCCCACAAGGGCAGACGATGAATCAGGAGTTTTATATTCGCGTGCTCCAACACATGCGTGATGCACTGCGACGCCGTCGCCCTGACTTATGGGCATATAAACAATGCAGCCTTCTCCACGATAACGCAAGGCCGCACACTGCTCTCAGCGACACAAAATTTCTCGCCAAGCACAGCGTTACTGTACTTGCCTATCCGCCAAAATCCGCCTGTCTCTCCCCATGCGATTTTTTTTCTGTTTCCTCGTGTGAAGAGATCTCTTAAAGGTCGCTGGAAGGGGAGCGTGGAAGCCATTCAAAACGTCTTGACCAAAGAGCTGACAGCCCTGCCAAAAAAAAAGCGTTTTCTAACCTCAAGAAACGTTAGAAGCTGTGTATAGACGGCAAGGGAGACTGCACAAATGCTTTCAATGTTAAACGCATTTTTTTAATGGACTCAGTTTCGGAACTTTACGAACAAAGGTTGAGCATATGAAAGAAAAATACATTAACACTCAAGCAAACGTTCCATAATCAACAAGCGGAGACATAGAATGACATTTGAACAAATTATTTCCGCAGCTCAACTTTTGTGCATCCCATTGCATGTTGATATGTGTTTAAAATATGGGGCAGATTATAAGACAACATTTGTAATTTATAATCGGTGCGAAAACGTGGTATGTTCCATGAGTTAGTACTTCTCGTATGCTAGCACGAAGCGTGTCCAAGATGCTAGGGTAGAATAAAAATTTACAGTTGATGCCGTGGAAAAATACATTTTTGGAATAACTTAAAATTACATAACAGATAACGTATGTCATTTGTATGTCAGTATACACTGTTAGTATACACTGTGGAACGAGCACTGACATTCCATGCTTTCATTTAGACCGGCTGGGCTTCCCAGTGCATTCTTCACCTTGAGATAATGCATAAAACGGGCTTCCGTAGGACTTCTCCTGTGAGCGTTTACCTCTGTCAGCGCCTTTATATCGCCGCTGGGCACACAACAATTCCCCATGATGAACAACAATCGAAAAACGTTCATTTCTGCAGCATAGGCACATCAGCTGTCTATCTTGCCGCCGAGAGTGCTCGTGAACGTTAAATTCATCGCAGATAAGTCGTGCACTTTCTTGGAGGGCTCCTAGATATGCCAGCAGCAATCGTAAAATGGCTTTCGGTCAAGTCCCTTGGCAGCCCGACATATGCTGCCACCTTCGCCAGCAGGCTTCAGGAGCAGCCACAATTGTCGCTTCTCTTCCAGCTGTATAGCGCTCTCGGCATGACCCACCGTTTAACGCGATAGCGTTAAGGAGCTCGTGTCGAAGAAAATCCGGGGTCGCCGTCGTCGGCATCGTTGACCGTGAGGGAGAAATCCACGAAAAATTCCCAGAGAAGATGCCTAGGTGGACCACCTAGGTCGAGTGACCTTGTGGCGTCATCACAACCTGCTCATGAGATTGTTAGCAAAGTGCGCACAGTGGGAGGTGGCAATTAAATTAATGATTGGTCGCAGGAGATTGCTCGGGGAGAGAAACCTTGGTCAACAAATACGCACAGGTGGCAGCACCAGCCATCGCAGGGCAGTGACGCATGGGTTAACCGCAGCATCACTGCGCCAGGAGGGGTATGAGGACTCTAAGCGAATTCTGAATGTTAAGGATAAAATGATGTCATTTAATATCTGCTGCTGGTCCTTGGACCCAAGGTGTTAAACTTATTTTTGGAATATGGCGGAGGGCTAGACGCACTCTGGCACGGGTCGGCCCGGTATTGCACTGCCTCCGGGATTGGCCCGGGGACTATGGGCATATTAGCGCACGGCGCATATTCTATCTTTCCCTCCTATCCTTTAAGCCTCCTACTTTCAGCACGTGGCAGCGAGCGTGGCTCGGCTTGAGCCAGTAGGCAGGCCCGTGCTCTTTCCTTTTCCTACTTCCTCGCAGCAACATCAGTCAGTAAGTCGGTCGGTCGGTCGGTCGGTCGGTGTCGGTCGGTTGGTCGGTCGGTTGGTCGGTCGGTCGGTCGGTCGGTCGGTCGGTCGGTCATATGGGCATATACCCATTAAGATGTCGCGTCATATGCTTAAGGTGGAGCTTAAGTGCACCTCCAATTTTTTGGTGCCTTACATGGCGCCGCGTTCAGCTGTTTTTCTTGTGCCTTAGCGACGCGTTCGGCCAGCTCGGCCGCCTTCTCACTCTTTTGGTGCGGCCACAGAAAGCTGCGACTGCTGGCCCAGTCCAGCTTTCATATCTCTTGGCTACACGAAACGGTTGCAGCGCCGCTGCCGCCGAGTACTGGCAGCTGCATAACGAACTGACAAACAACAATATATATCTTCCCGTCATTGTGTCAGTGTGTTGTGATGACCTCGTCAGCTTTTTACCTAACTACCAGCGAACTCTCTAACGCGCACGCCGACATAGCCGCTAGCAAGATCTATGCATCAACTGCAACGCAAACGCAAGTATATGAAGTCTGGGTTCTTAGGTGAAGGTAGTCGGACCCACTGGTCCAAACGTTTAAACTTTTCGATCCAAGCTGCTAGGTTATAACGGTTAATTTTCAAAGTGTCGTCTAGTAAGAAATAGTTGTCTAATGATTCTGTAAACGCACTATACCACGCTTCCTTCACTTGAATATTATGTGAAGCACACTCAGCTCTAGTGTATAAAATCGGAAACATTCTTCAAATGTTATGCTCATTGAAGTTGAATTGACTGGCATATGTATACACAAAATGTTACGCACAACGTGACATTAAACCTCAGCTCGCTCTGCGCACAGAACCGTGACGAGTGAGGTTGCGCACACTGATAACCATATCAAAATAACACCACTACATGCTCCATACTTCATGCCAGATTGCTTACAATGCCCGAACAAAGCCAACCTTCCGGATAGTGGAACGTTCTGTAAATGCTGCCAAAGATTTTCGCTTGCTTAAAATCATTCCTATGGTTACAGCAGAATGCGCTGACAACTTTTTAAACGGCGATAGAAACTACCCAGCAGCGATGTAAATGGTCGTGAAAAATATATCCGAGAAACCTTTTCACTGCAGTAATATATCTATGCTTAAACCGCAGTCCTTTAATACGTTTTCTGCTGGCCATGGAGCTTTCGAGTAAGTTAGATACGGGAACAGAAACAACCGCTAGAGGTGCAGCGGCGAGTCAGGGGGCAACGAAGCGGCGCCCTCACTGCAAGGCTACACCATAAGCTGCCACTGTAAAGGACGCTTTAACGCAATTTTACTCTTGGCATTATAGATAAGCCACCTATGCGGAACAATTATTTCTCGATGCGAAAAAAAAAGTTACCTCTCTCGTAATCGGGAGTGGATGTAAGAGCGAATTTGGTTGTTGTTTTTTTTCTACTTGTCGCGACGAAGCGATCGCCTGCCTTTCTGTGGGCTTAGTTAGGCGCGTTTAATGCGTGTTGCAGAGAATTAAGTGTAGAAACTAAGTGTTAATCAATCACAATGCGAGCCCGTCTCACCGCTGGTCATGGCCGGCACCTTCTCCGCTGGCCCCTCCGCGGCGCGGAGCCCCTTTTTGTATTGTAACCTCCCTGATTAAAAACAGATAGTAAGTACTCAGTCTAAACGTTGTTCTCTACTAAGGAACCTCCTTTAGCATGAGTGTTCTCTATCTGAAAAAATGAAATATTAGGGCAATTTTTTTGTACTGTTGCACATTACTTTTCCAAATGTTTCAGGAACCAGATGAATGCTCATACCCCCGTGTACACTTTATAGAAACATGGAAAACATTCTGCTGTGTTGCATCCATATCTGATGACACTCCGAGCGTAGCACAGGTTTCCTCAGTTTATTTTTGCTTATTCCATGTCCTGGCAAAAGAACCATGTTGCACCACAGGTACACACGAGCAATACAATTTAGAAACCGCAGCCGAGAATTTCTGTTTGAAGTTTTTTCTATACAATATTTTGTTTCGTTGGCGCTGGTTACTTCTTTTTTCTTTTCTTTCCTCCATGAGTTTCTCGTACGCTCTGGTTCCTTTACAATTCCTCGTTCTTTCTGGCATTCCAGCAGGTTCTCAGTTGCGCTGTACCACCTTGAAGAGTCGTCCTCCTCAACCCTGAGCTTTCACGACTGACTGCGCGGTGCACGCGCCGGGCCTTGAGAAGTTTGCATACACACCGCGCCTTCCGGCTTCGTAGCGCTTTGTCGTGGGAATCGACCGCACTTCACGTTTCCTTAGCAGCTGAGCGCTCTCGTTTTTGCCACGGCGCCGCAGTCTTCAGAAGAAGCGCACAAACTCTTCTCCGTGGAAACTAACTTCAACCGGACAAAAATGTGAACTGCACACTACGCCCGTGTGATATATGTTAGCTTCCCCAGAAATGCGAATTCGCGTTCCTCAGTTATGATCGTGAACTGAGCGGTGATTTTCATTGTTATTTTCTTTACAATATCTTCATGTTTACGTTCCAGAACTTCTGGTGTTACAAAGTTCAGCGTGTAGAAGTTATAACTGCTCCACAAGGCGGAAAAATAAAGTCCGACGCTGCTTCCTTGGTAATTATATTACAATAACAAATTGTCAAGCATTAAGCGCCGGAGTGGAGTAATCTTTTGAAAACGCATTATGCAGCTGCAAAGTTAGGGAATTAGCATCTGAGAATAGAAATGTTCATTCCAATGAGAAAATGAAACATGGATCGTTTTTGACAAAAAAAAAAGGAAAATATTTCTTCAACCAGAACCATGCCAGTATTTTGCACTCTGGAACACAGTGATTTACCGTATCCTATACGCTTTTTAAACCATGGTGCTGTTTTCCTATTGGCATTATTCACGTGAATCCAAGTTTCAGAAACCATGCTTTAGACCCTGTCTTTCAAAGCTTTTGTTGCATAAGTATTCAACACATTTTGGAATATGTGCCACCCATTCTGCGCCCAAACAGTCGAACCCTGTATTTCAATACGGCCACATATGAGAGCCTCAGATGGAGGAGATATTTGGCGTGTGGACACGTGATCGAAGATGATCATGTGACCACCCCATGCACGCTGTCCGTCCGTCGTGCTACCACTGTCGTCATCGAGTGAGGGACGCTGCGGTACAAGACGTCGCTAAATGGGCCTTTCTGACAAACATCCTGAAATTAGCCAAGTTCTCGTTCTCTGATTACTACCGCACTACGCCAGTCCTCCTCGCTGGCGATTTCACCTGCGACGTCATGAAGCATATGCAAGTAGTTGTCGACGCCTAATAAGAGGACCTCGGGAAACACGGCTACTGATCAGGAGTTCAGCAGACAGTGCAGTGCAAAGGCCATTACGCAGATTTGCACGCATTCCCCTGACCACACAGTATGTCATCAAGATGCAAGAACTGGAAATGGCAAATAACCAGTAAACGCACTGGTCAAACGCAATAATACGTATTCTGATTGACCTTAAGTAAACACATTAAAATTCGGGCATGTATAACAAAGCTTCCGTTCTTGGAAGCCGCTCAGGCACTGGATCTTATATCTTGTGGCCTTCAATAACTCTTCCAACAGATTCACTAAAATACTCTCTTATCGACCTCGCGTCAGTGTCCACATGTCTGACTGCCATCCTGGATCGCCAAATACTGTGCAGGCCCAATATCATCATCATGTCGAAAGAAACCCCGTCTTCATTGTCAACAGGCAAAAATCTGATTCCGAAAGCATCCACCGGTAAGTCTTTTTTTAATCGTGCGTTGTAGAATTTCCTAAAAGAAAAACGCTTCGCAACAATCTAAGAAGATATGTTCAATCGTTTCCGGCTTCCGGCATATGAAACAATGATTTCCCCAAGGTACAAAAATGCATACTGCTCGTCAAGACGTATCTAGAAGAGCAGTATGTTATCGCCGCAGCCTACCACGCCTCGAGTTAACTGCAACAGACCTTAGCGCTGTGCTTTGCATATCGTCTTCTTCATCGACTAATACAACTATCAAACTAATATTCGCGCTTTGAGCTATGTGACAGTAGTGACCCAGAGATGTGCGCTGCATGCGTTGGCGTTGATAACATTGCTGCAGAAACGCAGATATGCGCCAAGAACAAATGCCGATCATTGGGTGCCGTGTCCGACGCTGCAGCAGCTTGTTTCGGTGTGAAGAACAAATTTTTCCCGCAGAAAATATCGACGCTTGCATTTATAGGCACACGCAGACTCTTCACTACGGTATCGCCGAGGGTTCACCACTCCGGCGGGAGAAATGTTCTCTATCACAACAGGCGTGAAATTCATGATTTTTTCAATGCTTAGACTACTGTCGTGCTTTCATGTCAGCATCTTCCGGCCATGCAGAAAAAGTGCGCGTTGAATTCAAGAACTGAAAGAGGTTTTTCTTTTCTTTTTAAGAGGTCCCTACATTTATGCGTGCTGTTTTGTTTTCTTCTCTCAAAGCGCGACCGTGCATTGTGCCGCACTCTTTATGCAGTGCCGTCAGTGTGTCCCCACCTTGCGAGTTTTTTTATGATTGACAGGCCTCGTAAAAATGTAAATCAGCTGCGGTACTTGCTACTATACGCGCTGTCGTGGCGTGCTCCCTTCTCTTTACCGCGGAAGGAGCCACCTGCGTAAATTCTCATACGACGAACTTTTCCTCAACTTAGGAATTCCATCCTTGGAAATCCTTCTTTTTTGAACCAAGTAAGTGCATTGAACTGCGCAGAACTTTGGCAACACTCTTCTCAACTAGTTGCGCAAAAGTGTGTGTCGATTTTCATGCGTATCCGCACTTGATAGTGAGCTTCCTTGACTGCTTAATGCAATGATTGATGAGCCGACCCCTTGCATATTCGAAAACCAAATAATCTGAATTTTCGCCTTATCTTGCAAAGAAACAGCGGCAACCGTCGAGACGCCTCATGCTGTGCTTGACGGAGACCACCCACTATCACTCTCCGTGCTCATCCTTCTCTTGTTTGCGTTACTGGGCTTTGTTCACAAGGACATGACGAAGAGGAAGCGAAAATTATACAACGTATATTTTTTTTTTAACAAAGGACGGCGCATATATGCAGATGTCGGCACAGATCTCGGGTTCAGTTGTCACTTGAGACGTGGCAAATGGGTCTTGGCTGGGTTGATAAATGCGGTTTCTTTTTCGGGGATTGTCTGCGAACGTGAGGTAATGCGAATGTAACCGCATTCACCGAAACTCCTGAGATTTCTCGAACAAACATCTTGATGACGCAGGAAAATAGCTGTACTCGACAGCTCAGGGCGCCATGCACATTCCTTGCAGTGCAGTGCAGTGCAACATATGCGTCTATGTGTGTGCCATGTGTGTTTATTCCTTTCCCTACGCGTATCTGTGAAACGGGAGAATTCCTGGTTTCTCCAACTACACCCGTAGTCTAAACATATAATTCTTTATTCTGAGATACCATCACCGTCGCCATGTCAAGGGTCGAGGAACTAGTGCTGCTGAGAAGCGTCGCAGGTGCATGTTGAAAGAGATGCCCTGATGAGCAGGAAAAGAAGGCACCATCCCGCATGGCGTCTTGCTGACCAAGTGTCTCGCTCACCCAAACATGCACATATGCCTCAGCGTTTCGCCCAGGCATTTTCGTTGCCGTATTTCTTTGTCACCTGTTGTGGACGGAGCGAAGTTTATTGCGGACCTTGTCACTGTGGAAAATGAAGGCTAGACTGGCACAACGAGAGACAGCTCGGCCCTGTGACCAGATGGAATGAGAGGAAAACGACTGAGCGCCTTACTCCTGATCTAATTTCTGCGACAGCTGTACATACACTGCTGCTTCTCGAAGCGGTTCTCCGGTGAGGTACACACCGTGCCCTTTGTTCCGGCAGTTTTCCTCACCATGCAGTGCTGAGAGTTATGCTATTATATATCTTCTATCTTTTACAGCCTTTTTTTTCTTTATCTATACAAACAGCTACGGACTTCACTTTCCTCTAACTCCCTTTTCTCCTTCACCTTTATGTTCCCTCATCCTCTTTCCCCAGTGCAGGGTAGCAAACCGGTTTCCTCTCCCGGCTAACCTCTCCGCATTTCCTTCGCCTCCTTCTCCTCCTTCATGGTTATAAAAGTCGCGATTGTGGAGGAAATGGCTCAGCGCAAGAGTGGAACTGCTGCCAGATTCTGTGAGTAACAGTAAACATTTGTTGAAAAGTAGCGCTCGTCCTTACCGTTCCTTCGCCTCCGTTGTTGTGTCTTTGCACTATTTTTGTTTCCGTATCATTTCTTATGAACAAGCCTCAATTGCCACTCTTTTGGAGTATCGAGGTTCAACGCGCCAGCTCCTTTCCTGTGGCTTCCGCAAAAAGGCAGTTGTTGAACCAAGTACAATAAAATAAGGTGCATAGTGCATGGAGTCCGAAAGCGACACGGACTATGAAGGATGCCGTTGTGGAGGGCTCCAGATTAATGTCAACCCTCTGGAGTTGGCTAACGTGCATCGGCTATGAAAAGCACACGGACGCCTTGCATTTCGGTTTCACTGGAACACGACCGCTCCGGCAGGGATCGAACCTGCGTACTCGGGCTCAGCAGCCGAGCGCCTAAACCACTGAGCCACCGCGGTGAAGCAAAGAAAAGCTTAGAAAGGCGGCGAAACAAGCTACAGCACCAACGGCCCTGTCTCCACAAGACGGCCCCCGCATCACACGACTGTCGATTCTAAGTGACACCCCGAGATCCGCAATGCTTCTCTAGACCCGAACGAATGTTCCCAGCGCAAACTTGATAGCCACCGCCAGTTTTCGCGGCATTTTTCCGGACAAAAGGACTGAAGGGACAACAGCACAATTCATGCCAGTATAGCTTCTCGCCTCGCGTGCTTGAAAGGGAACAGCTTCGCCTGGGATAAAATCGAAGCCGACCAATATACCTCACCGACGCCTGACACTTTCGATTTCTGGCAGACAGTTTTCATTGTCATCTACTGCTTGTCTGACACACAGAACGGAGTACGAATAGAACTGTCGGTTAAGTCGCCAGCTAGTGCGGCATTCGGCCGTGTTGTTCTCGCCGGGGAGCCCAGAGCGATTACCTCTTGTCCCCGCTGTCCTATCCAGCCCAGGCTATGTCCCGCAGTTATTCGTTTCACTCTTGCTGCCGTCTCCAGCTCCAACAGACGAATGCGTGGCCTGATATTGTCGGACTTCTATAGCACGATAGAACACGAATATGTTCTCGAGTCAATTTTTGTCAATTTCTATTTCTGCAATTGTTGTTATAGCTTTCGGATTGTGTGTCGGTCGGCTATTGTTTCGAGGAGAAAATATGAACTTTTTCGCTCTATAAAAAAAGTGAACGCTGCTAGAAAATAATGCATGCTATATACGTAAAATGCACGCTGCCCCATTCACCCACGTGTGGAAGGGCGCGCCGCCTTTTTCATGTTGACAAAGTAAACAACTTAAGCTATCTAAGCCGCTGAGTATGACTAAGAAAATCATCCGTTTCTGTTGGCAACCACCACGGCCAGAAATAGGGGTGATGAGATCTTAGTTCTACCACAAAGGCGATCCTGTCTTCTCGTCCCTTCTGTCACCGAAAGTACCGATGAGATAGAAAATAGATAAAGAGAGGGAGGGGGGGGGGGGGGAGGCAGTGTGTTATGTGCTAAATACACCGACCAGCAAACTGCCACATTTGTGGATGGAAGTCGACTCACATGTGAGTAGTTGGCGCCACGCCATGAAAGATGGAGCCGCGGAAGAGAGCACACGAGCAGGGGAGATGGGGCGTGCATGCGTTCAGAAAACCCACTAGTGCGGTCGCGTGATCGAGAAGGCCCAGCGGAATACAGACCAACAGGGGACTGCAATAGGCAACCGCTGCACGACGTACCGAACGGAAGCTAGTGTGTTTGCAGAACGTTATGCAGATAGAGAGGATAGGTCATCCCGATAAAAGATATAGAGTGTACGCACAAATCCTGACACACAGTTCACTCTTGCAGCAGACCCGCTCCGAAATGGCGGACTCGACTGCAAATGTCATTTCTAGCTATGAACTCATTATTCGCGGTAATTAGGTACCCCTAGTAACCGACAATACTCACACTGAATTGTGGCTGTATAGCTAAGCTCAGTAAATGGATATGAGAAATTACTTTCTAATGAAAAAATATTTCACCTCGGGTGTTTCCCCTATGCAATTTTGACTAAGTTTCTTTCCTTTATGCCTTTTCTTACTCTTTCGCCTTGACACGGAGTCTTTGGAAGAGTTACCTAATTTAAAAATTACTTTTTGAGGAAAGTAAAATGCCACAGTAATTGTCTCGCATCTCAGTGGACACGCTAACCACGCCATAACGAAACATAGGAAGGAGAAAGTGAAAAAGAAAGGAAGAAAGAGGTGCCGTAGCTGAGGGCTACGGAATAATTTCGGCCACCTGGGATCATAAACGTGCCCTGACATCGCACAGCACACGGGCGCCTTTGCGTTTCGCCTTCATCGAAACGCGGCCCCCCCTGCCGGGTTCCCCTTCTACTTTTCTTACATTCCGGGAGATTATATTTGTGATTTTTTGCTTGTGTAGTTTTCTTGAATTGTCTGCTTCCTTGCTGTCGCATTTATATTCTACGAGTAGCTTATTTCCTGACAGCTACTTCTATTGTTCTTATCCTTCAGTCTATTATTCCTTTAACAATTAGTTCTCCCGCGATCTTGCCTTTTTCTTCGTTTCTCACTTCTCTACAAAGCCACATATTTGGCGGTTATGAAAAATGAATAAAGGCAACAGCCGCTTAATTGTGCCTATTTTCACCGGTAGGAGTCCGGTGAGTTTCGAACCAACCACCCCAAGCCTCAATGGACTTTTCTTGCATCGCTGACTTCATTACCGTTTTGCTCCCAAGCAAACTGCCTGTGTTTTTATATCAGCATCCTTCCGTTGTCACTGACTCTCATTCTCTTTTATTGGCGCCTCTACACTCTGCCAGCATAAAACTTCAGGCTCCCAGGATTCTGGTAGCTCGCAAATCTTCAGGAGCGCGCAAACTGCTCGATAGAACGATGGATCCGTGTTAAGGGTACCCCTTCTAAATGGGCTGATGGAGGGTGCCACGTGACACGCTAGTCTTCTTTGAACAGTTTGCTGTCGTCTAGGAGACACTTTGGAAAACTGTCACTACGCCCGAGGAGAACTGCCTTGGAGGTTGTGTGCTCTTTGTGCGCACTCCAGTCTGCTTTTAATCATTCGCCTGGAGCGGGACGTTCTCGGAATTATGGCGCGTACATGAGCGCAGTAACCTCTCGGTTATACTTTACTTTCCTTGGCAGGCTCCTTATAATTGCCTCGAGGCACTAGCCGACATCACTCAGTGAATTTTAATTAATTAGGAGTTCCCAGTGGCACACCAATTACTCCTGCTTAGTTTATGACATGAACGCAAGGACTGCTTTTGTTGCATTTGGGAAGCTTAGTTCTAGTCAATGTAAAAAGAAAAGGCAGTGCCTTCTGTAATTTTGTTTTGCCAGCTAGATTAGAGCTAGTCCTTGACTGCTTTCACAGTTTAAAGCAATCACACAGTCAGACAACTGTGTGCACATAGATAGGCTGATTTCTAATTGTTGAACCGGCATGTCTAGCGCATTTTGGGATCTTGCAGATAGCAGTGTCATCAAAAGCATGCCACTAACAAACAAAGAAAAGTAATGTCAGTCCTTCAAGCTCAGAGTTTCAAGTGAAGCCCATTTATTGAGTACATTCAGTGTAGGCTTATGCATTACCATACGAACGCATGTTTCACTAACTTTTTGTTTTCAAAAGAATACCTTTAGTGTGTTATGCACTGTAGTGGTGTTATTCTTTTCGTGCCACATCATCCTCCCTAAGAATGCTACGAAATCAAACAGACTTAAGGAAGCTGTCGAATAACACAGAGGCTAACTGTTATACCCACCACAAACAGGGTTGGTCGGAAGCACTGCATAATGTCATGACGGCGAACACGTACACCAGAGCCCTCAAAGTACAGAGAGCAATTGTTTCGTCGTACTGATGCAACGTCCGCGCTCTTAACTTTCCTTTTATTCGCGCAGCCTCTCAAGATACACTGTAGCAAGAGGCGTTTGGGGAACGCAATCAAACCGAGAACGAGATTCGTAATATGGCATAAGAGAGCACGTTTAATAAAATATTATTTAAGCGACCCAGATGGGCAAGGTTTGTTGCTGGGCGAGTTGGTTGGGGTACATCTTGAGAACACAGCGCTTGCAGACAAAGGACCAGGTGTGTGTCCTTCTTGTTCTGGTCCTTTGTCTGCAAGCGCTGTGTTCTCAAGATGTGACCCAGATGGCTCTAACTTAACTCGTACGAATGAGGTCTTGGGAATTTGATCATTTCTTTCCCCCTTTCTCAGTCTCTCGTCAGCAACATTAGCGCTGGCGTTTGTTAGACATTTGCCTTGCCACTTGCACATTGTTACGTCATATTGATTTTTATGCCATGGATTGGCTGCAACAAACTGAATATAAGAACGAAATATTTCCGGAGTGTATTCAAATTCGAACGCAGTGAAAGCGACGTGGTGGAACTGTCGGCACAGGGCAATGAGCGCTAGCTGCGGCAATCACAAAAACTCTACGGACAGGAGGGGTCCGCATAAGCGCCTTAACTCTTTGCCAGGCAGAGAAAAGCAGAATAAACTACCTATCGGTACTTTTCTTAGCCGCAGGGCTATTCATCGCACACAGTGCTTGATGACGAAACGTTGCACAGGACGCCGCGAAAGCAAAACTCAAAAAGTGGACAAGCAAAACGTTGCATAGGCTCCTAGCAATCACACCTAATGGCTTCATGATGATGCGCGTAAACACGCCGCCATAACGAACACGCCACACAAAGCAGCAGATGCCGCAGCCACCTGCTCGGCAGCAAAATGAAGCTATGCAGCCAGATGGCGCAGTTTTCCTGGAGCGCTGATGTGGCGTCCTTTTCGGCACGTTCCATCCTCTCCTGTTTAATATTTCTCGGGGCATCCGGGATGAAAAGGATGCGTGAAGTAAATTTTCGCCGGTGCCTATAAGATGCCCGGAGCCAAGCTGAGCGAGATGTGCCACAGTGCGAACACTCTGCGAACACTGCACCGTGCCGCGGGTTGATTGTAGCCATCGCCTTCCGTTTGAATAGCCGTGGGCAGACAATGCGGTGTGTTGCTGGGGGATATACACTCTTTCGTCTGCTGACTCTGCGGCAGCATCCAAGGTAGAATCTCGTGGCGTGTACAACTCAAAATAACGACAAGCTCTGAATTCTACACAAGCTTCAATTCCGAGGAGTTGACGTCCTTATGGCCGAAGAATGAATACTGCTCCTGTAGTGTAGTTTCCCGCGAGCTGTTCTTTGTGAAAAGAGCCTAATAAGCGTACTAAATATCTGTAAGGTCCAAAAATGATTGTCATGCGCAAAGCAAAAAGAGCGCCAGTTTCTAAGGGCTCGCCATTTCTTTATCTTATCTGCATGTCGAGGCCTAGGCTTGCGCACCAGCCACTGAGTGTGCGGCTGTCTGAATATCACACTCGACCTCTTACTTACCGAGTGTGCCGTAAATGTCCGTGTTTAATAAAGATCGCTCAGAGATTGCTTGCAACATCTGCGCTTTACTTCGGCAAGCCTCGCTACGGTGCAATTTCCGTAAGCGTGCATTTCGAGGCGCATTTAGAACCGCCTCGTGGCAACGCCGTACGATAAGGCGGCCCCTCGAGTCTAAGTTGTGGTCTCGCAAGAGCAAACCACTCTGCTTCCCACGGGTTCCATGCAAAATAATCTTTCTCTCGGGAAAAATGTTTCTCACAAAAGTGTATGCACTTTTTGCCTTCAAGAAAAACGCTTCTCCTTTCATTTTCGTCATTTCGGCCTCTTCGTCATTTAACATATGCGGTCGCCAAGCGCAGCCTTCCGGATTTTTCAAAAAATCGTGAGACCGCCGACCCCACGACATGTCAGCGCGTTATAAAGGCGACAAAGCGTGGTAATCGGGGACAGTTCGCTCGAGCGCAAACCGCCAGCGTCGTCTGCTACGCGGCACCGCTCGCAAGGACACAAGTCCTGCCACACTGTCTGCACTCTGTGGGTTGCAACACTGCGTTCCATTATCTCTGAAACACGTGCGTGTGAAAAACAGATGATTTCACACCACGGAACAAATCACCTTTTGCAGTCCTTAACTCGTACAGTGCCACTTCTACTATGTGAACTGGATTTCTCCAATCTTAATCATGTTAGAATAACCCTATCGTTTTGCTCTCAATGTTCATAGAGGGAACTCTGTTGCTGCTTTGCGGGCACGGTACCACATGTAACCAAACTTGAAATGTGAGTTTCGTGTAATCCATATGTCCAGTCATGCGCTGTATAATTGTATGTATGGAAACAGTAGTTTTCGCATAACGCATTCATACTATGTATTCATACTTTTGCTTCACTTCTTATTTTTTATAAACATACAATAAAAGGGACTAAATTGTTGTTTAGCAATAGATGCTTGTTAGAAATTTTGGCATTCCACTCACTTTTGCCGGGCGCCGGCACCCTGACGTCGTTAAGCTGCCCTTACAGCCTTTTGTAAATGAGGCGGCAACATTGTGAAATGACGAAAATGAAGGTGAACTGGAGTAAACAATGAGAGGCCTGTGAAAGGGTCAGGGCTGGCAGCATTTATTGCTTGATTTTTTTTACACTAGACGAAAAAAAAAAAGAAAAGTCGTCTTGGAGCCAGAGTCGGACTGCAAGTGCTGCATGAAGAGGCTGGGCCGCTTCGCTTTTCAAGCCTAGATGCTTAAGCGCTTCTACATCCATTGCGGCCGGAGGCTATAGGGGCACGGAGCGCCTTTTCTGTAATGGCACCCATTAGCGACGTCCTTAGCCTGCCTCGTAAAAGCTTCCAGTGCGAAACACTGGCCAGGCGACGGCAGAGACGCCGGCCGGGTGCTGAGGCAGCTCGTTAAGGGTCGCCCATTGCCGGCCGACTCGCGAAGACCACGTATTTTGTCGCAACCCTCCTGGAATGAAATTGCCCGACAGTAAAAACTGTTGCCAACATATCTTTCAGCTTTCTGCCACTCCCTGATTTATGTTCATAATGCGCACTGCATATTACCGCCGTTCTTTCTTACTTTTTTGTTTTTCATTTCAGTCAAAGCAGGCTACACTTATGGTCTGTGAGGGGTTGGTGATTTTGCATTTGGACAAAGCGTGGTTTGATTCGGTAGAGGAGGCGGTTTGGAAACAAAAGAAACGCCGACCAGAAACAAAGATCGTTGTTGACGTTTCGGCTTCCATCACAAAAACCTTGTTCACTGTGAACACATCACCGAAAGTGGTTCGTTTAGGTAGGCCTAAATAATCGCCGCAAGGAGCGTGCGCACATCGTTTTTATATTTCCGTCTGTGAGGAGGAGGCAGAAGCAGCATATTTAATGTACAGTTGTTGCGTATTGAACGCTCGTGTGGACAAGGTAGACTCATAAAACACCACACTAGCGACACGGGTGGATGCCCTGGAAAGGGATCCAGAGGTTGAGAAGGCAGAGAGTGGGTAACTTAGGGAACAGCTTGCTCGCTTAGCGGCAAAAATGGCCAACATCGCCACAGAAAACGACAATGGCGTACGTTCTAGTGCGAGCCACGGATTTGTGACCTGCACGGGCATGGGCACCGAAGAGGGTTAGTAAAGCTTAAACGGTAACAGCTATTCCCAGGTTGTAGCTAAGTCCGGAAGCAATGAGAGGAAGGGAACAATGCAAACCTCAGAAATGAGGTCACAGTCCCAGCCAGCAGGGGACAGAACAAAAGCACCTGAGTGGCAACAGCAGGCAGACATTGGAATTTACGAGAGAGCGAGTATGCAGGTGCCTATCGCTGGTGACTGAAACTTGGGCCAAACATAATGTTCTGGAACTCCTGGCAGCTCTATAAAAATGCGACCTAGAATATCAGTCGTTATCGAAATTCACCCATCGTCACTTGCTCAATAGCGATTAGGCATCTATGTTAAGTAATAATTGTACCCGATTTCGGCCCACTGTTAACCCTAGAATTCATCCCGATATTACACTCACGAACATCGCTGGAAATGTGTTGTTCACGGCACAAAACGCGCTGAACTGCGCAATAAAACATTCGCATATACTTTTAACCACGAAGTTACATACAGTGTCTACTTCGCGATCATGCTCAATAGTTTGCACTTCATAGTCGGCAGTAGATAAAGTGAACTGTTTTACCTCTGCAACTGTGCGAGTATTCAAAACCTGGATTGAAACGCCGCCCCCTTTGCGGTTTGGTCAATTCAGGGCAAAATGCGTATAGCCGTCTAAAATTAAATAGTTTACTTCGTCGTGGTACCAGGTTTCTTCCTTCGCCTCGCTCATTCTTCGTGTATCTCTCTCTCTCTCCCTCTCTCCGTCTCTCTCTCTCTCTATATATATATATATATATATATATGTGTGTGTGTGTGTGTGTGTGTGTGTGTGTGTGTGTGTGTGTGTGTGTGTGTGTGTGTGTGTGTGTGTGTGTGTGTGTGTGTGTGTGTGTGTGTGTGTGTGTGTGCGCGCGCGTGTGCGTGTGCGCGTGTGCGCGTGTGCGCGTGCGTGTGCGTGCGTGCGTGTGTGCGTGCGCGCGTGCGCGTGTGCGTGCGTGTGTGCGTGCGCGTGCGCGTGTGCGTGTGTGTGTGTGTGTGTGTGTGTGTGTGTGTGTGTGTGTGTGTGTGTGTGTGTGTGTGTGTGTGTGTGTGTGTGTGTGTGTGTGTGTGTGTGTGTGTGCGCGCGCTCCCTTCCTGCTGTTGAGTTTGGCGAATTTGGACATAGGGAAGGATTCCCTGAAAACCACCGCGAAGGTGAATGAGCCCTCTGGAAGAAACGTGGCTGCAGGAATGTCGGAAGCAGCAACGATAATAGCGTCCCCACGTGTTCGAACAGGCCATCGGGTGCGAAATTGATTTAGGGAAACTTTTTTGTCAATTTCAAGCTAGGGCTTTTGTTTTAGTGGGCTTGCCAACGCATGGTGGAACTCACGATGGGGAAGTTAAAAGTGCAGTATCTACTCGAAATTTGCCAGGACCTGGGGATTTCGTTACGTTCTGCGAAAAGAAAAAAAGAAATTCTTGAGGTTATGCGGCAGGAGGAGGTGACTACTGAGGAGGTCGACGAGGCTTGGGAAGCGATTGTTGGACGCAATGAAGATCAGAAAAGACGGGAGTTGTGCGAGCAGAAAGAAAAAGAAGAGCTTAGGTTGGCTCAAGAAAGACGGGTGTCGTTCGAGCAGAAAGAAAAAGAAGAGCTTCGGTTGGCTCAAGAGAGACGGGAGGTACGTGAGGCAGAGGAAAAAGCTAGAGAACATGCTCGAAAAATTAAGGAGCTCGAAATTGCGTCGAACGGAGGGAATATGGCGCGTCTTAGCCCTGTAGCTTCGGTAGAAGAGCAAGGGAGGCAGAGATCGCAGGATCTCGTCTCACCATACCGCGTGGGAGGCGATATTGCACGCTTTTTGGTAAATTTCGAACGCACATGCGTGAACGTGCACATCGACAAGAGCGCTTGGTCGGAAAAGTTACTTCCTCTCCTTCCGTGCGAGGCGGCCGAAGTGGTGGCTCGCCTCTCACGGGAAGAGTGTGACGACTACGAGAAGGTGAACAGCGCACTGCATAGAAAGTACAGCCTTTCTGCTGAAGATTTTAGGCAGCGATTCAGGCAGGCAAAGAAAGGCGGAGAGTCGCATACTGACTCCGCGTACCGGCTTAAAGTCAACTTAAACGAGTGGCTTAAGAGCGCTGAGGTGCACGGAAGTCATGACAAGGTACTGCAGTGCATCGCACTAGAGCAGTACTATATGGCGCGATTCCAGAAGATCTGAGGATATGGCTGCAAGATAGGCCAACAGATACAGACCTAGACAAAGCGGCACAGCTCGCAGACGAGTATTAAGTTCTCAGAAACCTCCAAAGAAAGGCAGGGTACGATTACAGGTTAGAAAAGAGAAAACCTATTTAAATAGAATCCCCTTCTGAAGGGTGCCACCAGCACGCCGGAATCACCGAACAGAGGATGCGGGAACAAAAGGTGGAGGTAGCGAAACAAAGATTGAGTCACCCAAATCAACCAATTCGCCGAAACAGCAGGCACCAGCAGCTCGCGCGTGTGAAGTGCGAAAGCCCATTGTCTGCTATAATTGCAACAAGGAGGGTCACATCTCATTGAACTGCAAACAGCAAAAGATGGCGTTCGCGTGCATGCGACAGTCGGAGGAAAACTTTAAATTGCTGGAGCCATACATGCGGGACGTGGTGATAAATGACAAGAAATTCAGAGCACTGCGGAATTCAGCGGCTACCATGGATTTTGCTCACCCGTCCTGTGTTTCCTCCACGGACTACACCGGCGAATGCGCCTGGATTAAGCAGGTCACCGAAGAACAGAGTGCATGCTTGCCTATAGCGAAGGTGACTCTAGAGGGGACTTTTGGCACGCTAGACACAGAAGCAGCAGTTAGCGCAAACTTGCCGACAAACTTGCCCTGCCTGTATTCGAACGAATCCGAGCAGCTGCTGAAAGAGAAAGGTCTCTCTTTCACCTCGGGCTTGGCTTGCATGGCGCTAACACGTTCTCGAGCGCGAGAGCTCGCAAAAAAACTCGACTGCGCTCCGATAAATGAGCGGGCACCGAACCATTCTCCCGGCCAGCCGGGGATTCTTGCAGGAAAACTGATCCGTCTAAACCGCATGAGCATGACCATGAAGGTGTTCCCGAACAAGCGGTAGCTCAAGAAATCCAAGGAACTGCCGATTCCGTAGAAAATGAAACAACAGGAACCAACGCGAAGGGTTCGACATTAACACCTGCTTCGACTTGTTGGGAGGAGTTGACTAAGGTTGATAGGAAAGAATCATTGCAGAGCAGAAAAGCGACCCATCGTTAAGAGCTCTAAGCAGTAATGTGAGAGAGAGAGTCGCCAGAAAGAACATCAGCTTTCATGAAAAATCAGGCCTTCAGAACCGGAAATACTGCGACTCAAAGGGACGCGCATATGAGCGACTCCTAGTGCCTGAGAAGTACCGGCGGCAGCTTCTAGAGCTCGCACACGGAAATTCATGGGCGGGCCACCTGGCATAAAGAAAACAAAACCTAGATTAGTCCTTGAATATTACTGGCCTCGCTGCTGGTGGAATGATGTGGAACAGCTTGTTAGATCTTGCGACACCTGCCAGCGGGTCGGCAAGTCGACGGATAAAAGGAAAGCGCCCATGACATTGATTCCCATCATTGCAGAGCCCTTTCGGCGTCTTGTAATAGATACTGCCAGCGTCCAACTCTGGTTTTCGCTACATTCTGACCTCACTGTGCGTGGCAAACAAATTTCCCGAGGCCATTCCCTTGAAGGAGCTAAGTTCCGCATGTGTTGTAGACTCCCTTTTGTCAATTTTCTCTCGCGTTGGGTTCCCTGCAGAGATACAAAGCGATAACGGGAGCGTGTTCACAAGCTGCTTCACAACAACGTTCTTTGAACGGTGTGGGATTAAAATAATCCACAGTACCATTCACCACCCTCAGTCAAATCCAGTCGAGCACATGCACTCAGTGCTAAAGCGGATACTTAATAATAATAATTGGTTTTTTGGGGAAAGAAAATGGCGCAGTATCTGTCTCATATATCGTTGGACACCTGAACCGCGCCGTAAGGGAAGGGGTAAAGGAGGGAGTGAAAGAAGGAAGGAAGAGGTGCCGTAGTGGAGGGTTCCGGAATAATTTCGACCACCTGGGGATCTTTAACGTGCACTGACATCGCACAGCACACGGGCGCCTTAGCGTTTTTCCTCCATAAAAACGCAGCCGCCGCGGTCGGGTTCGAACCCGGGAACTCCGGATCAGTAGTCGAGCGCCCTAACCACTGAGCCACCGCGGCGGGTCGTGGATACTTAGGTATCTGTGTTTTGAGTGTAAGGGATATTGGGAAGGCTGCATTCCAGCAG
Source organism: Amblyomma americanum (assembly GCF_052857255.1). NCBI lineage: Eukaryota > Metazoa > Arthropoda > Arachnida > Ixodida > Ixodidae > Amblyomma > Amblyomma americanum. Next base: position 3,498,768 of record NC_135498.1, read on the forward strand.
GACTCTTTGCAATGAGATCCGTCCCCCACGAAAGCACAGGATTTAGCCCCGCTGAACTAGTCCACGGGCGTGACTTGAGGACCCCGTTGCGCATGCTGAGGGAGTCATGGGAGGATTACATTGAGGATCCCTGTGTAGTGGAATACGTTCTAAAGCTACTGGAAAGACTTGCGAAAACCAGGGACCTCGTGGAAGCAAATGTCAAAGCAGCGCAGCCACTGTCTAAAGTGTACTACTACAAATCTGCACGCAAGCAAACTTTTCAATCTGGCGACCAGGTGATGTTGCTGCGTTCGTCAAAAAGGAACAAGCTTGAGATGCAACGGGAAGGGCCAGCTAAGGTGGTGTCCAAGCTTTCGGACACCAACTATGAGGTAAAATTTAAGAACGAACACAATCGGATAATCCACAGTAATTTGATGAAGCCTTATGTACAGCATCAGGCCATGGTTAACATGGCGCTGAACATGCCAGAGGAAGAGATCTCAGACATACCTTATGTCCCACATGACGACGAGCAGGCAGCGAATGAGCTGCTAAATTCAATCGACAGAGGGTTACGTTTGACGGAAAGTCAACGAGGAGACATGAAAAACGCCGTCCGCGACTTTGAGGCGGTTTTTCAAACAAGCCAGGAAAAACAACCCTCGTCGAACACGACATTCAGCTGTCCAGCGAACAGCCGATAAGGAGCAAACCGTACCGTGTCTCTCCAAGACAAACTTCATTGAGACGGAGATCCGCCGTATGTGCGAACTTGGCGTCATAGTGCCCTGCGAAAGTGACTATACATCACCAATCATTATTGTAGAGGTTTTTTTTTTAATTGGTTTTGGGGGAAAGGAAATGGCGCAGTATCTGTCTCATATATCTTTGGACACCTGAACCGCGCCGTAAGGGAAGGGATAAAGGAGGGAGAGAAAGAAGAAAGGAAGAGAGAGGTGCCGTAGTGGAGGGCTCCGGAATAATTTCGACCACCTTGGGATCTTTAACGTGCACTGACATCGCACAGCACACGGGCGCCTTAGCGTTTTTCCTCCATGAAAACGCAGCCGCCGCGGTCGGGTTCGAACCCGGGAACTCCGGATCAGTAGTCGAGCGCCCTAACCACTGAGCCACCGCGGCGGGTTATTGTAGAGGTTCCAGGCAAGGATCCGAGACCTTGCGTGGACTACCGGAGACTGAATTCAATCACAGTGGACCAGACCTACCCCACTGCGAAAATCGAGGAGAGGGTTGAAACAGTCTCTAAATCAGAATATATATCCACACTGGATTTATTTCGTGGTTCCTTGCAGGTGCCACTCAATGAGCGCGCCAGCAGCTACGCAGCCTTCGTGTCCCCCGCGGGCACGTTTCGCCCTGTAATGTTGAGCTTCGGTTTGAAAAATTCTCCGTACTGTTTTTCAAAGTTAATGAACCAAGTGCTGCGGGGACTTGCAGAATTCGCTCTCCCCTACCTTGACGACGTGGCCGTTGTCTCACAAAACTGGGGGGAGCACATTGAACACCTGCGTATTGTGTTGAGCCGACTGCTTGAGGCTGGTTTAACGGTAAGGGCGGCAACATGCCACCTGGGGTGCGCCGAAGTGAACTATCTTGGACACGTGGTTGGACGGGGCCAACGCAGACCTGCAGAACTTAAAGTGGCTGCCGTGGTGGAGTACCGTCACCCAACCAAAAAATCGGAACTCAGGGCTTTTCTTGGCCTAGAAGGCTATTATCAGCATTATGTAAATGACTACTCTGATTTAGCCAGCCCTCTGACCGACACGCTGAGAAAAAGTGAGCCTACCAATCTTTCTTGGGACCAAAAGAAAGGGAAGGCATTTCAGAGTCTGGAAACGGCCCTAAGCGAGCGCCCAATACTGGCAGCGCCAGATTCCTCGAAACCCTTTATTATGCAATGTGATGTCAGTGACCGCGGGTTAGGCGCTACTCTTTGCCAGGAAAGACATGGCAGACACACACGGTCTGTCCTTTACTTGAGCCGCAAGCTCAGCACGCGAGAAGAGGCGTATAGCACGTCTGAAAAAGAATGCGCATGCCTCGTTTGGGCTACTGACAAACTGGCATGCTACGTCTCCGGGTCCCGTTTCACAGTAGAAATGGACCATTACCCTTTGACTCGGCTGCACAATATGTCGCCCAAAAATGGTCGTCTAGTGAGGTGGAGCCTGGCACTCCAGCACCACAGCTTCGAGGTTCGCTACAAGAAAGGCAAGCTGCACGCAAATGCCGACGGGCTAAGCCGAGCCTTTTACCTCGTAAAGATTTTACCAAAAGAGGATGTCCCCCAAATTTTCAGTTTTGGAGATTTTTTTCATATTCTCTTCCTAATGGAGAGCGTATATTTCCCACTTTCTTTGCAGTAATGTTGTTCATAATCAGGTAACATACCTAGGAGTACGTTTTCCTTATTTCGGCCAAGGATAAGTAAGAGCGAGTGGTGTAACGTACCTTGACTCTGAAGTATTGGGGCGGGCAAATTTGAACGCCACGTCGGCCAAAACCAGTCACCTATTCCCGTACCGCGTGCCCTCTAAGCCCTAACCTGTTTTCATTCAGCGAATTTGTTTTTCCTTCCGAGTGCACCTCGAGCGGGAGCACTCGCCTTGGAAAGGTGCCCTGTCTAAACTCCACGTCGGGAGACACCATGTGTCCATTCAGGCAAAACATTTGATCTCTTCAAGTTTTAGTTGAAGTTTTTGAGCTAAATGCAGTTTTGGCCCTCAGATTTGGTTTGGCGGGATGAGTGGGTTCTGAGGGCGCTAGCTTTTGTCAGGTGTGGTTTGGCGTCTGTGATCCCTTTTGGCTAGCATTGCAGAGAATTTCGCAAAACGGTCATCTGACGGGGGAAAGCGATGCCGAGCTTCGGCACTGAAGGTCATCCGAAGACTCCCAGTGAGCATCTGATTCCTGGCACGCCCAGTTAGCCGAGCTACGTGCGAGCAGTTCATCTTCCGGGCGCAATATCTGGTGGCGGGGGTGCTGTTGTGCTCGCGCTCCCTTCCTGCTGTTGAGTTTGACAAATTTGGACATGGGGAGGATTCCCTGAAAACCACCGCGAAGGTGAATGAGCCCTCTGGAAGCAACGTGGCTGAAGGAACGTCGGAAGCAGCGACAATAGCGTCCCCACGTGTTCGAACAGGCCATCAGACGACGAAGTACAAGATCATTGTTGTCCTCTTAAGTCACGCTGGGGTTGAACAATTGCCCGAGTGCCGCGTCTTCGACAGAGGTTCCGCGTTCCGGTAATCAGTACAAGATCTTTCAGCCCCTGCTGGGAGACAGTCTGCATTCCTGTGTCACGCAGGCGCCTTCCTGTTCCACATGGGCGCAGTCCGGACCCACGTGCGCGCCCACCTGGAGGCCGTGCGGACCTGGTCCTGTTCCCTTTCCCTCGACCGAGCTGCGAGAGAACATCAGGACCGCCCTGCCGTGGGTGGTACCACCAGTGCCATCGTGTGATTGGACATCATTCTTCGAACTGCATTCCCCAGCTAGGGATCTGGGGAATACGAAGAGTATTTAAGGAGCTGCTGGTTTGGTACCAGAAAAGAGCCCCCCCCCCCCCCCCCTTGAGAGATACCCTTTGCTGGGAGACACTCCCGACTGCTAAGAAGCTCCCTTTACTCAGAGGCACTCTCAGTTGCCCTTACTTGTACATTATGTAAATAGTCTTTGTATAAAGTTTTCTTCCTCCGAACGTCCTCGTCTGTTCTCCAGCCCAGTCACGCTACCTGAATCCCAACAATATACAGCAGACAAAGTTAAGGAAATGAGGGGCTCGTTTAATAAACTTATGAAGGGAGCCAACAGTCACCGAAACCGAGGTGCATAGGGGAATGTTTTTTTAATGTTTAATGCTGATCAGTGGGATAATAATACTTCGAATAATCTATCGCTTAAAGAAAATTACTTACAGTCTAGCAGAAAAAACAACCGTGCCGCCGATGGGGTCCGTACCCATGACATCCGAATATCGCGTCCGGTGCTCTACCAACTGAGCTACGGCGACGGCTGTCCAATCTGCTGCTCTCATGGGTATTTATGTTTATTGGGTGTAAGCGAACCTTGACGTGTAAGCGTCCTGTGTGACGTTGTCACACTCGCGGTAATATATATATATATATATATATATATATGATTCCTACCGCCCATTTTCCCCACGTGTTCATCTTGGCGTTACCTGCTCGCCGAACATCACGCGGAGCGAAAGCCTTTGTCAGGCACTGCAGCCTTTAGATTTCGCTTCGGCTTTCCGTAATTGAATGGAACAAATAGAGACAAAGTAGCAATAGGTGCTTTACAAGCGTTATCCTGGAATAATGATTACTTTTTGTTCACTCACGACATCTATTGAACAGTATGTGGAGGACTTTTAGCTCTCCAAAGGCCCTTCTGAGAATGGACAAAGCAATCATTACACTCTGCGGTTCTTTCTGTTTTCTTTGGCGAAGTGGAATTGCGTTCTGCTTTACCCACTTTTATTAATGTGCCCCAGCTTTGTCTCGATTTTAAATGTGTTCTTTTTCTCTTTTTTACAGCATGCAGCAAGCCTGAAATACACTCAAAATTCTCGAGCACTACCGCTTCTTCGAATAGTCGAGGCCGTTTCCTAGAAATTTAGGGTTCTTTCGGCAAGGTGGTTAAAGCGACGACAAATACAAGAAACGAATATCTCCACACAATTCTCTTCTTCTCTCAGAATTTTTTTCTTACACGCAAGGGCGAAAGCAAGCTGCATTTGAGCCATTTTCCCGTATTTCTTCGTATTGTTGGTACGCAATATCTCGGGGGGTCTTTCATTAGATGCCAGAGAAATTTTTGTGCAAGTTTTTTACTTAAATGGTTTCAGGAGGAAGAGTGAGTTCCGTTCATACAATTCGCCTCTAACTTATGTTGACCGCTTGAAAGAAAATAACATCAGGCCCCGAGGATGGTACACTCAGGAAATAGCAATAAAAGATTGGAATGATAGCTGAATGCCGCCAACTTTTTTGCTTTCTTTTCGGTCGCCATTAGTTGGTTTCCTCTCAAACTTGTAAAAACGAGAGAAAAGCAATGCGAATAGAACTCAGGGAGGGCAATTGTTTCCTGGTGCACGACAGTTGAAAGTGCTTCCTCTTTCTGGTTGTGGTCTATTATCATTCCAGCAGTGCATTCCGCTTCAAACAATCTTATTCTGTATTTCTCGTATATCTTCTGCAGATACTGTATGAGAGAAAGGGTCATTTTAAGAAACGAGCACCTTCCTTTAAAGAAAGTGCGCTTGCAAAGTGCGCGCATGCTCCAGAAAATTCCCGTCACTGTGTTCTGGGTTCACTAGTATTTCTCATCCGGCTCTCGTAACTCTCTTTAAAAGTGCTCTTCCGTCATTTTATATCGTCATGCAATTTTGTACGCCTTCTAGAATTCTTTTATCTCTCGTCTTTTTCGAAAGCAACCGCTTTGGCGTTTATTTAGAAAGCAAATGCTATTGATAACAAGCCATTGATAACTAGCCTTGGATAAGAAACTGTATATCTAAGCCTACTCTGTATTCTGACACACCTTAGGGCGAATACATTTTATGTGTTGCAAAGCATGTGAACGAAGGTACAAAATTTTATTGTCAACTAAGCATGAGTTGCATTTGAGCTAATTCACACTGTTCCAAAAAGCACGAAAACTCCCAAGTGCGTACTGCACTGGTCATCGCAAGCTTTCGCAGCGCTTCTGCCTTTCTTTTCGTAATTTTTAAGTTCTATGCAGATTGCAGTTCTAGGCTTATTAAATTATAAACAAAATTTAAATGGAAGTCCCTTTCCTTTGATGCTAAACTTGGTAATGGTTTGTTTTCTCCTGTATGGATCCACCTTTTTGTAATGTGGGCTTGAAGTTTCTGCCAAACAATGTGTTGCTGGAACTTCTTCGAGACGAAAAGAAGCCACCGCCTGCGTCATCCGGCTTCATTGGCGAGACGACATGCCATTCTTCAAACGATACGCCCACTAGTAAGGCATAACTTGGAAGTTCATTAAGAGTAATGAAGACGTCTCTGACGGTGGAGCGACCATCCTAGGCAGTTTGCTCCTTTTTTTTTGAAAAATCAATATTGTAAACTCTGCGTCCAAAATAAACAAATAAAAACTGGAGACTACATTTGAGCTTCGCATTAAGACTATGACGTTAATTTATTATTGGGTTAATGCCCACATACAAGTATATAGAATTGGTCATTCTGCACATTACACTAATAGATCACTGGGAGTCCTCATACCACTCCTAGCGCACCTTTGCATTGGTTAAGCGATGCGCCACTGCCCTGCGATCGCACCTGCTGCCACCGGTGGGGCTTGGGCGACCCAGGTTGCTCTTCCCGTGCAACTTATCGCGCCCAATCGTTGATTTAACTGACACCTGTGACAGTGGCCAGTTTGCTCACAATTCGGTGGGCAGGTTGTGATAACGTCACCGTGTCATGTAACTCCAGTGGCTTCTCTGGGCTTTTTTTTCGGGCATTTTTCGCTCACGGTCAACGACGCCAACGAGGACGTGGGCTTTTTCGCGACATGGGGCCCCTAACGCGATCGCGTTGGATGTAGTTGATTAATTTTAAATACCTTTGCTTTTGTCTCTTATTGCTTGAACAGCATGCAGCTATTACGAATGTACGAAAGAGGTTATGAGCACAGCGACGTCCCACTGATGTTCGAAAGCTTCCTCCCATCGCTCCCTTACTCCAAGGCCATCTCGCCACATGTGAATCACGTTCTTTAGAGTTTACAGGCAGGATGTACGCCACGCTACTAAAATACTTGACTAAAAAATGCGAAAAAACGGAGACCAAAAGCGTCTACATTAAAAACAACCAGCGCTTACTTTCAACTCGCGATTATGCTTAGGACGAAAAACGTACTTTCAATAAAAAATAATAATACTATGAAATGTCACCACGGCATTTTAATTCTGAAAGGCCTTGAACCATAGCACCCAAGCAAATGACTTTACGGCCGTCCAGCGATGGCGATGGTCTGTTCACCGCTCTTGCAATTATGCTGCGCTTCAACAAGCTTTATCACTGCCTGATCAATTTGTTCGTAAATTAACCGAGTTTGTTCAAAGGAGCGCAGCCGCTAGGCAACATTGCGGAAATAAATTTGTAAAGGAGCACTATTACGATAGCGTTGGTCAAAGCATTGATTGGGCATGAAAGCTAAGCAGTTCTCCTAACACCCTGCTCTTTTCGGCTAATAAAACAAGATACTCTCTTCAAACGAGCCAGCTAGATAGTCGGTCATAAATTGAGTATTTCAGTTAGTAACATAGACTTAAGCCAACAACAGGGTCAGCCTTACAATAAGCCCGAGTGACTTTGTGACTGGCCTGAAAACGGCTAAACCAAAGTTCTCAGAAGTTGCAGCACAACTTAGCCAAACCGATTTGAGCAGCGCCGACCGAGCTGGAGCCGCGGAGGCAGCTATACACCCGGTCCTTCTCTTCACTTCACGCATTAACGAGGCAGTAAACGCGTCTGGTGCGGAACACTGGACACGCCGTGGAGAGCACGCAGAAGGCAGCTCGTTAGGGCTGCCCCGTCGTTGTCCCGTTGGCAGCTGTTGCCTAGGTGCCGGAAATAAGCTAACTGCGTTTCCAAGGGTCCGTTTTCGAGCCTTAAAAGAAGCCTACGAGCCTAGTGGTGACGCAAATGAGCGCAAAACACCACTGTGCATCTTTAATAACTAATTACTAACTATAATGTGCCGGCAGTCTCTGTCGGCGCCAGCGCTGAAGCGTATCTGGGCGTCACGGTCGACCGGCCAACCTGGAAAACCACATTGCTGATGACGTCGGCGTAGCTGAACAGTCTTGGTTGTTTCTGTAAACATGCACTGAGTTCGGTGGCGTCACATTACTAGATGCCGGTGGAAATGCCGAGCGGCTCCTCTTACAACATTCCACTCAACGCATAACACTAAAACTTGCTCCTTATGCCCACGGTACAAATCATATCATTTCTTTGCGTTATAATTTTTAAGCACCCCTTAAAGGGACTCTACTGAAAACTCCATCCAGCTTTTATTCATAAAAAAAAAATTGATTCTCTGCCTCTTCCCGGCTATGGAGATGTTACTTTGGCCGCAAAAGACGCATTTATAGCTGGGAAAAAATGGTATAAAAATAGAACTTTTCATTTCCGCCAATCGATGCGAAATCCCCGCGGTAAGACCTCAAGAATACTCCGTGATTAACCATTTCGAAGTGAAAGGCGGTGCAGACTGATTTAAGTGAGCCGAGCACAAAAAAAAAAAAAAACACGGGGACCTTTAGGCCACCTTGAGAGTGGATTGCGATATCATTACATTTCACATTTCTCTCCACTTCCCTTGCAACTTCTGTGTGTGTTTGCTTCAGTTTCTTTTCAATAATCGGTCCATCAACTGCCACATTCGGACTCTTACGTGCAGCAGCAGGTAACCGCTATGCTCTCACGGTGACGACGTTACCGTATATAATATTTTTACAACAATCCAATCCAGCAATCCAGCAACAATTCAACGATGCTGTAAAAAAAAAATTGGCTGTGGTTTAGCTCTGGTTAAACCTGTAGTGATGCGATGGCTACAGCTGGCTGAGTGAAACTTGGTCACGTGACCAACCACGTGACGAACCACGTGATCAGCCACGGCGCCGCGCCGTCGGCAGCTGCTCCGCACCACGTGACCAACCACATGACAGCATGGCAGCGCAGCCACAGGGTGGCGGCGCCGCCATGCTGAAGGCTCGAAATGCTACCGTTATGTAGCTATCGCTACAAAACTCGAGCAAAATCCTTATGCACCATTTACCGATCTGTTCACCAACCTCCAGCATGAGAGGGCTGCACCACCAAGCGGCACCTTGCCGCCGCGGTTGTTCAGTGGTCACGGCGCTCGGCTCCTGGCCCGAAAGACGTGGGTTCGATCCCGGCCGCGAAAGTCGAATTTCGATGGAGGCGAAATTCTAGAGGCCCGTGTACTGTGCGATGTCAGTGCACGTTAAAGAACCCCAGGTGGTCGAAAGTTCAGAACTTCACGACGCGTCCCTCATAGCCTGAGTCACTTTAGGACGTCAAACCCCCAAAAACCAAACCAAACCAAACCATATTTTTAAAATTTTTAATTTCGATTCCCTGCCTAGGTTGTTGTCTAAAAACTAAGTTGCCCGCAACCGAATAGGCAGGTGGTGATGTTGTCATAAGGTCGGGTGGCTTTTGAACCCCTGTCTTTAATTTAATTGCCCCCTGCTACACTGGGCAAGTTGCTCATGATACAAGAGTCAGGTTGCCACCATGATGACGTCACAAAGTTACGTGACCTCTCTTGACCAATCAAGCAATTTGTTGACATCGTACGTCGACGGGATTTTCATGACACAACTATAATGCTGTAGCATTAAAACCTTCATGGCGTCACAGCAGCGTACTTCCGAAATCAGGCCGTGGTGGCGATACTTGTATTTCCGTTTTTACCTCTGACAGCTCGCAAAAACTTTGTTTTCAGTTAAAGAAGCGTCTTTGCCATAAGAACGCGGTAATCTGTAGGCGCATGCCAAACTTCATGTGGCGTTCAGTGCGCCTTAAAAGAAATTGAATAAGTGAATAGGTACGCATTCTTTATTTCATTCTTGGTCTTCCAGAGTTTTCTGATGTTCTCTTTCTGTCGCTTCTGGCCCTTGCGACTTTTGAGTGCTTGAAGCTACTTGTGTTCAAGAATCAACGGAAACTTCCGAAAGAAGCGTAAGCTTTTTAATTGACAACTATAAAGTTTTGAATAACTGATTTAATCGTTACGGTGGAACGGCGCAAGGGACAATGCACAAGAAAAACAAAGAAAGGCACACACACGGGCGCCCGTCACTCGTGCGCAAAATATCCTCCTGCAGCGGAGGCGCCACCTATAAACGTGCCCAGTGGGGCCATTAGATTGACGTGCAGTAGAGCGTACTGTCACGTATTTCGAGTTTCACGCGTACTGCCAAATACTTCCGAGTTTACTACGCGAAACAGGGCTAAAATTTTCACGTAGTAACATATTTCGAGGCAGCTAACCAAAATGAAAATATTATTTTTGTTTGCTGCATCTCCCCAGAGTTCAAGAAAACAGAACCATCAATGAACCCGCTTCCGCAGTTTGAACAAGGTTTGCCGCGCTGTTATTCTACGTGTCAAAGAGAGGAATTTGGCTGAGCTGGACCTGCGTAATTTGCGACGTCCAAAACTGTCCCGGCCGTGTGTTCGGTTTGCAAGCTTGTCTCGCACTTCGGGATCGTCTTCCCTGTGTACACAACATTGACCGAGTGTGGCTACACATGCAATATTTTCATCGGTTTTTCTACGCTAAAGCCGGAAGCGCCGACAAAAAAAAAGAGAAGGCCATAAAAGCTGGCATGTGGTTCGTATTACGTTTTCCACACGGATATGCTTGGGATTAGATGTGACCGCATGGCAGTGCCACTTCCGCCATAGAAGAGCCGAATGGTCCTGTAGTTCCCTTTCCTTGCTGTCCTCGTCTTTTGCGCTATTTTCCCAGAAGTATGTATCACCAACTCGCCCGTCTTGCCACCGAGCCGAAGGGAAGAGAGCGAGATACCGCGGCATGCTGCCTCGTCAGCCTCCCACCACCAGGAGAGCTCAGTTTCAGATCTGTGTCAAACAGCGTGCGGCACTCCCAGGCTGGGCGCACCCAGTGTAGTGCATCATTAAAGGAGGATTACGGAACCGTCCCTGGCCCTCGAAATGCACTTCTCGTAACCTATGCAGAAACCTCGAGAGAGAACTGGCCGCAGGGGCGTTATACACGTTCTATATAAGTATGGACGTCTCTCACTACTCCTATCCTTTCCCTGGGCATCTGTAATCCTTTAAATCTGCCGTTTTTATACATTGCTCTGTGGCTGAGTGCCTGTTATTTTGCAGTTTTAGCACGCGTTTTTGGCACTTGACTCCCCGGCGTGTTATAAGCGGCAGCGGCCATACATTTCCGACTGGCAGATTTTTCTTGCCGTGAAAAATAATATATTACATTATGCAACGCTCACTGATTTTCTTTCTTTTGCGTGTTGTTTGACGTCTGCATGTTAATTTAGATTGGACACCGCAATATTTCTCAGGTTTCGCCATAGATAATTCCGCTTGAATAGAATGAAACGTTTGACTGAAAATTGAATGACAAACTGATTGATTTGAGAATTGACTTCCGCGTGAAAACAAGTGTTGACCCGTGCACGTGCCGGGACGGCTGTCTTGGTTGCAACCCGGTTAGGAGAACGTCGAGCCACTTTTTTTTTCTGATAATAAGCCATATCGCATTATTACGTTTCTCAGAAAAATCTCGTACCTCAAGTGCATTGGATACATTTACGCTTCTTGCTCAGGGGCGTTGCTTTTGTTTACCTTTATTTCTTTTAACCTCTCTGGGGGAGGGGGGCTGTAAACGCACTTTATTGTATATCGGAAAGGTGCCGCATTCGAAAGCACCTCTCAGGCAAGCAGCCACTAACCATGACTAAGAGAGATTGTTCAACATCATCCATCTCGTTTGATCTCTTCAAGAGGGGCCATTCCTAGGAGCCAGCACATTTTTTTATTGTGGAACTCAGGAAACCAGTAAAGAATGTAGCATCTGTTGACATCTAATCGGGTGCTGGCAAATGATCTAGCGACAGCAAACCCACGAACTTCTTCCTTTAAAGAATCGACAAAATACACGGTGCCGCATTAAATATATTCCATGGTCATTAACCTCTCCAGGGAAACTTCTTCGGCAGAGAAGCAGACAGGGAGGCGGTGCGTCAAGCGTAAGCTCCTTCTTAATCGCAGAGCGTCCCCGAGCGAAAGCCCACGGGTAATGCCGCCAGCGTCGGCTGGGGAACGACCGAAGGATGAGAGGTCGAACATTCGCGCGAAGCACGGATCTTTGCGCCGACGGCGGCACTCGTTAGCTCCGTGGCGAGCTGCTCGTTTGCGGCCTACGCGTGAGCCGTCTTCTTCCTGTTATCTGGCCCCCGCGTATAATAACAGTGTTGCAACCGAAACGAGCACGTGTAACGAGGGTAGCGCAAATGATAGCAGGTTTGCTACTCGGCACATGAGAGGAAGGTTCACAGCGGTCGTTTCGAAAATGATTTGCACTGCCAGTGACCTCTTCCTGAGTTAACGGCGGCTAATAAAGTGCATTTAAACAAATAGTAGCAAATCGCGCCTTTTTTTGTCATGAAATGATTTTACCTTCCATTCTCACAAACTCAGGCGAACATCGTCCAGAAAACTGCGACGAAACCGGCGCCGAAAGTCAAGTCAATTTTTCTTCTAAATTTTGCTGCCCGAACCATATCAAGCTGAAAAACAATTTTCATATCACTGTGATTCCAGAGTTACCGATCCAACGCCAGCTCAATTAGAGCAGCTTCGTTTCCTTGTGATCTAGAGAACTCGACAGTCAACGATGTGTCTGGCGCTGTGCTTAAATCGGTCCACAGCACTTGCTAGCGATGAAAGCGTCCTCTTTACAATCTTCTATTCCTTCGTTCTGCGCTTCCTTCAGTGCAGCAACCGAGGACGTTCAGTACAGCAAGGTGAGTTAAGGGGTAGGCATGTTCGCTTCAGTTGCAAACGGCATTTTTAAGCAGCCGCACAGAAATGCGAGAAGGCGTTTGAAATGCCAAAGAAACCAAAGAAGAATGAAAGGGATGCTACGGCGCCACAAGCAGCGGAAGCAGCGAAAGCAGCGAAACGCAATGATTTTTCACTGCTAAAATTCAAGGCAGCGCTTTGTTTATAACCAGTAAAGCATTGCCCCTTTTCGCACATTATTTGCTAAAAACGTAGAGGACGGAAGCTTCTTCACTGCACAAGCATTCACGTGTTTTTAAGCATCGCATTACGGGGCAGTGTGTCGTCTTCACTGGCGCCGACCAACACTTTCGTGTGCTTTATGCCAGATGAAGTTCAGGCAGGAAAGCTTATGTTTTCAACAACAAAAAATTCACAATCAAGTCAGGCTTGCTGCTCTAAACGCACATACATTTGTTCAGTGACAGTTCCTCTAGATATGGAGACTAATATCTGCTCGTTAAAACTAAAAACAATGTGCCGTTTCCCGCTCAGACAAATTAAAGGCCATTTTTTTACCGCTTTTACGCGAAACAATTGCTTTGTACATCATTGATGAAAGTCTGCGAGGAAGCACAAGAACCAAAGTAAAAGTCACTAGAGTATCGCGCCCCTTTCGACGAAAATTACGGCGCGAAAGCTTTGCGCCATTCAGTTATTTCCAGACCTTATTGTAATCAGTGCAGTCAACACAGAACCGCCCAGTGCATAGTCAGCTTACCACGGCCATCACACACAAATTCTGTACAAATCGCGCTCAAGAGAAGAAAAACAATGCTGTACGTTTCATCAAAGTTCTCGCAGCTAAACGGTTCGAGCCTTTTGCCTGACTACCCGTTACACGTCACAGTGTCAAAGTAGTCTCCTCTTCGAGAGCAAGTTCTGCCACTTGCCGAGCTGAAAGCGTAATGTGGAAGGCTGGGCTAAAAACTCTGATTTTGACCTTCTCCTAATTGCCGTACTACGTCCAGCATCTTTCACCGCTCATTTTTTTCTTAACTCTGCACGCATATTTACTAGGCTCGCCACGCCCTGACTTTCTGCATTTTTGTAGCGATAGCTACAGTACGGTAGCGAGCCATCAGCGTGGCGGCTCTACCCCGTGGCTGCGCCGCCACGCTGTCACGTGGTTGGTCACGTGGTGCGGAGCAGCTGTCGGTGGCGCGGCGCCGTGGCTAATCATGTGGTTCGTTACGTGGCCAGGCATGTAGTGCGGAGCAGCTGCTGCTGCCGGCGGCGCGGCGCGCCGGCGAAACCGAGCTGGCACAACTGTGCGCATGCACCATGTCAAGTAGGACGGAAATGAAGGAGGAACGCCCAGCGAAAAGGAGCGACGAATGACTGACTTTGAAATTCAACTGAGCAAGTTCCACTCGGCCAGCTGTAGCTATCGCGTCACTCCAGATTTAACCAGAGCTAAACTACCGCCATTTTTTTTCATTTCCTTACATTTCATTTGTGACATTTGATAGAAATTAGCCTAAGGAGACGGTACATATTGTTTTTGCTGCTACACTTTCAGAAGAATTGTGGTAATACGCGTCGCACCGTAAGCGTACAATCCGTACGCGCTCAACCCGCCGACGTCCTCAAAAGCGAGCCGATGAGTTACAGACACTTTCTCAGAATCTCATTTTCACGCTTCGAGGTAACGTCCTGAGCGGACGACTCGTGCGAATCATGCCATGCGACGTAATGGAGCTCACGTGACATCAGTCCAACAACGGCAACGGCGTTCTTAGACTAAGAAGGCGGGGAGCAATGGCGACGCTTAACTTCCAGTCTCGTGCCGTGGAGGGGGCGAGCGTGCCCCCTCCTCAGAAAAAGTATACAACTGAGCCGAGTGACGTATACCTAGGCGGAGCGCGGTCTCATGCGGCAATTATCCTCTTTCAGGCTCTTTCCGGTGTGCGAGTTTGGAGGGAAAAGGCGGAGGGTCATTTTCAAAAAACCGGCATCTCTGGTGCTCTCGAGCTAGATTGAACATATTTCCGGGAGCATTATGGGATTTCGGAAATCTATCAGACGTTTACTTAACTTCGCTCGGTGAAAACCATTTCAGGGGCCCTTTTAGGACATTCAGGGCGCTGAATAAAGCTCCTGGGGACTCCTGGGGAATGTAGCTCCTTGGGACCGAAATTTTAGGCTTAAATTTTTCCCAATCCAACACTTTGTGGGCCAGATAAAAATGAGAAAAATATCATATTTCCTCGGAACAATAACTTTGAAGTCATACAAGTGAGCGTTCTGACAGCTGGCACTGTAATTTTTTAAAGAATTTTCGATTAACCCCTTAATTTTCGTTCGAAATGGTTCAACGTCTCAAAAAACAAAAAGAAACATTCGATATCATGGAAGCTGCAATGTTTGGCTTCTCCGAGCAGCTCGAGGGGCGAGCCGAAGATGACGTTTAAGAAACCCAAGTGCTTTGTAATTGATATAAGTGTTGAATAACGGATTTATGTTCTTGCCTGCAGCAATGTGTGAAATTATTTATCAGAGAATTTCGAACGAATCAGAAGAATGTTTTCTTTGTTCCTTTGCTTCGTTCATTATTCAAACGTTCCGAAAATTTTTTTCTCTCAATGCTCTTAAAGTCTAAAAAGAAAAAATAGCCATACTTCAATGAACGCGTTTTGATGGACTCTGCAATTCTAGGAAATGCTAAGCTTATCCGCCATGTATTGCAGTCCCTCCTGGTTGATGTATGGTCGAAATATGAACGTTAATGTTCTTGAAATGGGCGTGTGAGAAATAGCTTCCCTAAACTTCATTCATTTAAAAACACACCGGAATTTTCACACTTATACTTTCAAGGCTATGACGGCAATCTCAAGTCCGGAGCCACAACAGTACGCCAATATTGCCGGCTGCTTTTTATAATTTCAAATACACACGTACATACTTGTCGCTCTCCTTGTTTAGTGACGCACACTGCACAGGTCTAGTATGAAGCACTCACAGGCACTTGTCCCGTGTTAATTCTGCTTCCTTCTTCCATATATATTTCATTTCATTTCTGCTTCTTTCATTCTCTCCTCTAACGCCCATAACGTCGTAATGTAGAGGAAAAAAAGAGACAAACTCTCATGGCATACAAAGCAGCTGCGCTAGAGATTCATTAAGCTGCCCTAAACAGCCAGCGACCGGCAATCGCCTTAATAGCGCACGAAAGCGTGGTACCTAATGGACGCCTTTCTCCGTGCCTTGCGCATTTTCAAGCGCGCTGTACTGAACACCTGTTTCTTGTTTCGCAACGCTAACGCGTTCTCGAACGGCGCTGACGGCCTCATGAGCAAGGGGGCTTCGCACAAAATACCCCATAGCGCGCAGCCAACCCGTCTGGCCGGCCCGTCGCTTCGGAAGTGGGGTGATTACGAAGCGTCGCCTGCCCCGAATGTCTGCCTCAGGGCGCCTGCATCCGTAAACAATGCGAACCACTTGAGGAGCGTAGCCAGACAAAAGGACACGACGGAAGCCCATTCACCCATCGCAATGGCAGCGCGGACGGCAAGTGAGCGTCGACCGCGTCGTAAACGCAGCCTGGCGGTAGGCGCCGCGGTAATGGCGTTTCCGAACGAAACATTCCAAGGGACTTAGCTTCGCTGGTTGAACGGTGGTGGGGGTGGAAAGCATTTATTTAGCTATATGTACAGAGAGGTGCGTGGGGAAAGGCCCCTAGTGGGTCTCGTTCCTTACAATAAAAGGCGGAGTCCCTCATTCCGCCACCTCTTTATTCCTGACCGCTGCGCCCACCGAACCAGGGCCTGTTGGGCCGATAGTTCCTGGTAGCAGAGCAGAGCCGCCTCCCAGTCCTCTCGGGTAGGGGAAGGGGTGATCGAGGGGGGGGGGGGGGGGCGAGAGAACGATTTTGCCTGCATGCCCAAACCATGTGAAAGGTGTCAGCCGCCTCCCCACAGAATGAGCAGCGGCCGTCAAAAGAAGAGTCAAAGTGCTTGAGAACCGCCGGGCACAGCAGGGTGTTTGTAAATAGCTTAAGGAGAGTTCGCTCGCCAGCTTTACCCAGTCCCTCCAGAGGAACCGGGTAGCGCCGATGTTCGACAGGATAGTGCTCAGCAATATCTTTAAAAGAAAGAAGAGGGCTGTTATCTGGGTTAATGTCCGCCCAAGAAACGCCTGGTGCCTGGTGAGTGAGTGCATGGGCTGCCTCATAGGCGGCTTCGTTACGTGGCATGCCTTGGTGGCCGGATACTCATATGATTGAGCGACGAGTTGGATCGCAGTCGCGAGTACCCTGGTGGAGAATTTGGTGAGCAAGTGGAGTGATCCCACCGAACTCAAAGTTACGACAGGCTCGGCGAGAGTCTGTGAGGATGAATTTAGAGTCGGGATGGGAGGCTGCGATGGCGATCGCTAAATCCTCCGCATGAGTTGAGCTGGGCGCTCTGAACGAGAGGCCGTCCACCTGTTTTCGCTCGTGTATGACTACAGCCGTGTACCATTCTCCCTGGAGTGGTAGGGGCTTGCAATGTCGGCGTAGAAGACATGCTTCTTTGCGCCATAGCGGCGGTGCAGGGCATCCGCCCGCGCCTGGCACCGGCCATTATGGTCCTCCTTGTTCATCTTAGTCGAAAGGGGCCGGAGGTAGAGGGCGCGTCTCCACAGTTCGGGCACTCGATGGAACCCGTTCCATCGCATGGTGGTCATGTCTGATATGTAACCGGTCCAAGAGGCGACGACCGGGCACGGTCTGAGCGAGACACGTGTATTGGTTAACGAGATGCGCCTCGCGAAGTTCCCGATAGGTGTTCACCATTCCCAACGCGAGCAGTCGCGTGTTGGAAGTGGAGATCGGAAGGTCGAGGAATCTCTTGAAAATTTTGCGGAGTATAACCTTCAAGCAACCTTCGTCATGTTTCCGTAGGCGGAGGTAAGGAGTCGAGTACAGTACTCGACTCCTTACCTCCCCTTACTAGTCGAGTACAGTACTCGACTAGTTACGAAGGCATGAACGAGCCGCAGCGCATCCTTACTTCGCAACCCTCCTCGCTTGCTGGAAACGCGGCGAACCATTCGGCCCACCTGGTCGCCCACTTTGCGGAGTTTGGCAAGGGTCGTGTCTGCCTAGCGATGCTGATTAATGGAGAGACCGAGTATTCGCAGCTCCTGCACTTCACGGATGGGGCCGCTGGCGAGAGAGAGCTGAACGGAGATTTTGCATTTCGGGGAATGTCGAATATCCACAAATTCAGACTTGGACGGGGAGCACTGGAGGCCGCAGTACGTAGCGTAGTGTTCTACTGTGCTCACCGCTGTTTGCAGGCATTCCTACATCTCTCCTATATTTCCCGTAGCAGCCTAGATGGTGATGTCATCGGCGTACAGTGCATGCTGAACACCGCCGACACCCGCCAGCTGTGCTGGGAGGTGCATCATGTCAATATTAAAGAAAAGAAAGTTGAACGGAACACAAGGCTTTTCTTTGTGCGAAAAGCGGTGACGTAACCAAGCGTAGCGACTTGGGCGCTTCGAACTGCTAAACATCAAGAGACTGAAAATCGGCCGGTTCTCGCTTAGCTATTCTGGTATCTTTACCATTCCTTCTTCTCAGGCAAAGGGCACGAAATAAACAGTCACACTGGTTTCAAAATTTCTGTCATTCTCTTCGTCCTGCGTTTTGCTTATTTTGTATGTGAAGCGTATAACATTCTGGCAGCAATCCTGCCGAATGATGCAATGTCAAGATAATAAAGACCAAACTTTTTTAGAAAAACGTAAGATTGATTGATTGATTGATTGATTGATTGATTGATTGATTGATTGATTGATTGATTGATTGATTGATATCTTTACATATCCAATGAGGCATGCGTTAATATCCAGCAACGCGCGCAGCTATAAAACACTGTCTTGAAAATTGGGAAAGGAACTGGCCCAGTAACTGTCTCGCTTCTCGGTGGGCAGCTCAACCACTAACATACGATGATATTGTAGACTACCACCGCCTTAGTCGCAGGAAAGGCACAACCCCCCACAAAGACCTCACTCGTCAGGAAGCCACTATATGGTGAAACATGCAAGCCCGCCAACTACCAAACTTAGCTCGACACAATAAGGTTTGTTCCGCGCAAAACCCAGCAAAGGCATGCCGGCCTGCGGAGAGATACCAGACATCCTCCACAGGGTTTGTAACTGTCCCGAGAAACGTAAAGCGCACATTTTACCGGAACTCAGCCATAAGCAGTAGGAGGCGAAGCTGGCTCACACAGAGCTCCCCCTTCAACGCCAGCTGATCGGTCCGGCCTCGGCCTGGAGGGCCGTATTCGCCAATGGTTTCCCGGACCTGGGCGAATCACCCACGTTATTACTCTGTATTGATAGTGTGTATTGATAGTCTTTTTGTTTTGTGTTAGCTTTGTCAGTTAGTTTTGTGTGCTAATGTTTGTGTCACGTAGGGGTTATTAAATCTGCGTCTGTGTGGCCACACCTGTCGCCTAGTCCATTCTTTCGGTCCGAGTGTTCTCCGGGGAAATCCGTGACAAAGGTGGAGGCTTGACATGCCAACGCCACAGCAGGACATTTTTTACGACAATGGACGTTCTAATTCTAGCGCATTAAAAAGCAGACATTGTGCCCATACATGGGCACCCTATTTCGGCTTCCCATTTCTCACTCCAGTACATATCCGATTTGTCTTGCGTGGGCTCATTTTCTTTTTGTCTAACTGTAACTGCTCTTCTTTCCTTCAATCAACGTCCCATCTGCCCACCCCGAGTTAGGTCCCAGCTGCTCGTGAAGCCGTGCGAGCCGGTAGTTTTAAACTTCTGCATATATGCATAATGTAGAGGATTAAATGGCTTTAGTACAGGTGAGAGCCCTACGCATGAAAGCTGGTCGCCGACGGCCCAGAGCCCAGATCAGTCTGCGCGCGCCTCAAACTCCTCGGCGTAACAATTTCTCCGGGGGCAGATGATTTTCGTCCCCGAGAAAGTTAGGTAGATCTATGATGGCAGCGCTTCAAGCGACCCAGATGAACTAATTGTGCCTTGCGGGAACGGCGTTTATCCGTCGTCACCTTGGCGACGACGTAATTCACGTCAGTCAGTTCGTCCAAGGTTGAGGTTGAGGTGTTGAATGCTACAGGTGGGGTTAGCCTTGCTTTGTCTGCCGGCAATTGCTCCACCGCAGCGTCCCGTCGATATTAACAATGCCGCATCTACCCCGCTAAGCGCACAGTCTCTTATAATAGCACACATTCTCTCCCGCAGTCACCATCTATGCACACAATCAATCCACACAGTTTACATCACAGTCCACGACGGAGGGGCCATCGTACTTGTACAGTAACTTCTCATACCAACCTCTCTTGCGGATTGGCGTCCAAAGCCAGACAAAGTCTCCTGGAGAGTAAGTCACCGCACGATGACGCAGGTCATAATATTCTTTCGAATGGCGTTGTGAGGCCACGGTACGTAAGCGGGCTATACGACGGGCTTCTTCGGCACGGCATAGTATCTGGCCAACGGACGCGTTTTCGTTAGGAGAAAACGGGAAGATGGTATCGAGAAAAACGCGGGGAGTTCTGGCATAGAGCAAATAGAAGGGAGAATACCCGGTGACCTCATGATTGGCAGTGTTATAGGCGTACGTCACATATGGTAGCTTTGCGTCCCAGTTGTGGTGATTACATGAGACGTACAAGGACAACATGGTTGTCAGAGTGCGGTTGGTGCGCTCGGTAAGACCGTTGGCCTGCGGGGGAATGCCGAGGCGGATAGGAGAGCTCGAGAGCTTACAAACCGAGCCTCCAACCAAACCAGCCTCGAGCAGCCTGACGCGGAACCAGTGCCCTTAGGATACTCAGAAATTCTGAATTACTATAAGGGGGTCAGGATTAGATATCCCCCGCCTCACAAAAATCTCCACCAGCAGGAAGCGGTCTATTGGAGACAGCTACAAACGGGAACTTTCCCGAATCTAAACATGCTAAGCAAGATCCACGCAGGGCTATATAGCAGCAAATGCCCGTGGTGCGAGGACAAAGCCACGTTAATTCATATAACGTGGAGAACAAATGCGGCTGCAATAAACAGAATCCCGAGTGCGGAGCAGTGGGAGAGGATGCTTTCCAGCGAGGATCCGGCGGTCCGGGCAGGACTGGTCCGGAAAGCCTACCTGGCGGCAAGACTCAGCGGGGCCCTGGACTAGGGGCTCCAACCCTGCCACAAGAGCCACAGACCCCATCAAAAGATGTGAAGAGTGCCTCTACACCGAGACCCACCCATATATTTCTATGAATAAAGTTATTACTACTACTGCGGGTGGCCCGGTGTGGAGTGTCGGTAGTCCAATCCACAAAGCCGGAGCATTTCTTCCACGACATCAGCAGTAAATTGCCTTCCAAGATCACTTATTATAACACGGAGTGCGCCATGGCGAAGAATAACAGTGTGTAAGGAGAAACCACGAAACGTCGCCAGCCTTTGCGGTAACGAGAGCGGCGGTATCCACGTATATGGTGAGATAGTCCCCACACAAAATCACCCAGCGGTGTCCCTCTAAAGACTTTCTGTAACTTATTAATCATGCCTTGCAGTATTCAACGCGCCATGATTTAATTTAGTGTGTTTTTTTGACCGCCGGCTTTGAAGCTTTTACCAGGTGCAAGAACGCTTCAAACATTTCTTCTCTTGTGAGAAAATTTCTCTACTTTCTTCCCCCTCCCGGCCGCATATTTTCCAATAGCTTTCTCATATGTCAAGTCGATTTAAAATCTCATCTCCTAGCGTCCGCGCTCAAGCCCCGTGCGGCGGCTCACGACGGCGTTGGAGCTTCCAGCGAGCTTGGCGTCGCGAGCAATTCATTTTAGTTTTCTGTAGATATATGTTACCGACGAGGATAAGCCGTAGAAAAATTAGGGTGAGCTCTTAGTGCGACAGGATTAAGGGCTCCCTTCAGCAGTGCTTCTTTACACGCAGTTGTTATTCTTTGTTCACATCCTCAGATTTATCACTTCTCAAAACACACTTTCCACATTCTTGTCTTGGAACTTTACCACACAGCATTTTAGGAGTATAATTTTACTCTAATTAGTATCTAACTGATTAGCACGTCTCTAATTCACTCCACTACTTACCACTTTACCGAGCTTCAAATTAAGCCAATAACACACACACGTCACCCTCCTCAGTACCTCAGCCGATTCAATGTGGCTACGTCGCCTAACTGGCAGCCTGTCTGGCTGGAGACCCAATCGTCGTGAGTTCGAATCTCGACTTAAATGTATGAAAGTTTTTCTTTACTCAAGTCCATTTATTTTATAAAGTTAGGCATTTTGAAACATGCGCCGGCCTTTAATTGACATTAAGTCCCCTTTTCAATTCATTTCACTGCGGACATCCACGCGGGACGTGGCTTTTTAGACGAAACAAGGCCGCAGGACGACTTCGGGTGACCTCACGCGTGACGTTGGTTTTGGGCACTACACCGCCCGCGGGACTTTGCCGAATTTTCCGCTGAACGGGAGTCTTAACGCTGCCACGTTAATGTAATCGAAGATATTGCAACGCGGCTTGGCGACACTAAAGAGCACTTTGCGGTCACGAAATAAAAGTACACGAAGAGCAGATAGAAATAATATCTGCAGCAAACAAACAGAAACCCTGGCGTTCTCCAGAATCTTGGTTAGCTGACAAAAAGTTATCAGCCCACTAACCTCGTTGTTAACGCGATCGCTGTAAAGAGCTCGTGTCGCCGAAAAGCCAGTGGCGCCTTCGGCGTCGCTGACAGTGAGCGAAGGATCCCCAAAAAAAACCCCAGAGAAGCAACCTAGGGAGCAGATGGGCCGCATAGGCCGCCTTGTGGCGTCATCACAACTTGCCCACCGGATAGTGAGCAAACTGCCCACCGTGGCAGTTAAATTAATGATTGGTCGCACAAGGTTTCTCACGGCGAACAACGTGCGTCGCACAAGACCCACCGGTAGCAACATCTGCCTTCGCATAGCAGTGGCGCATCGCTTAATCGCTGCAGCATACGCAAGGAATGGTACGGGGACTCCCAGGGATCTAGAATATTAATATGAGAATGAAGAATTTCCCCTATATGGGGATTGATCCACTAACGCTATCGTGTCATATTCGTATGTCACAGCTGAAGTGTGCCGTCCTATTTTTTTACCGCGAAGAGGCTTAGAAGGACGTTGTTCATGGTTTAAAGAAGTCTAATGTCCCAAAGTGACTCAGGCTATGAGGGACGCAATAGTGAAGGGCTCCGGAAATTTCGACCACCTGGGGTTCTTTATCGTGCACTGAAATCGGACAGTACACGGGCCTCTAGAATTTCGCCTCCATCGATATTCGACCGCCGCAGCCGGGATGAAACCCGCGTCTTTCGGGCCAGCAGCCGAGCGCCACAACCACTGAGTCACCGCGGCAGCCAGAAGAACGTTGCGTTTTTATATGGCCCAGATGACGCTAATGTGCTGGGGAGTGTGATAGATCACCACTTTTTTTTATGAAAACAAACTCGACTAATATTTAAAACACAATATTTTTCTTGAGGATTGCATAAAGTAATTAGACATATGAGTAGTATTCCTTAAGAGAAATGGTAGTAGGCACATGAGAAGGTTAAACATTGCACTGTTGTAAAAAAAAATTGTTCTTAGATGTCTGACCGTCAGCTGCGTAACAATAAGTGAAGTATTCCTGCTGCCTTCATTGTAACAACTTGCATGAAAGAAGCAAAATATAGTTAGGGCACCACTTGGAGCGAAAAATGTCTTCAGAGTAAATGGCGATCATTTCACGAAATCTGCGAGCTTTGGATATCGTTACTTGTGAAATACATTACTATTTCCATAGGCATCGTCTTCGGCGGTTACCGTAACCGCTTTAATTTCAAAAGCGAAAGCTCCCCTCCGCAGCTTCTTCGCCGTGTGCGCGAGTTTGACCTTGAACCTAGTAGGAACCACGTGACAGCTTAAACGTCATTCAACTGCCACCACCACAGCCGCCGAAACCGAGCGCTCGCATCTGCCTAGTCACTTGACAACCATGACGTCACTCAACCGCGGTTACACCGGTACCGTGCGTTCGCTGTGGCTAGGTATAGCCTCCGCTGCCTCTCAGCCGGCGCCAACGGATTGCAACAGCTCTCGACGAATAAGCGGCGGCAGTCGTCATGGATGATCCAGGCGAGACACCTCGTGAACTGTCTGCGTCTCAGAGGTTGCGAAGACGACAGTTCGAATCCGATCATCCAGTGGAAGTAGCTCGCCGAGAGGCAGCCGCAGAGAGACGGAGAGAGTAACCAAAGCGAAAGCTAAGCCTGGTACACCTTGGCTAAACGTCAGTCATTACCACCAAGCAACAACCAAGTTTAGCGAAGCTTTACCAGGCTTAATTTTCACGCTTTCGTTTTGGTGACTTTGGTTTTGTTTTTGCCCGGGTTAAATCTTTGCCTAATTTTTTCACGAACACCTTATTTTCGTGTTTTAGTGCGAAAGCTTTATTTCGCAGGCAATCCTGAAAAAGGCGAGGTGTGTTTAAAGCCTCTCACATGCCTGCAGAAATATAATAAATATTGCGGCGACTGGGTTTCCAACCCGCGGCGGCGCGAACACATCAGCCTCGCTAGGAACTGCACGAGAGCGCTATGCTGTCACTGCAGCCCATCCAGCCTCGTGTCAAACTGCAAAACGCTCTGGCGGTGTTCATTGCACATCCTCACCTTCATCAGCTTCTGTCTGTGGGCAAAAGTTACGAAAAGGAAGGAAACGCGCATGACTGGCTCCACGGATCAGTGGGCACTCAATCGCGCTGCTTCGAGTTACGTGGTGGTAGCGACAGAGATGTGCGGTGCTTGTGTTTGTTCACAACGTTTTGACAAAAACGCGGAACTGGAGCAATGGGCCGGCATCGTTCAGTGGGTTTGTTGGCGTAGGCGTCGACAACGTTGTAGGCTGCGTTTATCTTGAGGAAAGGGAAGGCGCATAAGTGGCTCCCTGGGTCAGTCGACACCTCAAGCGCGCTTTCAGGTACACCTGTAGAAACCCGCTTTCGCGCACTATTTCGTGTTTAGCAATACTAAGCGACCAGCAACGGCCAGCAAGGGCCAAACAAAGGAACACCTTACGGCTCTGACATCTCGCCTTTTCTTTTCAACGTGGCGATGATAGGATTTGCAAGGAAAATAGAACAGATACAGGGTATAGGGCATGTCATGCAGGCCGATGACATCACTTTCTGTATTAACAAGCGCTTCCTGAGAAAGAAGGAAGCGGTACTCTAGGCAACGTCCACCTGCGTCGACGAGACCAAGAGGTAGAGCAAGAGGCCTGGCATGCTTTACCGAGAAGTCGAAGCTGCTGAGAGTGCAGAATGGGAGAGGCAGCCGGATCGTCCCAGCCAAAGAAGGCCCGCGCCTTGGCGTTTATTTGCAGGAGGAGATAACGGAAAAGATAAAGATTAGACTTCCCCAGTCGATTCTTTGAAGCACCTACACCTTCGCCCTACTCAGAGCGACGACGATGCGGCTGCCCGAATGATCAGCCGCATCACCAACAGAAGGCATGGAATGCGAAGGGACGACACGTTGAAACTGGTGACGCGCTTGGTGGTAAGCATAGCCACGTGCAGCTAACATACGATGCTAGAACTACCACAGAACACGTCAATTGAGAGGCTTCTGGCGCTGGGGATCCGGGGCACAGTCGCGGAGATCCGGGAGCACAGCGCGACTCGCGAGTACACAGACTGATGCAGACAACGACTGGACGGGTGGCCTTGAAGAGACTCGGCTACAGTAAGCAGGTGCGGGAGATGGCAAGAGTTGAAGCCATTCCACGGGACCAACGCAAACAGCTGAAAGTGGCACCAATCCCCAAAAACACGAATCCCAAACTTCATCATGGATGAAGAGAAGCACGAGCCGAATCAGTACAGAGGGCGTATACGAATAAGAACAACGCGGTGTACGTGGATGCATCCACGTACGACTACAGCAGTGAACGAGCAGTCGCTTCGGTGGTAGACTCAGAACACCTAGAAGTTTCCAGTCGGTCACTCAGAGACTGCACGATGACTGAGGCCGAGCAGCTAGCTGTCGCTCTAGCGGCGGCGGAGGGCTACAGAACTGGGCGGTCGCTAACTATCCTCACGGGCACTCAGACGACATGCCGTAACTTTATGAATGGCAGAATCGATCGTATCGCACTGCGCGTACGCTGCACTGCGCGCCTTGGAGCGGTAGGCAGCAGTTCATGCCCCTGGCAGTTGGTTCTGGCACGCGTTTGATTCCTTGTAGCGCGACCAGCTCATGGACCTTGGATAAAATTCAGATCCTTGGTGCAAGCAAGCAACCTTAGCAAGACCCGACTCGGCTCCTCTGGCTCTTCCTTCGCTCTGCGCCGGGCAATACTCGCGAGTGGTCACACGACGTATCGTCGTCCAGGTGCATGCGGGAGCACCCGGTGCATGGATCACGACTGCGCATGAGCAGAGGTCATTCGCGGCTGGCGAAACGAGCATTCACGTGACCGCGGGGGCGATATACCAAGCCGCATCGGCGGCCCTGGAGGCAGTTCGGCGCGAGCACTGCTGGGAGCCGTTGCGTTATCTGCGGCCCGATCCAGCCACCGAGATGTTCGACGACGACACCTGCTGATGCAGAGGCGCCGTGCCCCAACTGGGCAGCGACAATGAACCCGCAGTAAGCACTGAAGCCAAGACGGCGGTGGAACTTGGCGTAAGTATGAGTTCTATTTGCCGCTCCAATAAGTGTTCCGTAGTATTTCTGGAACAGGGGTGTCTTACACTGTGTTTTCAGGTTAGTTTCGTCGCTCGAGGAGTGCCGCTATTAGGTCTATGTTCCGTTTCTGAGGCGTTGTATCCACTGGCTGTGTCGTATAGTTGGCTTAGCACAGCCGCTGTATTCTTTTCTGGGCTGTGCAGTGGCGAATAATTTGAGTTGGCACAAGTCACCATTAGCCAGAGTGAAGGAAAAAGCGACAGTTTTTTCCAGGCGATGTCGGGCTCCTAAAATTTATTTATTTATTTATTTATTTATTTATTTATTTATTTATTTATTTATTTATTTATGCTGCCGGCACGTGCCAAGGCAGAAATTGACTTTGCAAAGACACGCATTTTCGTAACTACCTGCACGTGAAATACAACCGGAACAAACATATTACGAACTCATAAAACATTGGCAATTCTTGCGCGTAACTGACAGCATGTGATATGACAAAACGTTGTGAGAAACAAATGTACACACAAACGAATATTTGAAAAGTGCACATATCATCACCCGCCGCGGTGGCTCAGTGGTTAGAGCGCTCGGCTACTGATCCAGAGTTTCCGGGTTCGAACACGACCGCCGCGGCTGCGTTCTTATGGAGGAAAAACGCTAAGGCGCCCGTGTGCTGTGCGATGTCAGTGCACGTTAAAGATCCCCAGGTGGTCGAAATTATTCTGGAGTCCTCCACTACGGCACCTCTTTCTTCCTTCTTCTTTCAATCCCTCCTTTATCCCTTCCCTTACGGCGTGGTTCAGGTGTCCAACGATATATGAGACAGATACTGCGCCATTTCCTTTCCCCAAAAAACCAATTATTAATTATTATTATCACAAATCATCAACCGCAGTGCAAGACGCGATGTGAAAAAAAATGCGCAGGGCCAAAGTAACAAAACTCAAACAATTTTAATCTAGACGAGGTCCCACTGACAAATTTAATAGGAAAAAAAAAACAGAGAAGAAATGTAAAAAGACCACGTAGAAGATAACATGTATCAAGGCTGGCATACATAATATATGTATTCACTCCCGTAGTGCACCTTCAAAGCCCTTGGCCTCAGAGTTTATAACTTCATTGTTAGTGTGTTCCATCCATCTATTTTAATCACGAGAAAATAATAACGAAATATATCTGCCCTGTAAGTCAGTAGTTGTTTGGTGTGTTTTGTTATACATACGGTTGCCGATGCCAACCTTTTTGCCTTGGTCTGTGCTGCGAATCTGTGCATTCAAAAACTTACAGCAGCGTTTTATGGCCTCTTATTTAAAAAAAAAACACTTGATTAAAAATAGCCTCACGTAAAAACTCGGTGAGTTACTTGGCCTCTGGGTGCACGAAGATATAGTTTAGGAAAACTAACGATTCAGGAAGCCTGGTCAGAAGGCCCTCATTGCTGCACAGTTAGAGAAACCAACAGCAGAACCTAGCAGGGCTAGCAGCCTTTTCATGTGAATTCTTTGCAACGCTAGCCGTCGAAGCGAAGGCCCCCGACGAAAGGCATTTCTGTGATCGCGTTCGTTATTTTGGGTCCCCGGGCAAGGAAGTGAGAATGCGGTATTGGGGGAGCGCGAGAAGGCAGCGAGTGGAGTCAGCGGAGAAAGTAATGCCATGCCCGGCTCCCCCATGTCTGTTTATCTATCTTTATAAATTGTTTCTCGCCCAGAATAGCTAAACACATACGAACAAGACGAGGAAGAGTACAAAGAAAGCAATACGACTTGCCCCATAAATGTGCCCCATAGATCTATATTCTCAGCTTCAAGAGATTTAAATTGCCTATGCAGGAAGCTTCTACCAGATTTAGTTGCATTACAGGAAACGTGGCTAACTAAAAATTTCAACTATCATCTCCACAATTACCGTTCGTTCCGGCTTGATCGGCCATCACGAGGGGGAGGGTTGCTAGTGCTAATCTCTACAAAGTTTTGTCACAGGTCATGCATTTCTTTCCAATATGCAGACAATGAAGTTGAAATCCTCGCGGTTTACTTCAGTGTCCCAGGTCAACCGCCCTTTGTGGTAGCTAATGCATATTTCCCGTCTGGTGTGCATGACACTCGGCCCCTTGACTCACTTTTGTCTAGTAGCCGATCTCAGATTTTATTACTCGGTAACTTCACTTCGCATCATGTGACGTGGGGTTTAAAACAGACAGATTTGGTTCTAGATTATTTGATTGGGTTTCTGACAACAATTTGATCTGCAACAATTCCGGATTGCCTACGTTTGTTTGGAGTCAATGCCGCTCGGCCTTGGATTTAATTTTTTCCTCCCCAGGAGTCTCTGTTATGTCTTGGGCGCCTGTTGACTGTGCAACAAACAGTGATCATCTACCGATTAGTTTCAAGTTTGCGCGTAAATTAACTCTTTCCGAGCGACATCAGCGCACGTTAATAAATTGCAGTTGCTTTAAAGACACGCTAAAATCAGCTCTCCAAATCACTTCAGACCCTCGCGCTGAGACAAGTGCCGAAAGCAAGGCTACACATCTATGTTCAGTACTGGACCATGCAAGGCAAAAGTCTCAATTTTTGGTTAAGGAAACCAAGGGTGCAATCGCCAACAATTGGTGGAATGCTGAAAGCATGCGTGCATATAGACGACGAAAAGCAGGTTGAAAGAAACTTCTCATCAATCAATGCTCAAAAAATTGGTTGGGTTATAAGTATGTCGCAGCAACATTTAAGCGCACTGTCGCCCGTGCAAAGGACGAGTTTAATACCAATCATTATGATTTCCTTTCGCAATCAGGAAATAAACGAGCTTTGTTCAATTTCGTAAGGCGCAAAAAAGTGATTCCACCGGCTGTCAACACTGAATCCCTGGTTCATTCCCCTGGTCACATCGCAAAGGCCTTAGAGGATATTGCGTGTTGCCTAGATCTTCGCTTTACATCTGCTCTACCTTCTGCTGCTATATTCACATGAACCTCAAGTGATTTCACTGAGGTCTCTATGCCTGAGCTGTCGCAAATTGTTCTGCGCTTATGCCCAGCGGCTCCTGGCCCCGATAAGGTCACTTCATCTATGATCAAAATTTTGTTCAATGAATCTCCTGCAGGCCTGTCGGCTCTAGTTACCCATTCCATTAGAGCTCCTTGGATACCTCATTAGTGGCCTCTGGCCGAAATAGTTCCATTGCTTAAAAAGCAAGGGGAGGTCATAACTTTAGACAACATACGCCCT
Organism: Amblyomma americanum; assembly: GCF_052857255.1. Classification (NCBI taxonomy): domain Eukaryota; kingdom Metazoa; phylum Arthropoda; class Arachnida; order Ixodida; family Ixodidae; genus Amblyomma; species Amblyomma americanum. Next base: position 3,528,354 of record NC_135498.1, read on the forward strand.
ATTTGATTAACATCGAACCTAGTGAAATTGGTGGAAAGGGTCCGTCTGAGCCGTGTCATGTCTTTCATTTCTGAAAATGCTCTTTTGAATCCGTGTCAAATTGTTTTCAGGCCGGGCTGTTGAATTTGGTGTTTTCATACTGACCTAGAGATTCGTATTAAATTAGCACGCAACAGAAAACAGTTTGCTGCGCTTGTCACTTTGGCTGTCAGTAACGCATACGACAGCGTTGAACACTCGACTCTGTTACTCAGATTACAGGAACTCAACTTCCCAGAATATTTTGTAGCCTGGATTTCTGCTTTCTTGGAAAATAAAGAATTTTGTTGCTGCCAAAATGGTGGGTGTTTCCTCCAGGAGATTTCAACAGACAAGAGGTGTACCGCAAGGATCAGTTCTCTCGCCTGCTCTTTTTAACATTTTTCTAAGCTCAATTTCATACATTCAAAATGTGAAAACTTATGTGTACGCCGACGATATTGCATTTTTTGCATCAGCAGGTGACATTCTTACTCTTTATCGAACCCTGCAAAATTACCTCAATGTTCTTGACAACTGGTTAGGAAGAATTCATCTGTCCCTCAATGTGAAGAAATGCGCATTGTTAGTATTTCCAGTTTCTGTTCCAGTAAATATCTGTCTGGTCTATAGAAAGAACATAATTCCTCATGTACAGACGGGTAAGTATCTCGGAGTAATATACGACTCTACTCTATCCTGGCGGCCACACATTGAGCAAGTTTCTGCAAAAGGAGTTCGGGCCATTGGCATCCTGCGCAGGCTTTGTAGTGCGAGGTCAGGCATGAGAAGGCATACACTTCTGATTATTTATAAAATGTACGTCCGCCCAATTTTGGAGTTCAGCTGTGTTTTATTCTCAGGAGCTTCTGCCTATAAACTTCGCCCTCTTGTGCTCTTGGAGCGTGAGGCGTTGCGCCTTTGTCTGGGGCTTCCAAAATATGTCGCCAATGCTGTTCTGCACCTTGAGGCGCGAATGCCTTCGTTATCAGCTAGGTTTCGCCTTTTAACAGTTCAAACATATTTAAAATTGTGTGACTCACCCCTTCACGCCTCCGGTATAATATTTCTTAGTCAACCTTCAGCCTTTTTTAGTGCCGTCTGGTCTCTTTTCATACTCCGCAGAAATGTTACGTGCAGTCCCTCCTTGATCCCATAAGCATTTATTTCACAGATGTCCGCCAATTGTATAACAACTCAGCATCTGTTCAGATTAAATTCGATGACATTTTCCCATCGAATGCAAAGCTGCAGCCCTTTCCGCTTCTTCAGGGTTTGTTGGAGGACCACCTAATCTCCTTTCCCTCTCATGTTCTTATTGCTACCGATGCCTCGCAGGATCGCGAAAAGGCAGGTGTGGGAATTTTTTCGCCTTCACTGGGTTGGTCTTTTTCTCTCCGTCTTCCTTATTTCACTCCAATTTATCTGGCTGAATTATTAGCAGTAATCGTAGCCTTACAAAAATTAGAAACTACCGTTTCCCTGGTCGTGGTTATGACTGACTCTGTCCATTTGTTCTTCATTATCCTCACCCACAGAGTCTCGAGCATTACGCCTCTTTAAGTTCCTGATTCCGCTCCATCTAAATTCGGTAAGATTGCTTTGGGTACCAGGTCACATCGGCTTTCACTTAAATGAGGTTGCGTATTCCTTAGCAAGAGCCTCTCTCTGCTGCCCAGTTGTTGCTGTCCTGCCAACGTGTGCATATAGAGCTGCGGTGAGGTTTCGCAACTACACAATATTTAAGAAGTTTTCTGCCTCAGCTCTTGCATCATCTCCCGAATATCAGCATCTTATGCATCCTTGGAGTAGCAAAGACTGGCGCTCACGCAGGCTAGAGGTCTCTTTCACGCGTTTGCGTTGCCGGGTTCCCCTTCTGAATTTCTACCTTCACAAATCTGGCCTGGCGGTTTCCCCACTGTGCCCTTTTTGTGCCGAACCTGAGATAATAGATCACTTCCTGCAGTTCTGCCGCCGCTTCTCTCGTTTGAGGAAGCGCCTTTTGCAAATTCCATTTCATCAACTGGGTTTGCCTGTGTCCTCCGCGGTTGTTCTTTTCATTGGCGCTTCTTTACTTGGACGAAGCGACAGGAGTGTGCGCTCTGCTGTGCAAAATTTCCTTCAAGAAACGCAGCGACTCCCATTCTAATTTCTTTTTTCCGCTATTAGTCACTACGGCTTTGAAACATTACAGGCGTTGTATACTATTACGCACATTAAGCCATAGTCCCGTCTTCGATCTCCAAGTTAACAAGACCCCAGTCCTTGCGTCTTCCAATCTATCAGCCTACCTACTATTACCACCCCTTTTCCCGTCAAAACTTTCCTGTATCCAGCAATTAACCGCCTGTGTCTTGGCCACTCCCCCGTAGTGGGTATGTGCCAGCAACGTCTGAGGCCTTCCTTCCCTTCTTCCCATAGGCGTGCTTTGTACAACGATGCATCTCTGGTTTTATTGTATTTTTGATTGCCCTTTGTGCGAATTTTTCTTATCAAGGCAGTGTGCCAGTGATAACTTGCGCATGTGCAAGTGACAAACGAGGTGGACATTTTATGCTTCCTGCTGTGAAGCCTGGGATTTCACTTCCGTGAATAAACAGTTGGAAGATGGCGTCTGTGGGCGCACTATTTGTTTCTGTGTTGTCTTCGTCGTGTTCGAGCGCGTTAATGTTCCCTGGGCACCACGTCAACATGTGCACCTTGGTTGAATGATAAGTTGAGAAACGGGTAATATTTAATTATCCTTTGCTTCAAAACACATATGTAGGATCTCAACAGACGCTATGCAAGAATACTCGCCTTTTACGCGTCGAATCAAAGAAAAAGCTGTCTTGAAAATGAAAATGTTGGTTTCTCTCTTTAAGTAGGCAAAACTTGGTATGACTTGCAATCCCTTGTCCGCCCTTGATCGTGGCCGGCGTTCCCTGATGGTTCATTCCCGTTTCTTTGCCTGGTTTTCCTTCACCTATGTACTAGCCTAATTTTATTTTTGTCCGTCTTATCCTTGAAGAGGACCTCGAATCTTTCCGCGCAAAATTATGGCGCTTCGCGGCAGAAAAGAAGACTAGTTAGTTGTATTCCCAGTCGGGTCTACCGTGTAGTAAGAAGAAAAAAACAAGAAAGAGACTTTCGTGAAACGTTCATGCACTAACATTATTCCCTGATGCCGTTCCGATATCATGCAGAGCTGCCAGGAAACACCGAGTTGATTAAGGTTCATTGCTTGATCCTGAATCTCTCACAATAAAAGACTAAAAACATATTACAAAAAAGAGGTGTACTCACGCGCGCCATACAGACCGGGTGCCTAGCTGCCAAGTATTAGCGGCCGTACAGATCTTTCCGTCGGCTGGTCGTGCAGGCTTCGCAGATGGCGATACTGCGCATACTCTTTTTCGGCTCCATAACAACAGCGCAACAAACAAACAGAGAAGGGACACCCCGTGAACACCAACTCGCCCAACAACTGGTATTGTCTTTTTCAGCTATTTTTTCTTTCTTTTTTCGCCTTTCTACTTCCGCCTCCTTCTCGCAATGCACTCGCGGTGGCATTCTTGTCGCACTGACGGAGAGAGGCTGACACAAAACCGAGGGCGGAAAATTGTAATTGTGACGACTAGAATAAGAGAGAAAAACTAGAAACGCGGCATCATTACAATTCTCGTCACGTTTTTTATTTCGATGCCTTTCAGACTGAAAATAAGAACCCTTATCAGAACTTATCGTCTGCGCCATTAATGGCCGGCTGACTTGTATTTCGCGCTACTAGATGCGCGCCTACGTCAGGCTCATGGAACGTCGTGCCCGCAGCTGAAGCTTCGTGACCCCATACCAAATGTTAGAATTAGAACACTTGCTCAGTTTCTCTTCTCATCTTTTCGTTTGATTTACAGTTGGCAGTCTTGGATCCTCTCAGAAACACCACGCAGCGTGTACCGACCCTCTTGAAGGCAAAAGAGAAAAGAAATGCACGTTCCTGAGTGACTCAGGGCCATTCCTCGCCTTAAAATTGCCGTTCCGCATTCCAAGAGATGTCACATCCGGGCTGTCAGTAAAGCAGGCCACCCAACTCCCTCGGTGACCGAATAAATCCGCGCACAGAGAAACGAAGCTTCGGAGTGCCTATTTTGTAGCAAGGCTGAATGGTGGGCCTGTTGGTATGGAATGTTGATGGCGAAAATGGAATGTTGATGGCAGTTCGCCTTGATGCGTTCTTGTGTCATTTTTGCACTGTTTCCTTTACGAGCACCTAATATCCGTTTGCCTCACTCTCTTTGCTCGGCTGCGCCCCATTAAGAGCCCTCATTGACCCGATCTGGGCCTCTAAGAGGTAGCACGGTAAGAGCGCCTCTCTCAAAACCTTTCTTCCGTCTTCATTTCAGCACTGCATCGAAATGCTTTCTTAATCTTTGCAGCCACCAAAACGAGTGTTGCTGACAGGCGTTTTCAGCTCCTTTTCGGTCAGTGACGCCAGCGTTTTGCCCGACTGCTGTGCGAACACGACCACTTTGCAGTGCTCTACGCACATGTCTGAAGCACTCGCACTGCGCCATGTTACGCGCGTTGACGACCTCTTGCGCTGCTTGCTCAAATTTATAGAGCTCTTTGAGGTATGCTGAGTTAGCCACAATTCATTGGAAAACGCATACCAAAGCAGAGTAATGACGCCAGCGCAATACCCTGTACTAACCTGCCGCCATTAACCTGGCGCACTACCCTGTGCTAACTTCGTGCGCTCTATACAAGCGCGGGAGGACGCTACCACGCCTTCTTAGCCGCGGTTGCTCGTTAATTACCGCTGCATCCTCACCGTGGATCGCATTCGCAAGCTCATCCTGCACACAGGAGTTCCGGGTTCACAATTCATGTTTCTAGAGAAACACAACATTTACAGGCTACAAATTCGCACCGTGCGTATGTTTACGTGCATGATGTTAATGTGTGTTCGTGTAAATTCGCCGACGCCTGAGTTACCCTGCAGAGGCCGCTGAGCAAGTGACACGAGAGAGAAGATACGACTATTAGGCAGGTTGGTGGTGCAGTAATGGATCTCATCATGAATCATACACGTTTATTCCACATCAGAAATGTAAGGGGCTGGGACAAATAGCCTAGGTACAGGCTTGACCTGTGGTCCCCGCCCCCTACAGCAGCTTCATTGAGTACAGAACCATAAGTTGCGCAACGCTACAACACTATAACGCATAATGTGCCTGTGCACATGTTTATACCAGAAAAAAACGTTATTTAACAGTGTACATTTACAAACCATTAATACGGGACATAAGCATGTCCCTGCGAAGAATTAGTAAGAACACTCAGTACTACGTTTTCTATATGTATGTTTCTGCACCAGCAGTTCTCTAACATGGTACTCGCCTCTCGGGATGTCAAGAATTAGTGAAGGTTGTTTATTAAAATGCATTTGTATACCAATAAACGGATACTGTATATATCCCGTAAAAGTGCATTTGAGAAATCTCTAAAATTATTTTGAGAATAACTTTTTTATGCGTTAATATAAACGAGAATAAATCACTTTAAACTTTCACTATATCCACAAGTTTTGTATTAAAACCACCGTCACTAAGTGCACGAGTTGACTCTTGTATATACCTGCATATCTACAGGAATGGAGCACCGGAACTGTACACCATATAAATCTCTCTGCGGCATTAAACAATTCACTACACGTGTAAAATATCAGCGCTGTAAAAGTTAACAATAAACCCAGCATAGACACCTCCTAAGCTGGCTTCAGAACAGACTACAAACCCTTGACCAAACCTTAACCGTCCATAGCGCTGTCAAATGATTATCTGCCTGTGTGCTCGCTCTTTCAAGAACGTTATTTCCCGGACATAAAATTATGCAGCTGTTCTGAGGAGTCATCATATCGGCTGCAGAGAGGAACGGAGAGCCGCTTATACTTGCTCGAGAGAATCTCTGAGCTGGCCTGAATACCTAAGCGGCCAGGGTTGCGCGTTCGAACCAACGACGTCGCAATGGGCCTCGTGCCCTGCAAGGCAAGCAAGGTCGCTCCCCCGAGGCCCGGTCTAAGCGGATTGGCTCGGCACTCGGCTGGCCAAGCGTCTTACGGGATACGCGGCTAGTACCTACGAGTGAGCGCGTAAGAAGGAAATGGGCTGCTTGAATTCTACATGCCTGGCCCTCATAATCGCTTTAAGGGGTCGCGAAGCGCGATGACTTTGATGCAGTATGTGCGTATATACTAAGAACTAAAATGGATCAAAGTCCGACTCGACAGTGAGCCGCGTATGATATGTGCGCTAAATGATTTGCCTCGACTCTGTGGTGGATCTCCGAAATGGCGGTTTTGCACTCAGCGATGTCAGCGCGGCGCTGCCACTGATCATATATACGAGAATGGCGTTTCTCGTAATTTATTAATAAAAGAACGGCCTACCGTGTAAAGTAGCCTCACCAATTAGTACATGGTTCAATTAGGTGAGATTGGACGTGTGATTTATTTTCTGCTTTAATCTCAACTTTACTCTGCTATAACACTATGCGGCGACCATGCATTTTCTCGTCCTTTTTCTCCTTTTTTTGCCTCAGTCCACCCCTCTCGCGACACAGTTTCGAGTAGCCATTGAGAGAAAAAAATATTTTCCACGTGCCGCTACCCGACCGTAGTTTGCTTCTCTGAAAAACTAATGACCAAAGTGCTGCTCACCACTGACATAAACTGAATGCGGCCGCAGCCTTCAGGCGCAAGAAGCAAGCATGCTGACTAAGCGCGTTTTCTTTTTTGGGTAGTTCTTTAATTCCACTATGTCGAAAGTATAGAAGAAATTTCACGAAAAGCAAAATACCACCTTTTCACCTCTTGACATTCCCGCTGGTGAGCGGCCTTTCTGTTTTTCTGTATATTTGCCTCGTCGGGCCCTCCCAGCCTTACTGGAGAATTTTCATTTTGAGTGTTTTTCGCACGTTACGCAAACATCGTTCTGAGGCGCGACTCGACTCCAGTTGATTTCCTCGAAGTACTTAGCACACACCGCAAGGATATTACGAACATTCCACCAAGCGATGACGCAAGCAGCTAGCGCAAAGTTGTCAGATCCACTAGTTCGTCACGTGTTTCTATGCATAGCACTTCGAGAGCGGGAATGCAGTTGAACCCCTTCTCTTAAGCCCGCGAGGAGTGGGCCGAGTGGTCCCCAAGGGAGGCTCAGAAATTTGTGCATCGCTAGTGTTAGTTCGCATAAACAGTCTTAATGCAAACGACTCTGAGACAGCGTTATTTTTGCAGCTGGGATATTTTTTGGTAGAGCTAGAGAGCCGAACAATCCCATAAGTGTGCAAGTACATTGGTTGAATGTAGGAAGAAAAGAACTCAACAGCATCAACCTAGAAGATGCACTTCAGAAGGGTGTTCGCTATTTCTTGAGGAAAAAGCTATCATCTCTGAGTAGTGGCTTCTTTATAATACCGTTGCGTAGCATCACTGACCAGAGCCTTAGCCTCTAAAGGTCGCCCTACGCCGCTGACGTGTGCCTGGAATGTCAAGCAGGCTGGTTGGGTAAGAGAGCAAAGGGGTTGCTGGTGTAATAAAGCAAATAGTCGTCGACGCAGCAAGGATCGCAAAGCCGCTTGTTTATTTCTGTTTGCAACGTCGACGTCATACCGAGTGCTGTTTTTATTACATTCACTTCGTTCCGTTGCCATCAGTGGAAACGCTGAAGAGCATTTAGTGACAACACGTTTCCCTCATGAAAATTATCCTTGTAATGATATCGTGCATACCGAAGAAGCATTTATAAAAACAGTTCACTGCTACTGCACGTGTACGCCTTTCCCGCCGCGGTGGCTCAGTGGTTGGGTCGCTCGGCTACTGAGCCGGTGTACCCGGGTTCGAACCCCACCGCGGCGGCCGTGTTTCCATGGAGGCGAAATGCAAAAGGCGCCCGTGTGCTTTGCGGTGTTAGTGCACGTTAAAGATCCCCTCGGGGTCGAAATTATTCCGGAGACCTCCGCTAAGACACCTCTTTCTCTCTTTCGTCTTTCACTCCCACCTTTCTCTCTTCGTTTACAGCGCGGTTCGGGTGTCCACCGAGATATGTGAGACAATTAATGCGCCATTTCCTTTCCTCAAAAACCATTTCTTTTGTAGGCCTGCGAACTTACAATCGTAGCAGGCTGCGGTAGACCGCGGTATGTGGAGGCACGTTTACGCTCCGAGTACGACTAAAGAGATGGGGAACTTGCGCTGAACTTTGCGGTGCCGATTGCAGAGCCATAACACACTGCCTAGCGAGAAGAGCAAGCAGTTTTGGATAGTATTATTAGTACTTTTCCGCGCCACCTTCAGGCGCTTATTGAAGTGAGCGTCCGCACTCTGTCGAAGGCGTACGTGCCGTGCGTCGGCTATCTGGGCCACGCCGAGAGAAGCTAGGCAATGAATGCTGTCAGCCAAACGCGGGTATCTAATCGCGCAGAATGTGTTCTTGCGTTTGCAGGGGCCCAAGCGGCTGACAAAAGCAGTTTTGAGTCACCGAATGGAACAATTGCAGTGCCACCTTGGCAGCGCAGGTTCCCCATTGCATTATAATGAGTTCAGTTATCTACGAGAAAGGGCACCCTCGCAAGCCGCCACGGAGGAAGCATAAAAAGTCGCTGCTGCAAACGATGCACAAAAAAACTCCCCTGGCATGAAAAAGAACCATACTCCTACGGTAAGTGTTCAAAGCGAAGCGGTTTTTATGTTCACGAGGGATTATGCTAAGTTATGAATCTTGCGCGTTTCCTTCCTACTTTTGTTACCAAAAGACGCAGTATCATGCCTCAATTTTTTCTTTCTAAAGAGGAGATACATCGACATCAAATGAAATGATAGAATATCCTTTCCTGACCATCTTTTGTTGAGTCCACAGAAAATTTTATATCGGGATCCAGAATGTGAGCCGACTTGATGTGGCTTGATCTGATTTTTGTGTAATGCGTGAGCGTACTCGCGAACTAATTACCTTTTACAAGGAATCCCTATTTCTTACCCCTCTCCGTGTTTGTGAGAACAAGCAATGATCAAGCTTGGACGCCAGCAGCTTTCAAGACAGGGCCCGGAAGCGCAACCGGTCCGATAAACCGCGATACGCCCGAAATGCCAGAGCACCTTATCCGCCAGCACCTGCTCTACATATACAGTCACCAGCTGTCTTTTTCATCTTGGCGAGGAAACCGGGGCCAATAACTGGTGTAACGTCGTGACAGCACTTCGCTACAGGTACCGACACCGACAGACCGGTTTCTGAACTTGCGTGTAAACCGTGAGAAAACACCTTGCCGCCGGCCGTTGAACCACCAGTAGCCGCGCACTTGTCTGCCCCTTGTTGACGTAGCACATTGGGCAAAAGTCAGATGAAAGCAGGCTGAAGCCAGAGAGTGAGCACCTAACGCAAAGGCATGCGGCAGAAATTGTGCAAACTGAAGTAGAGAGGAAAATTAAATGCGCATTTTCACTATGCTATAAAAAAAACAGCCTACTTAGTTTCGGTGAGACAGGACAAAACTCCTTTTCGATCACTTAGCACACTGCATGTCATCATCTTGCACAGCGCACCGGTCCGTGATAACTTACTAATGCGAATACCTTAGATGGCTCATAGACGCCAAATTCCGTTGTCGCTCGAAAAATGCCGTCAGAAAACTTGCACTAGATAGGTCCAAACAGTGAGACATCATCAAAGATAGCCGAATACGAAACATTAACCAGTAATATAGTAGTAGAATAACTTACAACTGCAACACCTACGAAGTAATAAGATTAGAATAGAGTTGGAGTAGAATTAGAAAGGAAGTAGAAAAAGATTTGAATCTTATTGAAATAGAATTTGAATTTGCAGTGCTTTCGCTTTACTTGCACGTAAGTTTCTTAAGAGCACCGTGTAATTTTTAGAACTCGCCCCTGGCTTGCATCGCAGTGGATTAAAAGATAACGGTAAGATAACCGCGCTCTTTTGTCGTCAACAGCTCTGAGTCACTTCGGAGCGAGGTACTGATATGAGCCTTTTGTTGGGTGCGTTACTGTGTATGTTCGCTGCGTAAGTTTTGCGCGCCGTGCATTAAGATGTCCCGATAACATAAAAGCGCAGCGAAAAAATTCACTCCTGTCCAGCTTGCCATGTGTTGAGTGGCATTCTGTACCGGGTTCAAGGCGAGTAGGGCTCTTCCAAAGAGTTTTTTTCCGTTTGCGGAATGAAGGTAGCACAAGTACTAAATAACCGTTCCGGTGCCATTTTTGAAAAATAATGCGTCCGTTAGAGGGTTAATGAGCATTGACATTGCACAATACAGAAGCGTCATTTTGTATTTCACCTGCATCGAGATGTATTTCACCACCGAAGTCGAAATTAGATTGCACACACTTGTTCTCCGCAGCCCAACACGGCAACCAGGAAGCGATGTACACTTTGCTCTTTGGAGGCGAATACGCTTTCTACTGGTGGTCTCCTGAGAGTCTGTTCGGCTTTCGTCACAGCACGTGGTCGGCCTCAGGCACATCCGTTGATGTGGTGATGTCTCGCTGTGGGAAGAATAAACCACTCAACTGCAGTGAGAGTCGCTCAGTGCCTCAAGCGCCATGAAAAATTGGAGGGGGCACTTAAGCTCCGCCTTAAGGGTACGCCTTGATAACGTTAACGGTTTTAAGGCCCATAAATGCAGAGCTGGTCATTCTCGACTTTACATTCATAGACCCTCGGAGTCCTCATACCGCTGCGGCAGCACAGGTGCTGCCACCGGTGGGGCTTGTGCGATTCAGGTTGCTATCCCCGAGCAACCTCTCGCGACCAACCACTAACTTAACTGCCACCCGTTTGCTCACTACACGGTGGGCAGGTTGTGATGATGCCCCAAGATCGCGTGACCTAGGTTGCTCCTCCGGTGACTTTTCGCTCACAACGCCGACGGCAACGAGGGAGCCTTAACGCTGTCGCGTTCAAACGCCCGCCCCTCCTGACGCAGACGTTTTGCGGCGTGCGCGAGATCGTCAACGGAAGCGCGGCAAGATCCAGCAGTGCGTGCAGCCGATGCCGCAAGCATGACAGTGAGAAAACAAGATTCAAATGTTCCTGCCACAGGAGAAATACCTAGGTGTTGCATTAACTAACAATCTTATATGGGGCAAATGGAAACGGCATTACGGAAACGGTTTTTTTTTCTTAAAAGGTGTCTGCGCCTAACACAAGCAGAAACTAAAATTTCCGCTTAGAAAACGTTTATTAGACCTGCACTACAATATGCTAACACCGTTTGGTTTCCTCAATCTGTAAGTAATATTTCACCGCTTGAAAGAATGCAACGTGAAGCACTAAGGTTCATTCACAACTGATAGAAACAGATTCATCAACAGAACTAGCGGTAATCGTCGGGCTCGAAACACTATTAACAAGGACAAAGCACGCACGAGTAAAATTCCTCTTTCAGCTTCTACCGCAGTGGTGTCCAAGTGTTTGAGCATCCGCCTCGCATGTGGGAGGTGCGGGGTTCGATCCCCAGTGCCGCCGGGTGCCCACCAGTGACACAATGGGTACAAGCTTTCCCCTGGTCTGGTGTTCGGCTTATTTGGGGCGAAATGCTTGGGAAATGGGTCTTTGACCCCACCTTGAGAAAAAGAAAATACCTTGTGTCATGGCGCTTTTTGGCCGCAGATGCCCTTGCGCCATAAAAATCCGGAATCAACATCTTTCAGCTTCTTAACATACATAAGGTCAGCTCATCAAAGTGCGTTTCGCTGTCACGCAAGCGAGCATTAAGGCACCAGCGTGGGGATTTGCTAACTCAATACTCATATCACAGCGTGACTTTCACTCTTTCTTCCCACTGGCAACGAGAGAATGGAAACCGCCTGGAGTCTGATCCATTTTCAGTTTTTAGAGCGCAGCTCCTAAGCGTCCGTTCGTGAATTCAGCCGCGTCACCGCCGTCGGTGTAAGTGAGCCAGACCGAAATGAATAAATAAAGGTAAACATTCCCGCGACTGGCATTCGAACCCGCGGCGCCGCGAACTGATCAGCTGCGCTGGCTACTGCTCGAGAGCACTAGAATTCACCGCGGCCGATCAAGCCTCGCGTTAAACTACCGGACACTCTACTGGCGCTGTGCATTGCACGTCGTCATCGTCTTCCGCTAATACTGCTATACATACTCTTGCGCGCTGTGCGTTGCACATCCTCGTCTTCATCAACTGATACTACTATCGAACTAATATCGTCGCAAGAGGTGCCCACGAACCAGCAAAGCAAAGCAATGGGCCTACAGAGCCTGAGGCTCTCAAGTTTCTCTTTACCGAGAATCGTAATCGTCCTTAGATTTTTTTGTTGTTGTTTTGAAGTAGACGCCACCTTTTAAACCCTAGGACTGTGGTTAGAAAACTTTTCTTCATTTTGTCGATTTCATGGAGCAGACGGTCTTTGCGCCCATATTTCCGTTTTCGAACTTGTGTCTTTTTGAAAGTTAATTCGAAGCCACTATCTCTGCAATGAACTCCGTCCTTGCCTGGCACGGCATTCCTTTCACCGTAGGGATGGATAATGAACCACAATTGCGTGCAGCGAATTTGCCTAATTCACCCTGCATAACGGCGTCAACCATACGACCAAAGCAAGATCTACAGAGAACAACTGGTGTGAGGCTTCATCGAAGACAAGCAGCCAGCGATTTTCCTGCTCTGCTACCAGTAGCCATGTTTGCATGAATGCGGCAGAAGTCTACTTTTTCAAGAAAAGTGCGAAAATAGAGAGTAAGGAGAGTGGAAGAGCCGCATCTTTCCTTCCCAGAACCCGCTATTTCTCTCAAAACGTCGACTCAAGCCGCATTCTGCCGCAGAAGTATAAACGTGGCTAGTGTCAAGACGCAATAATTACCCGACTCCACGGGATCATCGAATCCCGAAGAGAGAGAGAAGCCAGCATACCTATCTCGAGCTAAACGTGGCCTCAGGTGACAGCAGCAGACTCTGTGAAGCTTGTTTTTTTTTATTTATTGGCCAGTGGAAAGCTTCCCGCCGATTTCTACCGACAAATGGAGGACACACGGCGCATAGCTATCTCTCCGTCTCTGTCGGTTTTGCTGTCGCTTTTGACAAGCTGCAGTTTCAATCTTTTCTTGGTTTTTAATTTTTGCCGTTATCGCTCACTGTTCTTTCCTCTCACTATTGTTGTTATCCATTATCAGAGCCTGTAATTTTATTGCCCTCACCTTCGCCTCTACTCCGGTTGATCATGAATCCTCATTCCACCATCTTCGCCTTTACTTTTGTTGGCTGTTGTATTTTATTTAGGTTATCGTACCGGTATTGCCTCACCCATTGCTTTTACTCCTTTTTTGTTACGAAACATCTTGTTATATTTAGTTCCTTGATTTGTGACCCCTTTTTTTTTTTACACGTAGCGCAATGTGGTGCGCTATCAGGTTGGCATGTTTCACCTGGCCTCCTGTATCGATACATTTTTTTTTATGTGGTTTTTCTTGGTTTTTCTCACCTTTGTTTATCTGTGCCTGAACGAGTGACAAAGGTGGTCACATGCTTGTGTTCCCGCTTATATAGCCTACGCTCCTGCTTCCATGAATAAACAGTTCGCAGTCTGCGCTCATATGGTCATATGGTGTTCGTTCCTTTGCCTTTCGTCCTCGTCATTTTGCGCAGTTCTTTTACTTTTTCCTTTCTCCTTCTCTCTTCGCGAGTGGCATTCTTCACCGTTACTCTCGCCACGGATCTGATCTTTCTACGCACCATCTGATGCAGACAGATGTTTATAACGCTTCTCATGCCCACAGTTCTAGTTTCGGTGCGAACCGAAGAAATGGCTTTCGCGTATGTTTTGTACTCAACCAAGATAGAGCTAATAAAAACCTAAACGCCAACACGGTATGGGGGCACGTGCCGTAAGCCACGCTGCTTTAATAACGGAATACTAATGGCACGCTGAGCTCCTCACGAGGTGCGTGGTAGGACGCTGGTGCTGGCAGCTTCCTCTTCCTGTTCTCTGCGCTCGCTCCAGCCCGCTTACGGACGCGTGTGCGCCGCATCCTCTCGTGGCCATTGGTCCACGTGCAGACAATAGAGGTGTGCAGCCACTTTCATGACCAGCTTGTCTCCATTCTTTCTAGCAGCGGACCACAGGCCCGGAAACACAGCATCCGTGTGCTGCTGCGGTACTGCAGTTTATGCGTCGATTCATTCCTTATATAACAACAGGGACTTTGCCTTTTGCCTTTTTTTTTGTGTTACATATTCATTGTTCGACTGGGTCTTCAGCTGCTTTTTATTGGCAACATTCCTGCATTTTTGTCGTCATTTCAATACTGTCGCTGTGAAGAAGGCTCTTTGTTGGCACCGTGGCATTTTCCGTAGCCACAGTGGAGTTTATTTATTTCGTTTTGCGGTACCACGGCCATGTCATCTGACTGATCACGTTCCTGAATTTCATTTTTACCTTGTGGTGAATGCATCTAGATGGGTCAACGTTAGTTACGTAGTGTGCGCATGATTTTTGACCTTCAGCTCGTTTATTTTGAACTGACTGCTTCATTGGACCTGAACAATTCTTATGCTTGTCAACCACCTCCAGTTCTTTCAACATTTGATTTTTTAAGTAAAATGCACTAAGTCTTTGTTGACCTGGAACATTGACTGCAGGGTATAGTTAAAGTGAGGTGCCCAGATTCGTTAGCAAGTTGTACCAGTGACAGAGGTGGGTGACCTTTCAAATTACGAACCTGTGAATAGGCACTGTTCGTATATTATATCAACTTATATATTCCTTCAAAATTTCGTTCTGTACTTCATTCCTGCGGCCAGTTTCTTCTCCTGTTCACGCCTTTAGTTATGCGTTTAATACTGCATTTTAGCAACTTGTATTTGAAGTGACACCTTTCAAAGTGCTGCATTGAATAAATTGTGTGTGTGCACCACACTGGTCTGTACAGCTCTTGTTCTCGTGCAGCGGACTCTTTTCTTCTAGTCTTCTGTGCACGCTTCGCTTAACAGGCCGCTACAGCATGCTGGGTTCTTCACTTCGTTTCCTACAACCTTGGTCGAGACGAAATTGTCTCGCTGCGGAAAGCAAAAGCTGTTCTCAAGGGCAGCAAGACTTGCGCCTAAAAGCGTGTCTGACGCCAAACTCACAAGAGCTCGTACCCCCCCCCCCCCCCCCCAATGACAAAATATCTGTTAAAGGGGCCTTGGCACCTGGGCAGACGAGTCCGTAGACACGTTAGCACCTTCCGAGAGTAAATAGACAGAAACAAGAATTGTGAAACAACTACTTTATCTTCATTTTCGACCACACGTGTCTTAAGACTTAGTGCACTCTTGGTTCCCGTCGGATATTCTATGCGTTCTTTACGTGTTCCCTTTCGAAAGTAATCTATGGAAATTTGAGCGTCGCTTTGTTATTAGTTACCTTATTACGTCCTTTAGGCTCGGTAAATATCACGCTGACTTATTAGACTTAGTATTGCTTCTTTGAAGAAAATTTCTTTTTGTCTTTTCTGTTTTGTGCTACACCGAGAAAGAGAACTTTCTTTCCATCGCATGAAAGGCGGCAGTTATCTTTTAGTCGCTTCAGCAAGAGCGTTTAATTTGCAAGAGAGAGCACTAAAAATTCATGGAACCCAATTCTGACCAAAAGGATGGATTTTCAGTCGCCAAAAAAAAAACAGCAAACGATAAAACAGCACACAGTAAACGGCAGAATAGCAAAATAGTGCACTAAAACACCACGGCGATAAAACTGCGCGGTGGTATGGGCATGCCATAGAAAAACGTATTTCGAGAATCGACGACCCACCTACTGAGGACTGCAGGTGAGGCGGCGCTCGCTGTACAGCTATAGCTCACACCTAGAAGACGAGCTTTGGCTGGTGAACCGGGAAAGAGCGGCTGCAAAAGCCAATGAAATGAGGGCCCACACAACTAATCTCGATCTATTCTGTTCATTGTTTTTTTTATACACCCACACACCCGGTACGTGCGCAGCTTTGAGTGATAAGACTTTATGCGAAGCTTAATAGGGACACTACTTAGCTCAACCATAGCCCAGCCTGGCGCGGCCGCGACCACCAAGGCTAACTCCCGCTCCTCCCGCTAGGGGCGCAGCAGCCGAGCACGTGGTCTGACGTCACGACAGCTGAGGAGAGACGGAGCTCAACTAGCGCGGTCGCCGCGCGGCCGCGACCACCAAGGCTAACTCCCGCTCCTCCCGCTAGGGGCGCTGCAGCCGAGCACGTGGTCTGACGTCACGCCAGCTGTGGAGAAACGGGGCTCAACTCGCGCGGTCGCCGCGCGGCCGCGACCACCAAGGCTAACTCCCGCTCCTCCAGGAGATTGCTAAACAACGAAGAGACTAGCCTGACTTACGGGCAGGCGATACCGAATCCCTTTCACAAATCTATTATGCTTCGCATCCTAGGCTTAACCTTAGCTAAGCCAGGCCATTTTATTAGCCTATCTTTATATGCTAATTTGCAACCACTTAAACAAAAAATGGCGTTGCCCACCTTAATCTGGCCATCATTAATTGCATTTTTGCCTCTTATTTGGCTGTAAGCCCCACGAAAATCCTGATGCCAAATTCTCGTCCTCTATTTTATTGTAGCAGCGGGCAGGGCTGTAGCCCTAAGGTGGAGTCTACGCTTGTTGAGGGACAATATGTGACAAACAGGATGACTTGCTATAATGCGACGGATATGGACTTACAGGTTACAAACAGAGCCTACAGAAGAACCGACAACTGAGCTAGTTGGTGCATCTTTAAG
This sequence comes from Amblyomma americanum, assembly GCF_052857255.1. Classification (NCBI taxonomy): domain Eukaryota; kingdom Metazoa; phylum Arthropoda; class Arachnida; order Ixodida; family Ixodidae; genus Amblyomma; species Amblyomma americanum. The sequence continues at coordinate 3,545,153 of NC_135498.1, forward strand.
CCGTGGTAAAAACAGCGCAGCGACGACAGACACAGACCGTCTTCTTCTGTCTTCTGTGTGTCTGTCGTCGCTGCGCTGTTTTTACCACGGCTTAAACACAGCCTACGAACAACTGTCATTGCACCGGAATTAAAAAAAAAGCTCACCGCCACATTCTTGCTTTGCCTTCCTTCTTGTGTGTCAGTTTTGGGCTCTCCAAGCCCCCGCCTACACGCTGGCCTCACAATGTGGAGATTTTAGTCCTTGTCCAAGCGTAGTTTAGGCTGTCTATTTTCAGAGTAAGCGGAAACTTCGGAGATAAGATAAGAAGGAGGATTGACATTAGTTACAGATTACACTGGAAGGAAACCCAATATTTTAGGCCGGACTATCCAACTCCAACCGTAAACTTGTTCCGTACAGTCGGCATATCACAGCAAAAATGCGTAAAAAAAAAATCTATGCGCACGTTGCAAATTAACTGCTTTTTTTTTTTTTTGGGGGGGGGGGTAATATTAAGTAAAAGATCACGGCAGAGGAGCAAGAAAGGCTGCAAAGTTTGGGAAATGCCAAACCCCCTCTGATTGTGCCAACCACGCACAAGGTATTCAGTGCTGATCGTGACTACTCTGCAAGCACGTGCCCAGTGGCCTTGCGGTGCTGCATGATGTGGTCATAAGTTTCGCATGGCATTTTATTTTTTCTAATCCAGGCTGTTTTTTTGTGTTTGGTGTTAGCGTGCTCCCTTTTGACGTATGTTGCCTCTGTAGCAGCTTTTCCGAAATCCTTACGCAGCACACAGAATTCCAATGTAAAATGTTCACCTGTTCAACATCTTCTATTTTTTCTACATGGAGGGTACTTCTCTACAACGACTACCGTTTATTTTCTTGCAGCTTTATGGTCCCCTACCACTCAAGGACACTTGTTTTCTTATTCTGAAAAACATAAATCTTCACGCCGTCAAGATGGCCTCAGTACACCAGAAATTATATAACTGCTGTACGAAGGCTATGTGTAATATCTTTCTGCTCGCGTCACACTGCATAAATGTATGTTTTTGCTTCGGCCTAGCTTCCCACGCGCCATTAGGATCATATCATTTCAGTTGACGTGTTGCATACGCCTTCTATCCAGGTACATTCCCCTGTTGTCGCTAAAACAAGAACCGAGTGCTTCAGATCAAATCAGGTCAAATGTCTATTTACATCATCGAGATGTCAGGCGGGCATAGAAAAAGCCCGCACTTGAGCTTGAATGCACTCCTGTGCCCAGGTGCAAATATTTCAAATGATTTAAATATCATACATTGTAAACAACAAAACAAAGTAATCGCATTTAAGTAAAATAAGCGAGAAACAGCTGACAGTAAAAAAAGGACATAAAAATATTAAAATGCGAAATAAGAAGTTTATTTATGAGACTAAGTTTATGAGGAAAGTAATGGCTGAGCATTTAACGTCCGTAATTGATCCGATTCTCTATAGTGAAACCACTCACTCTTATTTTATACGGCATAAGTGTGTTCTCTGGGTTTTGGGTGAGACAAAGTCTGAAGAAAATTTACATGAGTATTAGTTCTTTTATACCGCTTTATTAGTCTAGTATTATATACCTAATGCATTGGCGTTATGTTGGAAGAACTAAAACGAGGCTTTGTCGTGACGCCGCCGTGAATGTTAGCATTGCTTTATATTGCTATTTTTTAATTACAAGCTGCCTCTCTAGCCTTTTGTGTGTTGTAGCTCCACAGAGAGTAAAACAGCAGTTTGTCTATATAATAGAAGCCAACATTCGATTACAGGTAAATAGTTATAGGCTTTGTGACAAAAATAGCACACTTTACGAAACATACCAACTATTTTTGGTAACTTGTTAGCTGTCTTATCAACATGTATTGAACACGATAAATAAGAAACGAGAGGGACAACGTCCAATGGCCCTGACTCGATCCCAAGTGAAATGTCAGTATCGAACACTGAATTATTTCATGCTCTAAAAAGCATGGCCTTCGTTTTCTTTATGTTTATAGCGGGTGATTTAACGACAGAACAGTTACTTAAAAGGCGTAGGCACCTGTTTGCATGTTCAATTTAGACTATTAGTGCTCCTAGAGGCGAAGAATAGGCCGGTATCATCAGCGTACACTATGAAAGTTCGGCATGGGTCAATGAAAACGGTGTCGTTTATGTAAATGATAAAAAGTAATGCCCCCATAGGTTTCTCTGTTCAACTTCCGCTCGAACTGATTATGAATTTAATAATTTATTCAAAAGAGGAATCCGCTGGGCCAGTTGATACCTGACATAATATTTGCAGCACAACAGACGGTGCACAGAAGACACACACCAGCGCTTACACTATCGCTGACACTGTCGATAGTGTCAGCGTCGGTGTGTGTCTCCTTATTCTATGTCCCGTCTGTTACTCTGCTAACTTTATATGAATAATTAACTGTTCACTATAACTTATTTGCCAAATGACAGCACCGACTTAATAAATCAAAAAATACTCCACGTGAGAAATATAAAGCAAGTTTAGTGAATACTGTCTGCTGATTAATGAAATAAAATGGATTTGAGTAATTTCTAGATGTACCTAGCGTGAATGGCTGCTGTTCAAATAATTTCAGCATTAGATTTTTTTATTTAAAAGTTCAGTATCTCTGTCAAATGGGTTGTTCTAAACCCTTGCTGATGTGGTGTACGTAAGCTGTTTATTACAAAAACTCACCATCCTTTTGTATGGTACTTTCTCAAGGCATTTTAAAAAAAATGGTTACAATTGACATAGAGTGAGTGATAGTTTGACCAGTAATTTTCCTCGCCTCCTTTCAAAATGTCTGCCACCCTAACAACTTGCAAGGCTTTTGAGAAATCTCTCTGCAGAAAGTAAAGAATAAAAATGTTTTCTAAACGGGGCGAATGAAGTAAATAGCATGTTTGATTAATTGAAATTTGAAATCGTTTACGTCCCGTGTGGCGCTGCTAAGCAGAACATGCAAGCAGCTTTCAAGTTCATCACGGTTCGTTGGAGACAAGAACGCACTAGAAAAATGTCGCAGTTTCAGATAACACGAGGAATCAGGATTATGTACAATCGCAACTAGGGGTACAAAATAATTATTGAGAGCGTCTGGTAGTTTTTCTCCCGACAGTATCTAATATTGTGATGAAAATTCTAGCTCATTAGAGTCTTGTACTGTATGTTTTAGGATTCAATTTATTGGTCTTCACGTGAGGTGAGTTGATTTCGTGTAATGCCAGTGGAGAGTTTATCCACGTATTCCTTATTTTTTGCCGAAGAAAGGAAGTAACTTTGCTTCGTTATTAAATTGGCTAATTCGTTTGAGGACCTGGTTTGGAGAAACGGTTTTAACAGATAACCTTTCTTTTAAATCATATTTTAACAAAGTCGATTTATCAAGGGCTTGCGCGCTTTTCCGTGCCTCTTAGTTATTTTGTAGGAGAAGGTATTGCCATATACAGGCCTTAATTTGCTAGTAACAGTATGATACATTTTATTAGGGTCAGTCCTTCTGTATAAGTGATCCTAGTTTGTGTTTCCAATCTCATTTCAGAATTTCTATATATTATGCTTTGTTATCTACTAGTACGTCATATAACGAGGCTCATACCGAAATACGAAAGCGCTGAGACTTCATTCACATAAGTCGCAGAAACGAGGTTATGGTGGTACAGGCAGAGGTCGCTGCAGTTTGTATCAAGCGAATTTTTGCTGAAACCAAGCATGAGAGGCAGAACCTATCCGAAATTCTGAAATTTTCCGTCCGAATGGTTCTCAACCGAAAAAAAAAATTATCCCAAAATAGCGCTGGGCGCTATTGCAACCAGCGCTGGTGCGAACTAAGCATCTTCAGTTTTCAGTTCCTAAGACCACTCGCACATCCCCGTAGCCTCTCGTTCCAGGATGCCCCTCGCGCTAAGTATTTTAAACTGACATTTGTTCATCCTGTGCTTCCAAGCGTTCGGCGGCAGTAGCACTGCGTCTGTGGCCGGGCAATGGAGGCGGATGAGTCAAAAGAAGGGAGAGGTTGCCTATGTTGCCAATGGCAGCTTGATGTAGTTGCACACGATCGAAAGTTAGAAGGCGCTCAAGGAGGCCTAATTCCTCGCTTAGGTCGAATAAAATTGGGCAAGCCTATGACGCCCAAAGCAGCGAAAGCAATGTGGGACGCTTACCACACTGCCACGCTAGAAAAAACAAGTGCCCGAACGCTGACGCCCTTAAAACCCCAGAAGCGGCGAAGGAAGCCCAGTTGGCGCTGAAGCCAACCAGAATTCTCCACCTGGAAGCAGCGGGTCTCCCACCGAACAACCCGTCCCCATGTATTGCTTTGACGCAGGAGCCACATCGCCGCTCCCTCCTCGCCTTCATTAGATTCTCGTTCATTCAAAACCCCCTGTTTTGCTTTTTTTTTCCTTCTACATTCCAAACTCCCTTTATGCCCTCAGGTAATAAATAACGTTATAAAAAAAGAACCCCAGTGCACTGTCAATTTAAGGAAAGCGGCTGATAGGAGCAGCTAGTCAAGCCACAAAAGCAGCCAGGGAGCTCATGCGCGCATATTAGCTCGGTGAACAGAAGCTCGCGGATACAGGCGCACACCCAGCAGCCAAAAGAGCTAACCATTACCCGTTTCCGGCTAATACCACGTGTGAACCGTCCTATAATCCACCGCACTTTTCTTAAAGTGAATTTAATCTTACAACTACTCTCAAATACGAAGTAGACTGCAGTTTTTTTTTAATGATTCTGTCTATGGATGTACATGACAGAGGTTTGCATTTAAACCATCCTTTCATGTTTAAGAGACATGTTTAATGAACGATTAACGACGCATCAATTCAAATCGACAGCACATAAACGTCGACCTTTACGCGCTGTGTGCTAACCCGTCTTTAATCGTGAGCCACGCAGACCCAAAGCAAAAGCTGGTTAAAAGTAATGATTGTGCAGCCGATCAGATGGCTCTTAAGCACATCTTCCGAGAGATACAAAAACCGGAATAAACAAAATATACGCTGTGAATTGATTTTGAGGGAGAAGCTGAACGCCGTGGTATAAATTGCAAAAACCGAGTAAACAAACATCGGAACGAACCTCCCCACTTTGTTGCGCAAAATAACAAATTTCTTGTGAAGAGTTTCGCTATGTTATTATGATAAAAATTTTCGAGCAATTTTGTAATAATAAATGGTTTAAAGTTGAGTTTCCTGAGCCGTTACTGCCGCCATAGCTTCCGCACTATGTAGATTTTTTTTATTCTCGTCTTAGTACTGTTTTTCTACATGTTAGTCCTTTCTTAATTCGACTGGCGAAGAAAGCTTGGTTAGTTGATGCAGGTTCACGGCAGACAACAGCGCGGTGGAAAAACACGAACTTGAAGAGAAGAAAGGCTGGAACAGCAGTGGTTCTTTTTTTTCTGCCCTTCGAGACCCTGTTTATGCACCACTCTGTTGTATGACATAATTCGGCTGTACGCTTAGCGTGTTACGAGCGACTCGATAGGCCGAGTGACTCGATAGGCTGCGGATTTAGCTGAACAAACTTGCCTTTTTTTAACGTGCACTGACAACGCACACCACGTGATGTTTTTTTGGGGGGTGGGTGGTTGGGGGGGGGGGGGAGGCGGGGGGATTTCTTCTGCACCGAACTGCGGTGACCGCATCCGAGATCTGATCCCGAGGCCTTGAGCTCACTTCCCGAACGCCGCAGCCTCTGAGCCACTGTGGCTGGTTAGTTATTGCTAAATGGACCATGAAGCAAGTCAAGATTGCACTTATTTTCGAGATTCATTTTTCTACATGAACATCAGATTCTCTCGCTAACTTCCAGTCGCATATTCCATGCTCTTGCGATCTAACGTTCCGGCAGCAGAAAAGAAAAAAACGGCTTTAATGCTTTAGAACCGTAGAAAGTGTGTTTCTGCCAAAGTTTCTGGACATCTCTTGGGCCATGGTTGATTCCAGTTTCCGCAAGAGTCGTGGACTGTGTCCAACAGTGAGGAAGCCTAAAATATTTCATATTGGCCTTTTGAGCAAAGTGTTGACGTCGAGTGACCAAGCGCGTCAGGGTTATCACCGAGGCATAGCATTTGACTAAGTGCGTCCGGTCTTTTTATTCGAGACGGTTTTGCACCAATGAATCAGGCCATGATCTTTCGCGGACCATTGCATGCCCTTAAAGTGAAGGCTGAGATAATGATTTTTTTTTAATCGCCCACGCTGAGCGTAGTGCTCGCGCATTAATGTTGCTTCGATCGATGTATTTAATGGCCTGGGACTTTCGTAGCAAAACTCCTAGTCATTCCTGTCATACTATGTAAATAGACACCCGGTTTTCAGCCGCTACACTGACTGAGGACCTAATAGACAATTTTTTTCCCTGGCTTGACACACAAGCAGTAGTACTGCAACTCAAGCTTCTCTAAAGAAGGAAGTCGTGATGAACCAAAGCGTGCTAGGCGGAAAGACCTGAAGTTGAAGCGGAAGGTGAAGGACACTGAAAATTTTCGCTGCCGCATTTGAGAAATTTCACGATCAGGACGGTGCAGCTGGTTTTCAATCTGCTTCGAATAATTGTTGAGCGAGTGCCTTTTTTTCTACTGGTTACGGCTCCCCGCAAGGTATGCATCCTTTTTTTTTACTTTTCATGTCGGTTTAGCAAAATCAGATCCACGCATATAAAAAGTGGGCTAAAAAAACAGGAACATGCCTTTTCTTGGCGCGGCAACTGGGCGCTGCGAGCTTTGCTCAGTCCCGGTGCCGTGTCATTCCTGATTCCTGACCGCGCGCCTGACCGACCCAGCCTTAAAAGCTAATCCTGTTCCGAAGGTTAAGATCTGTGTTGCCGACTTTTTTGCGTTTTGTGTACTTACATGCACATCTCGTTCTAATGTTTTGCAGTCTAACAAACTTGGAGCGTGGCTACGTTATTTCTAGAGCGCCTTGACAGGCGACCTCTTCATGGCAGCTCCCTCGGATCAAAATATCTAGTAGTCATCCCGAACCAACTGGATAGAGCTATTCCTCTGCTGCTAGCAGCGCCTGCGCATGCGTCCGATAACGTCGGATGCAGCAAAGGCATTGGCAGATGTGGTTATATTTCTAATGTTTACCTACAGCACAAGCGCTCAATCACTAAAGCAGGACTACTTGTTTAGGCAAGCTTTTCCTTGTTTTTGTACGTCCATTTAGTGTTTGTCTTCCTGCCCGAGGGAAACATTGTGCATGATGAAAACGGGCGGACCACTCGGCTGTGTCAACACACTGGGAGCACAACCTTACAAAGACAGCGCCCACAGCTTATCTTCTATGTCCCCACCAAATAAAGCGATAGGCCTGTCAAAATAACTAACGCCCTCGTCCGAGTTGATGCACCTCACCTCGCACGACGTCCTGCCGAGTCAACATACCTGGACTCGGCCGCAAGGCATCTGGGCCACGGAATAAAACACGAAGCCCAGTTTTACAGCCCCGCATGAAGAGATGAAATAACATCTCCTCGCACATCGATGACAAGATGACTCAGGGACCTTGCGGTTTCCTTTTTTCCCCTCTTTCGTTCCTTCCCTTTCATCATTCTCGACAGACACTCTTGCAGTGCTGCATAGAGTGACTACCAGCGTTGCTCCTTGGTCGCGGTGTTGCTCCTTGCCCTGTACCCAGTCACTTTCTGACGAGTCTTAACGATGGATTGGAAAACAAGCATAATAACCAATCATAGATCAGCACCGCGTTCACTTATTTTCATATTTTTATATTTATCTTCGGGCCGGCTTATCATCCATTTATCGGTTTTCAAGTGGCTGACTTTTACCGCCTCATTTCAAATAACCGCGATCAGTGATTGTGCACTACCAAACGAACTCAGAATAATTTAGCATTTGTCCTCACGATGCTTTGTCAAGTCTCATCTTTCTAAATGCAAACATGGCCATGTTAGTCACAACGCTTCAAACAACTCATACACATATTCCCTGAACTTAACATTGCACAAATCGAATCACATCGTTACCTTAGCCTTCTCAACAAGTTGACTTGATGAGACCATATTCTTAATTTGGCTGCCGACGTACGGAGACCTGTTCGATACACCATAAGAAAAACTCACAGGCTGCTCCCGAAGAGCACAAAATCCCGTCTGCTCCAAATTAAGTGCATCAGGGAGGCTTGGTGCTCCCATCAGTTGTACCTAATCATTGCTCTACAGTCTGTTCGAAACAGCGTGGCTCGGTTCACTTCAAGATGCCAATGAAACCAACACAGCTGAGCGAGGTCATGAAAGGCACTGGCAAAACAGGACGGGCTCTGAATACGGACTCCTCATTTTTCTGAAAACCAGCACAATATATCCCGGTTCATTTAATCGAAATATCACATGTAAAATTATCGGTTAGTCTCGTTGCACTCTATTCGACTAAACTTTGTTCACCTTTGCCCGATTCACCAGAAATATTTTAGTTTTCAAGAATTTGGTAATTCTCTCTTCTTTCCTTCAACTCCACATCCGCAGCCCTATTAATCTTACGAGTACTCAATACCTCAACGCTTCTACAAACGCTTTTAGCAAGTCATCTTTGCCCATTGCCCCCAAGAGTGGGTACCCTGCCGAATGCTAGTCTGCTGAAATGCAGTGCATGAAATTCATACAGCTCACTTCAAAAAGCCATTAAGAAAAGCCGATATCTTGTAATATTGTACTTTTTTAAATAAAATCCGCTCATGCAAATTTTTAATTTAGTGTATTGCTACAAAACCTGCTCTTTTTTATGTGCATTATCTCCCTGGCCCCCCTCTTATGTAATATAGGACCTTTACCGAAATATAGATAATGATTATAGGGTACACCGACATCTCTGTGCATTGCACATCAGCGTCTTTATCAACTAGTACTACTGGAATGAAGATGATCATGCGCCGACGCCAACGACGACGAAGCTCTTGACGCGGCCAGCTCCATGTGACCTTGCCTCTCACCACGCTGTTGCATCGATTGCTTGTGCAAGAGAGTTCGTCGCCGGCGCTTCCCACATCCCAATAAACCACCCTTCCCTACTGTGAAACTAAAATCGCCACCAGACATTCTGAAGACCCAGCGAAGCAAAACCACAAGCCAACCAGGCTAGAAAACATGCCTTCGTGCCTATACTCAGTGTAACTACATTAAAACCCTACCATTTTAACGCGAGAGTGTTAAAGGCCCCGTTCACCAGAAAATTCGGTTTTCGGCGTTGTGAGCGAAAAATCACGGGCAAGGCTCTGGCAGGCGGTCCCCAGAGAGCATCCTAGGAGGAAGGTGGTCCACCTAGGTCACGTGACCTTGCGGCATCATCCAACCTGCCCACCGGACAGTGAGCAAACTACTCACCGTAGCAGCTGGTATTTCAATTAATGACTGGTCGCTTGGAAAGAGCAACCTCTGCCGCACAAGGCCTACCCCTGGGAACACCTGTCATCGCAGGGCAGTGGCGCATCGCTTAACCGCCTCGCAACAGCGCTAGGAGTGGTATGAGGACTGCTAGGAATCTGTATATGCAAAGTAGAGAATGCTCTTCTGCATATATCGGAGTTAACCTATTACGCTGTCGCGTCATGTGCCAAAGGCGACGCTTTAGTGTCACCTCCAATTTTTTTTTCCAGCATTGGATGCAATGCGAACGCGTCGTTTAAAGAATGTAGGAAGTTTATTTTCACAAGCAAGGGTTTATCAATCGGAATACAGAACAACCATGTACAACCGCAAAAAACGAGGACAAAGAAGGACTGGATAACACGAGCGATTACTTCCAACTGAAGATTTATTGACAAGCGAGCACATTAAATACACATTGCTGCATGACGTCAAACTGACAGCACTGCCGACATCAAGTGGCCGCACACAAAAACATTGTTACCTTTTTAGTCAGTGAGACAGATGTTGCGTTTACGCAGGATGGACCCGCTTTTCCAATCAAATCTGCCTCTATTATCTCTCTAACGTCCTGACACCAATGCGGGGCCACTATCATGTATGCGCTGAAGAAAGGTTTACATGGTTTCTTATGTTTCTCAGCGCAGTCATGACAATGTTCAGAAAGATTACCATCTCTATAACTGCCTACCTTCTCCCTGTGCTCCCGCAATCTTTCATCCAGACATCGGACAGTTTTACCAATGTACCTAGAGCCACACGATAGAGCAATTTCATATGCTACTTCAGAAGCACATGCTGCAAAAGGATCTCGGTGTTTGATACCGCATGGCTCTTTCGGCTCTTGGAAAGGATCGGTCACTTTTACTCCTGACTGATCAGCCTCATTGTATCTGTATCTAAAGGTAGGTTGAAAACGGCAAAGAAAACGGACAAGTATCAGAGCGAAGCAACTGGAAATAGAATAGTAGTGAATCCTAACTTGCACAATACCTCGCATTGCCTAAAGAAGATTGCAAAACAAAGTGACGCAAAAGTAGTGCTCTCGGCACCCGAGAAGCTAGAAACACTAGTAAAAATGACCAATCCTTTCCAAAATCCAAAGGAGCCATGCGGTATCAACCATTGAGATCCTTTTTTAGCATGTGCTTCTGAAGTAGTATATGAAATTCTTCTATCGTGTGGCTCTAGGTACATCGGTCAAACTGGCCGATGCCTGAATGAAAGATTGCTGGAGCACAGGAAGAAGGTAGGAAATTACAGAGACGGTAATCTTTCTGAACATTGTCATGACTGCGCTGCAAAGAATAAGAAACCATGCCAACCTTTCTTCAGCGCATGCAAGATAATGACCAAGCATAGGTGTCAGGATGTTAGAGATCATTAATAGAGACAGATTTGATCAGAAAAGTGGGTCCATCCTGCGTCAGCGCACCATCTGTCTCAGTGACTAAAAAGGAAACAATCTCCATTGCATTAAGAACCAGCGCTAAAAACACACGCAGAGGACGAGACGAGACACACGAAGGCGCTGAATTTACAACAGAATTTTACTCGATAGTAAGAAGTCAATTTATACAATACACCCACACGTGCAAGGTTGTCCAGTCAAACAATGTTTTTGTGTGCGGCCACTTGATGTCGGCAGTTCTGTTAGTTTGACGTCATGCAGCAAGGTGTATTTAATGTGCTTGTTTGTCAATAAACCTTCAGTTCGAAGCAAGCGCTCGTGTTGTCCAGTCCTTCTTTGTCCTCGTTTTTGGCGCTTGTACATGACTTTAATGCACCAACTAGCCAAAAGGTATGTGCTCTCAAATACAGAACGTCTGCGACCCCCCTAAAAAATTGTTTAATGTTCCTTAAAAAATTTGAGTTTCAAAATTAAATGCAGTGATGGCAGTGGAGGCGAAATGGAACCGTTATTCATGAAAGAATGGTTTCTGTAAACAAATTAGTATTATTAAAAACAAGAAAATACTATCGCTCAAGAAAAGACACTATTATTCAAAGCAAAATTTATACACTAATGCTTTTAAACAAACAATCAAAAGGTGTGAATAACAGAATACCTGATTTCCATGCAACACATAGCACTTCGTCTTTACAGCAAAACTAAGCTATTAAGTTTTGATCAAGAAAAATGTTTTTGTCTATCTGGCAGGAATGAAAAGTGGTACTGCATCTGCGGTTGCCAATAAGTAGTGCCTGCAAATTCCTAGGGACGACGACTATAATTCGTTTTTTTTTTTTTTTGTCACAGAAATCGATCACGTGAAGATGACCCTTCTTTTCGAAAGGAAGGACGGAGAGAGACAGTAATAGTTGGTCATGCAATTGATGAAATACAGACGCAGTGTTATATTTAACCAAATCATGCATTTTAAGTGCGGTTCAAATAATGCGTCGCTGTGAGTGTATGAACGGCATAACAGTTTATGCGAGAGTGAACAAGCGCAAGGTAAAGGTTAAGAAGTTCGTGAGTGGGAAAAAAGTTCCGAGATTATTATAGAGTGCATGTATACCTTAAGAATATTCTTGAAGCGCAGAGCGCAGATGGTGATGAAGTTTCAAGTGGCTCTCAGTAATTCCTACAGGAAATTTTGTCTCTGCAGAAGCATGAATTGTAAGAAAATTGGAGAACGCTTAAGGTTTGCCTTTAAGAGTGGAATGCGTGTTGCAGCGCTGCCAGGCAGTCTACGGAACGTCATCGCCCGTTCAGAGCAATGCCTTGCCTGTTGAAAACACCTTTGAACGCATTTTTCATTTTTTTTCAATTGTTTCATTTAGTTCATTAATAAATTACACACTGTAAATTTTCTCAATTCTCAATAACAGGCATTCTTTTTTCCTTCTGAGCATTTTCACACCTTCGAACCCCCTTTTCCAATTTTCATTTCTTTAATTAATAAATTAATTGAAATGATTTCTTTAACTCGTCTTCGCCTATCACATACCAATCAATTATCAATCATTAAAACTAAAAATTACCATGATACGATTTTTTTTTACGCAGCCCGCTATTATTTCCAACACGCGGTGCCGACTTGCTACGCCGACGGCTTTTCGACCGAAAGAGCTGCATACGCTGTCGCGTGATAGCTATAAAAGGCGTCAGAATGAAAAAATGAAATTGGTTTTTGGGGACAGAAAATGGCGCAGTATCTGTCCAACATATCGACGGACACCTAAACCACGCGTAAGAGAAGGGATAAAGGGGGGACTGAGAGAAGAGAGGAAGAAAGAGGTGCCGTACTGGAGGGCCCCAAAATACAGCTTCGCCCGCAAAATTTCGAGACTGATTTATTTTCTTCTCTAGAAATGATTCTTCAAAACAAATGTTGGCGAGTTCCCGGGTTCGAACCCGACCGCGGCGGCTGCGTTTTTATGGAGACAAAACGCTAAGGCGCCCGTGTGCTGTGCGATGTCAGTGCACGTTAAAGATCCCCAGGTAGTCGAAATTATTCCGGAGCCCTCCACTACAGCACCTCTATCTTCCTTTCTTCTTTCACTCCCTCCTTTGTCCATTCCCTTACGGCGCGGTTCAGGTGTTCAGCGATATATGAGACACAGATACTGCGCGATTTCCTTCCCCAAAACCAATTATTATTATTATTATTATTATTATTATTATTATTATTATTATTATTATTATTATTATTATTATTATTATTATTATTATTATTATTATTATTATTATTATTATTATTATTATTATTATTAATATTTGTACCATCATCTTTTCGGGCTAACCTGAGCTATTTATGTTAATTGCTGTGGCAGCCGCTATGTGGCACTACATGTAGAGAAATACGTTGTCACTAGTCGTCTGCGTATTCTACTGTAAGTCGATGTGCAGGGATGAACGTCCACCTCGAACAGTGCGTAAACATAAAATTCTGTGTGAAGCTTGGCAAGACAGACACGCAAACGTATGATCTCCTTCGTGACGCTTACGGCAACGAGACATCGCGGGCGCGAGGTTTCGAGTGGCACAAGAGGTCCGTTTCGGGGAGAACGTCGGTGGAAGACGACACAGGGCAGGGGTGCCCTTCAACCTCACGGAATGAAAACAACGTGGCTCGGATCAGGGAAATCGTAGAGCAAGACCGCACCATTACAGTCCGCATGCTATCAGATGCTCTCGACATTAGTAAGACAACATGCCGCCAAATTTTGCGTGGAACTTGGGGAAACGAATGCCTTCCCTCTTTACGTGATATGTTTGATGGTTATGTGTTTTTTGATGCCCTGAACGTGTTTTATTTTCGATGCAATGTGCTTTTGTTTTAAATATGTCACAGGCATAACATATAATGTACCGTTGTGTGATTGTGGGTTTTTTGTGCACAATGTAGTTGCTGTAGGGGGCGGGGACCTCCGTCAAGCCTCTATAGGCTTTTTGTCCCCGCTCCCCACATCCTTGATGTGAAATAAACCTAATTGATTGATTGATTGAATGTCAGACTTGTGCCGCACTCCCTCACACAGGACCAGAAGGACACGCGGGCATCCGTGGGCGCTGATTTTCTCTCCGAGGCAGACAAGGATGCTGCATTCGTCGACAGCATCATTGCTGAAGACGAAACGTGGCGTTTTCAATTCGATCCTAAAACAAGGAGGCAGAGAGCCGAATGGCCGTTCACAAGCTCTCCGGCGTCGAGAAAGGTGAGGCGACCGAAGACCAAAACAAAGACGATGTTGATAGTTTTTTTTTCGATGCCAGAGGTCTCATACACCACGAGTTCGTCCCACAAGGGTAGACGGTGAATCAGGAGTTTTATATTCGCGTGCCCCAACACATGCGGGATGCACTGCAACGCCGTCGCCCTGACTTATGGTCATCTGAATAATGGAGCCTTCTCCACGATAACGCAAGGCTGCACACTGCTCTCAGCGTGACAAAATTTCTCGCCAAGCACAGCATTACTGTACTTCTCCATCCGCCATGCTCGCCTGACCCCTCCCCATGCGATTTTTTCCTGTTTCCTCGCGTGAAAAGAGGCCTAAAGGGTAGCTGGATGGGGAGCGTTGAGGCCATTCAAGACGCCACGACCAAGGAGCTGACAGCCCTGCCAAAAGAAGCGTTTTCCAGCTGTTTCAAAGACCTCAAGAAGCGTTGGATGCTGTGTATAGACTGCAAGGGAGACTATTTCGAAGGGGCGCTGCACAAATGATTTCAGTGCTGAACGCATTTTTTTTAATGGACTCAGTCTCGAAACTTTACGAACAAAGGTTGTAATTTCGACCAACTGGGGATCCTTAACGCCCACTGACATCGCACAGCACACGGGTGCCTTAGCGTTTCGCCTCCATCGAAACGCGTCCGCCGTGGTCAGATTCGAACCCGGGTACTCCAGATCAGTAGCCGAGCGCCCTTAGCACTGAACCACCGCGGCGGGTTCAGAATGAAGAGCAGTTTCTTTTTTCAGGGTGAAAAGAGTAAAGCAATACTTCATGGGTTAAGGCTAATTGCATTTGCTGTATACCAGCGGTGAAAATTATGCTGCTGAACGTTAACCTTATCAATTAGCCTACTTTCACCTCAGTGTGATATAGTAAATTAATATCGTCTGCGTAAAGTGCCGGACAAGCCGTCACCGCAACTTAGTTGGTAGAGCACTGGACGCTAAATTCGGAGGTCCGGGGTTTGGATACCACCAGTGGCATGTGGTTGTTTTTCTTCTGCTTTCTAGGCAATTACCTTTAAGCGATTAAATAATTGCGCTTTTAATCTACAATCCAAAGAACAAACAAACACCCCTTATGCTCCATGATTTCGATTACTGTTGGTTTCCTTCATGTATGTCATAACGAGCAGCTCTTTTCCCTTCCCTTGTCAACTCTAAAGACAGGCATAGATAGGATTTGATGGCAAGTCATTCCTACAAGGCAAAAAAAAAAAAGAGCGGCGGCCCGAGGATCGAACTCTGTGGCACCTCCAGATTAACGAATTTGTTAGAGACCGTGAACTTACGACTTGAAGAAATTGTCGATCTATTAAATACCATTCCATAAGCATTAAGTGCAAGCCTGCTATTATAGAGCTAGATAATGTGTTTTTAAGGACTTCATAATTTAGGGAATCAGACACCTGCTATTAAAAACGTCAGTCTACCAACAAAAATTCAGATATCTGTAGTGCTCTGTAGATATCCATCTCTATATATCTTTAGATATCCATCCATGCACAAGGCAGAACCACCATGAGCAGTAATTGATGTCCCTTTCTCGGTACAACATCGCGCGCTTTCAAGTTGAAATCTGGAAGCTTACCAAAATTTACTTCTTCGCCAGACAGCCAAGATTCAGATATACCTAAAAATGTCAGATTGCGGTCAGTACCACACAGAAAGCTGCAGAAATGGTTCAAAAGTTTTTCCTTAAATTGTGAGCATTGATATGACCTCCCAGCAGTATGCCGATAATGCTATCAAGGTTGTAAGAGGTTAGAACGATGCTTATTTTACCTTCTAGAGATATTTTGAGTTTCGCGGACGTCGCAACTGTCTGACTACTTCGGTCAAAAGCAGACTCCGTGGCCTGAAAACTTTTGACTGACCATGTGCATCCAGATTCTCTCTTTTTTTTTTCATTTGCGTGCTTCACCCACAGTCCCGATAAAATTGAAGACGCAACCCCGGCTATCTCACGGAAAAATTAAGTGTTCTGTAAAAATGTATTTTTGCTCACTATCAGCTGTTTTTCTCACTCCTGTCGCTCATCGTCAGTAACGTTTCCTGAAACGCGCCATTTTGCTCACCTTGCAAGCTTACTATCCACCCTGCTTAAGGTTCCTTCTTCTGTAGGTCTGTCCTTTCCCGGGTTCACGTACTTTTTTCTTGCCGTATTTCATTTTCCTTGCTTCTTCAATGTTTCTGTTTACTTTATTTGAGGCTCTTTCTTCCTTTCTTTTCCATATTAACGTCCTTCCAGCTCTCTTCATCTTTCAGAAAGTTTTCCATCTGCCTCCCGCTCCTGAAACGATGTGGCACAGCGCTCTTTGCGCTCTTGCGTGAAGCTAAGCTCCTCAGACAAGACGGAGTACTTTTGGGCGTCGGCTGCATGAGTTCAACGGAGACAAAAAAGCTGCGCAATTTCCCCTGGGTGGCACAAGCGCCGCCCTGGGAACAAACGAATGCGGGGCAGGGGCTGCTGCCCATTGTGACATGCGAACATTCACGGCGATAGAATTCACTTCCTTCGGGAAACACGACGCTCTTCGGACAATGTGAAGGCAGAAATCTCATGCTTTTAAGGAAAATATGACAAGTCATAGCGTCTAACACATGCATGCTTTGAAACATGCCATTAGTGTTGGCGAAGTGCACTCGCAATTTTTTGAAGTGTAAAGTCACTCTCTGTGATATGAAGCGCTTTACAAATGTCATTACTTGTGTTTCCATGATTCGTTGTGAAAACGACAAGGCACATTTGCAAACAAAGTTCTCGTGGGTTTGTAACTTAATTCAGTCATCGGGAACATGCATAAGTACAACGCAACGTCGAAGTTAGTTGCGTTCGATTTCGCTGTTTCTTTTAATTTTTTTTTTATTTTGTCTTACGTCTGACGCAACTATATTCGTTAAACTAACTGCATTTGTCATTCCTCCTAGAAAGTTACGTTACCCAGGTAAAGTGAACGCTGAAAGAGAAGCGGGTGTGTTGAAGCGAGGTCATTGCAAAAAATAAATCCTGATTTGAAAAAGCATTTAATAACCCTTGCTTTCGTCGTCACGGATTACGGAACGCAATGTGACCGGCTAATACTACAGTGTATGGCAAGGTAAATTTAACAAGTGTAAGGTAACGAAGGTACACCTATTTTAATCAGGTAAAGGAAGAGCGCGACTGAGACAGGACGAAAGAACTAAACAGACACAGCGCTGACTCCCGGCAGATAATCTTTACTGCTGTCACGCAATAACCAACCAACACGTTGCACAACCAACACGTGGCACTGCAGCAGACTGACTACGTAGGACAAAAAATGAAGAATAAAAACGCGCAAAAATGCGCGAATATACCAAACAAAAGAGTCGGGCGCCCCCGGAACAGACAATTCACCCCGTAGGAAACCCTGACGTCCATGTGGATGATTTCAAAGCCCTGCAACTTGGATCAATGTTCTGCTCAGCGCTACACCCAGAAAGCCTGGAATGCTTGCCATGGGGAGGAGCACAGTGTCAAGAGCAAAGTGCGGGGCATGTCGCACGGTGCGTTGAAGATTCATTCGAATCTCTTCCTTCCACAGCGGTAATAAAAGACCTCTCGGATTTATTTATTTAGCATTTTATTTATTTCAACATACTGCTAGCCGAGCATATGAGGCCTTTGCAGGAAACGGGCACGATATACATTTAAACGAACAAGGTTCAAGTAGGCGCGGACACAAGAAATTTGAATTGAACGAGGCAGTACATACCCACCTTGGTTCGTGTTTTATAATAACGAAAATGTATACAAGTTGTATATTCAGGAAGCAAGAAATCAGACATAGAAACTACTGATAAACATCACGTGGAACAAAGGATCAAGGAAGAAAAC
Source organism: Amblyomma americanum (assembly GCF_052857255.1). Lineage (NCBI taxonomy): Eukaryota > Metazoa > Arthropoda > Arachnida > Ixodida > Ixodidae > Amblyomma > Amblyomma americanum. The sequence continues at coordinate 3,563,111 of NC_135498.1, forward strand.
AAGTAAATAAACAATTAAATCAAGGCGTCATCGTGAACAACGAAAAAAAAAGAATACCACAGCGCGGCTGCGTCCCGTTCCTAAGTATAAAGTATTGCTTGCTACGTTGGCGATGAAAGCTTCGAGTGATGCGCAATGAGACCATCGCTACGCAAGCTGTTCCACTCACGGATTGATTGAGGTACAAAGAAGTACGTGAATATGTCGTTGCGAAATCTGCATCCAGTTGAATGCTCATTGTGTCGTGTTCTGGTACTAGGTGTATTTGATTGCTGTAAGTACTTGTGTATATTTTCATGCTGCCATTAAGAAGAAGAAAAAAAAACACCAGACGCAGTAGTCTGGCTCGACTTTGTTTATTAGGAAGGCCGGCTTGCCTTAATAGTTCAGTAGGAGAGTCAAGACGGCGATATCCGTTAAAAATAAATCTAACCGCTTTCCGTGGTACACCCTCCAGTTTTTCTGTGCACTGTTTACTGAAGGGGAACCAACACACTATTGCATAATCCAGTGGGCTTCTGCCTTCAATCGCATGGGCAAGGATACGTGTCCTTTCAAAGCGGCCCACATAAGCGTCATTCGCGTGTCAGAGATACATGAGGAAAGTGTGAGAAAGCCGCTCTTCCCTTCATCACTACCCAGGAATCCCAATTTTGTAGCACCCACCCCAGCCTTCCTTCACGCTTGTACCGACAAATCACCTCCCTCGCATGCGAGGACTGCTTCATGCACTCCACCAGAGTTGACGTTCACAGCGCCAGCAACGCTCCGGCGGAGGCCATCAGTTATTAATGAGTGCTCTATCGACGCACTTCGATGAGAGGACAGGAGTTTGCTCAGCCGTGTAATGAGATAGCCGCGAACGCACTCAGTCTTTGCTGTAGGCCGAAAAGAAGACGCAGGAAAAGAACGCAGACAAGCAAAAAAAAACAAAAAAGACGCACGCTTTTATCTTCGTGTCCGGTTCACTAACCGGAGCAGCGGCAGTGCGCACCTTTAAGAGCATTTCGGGATCTGCCCAGAAGAAAGCGATCGAAGCGTGCTTCTGAGGCGAATGAACGAGCCAGAAGAATAAATTAGCACGAGCTCGATCCGGCGCAACAGCAGCGAACGGGGAGGATTGCCGAGACCGACCTATTCAAATTTCTGGTGCAAAGCAAATGCGTAATAGCAAACGCCGCAGCGCGAGGCTTAGACAGACGAAGTGGATCCAGTCGAATGCTGAGGGGTACGAGCGTTAGGCTGGGGATAAGACGTAATACAATATACCTTAACCCTTTCAGGCCCAGTGATACCAGTTGGAACCGCCAAATCATGGGCCACCAGTCTTGAATTGAGCGAGAAAGTCCTGTTGTTTTTGCAGTAGTTTCGTCATTCAGCAATTTATCTACATATATTTTAGCGGCCTTTCACATGCTGACGTATGATAATGCGTAGGAGAGAGATATAGAAACTGCGTGCGCCTTGCTATCACCATCACCTTGTGCCATGTCCTCGCTTGCACTGTGTAGAAGAAAGAAAATCATTTGCTTGTTTTTCTCTAATCACGTGGACTGGTGCAAGTAAGCCCCGCATAATTCCTCCGAAATAAATTATTTCGGCTAAACACATTTGCACGCATAAATATTTCGCAAATAGTAATGATTCCAAATGGAATCAGTGAGACCTAGAACCCTATTGTAGAATAAGCAGCACGGTCGTATTTTGGATGCTTGTGACATCTTGTGTCGGGTAAATGTTGCCTCTTTCGCAGTCTATACGTAACAATAAACTTTTTTTTGTTTGAAGAGGTTGCATACAATCAGTGCATGCACTTTTCATACGGAAAGGACGAAATTTCAAGGGCGGCGCACTAGACGTGTTGAGGTGTCGATTCATCCGATGATGAAGAAATAGCATTGATCCCACGTAGATCAGCAACAAAAACAACTCAAAGGCGAAGTATAACTCAAGAGAATTGAACCTCTATGGAATATCGTCCATCTAGCAACTTGAAAACTGCAGGACAATGCAGAACAACATGGTAGCGCAACTACACCCAAGGTTGAAATCCATGCAGCTTTCAACCTCCGAAAAGCCAACCAACTCGCCCAACAGTGGTACAAGCTATGTGTCATGTCGTTCTTGCTTATTTTTGGTAAGAACTGTGGCATTCTCTACTCCCACGGGGACTAGCGAAGTTTCAAAGAAGTTGATACCTAAAGTTTTAAGGAAATCACAAAAACTGAGAATACCTCGCTCTGCCCAAGTCCCAATGATTCTATTTGGAATCATGCAAAAATATTATAAAGAACCGCCAAAACCTTTATTATCTGTTGTTAAAGAATTATCCTCCTCCTACATATGCTAGTTTCTGGATATCAATTTTTTCTACTGAACAATTTTAACGTGGGTTGGAAATGGTTATATTTCTATTTCTTCTGCCACACCAGCCGTTAGCGCGACGTCCGGGGCAACGGCGTAGTCTGAGGAAAGGTGAAGCCGTGCGCTTTTATGACGTCAGCATAAAGTGGCGCGTGGTTTGCATCTCACGGTTCGTTAGCGGGCAGCTATTCAGTCGCTCGTTGCCGTGGCACTGAAGATGAGTCACCCGAAGCAGTGCTCGGGTAACGTCGCCACGAATGGGATCGCAGGCGACGACTGTCTGAAGATCCCGACTCGCGCACCGGCCGTCAAGCGAAGCGAGAGAGTCGACGGCGAGAGGATCCTAGCGTGTGAGATCGCGGCCGAAAAGGGCAGCTAACAGCTCCAGATTCAGAAAGGGCGCACCAGTGCAGCCAAAGCCGTAAAAGACACGTGAACCCTGTTGGTAACACTGGGGTGCTTGAGCTTAAGTACAAAGCAAACCCGTTGGCCTTTTAATGTTCCGGATAGGACAGAGTCCCAGAGAAGATGCGAATTTCAGTGGAAGCTCAAAACTTCCCATCCTCATTCATCAGTGGCAGTGCAGGGAGGAGGGGCTAAGCGACCAGGTGCCGCCGAGATTCGCGAAATCTTTGATGATGATCTTGTATTTTTTTTTATCGTTTCCAACCGCTGCCAGGCCGTCGAGTGCGAAATGTCCTGCTCTTTCGTCGTTTCTAGCTTGTCGCATTGAATGCCTCTGCACGTTCGATTGTATTATTATTCCCGTATTATACGCTTCGTACCCTATGCTCTCGTGCAGCCTTCAGTGGTTTAAATCGGAGGTCTCCTCGATTTGGCTGCACTTTCTGCACCAGTTCAGGAAGTGCGGCACTCTCGCACTCGATTTGACAGTGCAGCTAGTGCCACCTGCACTTCGGCACTCGATTTGGCCTCGTGCTGCACGAGTTCTTCTGCACTCCCGGCGAGTTCTCTTCTCGTGAAAGTAGTACAAGGTGCTTGGCGCGCTCCGTAGCAAACGGCTCCGCGGCCGCTTGTTTTGTGAGCGGCGTTGAGACCATGTTTGAGACGGCCGCGTACCCGTGAAAGACGCGGCATCTGCGCCGGGCCCTCACCTAACAGCTGAAATGACAGTGCGCACATACGTGTGTGTATGCGCGCGCGTGTGCGCGTGTCTGTGTACGCGCGTAAGCGACTGGCTGGCATGGCGCACGTACGGAAGTACGTACTGCGTATGGGTTCGCATCTTTCTGTCCAGTCTCGCACGTTGCTTACACCATTTCCCTTTTGTGTGCAATTATTATTATAGACGCAGCACGATAGAGCGCTTCCATAAGAGGCAGATTGTGAGATGTTTTATAATACGTGGGCGATCGCAACGTTTGTGGCTCGCTGCGACATCAGTACCTCCGCTTACGACAGCGACTGGGCTTGAGGTCGCTGTCAGCCCACACCTTCACTGCCAGTTAGCCTCTGACAGTCACGTCGCCGTCACCGTCCGCCGAAAGTGAACGCGATTGAGTTCAAATATAGATAAGGCAACTCTTGGCGGACAACCGCAGTCACTTTTCGATAGGACGGAAGCAGCCTGAATCACGCATATGGACTGTAAAAGATCGTCTCAAGCGGTAGTCTGAATAACCTGTCTAATTAATTGTTGCCTCTTCGAAGTACCCGTTGAATCAGTGACGGTCGACCGGCCTGCGCCCCTTTGAACAACGCAACGGAATGAACGGTGTCAAATTCTTCACCACTTTTGGAATTAACAAAGTTCATAGCCGCTCCACGAGATGTGCCACTTGGAGCAAATTTACACAGCGTTTAATTTAAACACGCGACAAACACCAACACGTACATGGCCGCAGCAGACGAAAGTTTCTGCACTTTTGCACTCGATTTGGCCGCTGCACCGAAAGCACTAGTGTCGGGCTACACTCGCGCCGCAAGAACTGGCACTACACTGACAAGGCACTTTTGTGAACTAGTGCGGAAAGTGCAGCCAAATCGAGGAGACCTCGGGCTTCACTTTGAGACTCTCTGAACCCTGTAAAAATTGAAGAGAGCCCATGTTTCTTAACAAATTTTTTTCTTAACATTTTTTCCTTGTATAATAAACTTCGGGCTATAATAATTATGCAAAGGCTAATACGAAGCTTAAGGCAATTAGGCAATTTTTTTATCATTCCCCCAGTTAACAACCTGGAATCGTTGCGAACTTTCAGGCGCAGTTTGAGGATATACGAGGGAAAGAGCAGATAAAGAAAGGAAATACCAGATGAAGGAAAACAGGTCCAGAAATTTATACTAGTGCAATTGCCAAAAAAGTCAATGAAGCACGAGGCAGAGGTATTCCGACAAAAAAATGTTACGTAACCAACCCCCGGCTCGCTGCGCAATCGCTACAGTCTTCGCCGCTTTTTTCATCTGTTCCCCCAGCTACCTGACGGCGCACTTGCTCGTCCACAGCTCGACCGCTCCCAATAGAAAGCTTCCTGGGCAGTTTTTCCTATCCATGGCCTCGCCTGACTGGCCGCTGGCTCTTAAATGTAGCCCCACGATTTCGTTTACTAAACCAAATCAAAGTACACATCCAGTCCTACCGAAGCCAAACAAGGGCTTAAAGGTCAGAGCCCGGCAGCTGGAAGCAGTAATGTACAACTCCCGTGACTGGAAGCGTGTTTCGAAACCGTGTACAGGTGCGGTCAAAATATTCCACAGCACGGTTTGATGTTTGAAATGTTCTCACGCGTTCCCTAGAAAATAAATTATGGCTTCTTGGGTTCAAGCGTGAGCGCACCAGCGGCATGTCCTAACGTAAGTGTAAAGCACTTCGTAATTTTCGTTAGGTTAGGCGTGACAAGAGTTTGGTCGCCGAAGCGACTCTAATATTTAGGAGGGTAGATGTGTAGACCAGTTGGTGAGACATCAGGAGGCTATACACCGCAGCAGACACGGGAGAGAGGGAGGTGACGACATAGGGCGGTCGCCGGGACTGTGCAGCTCAATGCATTGCAATGAACATTGCAATCAAAAGATCCAACAAGACTTTTTTTTCACATCTTTTTGACCATTGAGGAAAAATATTGCGCAAAGCAAGATGTTCAAAACTAAAAGATCGTAACATGCACGAATGTGTTCACCGTGCGGCATCATAAATGGCTAACGTGGTTGGAACTATCAGACACGAATGCACTTATTGCAGAATTCTTTGGTCCAGATTGATCTCAGAACGACTGTAGTTCTAAAGAACTAAGAAAAATCACACTAAGAAATTTGCGCAGTAATAACTATATGTTCTTCATACAATACATATTTGAATATACTCGTTAAAATTGAATCAACATTCGTACGATGAACACTATCGCAGAAATAAAAGAAAAATATGTCGAATCGCACCACACTGTAACCTAAGCCATGAACAATATATTGAGAGTTTCAAAGATGCACAAAATTTAATGGAATAGACTAAACAGGCAATTTTGCTTAATTCGGTGCAACAAGTGCCATATGGGTAATCCACGACATACCGGCATCCAGAAATATTGCGGACTATTTTACAGCAGCTACATATTGAATAGCAGTACGGTTTCAACTAGAGCAGGTAGACCAGCGTCGAAAAAAGAATGGCCTAAAAGCAGGAATGGATTACAGTAGATTGCGGGAGCAAATTCAGTTTTCGAACTATCAATCTTCATAATGTTACTGCAGTACCAGTCCATTATTTCTGTGCGTCTTCTTGAAAGTGAAGAACTTCTTGTTCAAAACATGTCGGAATATCGAACAGTCAAGACAGGTACCGCTTTAAACGAATTTATGTTGGTCGTCAACAGCACAACATGGTGAGGGAGGTCAGGCGGCATCTTTTGCAGTCGCATAGAGTGGAGATCAGTGTTTCCAGCAGGCTATGCAGAGCGCACCCAGGTGGGGGTGATTGTATGAATGAAAAATTCTTGTGGACGCCTTATGGAGCCGCGAATCGAAGCTAGCAAGTGCGGCGTGCACTTTTTTTACAAACTCGCTGCTGTGGTTCAAAAAGTGGCATAGCGTATTTGCAAATGCTACTTTCCCCTTGGGTTTCTTCAGCCTTTGTGTGTCCCGTCAGTGCGCTATACCACTTTCTTAAGCTAGAACCATCTAGCCTGCCTAAAAGTGGTTGCTGTGCTGCGTAGTATACGACTGTACGTTGCATTAGGTGGTCTTATTTCCTTTCTAGTGTGCCACTGTGGGGACGCACAAATCACCGCAATGCTTTGCAGTATCCACATGTTCATGTACAACCTTAGTCAAAAGTTCTCAGGCCAGATATTTTGCTTTTGAGAAGTATCGTGGAGTACTTAGGGCACCATTAAATTCTGAAATGTCTTGAAAGGTGAGCAAGAAAGTTCTACTTATCCTCACAAAGTTTTGTGACCTGACGAGAGGCTTAAGTTATTCCCTCTGTGGCTCGAAAGCAAACCTTTGGCCTGAAGTCTTTAAAACAAGGCTGTATGTTAACTGATACAACCTTTAAATACGACTGACAACACAAACAACACAAACAGAAGAAAAAGTTGCTATAGGATCGCGACACTCAGGGATATCAGCCATGAAAATCGGCTTTCAGGGCTGACATCGCAAAGCAATGTGATTATGTGAAAAGTTTTCAAAGCTGGTGAACAGATCTCCTTTTTTTTTGTTGCTTCTTAATCGGCCGATTCTCTGCTCAGGATGACACTCAAATTTCCGCTTAGAGCAAATTTGTAAATTTGCACGTAGTGCAGTTTTGTTCCTGACCCAATTTTTGCAAGAGAATTAAAACTACTTGATAACGATCTACCAAACCAGGCGAAATATATGATTTATGCGGGGTTAACGTCCAAAGTGACTCAGGCTGTGAGGGATGCCGTAGTGAAGGACTCCGGAAATTTCTACTACCTGGGGTTCTTTTACGTGCACTGACATCGCACAGTACACGGGCCTCTATAATTTCGCCTCCATCGAAATTCTACCGCCACAGCCGGGATCGAACCCGCCTCTTTCGGGCCAGCAGCCGAGCACCATAACCACTGAGGCACCGCGGCGGAGCGAAACATATGAGTAGTGATCTATGTAAGTGGGCCTCATTTTTCTTAGAAAATTACATCCATGGCTCGTTAAGTTCGACCTTCATGGTAAGCAACAGATCGGGTCAAGAGCCAGGCACCCACGTCAACTCTGAACCGCTACAGCACCCTAGTGGCGTGGCCGAGAGTTCTCTTCAGCCTCCAGAGCCCTTGAGCTTCAATGGACGCCGTGACTGCGTCACCATCCAGCTCCAAAGTAACACATTATAACCAGGCAGATATTTAACAGGTCTGCATGCAGCCAAAACAAGGAAATATGTAGCGCAGTTTTCCCAGGCTTTAATCAAAATTCTGGTTTTGGCTGGTAGCTCATGCTCGTAGACTTCAAACAAACAGAAACGCAGGACGGAAAAGGCGAACTTACGGCCAAATGGCGCTGTGCAGCCTAGTAGTAAGTGGGACATGTACTGCTTAAAGATGTGGAAGAAACCGCCTTTCCTCAGTTTGCCCATAAGACTAAATTTCTACTTTCTTTGAACTTACGGATCCCCTACACTGTGACGCCATCGCAAAACACACGACTTACGACAGCTTGCGCATATAGAGCGTGCACAGAGCATGTCTAGGCCACGGTGACAAAATTCGAGGTTTCGCGTGCTGCAGCTGACGAAATGTTTCGACTCTAATAAGACGGGCTCTTTTAACTAGGTCATCGGCTTTTTAGGAACTGGAAAGCCACTGCTGAAGCAAGATGATCACTCATTTAGTCAGTCTTCATATATAGAGTGAAATATATACTTATTTCCGAATGTATTGAGATCCGCGAATATTTCTTCGGTATTTCTAGTCTCGACTGCAGTTGATCTTATGAACTCTGGAAAGAAAATAATAAAAATTAACTGTTTTACGAGGAAGCTTTCTGCCAGTAGCATAGGTGACGTAGCGTTTATGAAAGCCTGACTGAAGAAGGTGCCTAGTTCCAGGATCAAAAATGTTTTAATCATTTTTGCTGCTTAAAATGTAGAAAAGTAAAATAATTAAAATAAATCAGTACAGCCAATAGCAAGGTAACGCGATAAACTCCTCGTCTGACGTGTGTGCTAAGCGCCAGAAGTACCTGGCTTGTGGACAAAAGAGATCTCCTCGAGTTCTTGCACTACTTCAGCTCCGACGCACCTGAGCGGGAAACACGAAGCAAGAAAAAGACACAAGGCAAGACAGTCAGTCCTGTCCTACGGCTTGCAAACAGCAGGAATTTATTTACACACCGGCTACACGCGGTGCCTTCTTGCGCTTGGTTGACGACGAAGCCCAACCCGCCGATCCCATTACGCACTGACTCGAATAGAAAAGGCGCTGGAGCGCTGCCGTAAACAGTAAAGCAACCCTCTTCGTCTCTCTGACTCAAAACCTCTCAAGAAGTGTTCAGGACGTAGGATGACATCTTTCTCATTGCCGCTGTATTTGGGACGCGTGATCGCTCCGGTGCACCGCGCATCGCTCCTTCGTCCACAGTAAGAAAGCAGTAAGAAAGTAAGAGACCAAGAGATCGTCTGGCTTTCGTGGATTCTTTTTAGCGCGAAAGCGCCACTTCGCTAGCAGAGCTGAAAGACCGGAGGTGTCAGGGAAGTCTCAACCTTCGACGCGGCGAAAGCCTTGCACAGCTGCTCCGGCAACGCGCGGAACCGGCACCTCCTCACCGAGCACCACCTCCGCCGCGGCTCACGCAACGCCACTACGAGAGGGTTGGGGAGAGTGTGGAACGTTTGGCGGCAGCCGCGAAGCTGCCTCTTCTCTAGGCCTGCCCGCTGCTGTTGCCGCAAGAAACGGACTCTTCGCCTGGCGCGCTCCGCCGTCCCCGCTCCCAAAGCGCGAGCGCCATCGGCGCCGGAATCGCGCCGCGCCTCTTGACATACTAGCTCTGCAGGCACTGCGCGCAAACGAGACGCAGATGTAGCAGTGGAAAGAAAAACGGAAAGAAACGCAGAACAAACGCGAGGGGGATGCTGGTTTTGTGAACAATGCGACGGCAACTCAATGTGAAATTTGTATGTAAGTAAAGTTTGACTGTCTGACCATTTGATTCGTATCATTACATAACTAACGTAACTGTGTGTAATTCAGGTAACACACACCTAATCAAGCGCTTTGGTACGTTCTACTCGGTTTAACTACGTTAAGACCCTACCATTTTGTCCTCTAAAGTGTTCTGCGGTGCACTTCACACAGTCCCGTAAAACCTGCTATATGAGCACTGTGGGTCTCACAAATTCTAGTTGTAAGCCACTGCTTGTGTTATGTTTCCTTTTTTGTCGGCCGTGTCTCTCTTACTGTGTTCAGTACGAAATGGTGCCATCGTACCTAATCTATTTTTCTTTTCTACGTTTTCATCTCCGCAGCGATAGCTAGCATCCTGCATTCGTTGGAAATCATTCTTTAGTGGCTCTTGAATATTTGGAGGTCATCGACCTGCAGCGGCGTAAAACTGGCGGAATCCATCTTTATACTTAAAAAATACCGTTTTTTTCAATTGCCCCCGATCAACCTGGTAAAGCTAATTGCGACTTAGGTGCGCTAGCGCTGCTGCCTGTCTTTTTCTTTCTTTATTTTTGTTTACCCTTTTTAAGCTTGAAAATTTGCGTTGCACCCAAATATTCTTAGAATCATTCCTCGGCTTTCCTTATTGAGACAAGCCGCCAGAGCTGCTCGTTGCGATTCGAGTCGTCGCTCCGTCTGTTCGGCGGTCTCTGAAGCCACTTGTGCGCTCCTCTCAACTGCACGTTCCTCCGGCGACTTCGTCACTCACCTCTTCTCTCCCTCGCTTTTAATCGGTTCCCGCATCCCGCGCGGGTCGTTCGGCTTCACAATCTGTTTAAGGACCCGCTTCATCCATGATGTACCGTTTGCTGCACTGCACGTTCCTCCGGCGACTTCATTCCCTGACTCTTGTTTCTGGCATCTGATGTGCACGCAACCGTGCTTCTCGCTCTACATCTTCACACTCTCTCCCACTCGGCCGCAGCTGGCGCAACACCCCCCTCCGAATGGCTGCAGCTGGCGCAGCGCTTCTCCAAGTTTGCCCAAGCTAATGCGAGTTACTCCGAGGCTTCACCCGCAGACAGGAAGGCTTTTTCACTAGTGAGATATTTAGTGCTAGCACACTAAAATAAATCGCGGGCTGCCCGGAAGCACTTGGTTTATTGCCCAGATGGCAAATTCTACCTCTTAATTGTTCCCCAAACTGCGAAATGTAATTATTATCTTTGCAATTTCGGGCATAAACAGCAACACAAAGCATAACCCATATGCCACCCCCCCCCCCCCTCAGGCGTTTCTACGCCTTCGAAGAGCTTACACGTGTTGCATAAAAAAATACAAAAATTTGCAATTGTTACCTCACGCACCAGTTCTCCCTCTCTTGATTGCACGAAATGTAGAGAAACCAATGGCGCCCCTTTCATTCGGCGCCACACGTTCGGTGAAGGAAAAAGCGATGCATCCGAGGTTATATTAGTTGAACATTCTTTTTCACGTTTCTTCTCTTTCAGTATCAAAACAACATGGAGGTAAATATGAGTTCATTTTTCGTAATGTATTTAACCTCTACAAGGCTGATATAAACTTCATTTAGCCTCTCGTACAAGTCGGCCATTCGACCGCGCACGGAGAATTCTCGCAACCGTTCATAGATTTCAACGGGGAATTAAACTTTTACCGAGACTTTAAAACAACCAAGTTTCCCGGCTTTCATTTCCCCTTTGAACGCCCGTGTCTACTTCCGCCAGCGCAAACAAATTTAGTGCCAGTACTCGATTCTGCTCATCAGCGAGTCAGTTAGCACGTCGCACAGTAAATGTAAATGGTATTTCAGAGCAGATCAGTCGAAATTTACCGTGAGCCTCTTCTTTATTTACGTCCAAGCACAGCGCTGGTCTACAAGTACCTCGAAGGCCCACTTTCATTAGGATTAGCGTTTGCACCGTCTATATTCGGAGCACGATATTTTAACTCCCTTCTTTCTGTGCGCCTCTCGTTTCCTCAAACATTATGTGCCCTTAATTCAGGCTTTGTATTTTATTTTTGTGCAGACTTCCAAATGCGGAGTGGTTAAAAAATGCCGCAAAAAAAGGTGCTCCATGATCTAAATTGTCAACAGTTGGCCTCATTATAAAATAGCTGCTGTATAAATGTTGATCTTTCGCTACAAAGACGAAACTACTTGCGCTACCAAGGCGAAAAAAAGACGAAGGAAGAAATAAAGCAATGTACATTTTCCTAACCTGTTTTAAACTGCCGTTGGCATGCATGAATGAATATTGTGATACTGCGCATGTCACGCACAGATTAGGCCAGCTGTAGACAGTAGTCGGAGGGCGCCGAAAAAACGTTTAAAAAAAAAAGCAGTTTTCTTTCACGTTTTCTTTTTCCTGGGGCATGGAAAGTTGGCAAAGCATCGAACACGGTCTAGCAGCCCTTAACACTGAAAGTGTGACGGCTGGCTGTGTAAAAAAATTCTAAAAAGTGCGCGTCGGGATTAATAATGTTGTCACATAGGTAGAAATCCGGGCGGGCGCATCAAAAACGAAGCCCGAAGAATTAAGCACAGCAGCAGCGTTCAGCAAGAATGGCCGAAGATTCACGGGCCGGCGCACTTCATCCTCTGAAGTCTTCGTTGTCCTCTTCAGCGCTGGCGGCATTAGCCCCCCAGTTCGGGAATTATCCACTCGATGCTAAAAAGAAGTTGCAGTAACACAATGTCATTGCGCCATAGCGGGGTAAGGTTAGAGGCAGACAACGTGGACCACCTCGGAGTGCTTGCGTCATCAAGGTTCTGGTGTTTCGTAAGGAATAATCTCATAATTGAACTCACCGACACGACGAAGAACTCTATGCATGGACCGGAATAACGGAACAGGAGCTTTTCGCTCAGCCAACGGCGTCGGATTGAGCACCGAACCCAGACAAGGTCGCCTGCCAGAAATTCAGCACATCGTAAGCACAGGCTGTAGCGACGTGCATCCCGATCTTGTTGGCCTTGGATTCGCACCCTTGGCGGGCTTCTATGGCACGGTGTAGAAAAGAGGCGACGTCGTCATGTCAGGGAGTCGTCTAAATGGCACCGAGCGTTGCCGCCACCGTGCGTCAGTGAACTAGCGTGAACGGTGTCACGGTGGTCCTTTCTTGGACGGTTGTATTGTGTGTGAACGTGACATGAGGTAGGAATTCGTCCCACGTTCTATGCCCCACAGCCACGTACGTCGACAGCATGTCTACAAGTGTCTTGTGTAGACGTTCCGCTTGTCTGGGGATGGTAGGCGCGCTTCCTTCGGTGAAGAAACAAAGATTCAAATTATATGCAAAATACTGCACGGTGGATTAAATATAAATAGGAACAAGTACCTACAGGTAGCAACCTGCTAAACTTAATTGCCGACTAAGCCATCATATAATAATACCCCCTTACTTCGCATGCACTGGCGCCTTTTGTTGTATCTTCTTTCCTGATGTAATACAGCTGTGGAATGAAGTGCCTCCTCATGTTGTAGGCCGCCGCGGTGGTTCAGTGGTTGTCGCACTCGGCTGCTGACCCGAAAAGTGCGAGTTCGATCCCAGCCGTGGTGGTCGTATTTTGATCGAGGCGAAATTCTAGAGGCCCGTGTACTGTGCGGTCTCAGTGCACGTTAAAGAACCCCAGTTGGACGAAATTTCCGGAGTCCTTCATTACGGCGTCTCTCATATCCTGAGTCGCTTTGGGACGCTAAACACCCATAAACCATAAACCACAAACTTCTGCTCATTTCTGTGCCTGGAGTCACGCGTAATTAAGGCGCAAATTTATGATGTATGCTATTAGCTCTAAGTAACTCGCTAGACATCATTCTGCAACCTCACAAAAGTAGGCTCACTAGTCTGCCTGTTTGACCACCCGACACTGTACACGAAGAGTAAATTCTCCCGAACGTTCGCAGTCATTAGTGGAAAAGCGGACGCAATCCAGGGAATGGCTCAGGCGTGTGCGCGGCTCTCCAAAGTCTCTTCATGGCGTCGGTTCTAATCGTGGCTGCGGTTCTCTCGGGCGCAGCCAAAGGAAAGCCCAGCGCACTACGCCAACTATTTTCCTCCCTCCGGGAGCGGCGTTTAATTTACGACTGCCGGCAAAGAGAAGGCCCGCGAGCGACAAGCGGGAGGAAAAACTCTGGGATTGAGACCAAAGTTCAGGAATTATTTTGTTGGAAGGAAACCGAAGAAAGTTTAAGGCTGGAATGCACTCTTAACCTAGGTGGCGGCGGGAGGAATTTCGCTTCACAGAAACTTCGCAACCAGACAAAAGCTTCAGTGAAGGTCTGAGGCCTAAGAAATGGTACGAGCGATGGGGAGGGGGAGGGGCGGGCGTGCCAGCTGCATAATACTGAAGAAATACTGGATTATTTTTCACTGTTTTACGCTCTTTTAGGGGAAGAGCTGTCATGATTGCATGAAGACGGAGCAATATCGGACACCTCTTGAGGACGGGAACCGACAAGGAGAATTGGCCGTCTGCGGGAAGCCACGTGCAGAGAGAATAGAAAAACAGAATGCTTCACTGCATGTAAATGAGGATTTAGGCTGCCAACCGATAACAAACCTTGACTGCGTGCTGCACACAGCTGAAAATAACGTTCAATGTAAGCTGCTTGAGTGAGTGTCTCGCCGAATAAACCATCATACATTCCTTATCCACACATACAGGCACGCAGCATTTCCATATATACGAGTGCAGGCGGACACGTTCAACGTGAACGAAAGGCACGCACATGTAACGCCTCAGGCGAGACTGGCACCCAATGCTGGCAATCAGCATGCGCTGTGTGCAATCTAAATTTGCTGGAACGATCATCTGCTTTCGTTTCTTTCCTGTCATGCATTTATTCTCTTTTTTTTCTGTTCAACCGGTCGACCATCCCGAACACAACACCATTGTATTATTGGATGCACAAACACACATGCCAAGAGCTTTTCAAAAGGAATTGTGTTAAGGCCATGGTGTACATTCCGGTTAACGCTATACGAAAAAAAAAAAACACTGATAGCCGATCATGAAATCTGTTCCGACAAATCTGCGTTAGCTGGTTCGCTTTTACCTTAAAGTTTTGTTAGTTTTGTTCTCTTGTGCATTTGTGGTTAGTTGTGTGTTCTGTTAAGTTCCTGCAGCGCAGCCACTACCTTGCTACGTTGTAAAAAATCTCCGTAAAAAGACCGCACCTCTAAGTAAACAAACGCGTGCAATAACCATCATGATGTAAAAAAGAGATGAGTTTTTTTCTTTTCCCTGCCATTGGGATGGCAAAGTTGGGTGATTTTCGCCCTAAGATGGGGCTCTCCTCCGCTTACTCCTTCGCTGTGCTCCCAGCTTCGGCTTCAGACCACGCACCAAGGCATTTCGAGAAATAGTACTTTTACTGCTAACGCAGTTAGCGCATCGGACGTAATTCTGCTAAGAAACAACTCTTCGAACATGCTGCTCTTTTTTAACTTCTAAATTGCGTCCATTTCCACCCTTCGCTTACAGTCTCTTTTGAAAATTGGCTATTGGAACATGCTTTGGCCCTGGGTCACAGAAAAAAATACACTATTCTAGGCTATGCTGAGCAATCCTCTTAATAGAACAAAAGCTAGCGTTCCTGTATATGCTTCCATAGGGGGCAGAATTGCCCGCCATTATGTTCCAAGTTCTGCGGGAAAGCGCTCCTCGCGTGGCAGGAGCCATGATGGGGGCATCGCCGGCGGTGTTCGGTAGTTCGCGTGCTTTTTCTTAGGCCGCAAATTAAGGTGGATCAGAAGTAACCCATTTTCCTTGTACTGCCATAACCACTGATTCAACAGTCCAGCATTCTTTCTAATAAAGACTTAACACCGAAAACTAAAACATCACATAAATCGTCCTAAAATCTTCGGTGATTTAACCAACGTTTTGCTGCGTCATGGCATGAACGAGACGCCTTAATTAATCGTAACAAAGTACATGATCTGCTAAGTGTAGACACTCACCACAGGGTCTACTGCGCTTGCCGCTAGTGACGGCGCTAGTACGAGAACACGCGGGCAGATGGCGCCACATGAAATCTGCGCATGCGCAGCAGCGCTGTACGTGCGGAGTCGGCTGCACCGTAAAGAATTGAAACATTGCACGTCAGCGGGATCATTTATTTATTTATTTATTTATTTATTTATTTATTTACAATACTGCCAGTCCCATCAGGGACCATAGCAGGTGGGCGAACAAAAATGGCAAACATGATAAAAATTTGAGCCGTGCACTTTGGAATACAAATCAAACACACGTGAACAGAAAGAAACAAGAAAAATACAAGAAAAGGTAAACATTAGCAAGGAAAAAGAAAAATACATGTCTAGGAGTCGGGTAGACCATTGCCATAAGGAATTCAATTAGAGCACATGGGAACACAGCAGCGGAAAAAATAAGACTTTCTTCACAATTAATTAACAATCTAATGAAGTGATGAGAGGCGGTTGAGTATGTCAGTGAAACTGCTTTATTCGTTAATTGATAATGATTCTATCCGTGTCGTGAACTGAGATAATGTGGTTGCAGTTATGATTGAGGGATCAAGGCGATTCCATTCTCTGATCACGAGGGGAAAGTACGAATACATGAACGTGTCGTTATGGCATGAGTATTCTGTTATCGCGGCTGCGTGTTTATGCCTCGACGGGCGTGATTGCGAGAAAGATATGTATTTTGATACGTCTATCTTGTAGTAGTTGTGCATCAGGTGAAATAAAAATTTTAGTCGTGCTTGTTGCGCTCTTGATGATAGCGTCTCTAAACCCGAAATAGCCGCGAGGTTAGTTGGTGAATCTGTGCGCTTATATTTGTTGTGTATAAACCGCAATGCTTTACGCTGTACTTTTTCTAGTTTTGTTACATTAGTCACTGAATGGGGGAACCAAACTGTGTTAGCGTATTCTAAAACTGGTCGAACGAAAGTAGTATATGCGAGAAGCTTTGTCGATGTGGGTGCAAGGCGCAGACATCTTCGAAGAAAAAATAGTTTGCGTAATGCTTTCGAGGTTATGCTAGCAATGTGCGCGTCCCATCTGAGGTCAGAAGTTAGTGTGATGCCTAAGTACTTATGCTGGTGAACTTTCGTCAGTATTCTGCCATTAACAAAGTACGGAAAATCATAAGGTTGCCTTTTTCTTGTTACCGTCATGCAAACAGATTTAGTCGTGTTTACCGTCATTTGCCATGTTTTGCACCATTCGGTTATTTTGTTCAATGAATCGCTGAGTGAAATGTGGTCTTCGTAGCTGTTAATTGTTTTATAGATAATGCAGTCATCGGCGAAGAGTTTGATGTTAGAATCGATATTGTTGGTTATGTCGTTGATGAAAATTAAAAATAACAGTGGCCCCAACACGGATCCTTGAGGTACACCTGATATGACGGGTACTTTCGCAGATTCCATGTTCTGAAACAGTACGAATTGTGTCCGGTTTGATAAGTAATCTGAAATCCAATCTAAAATTTCCCCATCCCCGATGGCACCCCGTAACTTTGCTATTAATTTGTTGTGGCAGACGCGATCGAATGCTTTAGAAAAGTCCAATAATATAATGTCAGTCTGGCTACAGTTATTGATGGCGAATGCAAGGTCATGCACAACCTCTGTAAGCTGTGTGACGGTTGATAGCCCATGACGGAATCCATGTTGGTTTGGAGATAACAGATTGTGTGTATCAAGGAAGTTTGTTAGGTGTTGAAGGATGATATGCTCGAGCATCTTGCAAGCCGTGCTGGTGAGAGATATTGGTCTATAGTTCGATGGTAATGTGGTGTCTCCTGTTTTGTGTATTGGTATAATCTTTGCCTTCTTACAGTCGTCCGGTAAAGTTGATGACTCGAGAGATTTACAAAATATTAGACCCAAGTATCTGCTGCACCATTCTGCGTATCGTTTCAAGAAATCGTTTGGGATATTGTCTGGTCCGGGTGATTTTTTAGGGTCAAGCGTGAGTAATAGATTAAAAATGCCGGCATCTGATATGATTAAAGGGTCAATGCGTGATGTTTGATTGCCGTAAAAGTCTGGGAGATTACCGTCATCTTTTGTGAAACTTGAGTGAAAAAACGTGTTGTACGCATTAGCATTGTTAGCTCTATCTTCTGGAGACAAGTCGGATAACGGGTTCTTAGTTGGACGGAAATGGTTCCAAAATCTATGCGGGTTGTTTGTCAGAAAGTTAGGCAGTGTTACATTAAAGTAGTGTTTCTTGGCCCGTTTGCCTATCTCTCTGAACTTCGCGATTGCGCACGCTAGTCTTGTAGTTTTAGAAGGACATGAACCATGATTTTTGATAGAAATACGCAACCTTTTCACATGACGTTTAGCGTGGATAACATCCCTTGTTACCCATGGACTGTTTCTTTGTGGACGCTTAGTTTTTAGTGGAACATGATTAGTTATGCAGTGTGAAACCATAGTCTTAAAATGAAGCCAAACCCTGTTAATATTGATTGAGGGGTCGGAGACCATTTCACTGAATGCTTCAAATTCATGTGCGAGGTAGGTTAATATGCTGGCATTATCAGCCTTATCGAAGTTCAGTGTTGTCTTTACATCGGATCGTTTTTGTATTGAGCAGTCTAGAGGTAACAAACATAATGGTATGTTATGATCAGAGATGCCTTCGATGATTTCTGTCTGCGCTTGGTGTACTGGAAAGTGATCACTGATTAGTATAAGATCGAGTATATTGTTTGCTGATCCTTGCTTGCGCGTTGGTTCTAGGATAATTTGGTGGAGATTAAAGGAGAGCATTAAGTCAAAAAAAGCTTCTGAAGATGATGATGTGTGTTGCATAGTTATCCAGTCCACGTCCGGAAGGTTAAAGTCACCCATGAGAATGATTCTAGTGCTGCAAGCATATTGTTGAAGGAAGTCATGAATGACAGAAATGCACTCATCTCCTGAAGAGGGACTCCTATACAAACAGCCTACACAGACAGTAGTATTGTTGCAGAGAAGTCTGCAGAATACGCTTTCAGCACCCGACACATCTGGGAGCATAACAAACGGCAGGGTTTTCTTTATCAAAAGAGCCACACCACCGCCACGGGAGTCTCGGTCTTTCCGAATGACTGAGTAGTTGGGTGGTGCGATTTCATGACTCGAAATTTCTGGTGAAAGCCAAGTCTCCGTGACGGCGACAATATCAGGTTCCCGATCAATTAATAAGTTTTCTAAAGATTCTACTTTGTTTACTATGCTCCTTGCGTTTACATTTATGATGGTCAGTGCTTTAATCGTGCTCTTCCCCGTGTCGTTGGTGGGCTCCTTTTTTCGACTGTCTCCTCCTGCTCTTCGTTTTTTTTCAGCGGAACTTTGTCGTTCGTTTCATGATCCCAAACAAAGGCGCAGCTGTTTATAAATAATTTGTCGAAGGCAAGCGAAACTTTGTCCCCTTTTTGTCGATTTTCTTTGGCACTGTTCCACAGTTTTTTTCTGATTTCTCGAATTCTCGGAGAGAAATCTTCCCCAATGGCATATTTTGTGTCTTTAAGTTTAAAACCTTGCTTCAGTATTGCTGACTTGTTACGGGCATCCAGGAGTTTAAAAATTACCGGTCTATTCTTATTAGCCTGCGGCCTGCCTAACCGGTGAATACGTTCAAAGGCAACTGGATCGAGCTTTAGGGTATCTTGAATGATACTTTTGTTGACAGCCTGCTCCAGAGTTTCGGTTGATTCTTCTTCATCTTCTGGTAGTCCATAAACAATTAAGTTTGATCTCCTGCTTCTGTTCTCAAGATCATCTATCTTTTTTTCCAGTGATTCTATTACGTGATTCATGCGAGAAATCTCAGTTTGACAAGACTGCACTTTAGTTTCTAGAAGTGTTATGGCATCTAACTTGTTTTCGATGTCTGTCAGCCGTTTTTCCTTTATTTCTTTAATATCTTCCGCAATATCCTTCAGTTGTTTAGCGATTTGTGCCATTTCAGGGCCGGGATTTGTTTCGACGTCCCCTGATAACAGGAGGAGTTTGCACAGGAATACAGCAACATCAAACACTTCAAGACACAGCTGCGGGCACGGCAGCACTACCAAGAAACGGTCGCTAGAGCGGAAGCATTTGCCAAAATGCCTGCTCACCTGCACAATGAAGACGAAAGGATTAGCGCACCGCATGCTAGTAGTGCCGCCGAGCCCACTGCCGATGCAATTCCTGGGAAGGGTACATGTAGCCCATTCATGTGGTGGCGCTCCCAGCAGATCATGCGTAGAAAGGTGCTCGCACGTTGCTGCTCCCGGATAATGTGGTCGAAGAAATTCCGCTGACGTCAGGGAATCGCACGCATGGAAACGAGTTCCGTTCACCGGCGAGGTCACCCAGGCTATCTCGGTAGGTTCGATGCCGCTGGCAGTACCGTGAAGAATCAGTCCAAGGGCGAGCTGCACAATGAAGACGAAAGGATTAGCGCACCGCATGCTAGTAGTGCCGCCGAGCCCACTGCCGATGCAATTCCTGGGAAGGGTATATGTAGCCCATTCATGTGGTGGCGCTCCCAGCAGATCATGCGTAGAAAGGTGCTCGCACGTTGCTGCTCCCGGATAATGTGGTCGAAGAAATTCCGCTGACGTCAGGGAATCGCACGCATGGAAACGAGTTCCGTTCACCGGCGAGGTCACCCAGGCTATCTCGGTAGGTTCGATGCCGCTGGCAGTACCGTGAAGAATCAGTCCAAGGGCGAGCTGCACAATGAAGACGAAAGGATTAGCGCACCGCATGCTAGTAGTGCCGCCGAGCCCACTCCGCTCTGGGCTTTTAACCTTTCAAGTTTTAACCGAGAAGATGACGCATGTGTAGTGTGCGGCAAATCTGTACAAATGATTGAAAATCTTTTACTAGAATGAGATGGTATCTATCCCACATTCGATGTCGATACGAGTGCACTCATTCTCCATGAATATAAGCGCCTGGTTTCCGTAGCATTGCGAGTGCTGCAGATCTGGAGCACCTTGTCTGCGCTTGTAACTTCTAGCACGCTCGCTGCACGGCACGGACATGAAAGGACTCGGAAGTAAAGCAAGAGGGCAATGTCAACGAAGGGGGCTACAGGGTCCCATTAGGGTTGTATTATTTTATATATAATGTGATTCTAAATGGTCGTTGGTGCCTCTGTATAACCTTGGGAATTTTCGCTCAAGATTGCTGAAACAGCAAGAGGGTACCGCCGCCCGCACACTGAATACCAACTCTGAAGCACGTGGCTTTCAATGAATTTAGTGCCCCTGGGCGTCGGCCGCTGGGCCTGAGACCACGCTACAGGGTGGCAGCGGGGCACCAGCTATCGCCAGCCTGGTCTCAGTCGCAGCGGCCAGCGCTCAGGCGACCAATGTCAGCGCAAGCAACACGCTCGACCGTGCGGACGGCGGTACATGTACGGTCAAAACAGGTCATTGTCTAAAGCCTCCGTGCGCTTAAACCAGCGTTTAAGAGATGCTCACGGTGTCGTCCATGGGTTATTACCACTACAAAAGCGACGCTGCAACGGGGAATTGAAGTTCCAGCTAGGGTCAGGCTGAGACGTGAGCTTAAATGCAGGCAAATGTCCTTAATACAGGCATCCATTTTGCGCACTGCGTCTGCTCTCAACGACGTATGCATCCAACTGGAAGGTCGCAGCGGGAACTTGTGCGTAAAATTGTCCTCAGGGTATTCATTGCAGGAGAAATCGGCATGTAGCGTTGGAAAGAACTCGTCTAAAGGTTTTCAACAACATGTGATTCGTCAGTCCCCCACTGTTGTGTCATCACTTCGCTTCCTTCACACTGCAGGTACACATTCTTAATAGTGCGGGAGGCGCAGAAATCGCCGCAGTTTCTCCCCTTTCTCACTCTGCGCTGCGTTTCTCTCGCCGCTGCTGCCAGCTCCGGCACTTGAGTGCACGCACGCGTTCCACCTAGATTAATGTACATCGATGCCAACCAGTGACACTGAGCGATTTATAGAAAAACAACAAGCTCCTGCTGACCGCGAGAACGGAGGGCGACTTTGTAATTTTGCCAAAAAATGTACGCAGATGCAAGCACCTGAAGCTTTCCGGTTTTGCTTCGACTACTGTTATGAAGTGTCCGGGGTAAAAAGTGAAGCAGAAAATTTATGCCAACGGTTCTACCTGTATAAGCTGACCCGTTCTATAAGATTCAGGAAAAAAATGTGCCTTAAAATGTCATAAAGTCAGCGCAGGTCTCCTCCTTGTTCTTGTGCGCCGTCTGCCAGCACTGCTCATCACTGGATGCCTGAGAGCAAGCGGCTATATCTCAGCAACATATTTAACTTTTGCTTAAATGGGCCTGCATAGAAGAGTTGTGCAGGAAGCACCAACCGTGATATGCACTCCTTCGTTGGTTGTCGTCATATATTGAATGCGATTTCTGCGTCTGCTTCTCATCAGAAAGGCGAATTTTGGTTTACATATGTATAACATGAATAAACGCTTCTGGTGTTTACGAATTTTTGACTTAAATCCACCATAAAACATTTTTGTTTCTTTGTTTAGTGGTTAAGAGTTCGCTCAGTAATCTGCTGCAATTTACTCCTTGCAATATCGATGCTACCTTGAAATCTTGCCGCCGATGTTGTCATTAACTTTGTATATCGATTTCGTTTCTAGCTATGTACTCGATTTTCAACTTCTTTTTTCACGAGAAGGTTTTTAATGTTCACCTCTGACTCGAGTAAATATTGTTTGTATCATTCTTTAACAGCGCCGTCTTAATTAATATATAATAAATAAAAATCAAACAAGAACACGGCAACTAACCTTAGACAAATCGGAAGACCGGAGATGATGTGAGCTGCCCAGCAGGACGATTTCCCGTTCGATCCCCATACTTTACCTTAACTGCCGAGAAAGCGCCTGCAGAGTCAATTTCATTTTTTGCTTCCAATGCATCTGCCCACCCCCCCCCCCCCCCCCCAAGAAAAAAAAATGCCAACAAGGCTTGTGTAAGGGGCATTTTTTCTTTTTGTGCAGAGCGGGAAGCCGCTTGGAAGCGTGAGGACAGCACTTCCCGGCTCTATTAAGATAGATCGAGGATACGCTTAAACTTGAGAGCAGCCTACACCAGAAGCGAGTTTGGTGAACTTTCTTGAGAGCGTCTTATTATGTAAGCCTTGTTTCTTGCATTTATTCAGAATTTTCTTCTACTTTCTTCTCCACCTCAAAGTTTTTCCAGAAATGTGTGTGTTACAGCGCTGCGAAACCTAAAAACGTTTTCAGTGCCAACGGGCTCCCTGAGAGGGAGCCCGTTTTTCAAGAGAATATTCTGTCTTCATTGAGTGGTGAGCCAACGCAGCTCTGAGTGCACATGCAGAAAACTTGCGCGCTGAAAAACCCTACACTTCTGTTTTCGCCCCAACTGCGGCCAGCTGAGAAAATTTGCTGGCACGGAGAATAAAATAGCAAAGACTTACCTGAAGCAAACTCGGCCAAGCATTTCAGTAAACCTCCTGTCATTCCAGGCTCAACAAGTAAAATAGTGCATTACAGTGTATATGGGAGGAAGCGGAACCCTTTTAGCAAGACACGAAGTTTAGAAAAGCATTGGCTTGGATTATATTTGCTCATTTCATCAGGAATTTCGTATTGTCCTTCTGTGTACACATCCTTTTTGATCGTGCTGGGTACGCCTGACCCTAACCTCGAGTAATTCTAAGGTAGGTTTCCTTCCGGTATCTCTTTCTGCAGAAATGAGCCCTAGGCCAGTTCTCCACCCTGCATCTTTATTTAATGCATTATTTTATTTTTCTCAGTGTAACACACCTATCCGGCTTGTTGAACGGTCCGAATAAGAACTCACGCGTTCACTTTTTTTATTGACGCTGCTTAAAAGCCCAGGGACGCCCATGAAACCCGTGTGAATTAGCCGCAGGACTATAACACCCCTCCCCTGTCCAAGCTTTTCTGCGCTGCCCTCAAGTTTCACTCCTCTCTTCTTTCCTCCTTGGTAAATGTCTAAACAGACTGGCAAATAAATTTTTTTATAAACATTTATGCACTTAAAGCGCCACAGAAATAAATAATTTACAGCGTAATGGAGGTGTTCGGAAACCAACCAGTTTTCTTTCTCCAAAGCGGGCAAATTATGGATGCATGATCCAAATCGTCCTTAATGGCTATATCGCCTCTTAATGACTAACCAGCACTAATTTCCTTCGTTCCTCTTCAGCTCGTGAAGTCAAGTAAAGAAAACCGGAAGAAGGACGCATTCTGGCCCTTCTTTAATGTAAAGGCACTCGATACCAAGAAAATGGAGTGCGCCCACGGCCCGAAAATGCCTGCTTTTTTAGATACACGGGGATGAGTTGTGTGCCCCACTCATCTTTTTTTTCACCTTTTTTTTTGCACAGTCCTCGCGCGCATATGTGGTTCTTGCTACCCCTCTTGATTTTTGTCCTTATATTCATTCGCATTCGCTGTGAATAAACAGTTGGAAGTTGCGCCTGTCCCGTCTCGCTTGCTATGTCTTGTCCTTTTGGGCGCTACAACCCTTTTCTGGGAACATGCACCAACTAGCCCCAAAACAAGTATTACCCAGAAGGCCAACACCGGCTCATCATTGTCCTCAGTTTCTTGCCATGGTTGACTTCCTCGTTTCATTATGTTACTAGCCACGAACCTCGTAGTTATAACGTGCCATTGCGTCAAAGCAAGTCCAGTGACGTACGGTGAAAAACAACCGAAGCCACTTAAATAGCACGCCAAATGGTTCCTATCCCCTTCCCTAGACTGACGCCGAATGTCTCTGGTGGGTGCGCGTATATATCTATGCGTGTCCATTCCTTTACGTTTGAGCCTGTTCGTGTGGAGTATCATTGTTTGTGACGTAGGGTATGCCTCCATTGTATAAAATATAAAGTGAGTGGTCTGTATTATAGTATTTATGGCGATGAGCTTATAACGTCATTGCCGTGCGCATTACCCGAAACCAAACGAGGGTACCGTACTTTGTACTGAAAAAAGTACCACAACTTTTACCGAACATGTCACGTTGTGCTCATTGCTGGCACGCAATGAAGAACAATCTCCGAGCGTTTTAGTGGCAAAACTGCCGGTCCACATCCAAGTTCGATTCCCGATTTTAGAGCGTGCTTTTTATTTATTACCTTGTTTTGCGCGTAGTACGCATGTTTTCCGCGCGCAGGTATAGTTAGTGTACGGCCATGTCTAAAACAGCCCAAGGACGGGATACAAGGAAGCAGACACCACGGTGAACCGGTTTTATCCTGTCCCGTCCTTTGCGCTATTTCAGATATAAACGTTAACCAATACGCCAAAATCACAACACTTATGTAGTGTACAGTGTTCACCTGCAGGACTCCTGCCCTTCAGTTATGTCTCATTGTGAATGGTTCTCTGTCCGTGCGATATTCCAGTCGCTAAAGACAGCTTTTAAAGCGAAAGCTTTACTACTCCAGCCAGTGAGCCATTTCGGCTCGTCGCGCACTTCAGCAGTATGCGCGTGGCCTGACCTTGAGCCGCCATTGCCTAGCAACGCCGCAGCCGCGCTGCAACAGATGGCGCCGCCGTCGACGCCGCTGCCGTCGCCGTCCACCAGATGTGCTCCGCTGGGGTAGAGGGAGAGGAGGTGTCACCTCGCGGGGTGTGTATATATCGCTAAAGTGACGCAACAACGACAGAACGAAGCGAGGAAAAGACAACGCGCTCAAGAGACGCCAGAAGAGCGCGCCGCACGACTCGAGAAGCGTTGTAACGAAGATGCGGCTAAAAGAAGTCGTGCCACGTCCCGGAGTGACTCTTCAACTGCGGTAGAGACCGGTTTGAGTTCTCGAGAGCGTCGGAATGAGACGCTGCGTAGATGACGTGCCGAGGAAACGAAGCTTTCGCAATTCAACTAGGGTTAACCAGAGATAAACCACAGCCAATCTTTTCCTTTAATGGCTCATACTCGCGGCCATAGATCTGTCCGACGTCCGTTAAATCCAGCAACTCGATCAGAAAAAGAAGGCTTTGTGCACGGTGGGATTCGAACCACCATCCTTCCGTTCCGCAGCCGAGAGTGCTAACGATCGAGTACCCTACTCTGTGCCAACGCATATGTAGTTCTCCTTGTCTGGGACGCTGGAGAGTGTTTGCGGAAAGGCGTCCAATGAGACGGATGCCTTCCAAACGCCCTCCAGTGTCTCTAGTATTTAAGATTAACAAACAATTATATACTTGATCAACATCGTAACCTTATATCAGTGACACAAACAGCAACATCGCGATAAAGGCTTTCGCCTCACCGCACTCTAGGTCAACAAAGTGCCCCCCTGAATGTTTTCCTTAATAAAATGCGCTCGTTTGCTGACCGCTTCCTCCGCATGCCGCATCTAGCAAACGACCCCTACTGCCATGCTTGTGCAAAAACACGTCCTGGCACAAAAGTGAGTGGGTAGCGTCGATCGACTTTCAGATTTGTACGGAAAGCGCCTCTGAGACAGCCAAGCAAAGTGGCTGCAAACAGCCGATAGCGAAATGAGACACGCGTGTCGGCTGGTGCATGACTTTACCGAAGGATGAAGTGTCTGCATGTGCTTGCGATATTTATTTAGTTGGCGGACCTCGTTAGGGGCACGCACGCCCAGTGAGTCGGTTTTATCCACTGCCCGCACTGGGAGCAAGCAGTCTGGCCACATGAACGAATGGCCGGGCGACGAGCAATTTTATGCCATGCCAGTCGTGCTGCAATACTGCTGTGCACGAGTAGTGCTGCAACATTCTTTGCAGCACTAGTGGTGTAGGTGCGGTCGTGTTACTAAACGAGAGAGCGAGTTGCTAAAGCGTCATATTGCGAAACAGTCTGAAGCTTAGCAACACGTGACTGACTGCCCTTGAGGCCATGGCACTCATCAAAACTGCCGCGGCTATGGCCTTCTGCTCCTGCGATTGCCAGCCAGCCGCAAAGGCCGCATTTCAGTCGAAGTGAGAAGCAAAACGTCCTAGCACTGCAATTTTGGTGGTGTTTTAAAATTGCCCTGAAGGCAAATTTCTTCCGGCGGTACCCACTCCACATAGCCACTGCACGAGAGTGTTCTGGTTAAAAGTGCAGCCTTCGCGCGTAAAAATACATCAGCGAAATGGGATGAAATTTGTATAATGCAACCAATCTAAAGGCCTAACAAAATTATTAGCAAACTGCAAAGCTAGCCCATGTAGAGCGAAATTTCAATGAGCGAATTGAAACATAAAATCATTAGCGAGTCATTAAAGCAGCCAAAGAAAATCGAAATTAACTCGCACTACGATCCGGCAAAAGCGAAAGCGTCAAGTGAATACATCAACCAGAAAAGCAGCATCCTAAAATAGCATTCCGTTTACACACTTCCTCGCATTAGGCCATCTTAATAAATCATATATTTTTTATTTTCTTCGCTACAGCACCAAAACCAATTCTGGCAGCACCATGCATCACCCAAGTATACGAATGGGTGGAATCGTGATATTTGTTCTAGTACTTGCCACGGGCTGATTTGTAGCTTTAAATAAGAGATAATGTTAAATAAAAAGTAACGAAAGAAATTGAGACTGCGTCGCTGCTGCATATGCGTTTCTATCTTTCTTAGACTCTTTATAAGGTCGCTGGATATTACGATAGCCTTTCTCAAGCCGAGCAGCGCCAGCATGATGGAGTAACAATTAAGTGCACACGCACAAGAGTGATCTGTGTACGCACATAGCACATATAGTGCAGCTATATGAGCACATCGTGCAGCGTACGCAGTTGCATTCTATATAGTAAGCCAACTACTTCTCCCTTCCGAAAAACGGTTTAATCTGCTCTCCTATCCTAAAAAGAGACAGGGGTAGAGGGTGGGCGCTTATGCATATACTTTTCCATAAAAACAGCAAATCCTGACAGTAGTTAAAAAATAAATGACACCAAACTAAACTCCTGTCACCACCTCATAGCAGATGCTTTTCACTTCTAGCTTATCGTTTTCCACGTTTGTGATGCTTTCCTTATAACTCCTCTTGCACGATAACTATGACCGGCGTACTATTAGCTACTTCGCCACCAATTCATTGTTTTGATATAACCACTTTCCGGCTAGATCGCAATCAACCCGATAACATAACAAACTTACTGCTGCTATCTCTCTCTCTCTCTCTCTCTCTCTGTGGGAACCTTAAAAGACTCCGACATGACGGGCAATTTGAAGGAAAGGTAATTCACTTTCCGATATCTTTGTGGAGTGGTCCCTAAACAAACCCCTCCTGGCAACATCTTTCCTTCTGTACACAAAGATTCAGGATGAAACAAAGGCTCAGAATGAGAGTCACTGAGATCTGAAAACAAAGGAACCTTTTCATTTAGAGTACGGTCGGTTTTGTCGGAGAACGCTTTGTTTCGGACAGTGGTCACAACACGCTCTTCAAGAGCACACCGAAAACGAAATGCGTTTTTTTTTTTCTAATCTTTTTTTTCCGAAAGCATCGATCAAACTTCGGGGCGTTCCTTTTCTTCAGCACCAGTCTCGCTAAGTTGGAGTGCTCCATACAGCTCCTTCGCAGCAGCCAATAAGCAGCATCTATGAGGGCCTCGAACAAAGTAGCTTAAGGCAAGGTACCAAGCTTTTGAGACCTTTCTGAAGCTTCAGTGCGAAAAAAGAAGAAAAAGACGGAACTACTAGTACGGTTTTACGCAAAAAACTCAGAAATTTACAACAAAGAAGGAGCGTCGTTCGCTGTCGCGGCAGAAGCGAAATGAAAGGCCGATTTCACCTTTGATGACATTACTGAATTATTAATCCACATTGCTCATTAGCGCACTGCCAATAACGAACGAAGAAATAACAATAGTGTTCAAGTGCAAAAAAAAAAAACAGGGACAAAGAAGGACTTTTGTCCCTGTTTTTTGCGCTTGTACATGATTGCAATACACCAACTGGCCCAAAGTTCTGTGCTCTTGAAGAAATAACTACGTTTGAAGATGGCTGCGCATCTGCTTACGGTGTGCTGCATAGAGTAATTCCCTTCGTTGTTCTCACTGCGCTTACCATTGAAGTTTTAGCACACAGAGCTCAAAGAGTGGACCAGTCACTAGACTAAGGACCTTAATAGACGTACCACATTGCAGATCTACTTCAAAAAGGACCTAATTTCGGCATACTAGGATGCCACTTTAGTACTTGTTATGATATAAAACACACCACCAAAAATCCTGTCAAATCGATTTTTTGAAATGTATTCTGTGCATATCAGTGCAAAAAATAAAAAGAGACACTTGATAGGCATATTTCAGAATGTTTACACTTTTTCCTAAAAATTGTGCGAACTCGAAATTAAGAAACAGCTGGCGTGACGACGAATGCTAATGCGAGTTAGAGTTCAGTGTGTGAGGGTTGGCGTGCGTCACGCATGGTCAGGCCAATTTAGAGTTAAATGGGCCACTTTGTTGATTGTTGAAAATATCTGTTATGTGACCACTGGAAGCGCACATTTTAGCTAGTGAAATCAGGTCCTGTCGATGAAGTGCTTCTGTCGCCTAATGAAGACGCGGCACATCACAGTGCACCATACAGCATAGTTTAAAATTAGCCTTTTATGCGGCTCACAAAACTTGGTCCTCAGCAAATTGAGACAAATTTCGACAACGAAGGAAACAAAGTCACATCTTTTTCTTCTCAGCAGCAGCAGTGGCGAAAATCCCGCCAGAGACCACCACTGCAGTCTTCAGCAGAAATCGTCTGACGTCATGCTGAGAAAAAAACAAAAGGACGCTACCGCAACACGCCGCCCGCTTCCTCATTTTGCCCGAGGTGAGCGCTCCAATTAGTGAAAAACAAAATTTATTGATTATGCAATTGGATAACTTAGCACAGCGCAGCACAATAATACACTCCGTAAAGCGAAAAGCCGTGCTGCCACTTACTGACCAGAGTGAGCGAGTGAGGGTAAACTTGCAGACTGCAGTAGTATGGCCGCGAAAAGTCAGAACGGGTTTCTTCAATAAACTTCAACATTCCTTCGCGTAGATGTCTAACCTCTCTCCTCTTGTTCCTTTCTTTACCTCTGATTGACGCTCGAGTTGTTTTAAAAAGAACCGGTTGCCTGTATAGGATGGTTCACCACGGGGTTTTTTTTTTTTTTTCTAGTAGAGGCAGAGCCAGCTTCTTCTTGTCCTTGTTTGGTGGTCAATAAACCACAACTTCCGTCAGTAGCCCCGGTAAGTGAGCCAGACAAAACAAAAGAGAGCCAGTGTTGTTCTGAACGCTACAATATGTCTTTAACAAGGCATCTTCCCATATTTTGATTATAGTTTATATAGTTCTTAGCTAGTGATGCAATAAGTTGCGTATTTATAGTGGATCCCCCGAACAACAATGTCGCGAAGCTTTGTACTGTCTATTCATTCATGCTCAAAGGCACTGGCACTCGGCTTCATCTGTTCGTTTGTGACGCAAAATGCGACCAGGTTTATGCTCAATACTCGCAGCCACATGCAACTGCTTCTACATTATTCGAGATGGTTCTAGCTTCTTTTGACCTCCGAGGAGATTCGTTGCTATTGCCTCCTCAAAGTTGTTCGCTCTTTTTTGGCCGTGAATCAGGCCAGTGATGAATTCGTTTAACCGTCACTTTTGACAGCTCTCCAGAAAAGCAGAGCAAAAAGACGTGCACAAAGACGAGACGACAAGGACAGGCGCTGAACTTACAACTGCTTTTATTGTGAAAGGTCGTCTGTTGTCCACGGCGTTTTCACCGCAACGTGACAATAACATTAACTACGTACATAATTTTGAATGCAGACTTTTCAAAGAGGGAAAGAATAAAAATGGTATTTTATCTTTCTTGTTGCTAGTAAGCACATAAAAGTTACTTTCAAACCAAAGAACGAATGATACAATCTGTTAGAAGGAAGCCATTGCAAAGAGGAGGTATGGGAACCCTGCCGAACTAGCACTGATGAGAGGAAAATGGCTTCGACAGCGGAGCTAGTCATTAGATAACCCTGTTGTAGATAATCAGTCAGATGCTACGACAGTGACGGGAGAAGGATGCGTTTGCCCTTTCTCACAACCTTTGACAGCAACACATTAACGTGAACAGAAAACGCCGCTCTTTTTTCCATGATCTAATGCTGCCTGAAGCATTTAGCCCCAGGGTTGCAATGCAGTAAGAATACATTTTATATACCAGTATTCAGCAGTTCCCTTTGACACATTCGACTAGCACGCGAACGCTTGCTGTGTTCGTGTCTGCTAAAGCATGCAGATTCATGTGTTCATGTCTCCCAAATGTAGCTTGGTTCATTCCTCCTTTGGTGAGTCGCCATGCAATTGTCTTCTTAAATGCTCGGGTACGTGTTCACGCTATAACTCAAATATTACACGAATATTGAAGTGTTTATACAGTCGCATTGCTATTTATTTTTCTCATCGTCGTTCTTTTATAGGCATGATAAAACATACGCTTAGATCAAGGCACAAGTTATATTTTTCCATGCAACAATCACACTGAGAACGAGGGTCCATTCTCAAAGAGGTTGTTGCCCGCGGGACCAGCAGGCGCGGGATTGCTGCCTTCTGCGCGCCTAGTTTTATTCGTCGCGCAGGTCCCATGAAGGAAGGCTCTCATCGGCAGCAGAAGCGCGAGAAGTCTGTTTTGCCTCGACATAATTGGTTCCGGCTGTTCAGCTGCATTCACGACCATTTCTCGGGTAGATTCTGTCAACGTCGCACAGTCCATTTCTGCTTTACTCTACCCAGATGGCTGCACGCATATTTCCACCTCTATCCTCGAAGGATGTTATGCTAACGTAATGACAACATAGCAGACATGCTCTGTAGCTCGAGGCCGTAGAGGAGTGTTGACAACAGAGGGAGTCCTCAAAGATCTGCGAAAGCGCTGCAGGCGCATGTGAAGACGTGCGCAAAGCAATATTTTTGTTGCGCCTTGCGAGTTACGCAGATTGCGATGATGTCTCGAAGTATAGAACGTTGTAGGCCTTTTTTTTTCACAAAGAAGTCTTAGGAAGAGCGGCTTCGCAAGCGCATTCGTCCAGTTCAATCTCTGAGTACACACTTTTGTTGTTGCTTGTTTTAGATCTTGTGCTTTCTCACGCGGCAAGTAGAGTTTTCTACACGTTTTTCTCTTTTTTTTTCATGTGAGCGATACTTATTTAGTCGCAGTTTGCCTTTGAGTTTTATCTACAAACGCTGCTGACAGTTTTCAGCTTTTTTGTATAGCTGACAACTGACTGATATCTTTTCTTGAGAGCACTCAATGTTAAGAAGAAATAGCGCGGCAGCATACTCGTTTCAGTTCAACCACATTTTATGGCAATAACAATGACTGGTTAACCAGAAACTCGGCTACTTTTCGAAGTGCGACCATGCCATATTAGCTTAATTTGCTCTGATTGATGTGCGTGAGCAAGTGCTCATCGATTTACCTCCATTCCATGCGATTATGGCCTCGCAGTAGCGTGCCACTTCTATATCCTCCTCACCGCCAGGAAGCCATTGGACATGCTACTGGGCGCCAGAACCAGCCGCGCCATCAATAAAAGCTGTCGCCACGCTACCCGCCTCTTCTATGAAAAAGCCTAATCTCCACGGGGCTTGCAGTCACCGGAAAGCTGGCACCCGGTGCCAATGTCCTTCAGTGGTTTCCGCCACGGTGCAGTCACCCGTCGTCACTTCCTTACGAAACGTGATCGTATTCTTAAAAGGGCGTCTTGCTGGGCAAGTTGGTAACTGTACATCTTCTTGGTTACAGGCGCGAAAACAGACACAACACAAGGTAGAAAGGCGGGACGGAGCGCCTTTGCTCGGAAGCCTTTGCTCTCGCATTGAAAGAGACCGAAAAGAAAAAAGAGGGTGTAGCACCAAACATGGGCATTCGTGCATGAAGTGCTGCCGAAGGTGTTGTCTACGAAATTCCCCTCTCCTGCGGCCGCACCTATATAGGGCAAACAGGACGCTGCGTTAACGAGCGAATCAGGGAACACGAAAGAAACGTAGAGCAAGATAAATAAAGCCCAAATATGATTGAGCATATAAGGTCCTGCCCGTCACGCTCTTGTTCACTTAGTAAAACACGTTGCGGGGCTAGTTGGTTATGCATATTCTTTCGTTAAAATTTAAGCAGCTCTAACTTTTAGGACGAATACACAGAAGACATGACAGGACGGGCGCTGACTCCAACTATGTTTATTGAACACGTTTTTTCGTAGAACAGAAATTCAAGGGAAGGCAGAAAAAGACACGTAGAAAAGAAAGACCCGGGAATGCCAAACCAGTGGTTATGCCATACATCCACAAGGTGTCCCATAACCTAAAATGGGTGGGCAACAAGTACGGCGTCCCGATGGTGTTCTCTGCGCCTTGTAAACTGGCTAAGATGTGCCCTAAGGTCAGCAGCAGTGGCCCTGCAACATCCGGCTGTGGAACAAAACACGCCAAGCCCTTTGTCCGGTGTGCCACGGGTGTGGTCTATGAGATCCCCCTTTCTTGTGGCAAAGTGTACGTTGGCCAGACAGGGCGTTGTGTTAACGACCGTGCCAGGGAACATGAACGAAGTTTGGGAAACGCATCAGACTCATGCCTGAATCTACCCGCTCATTGCCTTTCTTGCAAGGACCAAAACGATGAGAACTGTGAGCCACGGCTTGACAAAATCAAAATTCTAACCAGGAGCAAAGATAGATTAGCTCGGGAATTATCCGAAGCATTTTTCATCAAGGCAAAAGGCGACACGTGTGTCAGCACCACTTCTGTCTCCCTGCATGCCAGCGAATTCAGATTGCTTAAAAATTTGGGACGAAATGCGTGCCGCCCTCATTAATCTACCTTAGCTGTCATCGTTGTCATCTCGGCCTTTTCTTTTTGTGGTCTGTCGCAGATGCGCATGCGCTCACGGTTCGTTTTGTCTTATATGTTCTACGAAAAAACGTGTTCAATAAACATAGTTGGAGTCAGCGCCCGTCCTGTCATGTCTTCTGTGTATTCGTCCTAAAAGTTAGCGCTGCTTAAATTTTAACGAAAGAATCACGCTCTTGTGAGCCATGTTTTCTGATGCACGAATTCTATCAAAAAGCGAAGACACAAAAACCAGAGAATTCATCGAAGTTTTTTTTTTATTGCAAAGAAAGGAAGCATGTGCATTAGCGACACGTCCATATCTTTGTATAAGGCAGAGAACAATTTTTTCACTCGTTCGCTATCATATCAACTTTGAAGATGATAGAATTCCTTGCGTGTACGATGGTATATATTTGTCCGTGTTGCCTTCAAATAAATCAGTTGTGAGTGGCGCTCCGTCCCGTCTTTCAACCTTGTGTTGTGTCTGTTTTCGCGCCTGTAACCAAAAAAAAAAGGTGATCGTATTCGATTTCTTCGTCGTCACTGCCCGTCGCTTTCTGATGACGGCGAAAGCAGCTTCGACGATTTCGCCATCATCAGCTTTTCCATCGCCGGCGCAATTCTCACGCTCGCTGTCCCACTCGGCTTTCTCTAATAATTGGTTTTGGGGGGAAAGGAAATGGCGTAGTATCTGTCTCATACATCGTTGGACACCTGAACCGCGCCGTAAGGGAAGGGTAAAGGAGGGAGTGAAAGAAGAAAGGAAGAGAGAGGTGCCGTAGTGGAGGGCTCCGGAATAATTTCGACCACCTGGGGATCTTTAGCGTGCACTGACATCGCACAGCACTTCCTAGCGATCTCTTCGCTCCGTCCTTTGGCCCACTTCCCACTCCAACATCGTTGTCGTCAGCGCCACCCCAGTGAAAAACGTTCTGAGCATTTCTCAATATTCGCTCGGCCAGTGTCAATATTCTCAGTCTTATATGACTCTGTCAAAACGTCTGCTGGCCAGGCGCGCTCGAGAGAAAACAAATTTCCGAACAATTCCGGCAGCCTGCTCAGCCCCTCCACTGAACCAAGGTATCGGCGAACACACGCTTGCATATTACGCTCAGCCAGGCTCCAAATTAACTCGAGACTTTTGGCCTAAGGCGTATCGCTGAGCAGGCGCTTGTCTCTGAAGCAACGACGGAGATGTGGTGGTGCTGAGACGCAACGCCACACAACTGGGCTTTCCACTCCTTTGTGGCCCGTCAGCACGAGTTGTGAAAATGGGATCAGTGTTGGCCACAACAGCCACGACCAACGTTGCAGCAACAAAACCTTCTACCTCTCAAAGTCCATGGTTCCCGCTGAATAATTACGCACGCAGTCATCGACCGTAAACCACGCCGCTGTCTTTCTGTAGAATTGTAGGGGCAAAGCAATCTTCCGCTTTATGAAACGGATGCCTATCGCGCAGTCCTTCCTAAGTCCAACGCTGCGAAGGTTCTTTGTGTGCTGCACTCGCGTGTTTCTTTCTCTGCTGTTCATGTAAAGACGTGTCCTTTATGCCATATGTCTTCGTCCACCTCCTGGCCCCCTATTTACCTCCATCCTTTATCTTTCTGTTGACTGCTCTTTATAGCATCCTGTATTGGGAATGCGTAGCTATTTTCAACCAGGAGGTGCCAAATTTTCGCCCTCTTTATTTTCGCTACATCATCTTTTCGAGCTTGAAAGCTCACACCACTCTTCAAGCTTGCATACGCTGCGCTTGAAAGCGCTTGACGAGAAAGATGCAGCCTCAGAGCCTCAGTTTGGTCCTCATAAAGACCAGGGGATACTTTGCACTTACTATGGCCGTCTTGCGTGCACACGTGCCTCAGAGCACGGACAGTCTTTGGTTTCGCCACCAAACAAAATCAATCGCCTCAGCCAAGAACTAAACACGCAATTCCGGAATGACACGCAGATAGCCTTGGGTGCTGGGCTAGCGTTTTCGAGCTGCCGCAACTCGTGCAGCGCCGAATCCGGGTTTGTAACAAAGCTGAAGTTATCCGGACCGATCCTCTCGTTCCGTTTAGTTGTATTCTTGTTGGGTCGCCAGCATCGTGTGGCACGTGTTAAGGCGACAGCGTTAAATGCCCCGTTAGGCAGAAAATCCGTAGTCGGCGTTGTCGGCGTTGTGAGCGGTAAATAGGGTGGCGTAGGGTAGCCCAGGCAGGGGCCCCGGAGAAGCAACCTATGTGGACAACCTAAGTCACGTGGCCTTGTGGACTCATCACATTCTACCCACCGGATTTAGAGAATACTTGCCACACTGGCAGGTTGCAGTTAAATTAATGGTTGATTGCGAGAGGTTGCTCAGGAAGAGCAACTTGGGTCGCACAAGACACGCCGGTGACAGCACTTGCCATCGCAGGGCAGTGCACCATTGCGGTTTCAGGGGTATGTGAATGCAAAGTTTAGAATCACCTATCCAGCATACATAGGCATTAACTCATTAACGCTGTCATGTCATATCCTTAAGGCGGAGCTTAAATGACCCCTGTCCTGTCATATCCTTAAGGCGGAGCTTAAATGACCCCTGCCATGTCATATCCTTAAGGCGGAGCTTAAATGACCCCTCCTATCTTTTTCCAGCCTTTCTTGCATGGAAAAACCGAGCTCTGAGTCAAGGGAAACAGAGATGCGGTGATGACTTGGGTCCCGGCAATTATGAGAATTGAAACAATGTGGGTAATGAATTATAACGTGTAGAGGCAACGCTGCTGGCATTGAAGCAGGCCTTACTTGCAGGGTTCCGACTAGTTGCGGCCACCTGTTCTTTTACGTACACTGAAACTTCACTAGTAATGAGCTTTTGTATTTTAAGCTTCTATCCCACATATTCGGCAAACTCAGGCTAACATCATCAGGAAACTTCGGGAAACCTGAGGCCGAAGATAAAGCCGTACATACCTAAAAACATCTGAGCATTTCGATCCAAATAGTAGCCAGAAGAAGAAAAAAAACTTCGATCAATCTTCTAATGCAAAACAAAGCATCTGCATTTCCCGCTGCCTTATACCATTCCATCGTCGCCGCAGCCTCTCGCGCTGATTCTTCTCTATCTGGGTGTTGTAGCCTCTGAAGCAATGGTGCATACCCACGGTGGTGTACTGGCCAGAGTTTGTTGCAGACGCAAACAGGAGAAAAATTCACCTGGACTTATGTCAAGCGGTTCATAAAGAAAAACTGAAGAATCTGGGGAAGCGAAAAACGATTTTTGAGATATATTGAGGAATTATGAGTGAAAAATCGAGAAAAAAAGAGGTCATCGTTAAAATAAATCAGTTAAAAAGTAATAATAAAGAACAAATTCTGACAGAAAATAAAGGGAAACAAATGATAACACAAAAATATCTCCGTCTCACTAACATACCTGTGAAGATGCTAGCACACCAGCTTAAGGGCATGCCCTTTGACGGTTGCACTGAAGGAGAGGAGGACGGGAATAGTAAACGGCAGCCCTAATCGAGCGAGAGGAATTTGCTAATACTTAATTCCCTGCTGCGCAAACCGCCGGCAGGAGAGGATGAAATGGTCTAAGCTCAACGTCCCCGCACTGAGCGCATAGATTCGTCAGCGTGAATCCAGAACGGCATAAATAAAGTTTGAAACGAGGAATTCTGCAGCGCAGTAGCGTCATGGAAACCTCGCATTGCCTTGAAGCACATGAACGAACGTTCTAAGGGAATTGTAAGTGTTCATAATGAAGTACGTTGTATCAGGGATAGGTTCACGGCTCAGGTTCTGGTGCAGTTGAAAACGTTCATAACGGGACGTAGTCAGCAGGGTAAGGTTTAGAACGAAGTGGGCAGCCGACCCATCGATGGCTAATTTCGCTAAGAAATCGGCCATCGAATTTGAAGTAATGCCACAGTGCCCTGGAATCCACTGAAAACGCCCCTCTTGCACATAAACGGCGCAAAGAACATCAGGGATGGGTGTTACTGCTTTATTTCGTCGTCTCGGTCATCTTTCATTTCTCATTCTTGCGCTTCGAAATGCCAACTAACACCACAGGCCCGACATTCAGCTGGAATATTTAAGTGGCTGATGGCGGCGCCTCTTCGTGCTCCGAAAGCAGCCCTGGGAAGCCATGTGCACTGTAGGGGTCGACGAATGAAAGTGGTCGGAGGCGGTGGCCAGTTCAGCCGCCTAACGACTTGCACCTACTATCGCCAAGATAGAGCACGGTATTTTTTTTTCTTCCATCTAAATGCGGGTTGCATGGTGCGGATTGCAAAAGGCCGTAGTCACTTTGTGTTGCAGCGCTTTCTCAGCGAAGTTACCTGTGTTTGTTTTGCAATAGCAGCTTATTACAGGCGCTTACACTTGTCCCGCAGCGTTATGCTGTCACTCCGCTTGCACTGCGGCGTGCCATTTTTCGTCGTGCTATCCCCGAGCGGATACTTTCTCTGCACCGGTCCTCTTTGCTGCCTCCTTCTCCTGCTTACTCCACTCCCGACAGTTCCGTGCTCTCGAATATAAGCAATAAGTGCATTCCAGATGTGCATTCTCCGAAGTTCTGCTGCCGTCACGCGTACGAAGGCGGAAGTCAGCGGTCAGTGTCAGCCGGTGCGTGTGCCTGGCCTTTTCCTTGCCGATCGTAGGGACGCAATTTCCTTTTCGGCGGCCGCTTCCTGCGAAGCCCGTTTCCGGACCGAAAATCACCAGGAAGCAGCTCTTCCTGTCACCGTTTCGCAAAACCTCTCTCTTCTTTTTATGTTTGTGTGCGCTCATTTCCTTCGCAGAGCAATCATTTAACGATGACATTCACCCGCTACTCAGTGATAAATGCAGAGCTGAAGTCCGTCCTTTATATTGTCGTGCCTTTTCTTGGCCGATTCCGAAAGAAAATTTTTCATGAAAACGCTACTTTGTAGGTTCGAATGAATGTTCTCTAGGCAATATTGACGAAAAGTTTCGAAAAAGTATAAATTTCTAATGACCTGTCCACTTGCCCCGTGTGCAACTTTATTTCATGCACCCAGATCACCCCAATAATCGGTCTTTCAAAGTATAATTATATTAGAACTCAAGACTCATATCATTTGCAGTTTATTTTAAACATCCTGGTTTTTTAACACGAAAAATATACGGAATGTTTACGCTTTCAATCTGAGCCGTGTACTCCATGTCTTGAAGCGCGCTTTGGCGGTATAGTATTTCTACATCAGCAGCCATTTCAACTCGTCCGAGTCCAACGACAGGCTTCGGCTGGCGGAGCTGTCTATGCAGTATCGGCTGCTGGCAGATGGTTGGTTCGAAACCCGCCGGACACACACCGGTAAAAATGGGTACAAGCCACTCCCGGCTCGGCGCCCGGCTTCCTCAGGGCTGTGTGCTAGGAAGAGGCTCCGCAAACCACACTGCGCCCTTTCGGGGGCAAACCCAGTTTGGAACACTCAGCCTGCAAATGTGGTTCGTGTTCCGCTGCAAAGTGAAGAGTTCAAGCTCGTACGTTCTAACCAGCGTCAAGTTCAACACTAAGCGATCCTCCGTCAGAAGCGTCAACTTGAGTATCACTGCGGTCTTGGGCAAGTCCGGTTTTTCCGGCTTTCCGACTTTGTGAGAAACTTTGTGTTTATGGATCCAGATCCACTTCCCGTAGCTCTTCGCCGCTTTTCCTCATCCCCACGCGGTGAGTTCGCCTCCTCGGCTACGCGCAGCTTACTTAACTGTGCTTCGCCTTCGGTACGGGGCACTCTCCTTCCCTACGCAGTGTCGTTGCGGTTGTCCCAGCAAGAAGAAAGTAATAGCGCTGCGCGTTCCTCTTTTCACAAACTTCCCTCCTTCCCATTAATAATCGGAACCAACTCCTCTATCGTAGCCTGCCCATGCTGCTCTTCACCCACCTGCTACCCGACGTCACGAGGCGAGACGGCCAATCACGCGCGGCGAACCGCGGAGAAACGAGCCGGTTTCAAACCGAACCGTCTCGTGTATGTATCCCATGGTCGCAGTGTTGGGCGAAGTCAGCCCTCGGTGCGAAGCGCCAACCGTCGCGTAATCCGCTCACCGGCGCCAAACACCTCCGACGACGACGACGATGATCTCAGTGGCGACGGCTGGCTGCAATGTTACTGGAATGTTACATAGGGCGCTGGCTGCGAGAAGGTAGGCCGACGCAGCCGTTCGTGTGTCCGCGACGGACAGCCTCCTAGACAGGCACCCGCTGTAAATACAAAGGACGAGGCGTAAAGCAAATGTGGCGACAAGTGCACGTGTGTTTAGCGCGATATCTGTAGACGAGCGATTTTGGTAGCACTCCTACCGTTTACCATTTACAAATATTTCCTAGGGATTTATTAATACTCTCGTGCCTTTTGTCTCGAAGTGGCTGTGCGTCTCTGCAATGATGCA
Source organism: Amblyomma americanum (assembly GCF_052857255.1). Lineage (NCBI taxonomy): Eukaryota > Metazoa > Arthropoda > Arachnida > Ixodida > Ixodidae > Amblyomma > Amblyomma americanum. The sequence goes on from NC_135498.1 coordinate 3,602,790, forward strand.
TCGCGTCCAAGGCGCGCTACAAATGTTCCTTCTTGCTGAAAGGCGAAGGTTTAGCTTGAAATGCTTAGTGTCTATGAAATTAGATCGCAGCCGAGTTAACGATGTCATTTTCTTTTTCAGGAATGGTTCTCTCTTCTTTTAGGTGATGAGTTAAGCTGCGTTCCGCAAAACCGCCATGCGTGTTCTGAGGTGCGGGGATCTGAGGTGCTCGTACGTACGGCATTGTTGCGAAGCGCAGCTCAACTCATGAGCGAAAAAAAGAGAAAACACTTTCTGTAAAAAAATTTTTCACTACGATATTATTCGAGAAGGCTTGCAGTTTATCATACTGAGAATAGTTCTAAACTATTCCGAAAGACTCTAATTGCACGACACTTTCTGACATCTTTATTACGAGATGCCCCGCTTTTCCCCGTAGCTTGTAAGCAGAGAGGGGGGGTTACAACTTTGAAAAAACAGATCTTCATTAATACAGCCCACTTCGTTACAAGGCAGTCGGCTCACCTCTTATGGCTCTCGCAAGAAATGAATTAGTATAAAGGTTCGTACTTGTCTGGTACTCTCGAATTTTGAAGTCGTGGTCAGTCCTCATCATCATCATCATTTATTTGCCCTCATAGACCCCAATGGGGCATTACATAAGGGGGACGCTCAAGTGCACAGCGTCTTGTCCGACCATTCGAATGAAAGAGACAGCAGCGCGTGACTGGCGCTCTGGAAATGCGCTGCTCGCGGCGTTGTATTCGTTGCTTAATTTCTTTAGTACGGCCTTCTACAGTGCGCTGCTCAGAAAAGCGGCGAATACGAGCGACGAGCTTTATCATAACCGAGTGGCTGGGAAAGCGAGCGAGAGGCGCCTGTCAGCACCGAATGAGTCAGCAGCGTGCAGGAGCCGCAGCGGCGCCTAGCGGCACACCCTCCTACAACCGCAGAGAGGCGGCTCGGAGCATAGAATTTCTTACTGTAAACTAGAGGGAAAACCGGCGGCGCTCGACCTCAGCCACCATGGGCGCTCAAAGCCTCAAGGGGTGATGAGCTACTCTGAGCCGGACAGTTGTTTTTTTTTTCATGAACAGAGCGTGAAGTTACTGAGATGTCCCGTTCCGTCCACGGCGCAGACGACTTTGGCGCAAACGTAGCGCGCAAGAGCCATAGTAGCGAAAACGCAACAGCACTCAACGCAAATAAATGGTTTTTGTTTGTTTTTTAATGTCATTAAAAAGCCTCTTAAAGTGATGAAGCGACAAAATTTTTTTCCAAAACATATTTCTTTTTAAAAAATGCCTCTTAAGCATGAAATGTTGGCTTTTGTGGTTTACAATAGTTGACCAATAGGAGAGCAAGCCACAGCTTATTTTGGGCAAACTTTACATTTAAATGCTTTTCTGCTCATTTGTTGCAATTTATAGACAGGATATCGAATGCTAAGACATACATGATTATCGAACAACGTTTGTTTTTCATTATTTTTTTGCCAAAAGTTGTGGTTCTGCAGTCGGTAGCTCTCCGCCCCATGATGCTTAGAGCGCCCATGGTGGCTCAGGTGGTCTCGAGGAAGCTCCATGCAAACTCCCATAGTCGGGCGCCAGCTTTCCCTCTAGCCAACAGTACGAAACTCTATGGCTCGCAGCGAGAAAATCGCCATGCTTGCAGGCAAGGAAGGACGCGCATGCGCCGAGTGCCGGTCTCGTCACCAGGCGCGTCACCACGAGAGCGCGCAGCAATGTGTTCCGGGCTGCTGCGCGACCGTGCGGGACGGTCCAGACTTTCCTCCCCGATAGTACCTCCCCAGAACGAACCTTGCCGGTCTATTCTGTATTCTTTCAATTTTATAAATCAAGGTCTCTTGTTGAGGGTTTCAAGCAGAACACGCATACCCCAGGACCGCTCGAAGAAGTGAAATATAAGTGGTGTTTATTTTAGGATAAAAAGTGCGGATTTGAGATTGGGTTGAATTAAATTTTGCGCTCTGGAAGACTTTGCAGCAACGTTACTCCCATGGTTGTTCCAGGAACAATCACTCACAATGTCACACCCAAATATTGGTACACCAGATTGGTGATATGAAGTTTGTGAAGCAGCAGAGTGACAAACCGTGTAGAAGTTCTTTAGAAAACCTAAAGAAACGCAGTCTGTTTGCCCGTTTTCACCTACCCCAGATACTAAGTCGTGGTAAACTCAATCAGGTGTGTTGTGCAGGACAGGCCTTTGCGAAAAACCATGTTGATCATCAACTAATACTCTGTGTCCTGATAAATGCTTCATTAATTACTTGTATAAAATATGCTCCAATATTTTGCTCGTGATGGATGTTAATGAAATAGGGATTGCTGACGTCTTTTTTTTTACCGACCTTCTGAACTAGAACTGCATCTTAATCAAGCGGTGGACACGTAAACTCCTCACAGGAACGCGCATCACGTCTGTCCCGCCTTTAATGTATACTGTCCCACGTGATTAACTTTTGTCTAGTGTGCACACGTTCGCTCTTTATTTTAGTACTTTATGTGCACTAAGCCAAAAATGCGTCCAAAGACCTTACTGTGCAACTGTCGCTGCAAATGAAAGCGGCCGGATGCGTCTGAACAGAACCATGCACGGAAAGAATCAAAACCCACATACGTATTGGTGGCCTCTGTCAGAGTGAGCCGATCTGTCGCAGCATATTTAATTCTAAATATGGGCTCCATCTGCCGAATAAATGAAGTTAGCACAAAAGCCCCATGAGGGGCTAAGTGCATGAGCCACAAAGAGAAACGAACCTGAAAGGAAAAGATCGCGACCACCTGAGCTACAGTCCGGAGCTCGTGTCGTATAAATTGTAGAGAGCATGAGCCAGCGTTTAAACCACTCGGACAGTGCTTATTCTCCAATAAAAGGCCTGAAACTTGTAATATTGCGACATTTGCCGCAATATCTGCCGTCCGCTTAAATCTGGCGCCGTAAGAAGTCGGCACGTGCAGAGCAGCACCCGGCCCTTCGACAACTGTGCCAACTCAGATTGCCGAGTCGAGCAATGTAATTGCCTCACTCGAGCAGAAAGTATGCATCAAGACAAACGAACAGTCATCAAGAGTGGTTCGTCCCAATTAGTGCAGATCGGCCCATCAAACGTGGAGTGCAATAGGATTCCGAGCAATCGCTTCCCCAGCGCAAGTCGCAAGAACTAGCTCGGAACGCACTCGCATTACTCAAGCGGCACTCTGTATGCGTTCTTATGGACTGCCGAGCCGGATAAATCTCCGCACTTAAGCTCGGTGTTGCCTAATGGGCAAAGCAACGTTGGTGACGCACAAATGCCGCCGCGTGACGCTGAGTATGCGTCGCTACACGATAGAGACTATGTTGTCAAAGCAGAAACGCTGTCAGTACAATTACATCGAAAGATTGTTTTGTTTTCTCTATTTGTTTTATTTTTATTCTTTCTTGCCAGCACACGGTGGAATGTGCTACTGGATTCGACGTCTGCTTGTAACAGTGTCATCTGCTAATTATGCAGCCTGAAGAAAAAGAGCCACGCTTGTGCTGAGCATTCTGTGTCCGACGCTGAGGACGAGGGTAGCACTGGCGAACGCTCCGAAGGTAATGTTACACGCAACATGAATACCCTCGAAATTATAGGAATGGAAACCGCTGCCATAGAAGAGTTTGTAGAGTACCGTACGAGACATACGGAGGTCGCGGGCTCAGATCCCACTGGTGGCATGTGGTTGTTTCTTCTGCTTTCTTATCAATTAATTTTCATCCATAAAGTAGTTACGTTACTGATTTCCAATTAATCGACACCACAAATTCAAAAAAACTTTTCCTTCTCGGCTTCGATCACGGTTGGCTTCGTTAATATAACCTATATGTACGAAATTTATGGCATGATGAGAGCCGTGCATCGCAAAGGAACGTGTTTCCCAATAAGGAGCAAGCATGTTGTTCGGCCACTTGAAAACTTAGTCATCGTCCCCGACACCTCGGTAGCACACCTGAATATCGCAGCACTGAGGCACTCACCTAACCTTTTAACATGAAATCAGGGCCCCCTCAAGTTACCCCTCACCTGAACCCGTCTCCTTGACCTTAACCTAAACGCTAGTGCTGGCTAGTCGAGCAAGCGGAGGCGGCAACGGCTTCTTGTCGAGCCCTGGACTAACAGCACTTTACGCTTAACAAAATCTTTAAATAAATAAATAAATTAAATTTTTCTCTTTATCTTGCCGCCACCCTTCATTTGATGAAACTACCCTTACTTGAGCTGGAGAACGGTTTAAGGGACGAAAGATGCGGTATTTGGTGGTCGCACCTGCGGGAATCACACGAAAGAACGCCACGGGATCAGATGAAGGAGTACCTTTTCATTAAGACTCGCCTGACGGCTGCCGTATGAAGAAACGCTATGCAGTTTTCTCAGACCTTTACAGTTTATGGCAAAAAGATGCCAATGTTATTGACTTATTGCTCACTTGATTTAGATAATCTGCTAAACCTTGGGTTGTTCTTCTCAACGCATTACACTAATAGGTGCACATTATTGTATTCGTCTGCAAACGCTTGTCCGGAGAGGCCTTGAATATAGTAGCCTAGTGACGAGTCATGCGAAAGACGCGACTAGTCGATGTGACGAGAGTCGACTTGCGCCCCTCATTAAGGATATTTTTTGAATGTGCGCGCACATATTTGCGTCTTTGAGATCTTATATAATTTAATTCCAGAGAAACAAATCGTTTTGCGGCCTCCTTTCACCACCTCCTACAAGCTTCTTACGCAAAAAATAACGAAGGAATAATAAAGGGTGAGGTAATGAAGGCAGTTCCATCACTGTAAATCATAAAACAATGATTTAAGTACACTATAGCCTATATGCTGTTTTCTTTCTTTTTTCGCAACGAATTAAGGAAATGTACAGAGCACCACTTAATACGAGTGCCTTGGTATATGTGTGTCAAGCAAACTGGCTTGCAGATTATGTGGTAAAGGTAAGCATGATTATCAGCTCTTTTCACTAGCATGCTGCATCGGGACAAATGGGAAAAAATGTATATGAGCTAGCAAAAATAAATGCAGGCTATTGAGAGGCGCTTCGGAAATATTTTTTTTTTTCATCTTTCCTGATCGCCCTGATAATTGGTAGTTCCACTGGTGTACCCCAGAGCTAACAGAAATAATTGTGCTTCCCTTGAAACAATACCAGAAGCCTTGTTTACTGTGCGGCATTCAGGACAAATATAGTGCCTAGTTCAAATTGACTCCCTGCAGACGTCCACAGAAAGGAGGACTAATTATCTTAGAAACGCTTTCTTCAGACGTATTCTGAACGATCCGTTGGTTATAATCCCGAAGTAATTGGCTGGGCGTGCACCTGTTACACACTATATAAAAGGGACCAGAGCTTATTAAGTACAGTTAGAAACGACAGAGCGTAAGCCTCTCCAAGATTTCGAGACGCCACCCTAGTGCTTGAAATTGCCGAAGAAAACTCGGCTTTATAGTTCCTCGCTTTCTACGGCATTTCCTTTTGTTCCTTCTATCAATTTGGCCTTTGCTCTCATATTTGCTCCGTAATGACACGGCCTTTTGCTCTTGACTGGAACAGAAAAAAGTGAATCCGAGCCTTTCAGGAAACTTAGTTCCAAGCTCGAGAGAAAAAGGAAACTGGCACAATGGAAGCAAAGTTGAAGGAGGGGACCCAGGGCGAGTTTCATGAATGCGTTGGTTCACTTTATGGCTACGTCTTTTTGCATTAGTCGGCCCAGCAGTGCACATTTTACGCGGGAATGCATTTAACGTCCACATGCGCGCCTCAGCATCCGTCACGTCAGCAGTTTTCTGTTCAAGCAAAGGAACTCGCAGGACGGGGGAGGAGGGGGAGGGGGAAACGGGGGAGGGGAGGGGGAGGCTTGCGGCGGGCCAACAAGAGCACGACCATAAAGAGCTCCCAAAGGGATATGTATGCAGCGTGCCTTGATAAGCGTACTCTGGACACACGACCACGAATAGCTTGCATTGTATGCATGTCCGCCTGGGGAGAAAAATGATTAGCCATGCATGCTATCTAGACGGGCTGGAAAGATGCAAAGGAGAGAGCAGTGCGTCAAGTCGATAGCCTCTGTGGAAAACAAGAGGCTTTTAGGGGCTCCCGTCGTAATACACATAGTCGTCTCTGCTCAGTCCGAGCGCAATACCCCTACCCATCACCAATCCGTCACCCACTGAGACACTTGCCCGATGCATCAGCCGAGTCGCCTTTGCGTCCTCCGGAAGCTGTGGCTGTTTTGCCGGCGAAGACAAGAAAATAAAGAAAAACAGCGTGCACAAGCGCAGCGGAAGGATACGACAACATATCACTGAGTGAAAGGTTAGAACAGACAAAAAATCGCAGTGCACTCGAAATGTACGGTGCAGGAAGTACTACATAGGGCTCTTTTACACGTCATAACATCTCAATCAGCACTGCAGTTGTCTCTTTGTTTCAAGCCGCTAGTGCGCGCTGTTTTCATTTTATGATCAACCACTATCAATTCACTAACATTTTTGAAGACTATAAAGAACGAAGGCAGCCACAGGAGAGGGGGGACAGCAAAGGTCCCCCCGAGTGCGTGTTCCGGAGACGCCGCGAGCAGTCGGACTGCAGCAAGATGGCCTCCAAAGAAAAATGAGAGATGGAAGGAAACGGAAATTGCGGCACACAGTGCATTCCTGCATCATTTTTGTTCGGCAGTAGCAGACATAGCTGCAACTGCATTAAGGTGTGGCCTTAAAATGAGCGACTTATCGCGGTGGTAATCCGCATAAGGCGATTTTGTGGTTCGTGTCCAATTTCATTTTTATTTTTTGTAATTGCAGAAGTGGGCTTCATTTAAGTAGAGTAATTTTGCAATTAAGCCTTACTTTTCCTGTTCTCCGCAAGCAACAGCCTCAGAAATTTCGCGAAGAAAATGTATTCAAACAATCGAATTACTGCTACCTCTGAAGAGGGTACCTGGAAAATAGCATCTCCCGAATTCGCGCCAGTTTTGTCTTGACAGAGTTCGCGGCAGGGAAGCGTCACTGTTTAAAAGAGTCCTGATCTTGTTTATAACTCCCACAAAGGGCGACCAAAGTGAATGTAGGTACAGGTTGAATTAGGATTACTCCTACGTACTTAAGCTTCCAGCTTAAAATTTCTGTTTAGTGAACAGGTCTTCCGTGCCCAAACATCTGAAATTTTTAACTAGAACCTTGGGTCGGCTTGCCTTTTCCCCTCTACATGAGATTTGATTAAATAATTTATGCACGAATTGTAGAGTTTAAACCGAAATGGCGCCGACCACGAGGCAATTTAAACTCCAAAATAGGAGCCTTGTCCACAATTAAGGAGAAATGCAATGGCGTCGCTTTAAAGGAACGCTGAGGGCGAATGGAAGTTTGCCTGTATCGAAGGATTTCCACACTGGCAAAAGACGCTGCTTTCATTGAAACTGAGCCTTTGTAAGCTAGAAAGAGCCAAGAACGAAATACAGACCCGTGTCGCCATCACCAGCTGATCTCGCAACTAAATTGCGATTCCGTAAACACAGTTTTGAGCTGCAGATCACAGAGGCTTCGCTAGGCCACCATTCAATTCAGTACAGTAAGCACGGAGTTCGTTTTCTGTCGAGATCACGAGTTTTTATGGAGTGGCAGGAAAATTCTGATGTGCAATTTTCTCAGCAAGAAAATGCGTATTTTGCTGCCAGACCAATGTCAGCGTAGGCAGAAAGAATAGTAGAACCTAATTTCAAGAAGAACAAAATTGGAATGAAGTTGCCTTCTGAGTCCTCTTAAGTTCGACGCATGATGCGACCCAGACCGCCTGAGTAAACTAATGAGACATAGTCGTTGCAATTGAGCGTGTGCGCTGTCGTCTGTTAACGACTGTAGCCGTGATGCCTTTTTTTTTAATTTGTCAAGCATACGTGCTTGCGGCCAGCCGAGTGTAGGCAAGTGTATCCACAGCCATTCGCCGCTTCTTCAAGCTGTTTTGTGCCCCTTCAACCTTCTTTCAATGTTTCCGGTTTCGCAGCTGTAGCCAAAGGTGGAGTGAGAACATGAGATTTGGTAAACTACGCCTGAATTTTTTTTTTCCTTTTTCAGTTTGTCTCCCGCATGCAATAACTGGACCACAAACTTGCGATCCGGTAAATTCGCAGTCTGCATGTCATAAGAGCGCTGCATACTGATCATCACTTTACTAACTGAGTGGAACATGTCCGCTCACAGCTGGGTTTTAGGCATCTGCGTGGCACGTGCGTGTTGGCGTTCCACAGAATCAATAAAATACCGCAATAGTCACACGCTTACAAATTCCGGCGTATGCGGCCCGAGACCTGCCCGGTGTTCTGGTTTTTTTATAGATTCCGTCTGCCGATGGTAGAGTGAAGCAATCATGAAACAATGGGAATCGTTCCCTCGTTGATTCGTTGCGTGAAGTCCGGCCCTCCAAATCAGAATTTTCGAGCCCGCACAAAAACATCTGGGTGTTATAATTGCCGTCTTTATGGCTGCTAACACTGATCTTGTTGATAACACTACTGGTCATTAATCAAGCGGGATGGATGTTGCCCAATAAGTTCTGCGAGGAAAATTGCCTAATCTCTCTTATTTTCAGAAGAAACGTTAACTAACTTTCACAGCGTTACAGAGAAAACTGCCAGCAACCGTGAATTTATCGAGCTTTGCTTTGAGTATTTATTGTAGGCATAGCGACGCCATCTATTGAATGTATGACGAATGATGAGCCGGCAGAATTGGACGCTGGCCCAAGTTTGGGCTGTGCACGCCGGATTTCCACCCACATTTGAGTCCGAACATCGAGGCAACACTTTCGCGTTCGCACTGCGGGTTCCTCCCGGATAACTCGGACGACCTGATAACAGAGATCAGTGTCGCCGTAGGTAGGTTAGTCCATGAAATCCAGGTGAGAGGAAGGCGAAGGAGGGAATAAGGTGATAGCAGCGACAGAGTATGAGCTCGTGCGGGAAATGGGCGAAAATGCATTTCTGCGGCACTTTCATCCAGCATTTAACGTTTGTATCACCAATTTCTTTTTCACCAGCCAGCCAGGTACAACAGAAAAAAACTGACGGCGGCTCAAATTTCACAATATTCATTCATGCGTTCAATCTTCGCAATGCTCAGAACGATTAAGGCATATATCAGCGAAATCCTGGAGTACCTTGCAAAAACGCATAAAACAGAGAATAGAAACATGAGCGCATGATTTAAAATCCCACTCAACAAGAACGCAACAGATGAAAGCAGGTAAACAAAGAAAGAAAGGCGTTAAGGGCCATCAAGATTCAGAAGAGACCAACAATACATCAGTGAAGGCGCAGGTATGCATACTGCACGCACGTTCATTGACCTGCATGTATGAACTACATAAATAAGCTTTACTCTTAAGCTGAAAACACCCGGAAACATTTTCAAGTACACTATACACTGCATAAATTAAAATATAAGGCTCAGTTTTGAACTTTCATATATTTGTCAGCAGATAGGAGAGCCAAAAGTGTCAGTGCGCACTAGCATAGGGCTTCCACTTGGGCTGTTTCCGCAATAAAACCAATTTAGGGAAGCTTGGAGCTACTTACTGAACTTATGAGAGCAAAAACCAGCCTACCAGAATTTTTCTTTAAAGCATCAATGTTACGTTTTTTATTGGATTCATGAAATGCGCACGACTCACTAACAAAAACGCCCACAGAGCTCTAGAAAAAGAAATGAAATATTTTTATTGCACTGTACAAAATTGTCGGCGCCAATGGCTACTTGACATCGCTAACGGTGAATATCTTGCTCAAGAGATAATGACCTTTCTCCGTTCCAAACTAAGCTTGCCTCCTATAATCTAGGAGGACGCATTTTTTTTTTTCCAACCAGAAGAACGACGCAAGGAAACGAGTAACCTCCCAAACGTAATTCTCAATGGAAAAGTAAAATTCATTCATTCAGAATTTATTTCAGACAACGAAGAGGTTGTCCAGGGTGACGTGGCAAAAGGCATACATTGCCTGACGAGGCCACGCCACCCGGATGACAGGCGGCACTACTGGCTACACAAAATCAAGAAGAGCATTACATAATAGAACACACTTTCAGTATTTTTACACAATATATTAAGACATCTTTACAAAACACTGGCTTTACAAAACACACACAGCATACATTAACCAGAATTCGACCATAGCAATATTTACAAAACATACACTAGTGATAGGTATACGTTAAGTTTTTATCTTTAAGGTTCATTTATGAGCATTGCTTTAATTAACATTTTGTATTTACGTATAGAGGGGGTAGTGCGTGCAGTGTCCAGAATAATAGGGTATTGGTTAATGGAAGGTTGATTTTTTTATAAAAAAAAACACGTTGACTTCTTTTTCTCTCTAAGCGCTGTTCCCTATGTCTTATTTGTGGGGGTTTTTTATGTTTTGACCACTGAGGACATTTGGCTGGAAACTCCTGAGAAAAGCTAGAATTGTACTATCCGGTTTCATTTCACCGATAGCACGTTTGATCTCCTCACATAAAACAACACAGTTTGGTTTGTCAGAATCATAACCTTAAAAATGAAAATTGGTTTTTGGGGAAAGGAAATGGCGCAGTATCTGTCTCACATATCGGCGGACACCTGAACCGCGCCGTAAGGGAAGGGATAAAGGAGGGAGTGAAAGAAGACAGGAAGAAAGAGTTGCCGTAGTGGAGGGCTCCGGAATAGTTTCGACCACCTGGGGATGTTCAACGTGCACTGAGATCGCACAGCACACGGGCGCCTTAGCGTAATCAAACTTACACTTCTGTTTTCCTCCTTCCTCCTTAAGGGGGCCATTGAGGGGGCCATTCAGAAGTGAGACAGTTAGTGCGGCCCTCCTTTCTCTTAACCTTTTATTTTTAAAAAAATTCGCCGTATTTCTCTTCCCCAAGTTCTGAGTCGTGAACCAAAATGTTTTTTTTTTCTAGTTGATGATGATGACATAACTTCATTAGCACCCGTCAAGGAATCACAGGGCGATGAAGACTTGAGTCTTGACCGCTGTCATCTTCCTCCCCTTTCAGCAGGCTGGGATCCCATGGGATTCAGCGGTGTCCAGGGCCAGACGGGTGGCTTTTTTTTTGTTCTTCTTTCTGGCTGATGTCCCCCGCCGCGGTGGCTCAGTGGTTAGGGCGCTCGACTACTGATCCGGAGTTCCCGGGTTCGAACCCGACCGCGGCGGCTGCGTTTTTATGGAGGAAAAACGCCAAGGCGCCCGTGTGCTGTGCGATGTCAGTGCACGTTAAAGATCCCCAGGTGGTCGAAATTATTCCGGAGCCCTCCACTACGGCACCTCTCTCTTCCTTTCTTCTTTCACTCCCCCCTTTACCCATCCCTTACGGCGCGGTTCAGGTGTCCAACGATATATGAGACAGATACTGCGCCATTTCCTTTCCCCAAAAAACCAATTATATATATATATATATATATATATTTCTGGCTGACTATTGAAGCCTCCCAGGACTCTATATTCCTGTCTGTTTCGTTGTGGCTAGGGCGTGTCCACACCGAGTGGATCATGTCTGCAATTTCATTACACTGTTCACACCTCGGGTCTTGGATCGGCGGATGCCATCTGCTTAGTGCTAGTGGGTTGGGAAAAACCCCCGCCTGTAACTTTCTCCATATGACCTCTCCCTTTTTGTTGAGGCCCTTGCATGCTCAATGTAGTGTTTGTCTTCCTAATCTGTAATGGGTAAGAACATCTTGGTATGAGTTCAGCTCCTCGTCGGTCTGAAGGGGCTCTCTTCTCGACGAGACCACATCGGGAACCCGTGTGTGTGTCCTCGGGCCAATGCGTGCGCTGTCTCGTTTCCTCGGAGGCCCTCCTGGGCCGGAGTCCAAACTAGGTTAATTAGCTCTGCCGGTGTCGGGACGGCAGTCAGAATTTTGACTCTTTCGGCAGATACCCTTCCTGCTTTGTGGTTGCGGATAGCCGTTTTGGAATCTGTTATAATCACCCTGACATTCTGTTGAGTTAAGTCCAGCGCGATGGCTACAGCCTCAACCGCTGTTGCGTCCCTCTGTCGGATGCTGCAGCACGATACTCGGTCTCCGCCCTCGCTAGTTGCTAAGGCTACGAAACCCGTTCTGCCTTCATATTCCGCCGCGTTGGTGTAAACCACGTCCTGTCTGTTGACTAGTTTTTTTTTTTTCTGTAGAGCTTTCGCTCTGTCCTTTCGTCTACCCGCATGGTGCACCGGATGCCTGTTCCTCAGGAGTGGTGGGATTCTGATTTTCTTTCTTATGTCTGTTGGGATGTCCTCCGTGTGTTTGAGCCGCGCTCGACGTACGAAGCCCAGCTTTTCTAGTATTTTTAGCCCCGATTGGCTGCTTAGGAGTCGTTGTTGTTGCACTACTCTGGTAGCCTCAATGAGCTCGAGTAGTGCGATTGAAATCCCCATGTTCAGAATGTTCTGGGTGGATGTGTACGGGAGAGAGGGAGGGAGGCCCAGGGTGGTTTTGACGCCTTTCTTGATTAGGATTTCAATCTTGTTCTGGTTAACCTCACGTGAAGGGGAGATGAGAAATGCACAAAGTTCTTTCCTCCGGAGAGAGTGAAGCGAAAATATGGGTGCAGAATCGATTACTGGATAGCGCAGTTTCCGCGTCGCAGAAGAAGGCCTCCTTTTGGGAAGGCTTCAGGAAAATCCAATGAACTGCCTCGTGGATGGCAACAACAATCTCCGTCCACGATATCTGGCTAGCAAGTTCAAAACGATGTCGAACGCAGAGGAGAAACCAGCAGCTGACAAACACTGCTGTGTTGCTTCCCAGAGTGAAGCACTTAATCTGTAAGCACGTTGCGCTTAAAATATTTCAAATAGGGGTGCACGAATAACACTTTTTTTTTTCAAAGCTGGATCGAATACGAATATCTCAGTCAAAAGCCGAATCGAATAATAACCGAATCGATAGCAATGAATCGAATACAAATCGAAAATTCATGCGAATAACCGTATAAAATGGATATCAGTGTGAAACAGCGAAGCGCAAGCAACTGCGCTTTTTTTTTTTCAAGTGATGTTCATTGCCTCAGGCCATAAAGGTTATGAAATGAGAGATGAGTAAGATGCTTAAATAAATGAAAAAAGGTGGGCTGATCTAATGAAATCAAGTAGTGAACGATTATATGGACCCTGTGTAGAGGCAATATAGGAATCCGGAGCTGCGCTTTTGTTCGGCGCTATAACTCATGGCGTTGTTAGTGGCCAAAAGTAGCAATGCTGATTTGCCCTATGCAAAATGTGTAACATTCATAGATCCCGGCGAGTTCACGTACCCCTGCAGGCACAGCGGCGCCGTGGTTAAGCGATGCACTGCTGCTCTGGCAGGCGGCTATTTCGAACACAGCCACCGGTAGGGCTTGTTAGACACAGGCTGCTCTTCCCAAGAAATCCTAGAAGGAGTAGCTCCTGCAAGCTTCTTTTTATTCACACTTCTGGAGGCTGTACATTTTTCACGTAGGCCTGCTCTTGTCCGAGTCGGTTTCTTCTCAGTAATTTTCATTTTTGCCGAGTCCGTCTTCCTGCGGCATCTCGCTGTTCTTCCCTGCAGGTGGAGAGGGGGAGGGGAGAGGGGCAAAAAGTTAGGCGGACGGTTGACAGGTAAAGAGAGGTGGAGGCTTCTCTCGGGCGCCGACACCGACGACCAGTTTTCACCTTTTTGGCCCTCCTAATGGTGTCGCATAAAAAAGTAATAATAATAGACGAATGCACCATACCATCCTCCTTCAATGGTTACCACCTGAATGGTGGTTTCCTTGGCCTACGGTTGCGCATCTACTACTACTACTACTACTACTACTACTACTACTACTACTACTACTACTACTACTACTACTACTACTACTACTACTACTACTACTACTACTACTACTACTACTACTACTACTACTACTACTACTACTACTACTACTACTACTACTACTACTACTACTACTACTACTACTACTACTACTACTACTACTACTACTACTACTACTACTACTACTACTACTACTACTACTACTACTACTACTACTACTACTACTACTACTACTACTACTACTACTACTACTACTACTACTACTACTACTACTACTACTACTACTACTACTACTACTACTACTACTACTACTACTACTACTACTACTACTACTACTACTACTACTACTACTACTACTACTACTACTACTACTACTACTACTACTACTACTACTACTACTACTACTACTACTACTACTACTACTACTACTACTACTACTACTACTACTACTACTACTACTACTACTACTACTACTACTACTACTACTACTACTACTACTACTACTACTACTACTACTACTACTACTACTACTACTACTACTACTACTACTACTACTACTACTACTACTACTACTACTACTACTACTACTACTACTACTACTACTACTACTACTACTACTACTACTACTACTACTACTACTACTACTACTACTACTACTACTACTACTACTACTACTACTACTACTACTACTACTACTACTACTACTACTACTACTACTACTACTACTACTACTACTACTACTACTACTACTACTACTACTACTACTACTACTACTACTACTACTACTACTACTACTACTACTACTACTACTACTACTACTACTACTACTACTACTACTACTACTACTACTACTACTACTACTACTACTACTACTACTACTACTACTACTACTACTACTACTACTACTACTACTACTACTACTAATCTTCATCATCGCCCTGGCTGCGCCCATTGCAGGACAAAGGCCTCTGTCATATTTCTCCAAATAACCCTGTCCTGTGTCAGCTGCGGCCACCCTATCCCCGCAAACTTTTTAACCTCGTCCGTCCACCTAACTTTCTGCCACCCCCTGCTACGCTTGCCTTCTCCTGGTGTCCAAGCCGTTCCCCTTAACGATAAACCGTCATCTTGCTTTCGTATTACATGCCCTGCTCAGCCCATCTTTTATTCTTGATTTCGGCTAGGATGTCAGTGACCCGCGTTTGTTCCCTTACCCACTCAGCTCTGTTCCTGTCTCTTAACGTTGCACCTATGATTTTCCTTTCCGTAGCTCGCTGCATTGCCCTAAACTTAAAGTTGAACAGAGAGTGTATTTTGATTCAGGAATATCTGTAGTTGTAAGATAAAATTCGTGCTTATTTATATGTTTTCATAACTTGTGATAATAAATCTCCGTGGCTCGACGCTTTCTATGTTTGATAAATAACTTCCCTGTTTGAAGGTTACATGGTCTGTAGTGATAGTTTTGAAATATTCGTAGCACCTTACTTTTCACACCAACAATTTCTTATTAGTTACTAGCTGCAGTAGTTCCCAACACTAGAGCACGGTACAGCTTAGGGAAGAAAAGTGCATGATGCCATGTTTGCTTTATCAATACAGGAATAACTTCACTAATTCAGTAAATGCATCCGAGACTTTTGCTTAACTTTGCACTGATTTATTTACATGTGTGTTTCATGACACATGTTTTCGCACCATACGCTCAAAGGAAGAAGCCGTAAAGGATGAAGATCAAGAAAAAAATAGTGGGTGAAGTCCCGGATGCGAGTCGTGCGACCTAACTAACAACAAGCTGGGTTTCCTCGCCAGTTACGGCCGTCGGCATAAAAAAATCTTCCACAGTATTCTCACTCTCATGATGAGCTTTCTTGGTCCTTGGGAATAAAGGCTTGACAACGTTCCACTAAGATGCCGCAGTAAATCTGCATAACTTTCTTTTCCGGCGTTGAGTGCGTACACTCGAATTCTTTTTCCCGCAGCACAGAGAGCGCGCATAAATTATGCCCGCGTCCCGGCATTTGTCGCGCGGATGAATGGAGAGCCTCTTTGATGTGCGCCCTTATATCAGACGGCCCCCATAAAAATGTTAATCGGGCACTCGGTGTTCGCCACCGTCCGCTCTCATCGCACCGACACCGGACCCTTCTTAACAGAGCGGTTCACAGTGCAGCGTCGCGATCTCGTTTTCGAATTTCAAATTATCTCAATTCCCATCGCCCTTCCTTTCTTTCATTTCTTGATCATTCTCTGCACGAGTCGTCAATATTGAAGCATGAGAACAAGCTCCAGAACTGTCCAATATTCTCAGTGCTGGAACGGTCACTACGGAAATGAATTCGTGCATCCGCATTAAGGGACGGGTTTTTCACCTTCCCGAAGGCCTCTTAGAGTTCATTTGCAGCCGCCGTCTGGGAGAGCGGGCGGCGACAGTGTGGCGTTACTACCGCCAGCGCATCGGGACACGGCTGCCTCGTCGTCAAGCGAAGCGTTTGAACATTTTCAAGTTCGTTACTAATAAGTTGCGAATATGCAGCCGCGCCGACGAAAATGACAGTGCTGTTTTCGCTTGTTTAATGATTATTACGAAACTTTCACCGGCCTATTGAGGGGTAGGGCAGACTAGACGGGCACTGCAGTCAATCGGAGGTTTTAAAACGCACGCATCAGTGATAATTTACTTATTTTACTTTTATGCATTTGCTTGTGGCCTTGAGCGTTTTAAAAGGACACTGCAGAAAATACCATTTATTTTTGTTGTCTGCGAAAAATGTGTCTTGCTGGCTGCGTTGATATTTCTTCAGCAGCACAAGACGCATTTATTGCTGATAACTTGAACGTAAATGCATTCGCACCACTAGGTTATATCTCGTTACTTTAAAATCGAAAATGACTCTGTGATCATCGATTGTAAATCAAAAATGTGTAGCCTAACCTCATTGATCCGCGAAAAAAATGTCTTGTCTTCACCGGACTTTCCTTGCAATAACGGGTACTGCTGGCGATGTCTTTATTTCCTTATTTGGCCTTTTCTAGCTAAAAAAAAAGTTTCGTTTTATGTGACAGTAGCCTCGTTGTACAGGTGAAGTTTAGTTTGTACAACTAGTAGCGTAATGCGAACGCATTGTGTCCGCACGCTCAGTTGTGTCCGCAGATCTTGTCCGCAATACGTGTCCGCAAAATGTGTCCACATGGTGACGTCACTCCAGATGAATGAATTTGTATAAGTTTAATGATAATGAGTAATAAATTAATGGTGTTATATGTCGTGATGAAGGTGTCACATCGTTAATTAGTACAAGCAATTAAGACATTTGTTTAATTACGAAAAACCAGTTAATTCTTCAAATTCAAAATAGCAAAACGGTGACGTCATCACTAATTAGCCCGACTAATTAAGCGAATTCGTGGGTCACGCGACAAGTTCATTTTCAGAAATGAATGTCACGTGTCAATTAATGACATCATGCCAGCCACGTGACATTGTAGCAAAATTTAGAGTGATGACGTCACGCCAAACTCACGTTACACGATGACGCAAAATTTAGAATGATGACGTCACGCCGAACTCACGTTACACGATGCCGCAAAATTTAGAAGGATTACGTCACACCCGAGATGAGCGAAGATCGCTGCCACGTGCAGACAGGAGAGAGCAAGAATGATGGAAAGGGATGCGGGGGGGGGGGGGGGGGGGGCAAATCGCGTTCGCCGAAGCGACGACGCTGGTTTGAGCAACAGATATCACGGGAGCAGACGTCAGTCAGTCAGTCAGTCTGTTGCTGCCAGGAAGAAAGAAAATGAAAGTGCACAGGCCTGCTCACTGGCTCAAGCCGAGCCACAATCGCTACCACGTGCAGATAGAAGGAGAGCTGAAAGATGGGATAGAAAGACAAAATCCCAGCGATGTGTTCACAGGTTGACCTCAATGTATGTGGTGGCGGTGTTCCCGATTACATTCACCGAAATTTTGAGCAGCCGTTCGCGCTATAGCATTCTGGGTGGTGTCATCGCATTTCTCTTTGCATGTAGCCGATATGTTTTAGTCAAGTTGGAGGCTAGCTTGCTACAGGAGTTCGAACCAGTGACATATGCACCATCAGTTGCATGGTTCCTGAGAGTACATTTTCCCTTAAGGTACGTCTCAGTTGTCCACTCATATGTCGAGATGTGAATCTCGACGCTGACTTGCGACAGGGGTTCGGGCAGATGACATATGCACCTTGAAAATTGAAAATTGGTTTTTGGGGAAAGGAAATGGCGCGCTGTCTCAATTTCGTTTCCACAAAAACCAATTATTATTATTATTATTATTATTATTATTATTATTATTATTATTATTATTATTATTATTATTATTATTATTATTATTATTATTATTTTTATTTATTTATTTATTTATTTATTTATTCAAATACCTCACGGGCTCCGACTGGAGTATTATGTGAGGGGGGTTACATAACTGGGGTGGGAAAAAGAAGCAAGTAGAACATGGTTATTTTAACATCGTTATACAAAGAACAAGCAACCAACCAGAAAATAGAACTAAATTGAAAAACTAAATTGAAAAACGCACTACAGAACACACTTCAGAAGAAAATGCTACTTATTTTTTTTTTGAAAATAACATGATCTGAGATGTGAACAATGTTATCAGGAAGACTATTCCAATAAATGATTGCACGGGGCAGGGCTGATGAGTTGAATGCAGTGGTCCTTCCCGAAAGGCGCTTAAAACTGAGGTGATTATGCAATCGGTGAGATGTGCGGGCCGGTTTTGTAAGGGGTAGTGTGAAGGAATGATGGCTGTAAACAATTTTATGGAAGAGGCAGATAAGTGCTATTGTTCTGCGAGATTCTAAGGATGGAAGGGATAACGAAGCCTTAATGTTAGTTATACTGGAATGTCGGCAATAGTTGCGAGAAATGAAGCGAGCGGCACGATTTTGTACGCGCTCTAGGGAATTAATTAGGCACTGTTGGTGAGGTGACCAAATGGAAGATGCGTATTCAATTTGAGGGCGGACGAATGTCTGATATGCGAGCTGGCGTGTGGAAGAAGGCGCACCTCTGAGGTTACGCTTTAAATAACCTAATGTACGGCTAGCTTTGGCAGCAATTTTTTCTATGTGGGTTTTCCATGAGAGATTAGATAAAAAGTGAACGCCAAGGTACTTGTACGATGACGCAAGAGTGACTGGACTGTTGTTAAGCGAGTAAGTGAAAAGGTAATTAGACCGTTTACGGCTAAATGTCATTAACTGGCATTTATCAGTGTTAAGGGACATTAGCCATGATGAGCACCAGTTATTAATGCGATGTAGATCTTCTTGAAGGGCGATGTGGTCATTAAAGGAGCGGATTTTGCGATAAATAACGCAATCGCCTGCAAACATTCTGAGTGTTGAGATAATGCCTAATGGGAGGTCATTGATGTAAATCAGAAAAAGTAACGGGCCTATTACACTACCTTGCGGTACGCCTGATGTTACATCAATTAAATGGGATGAATGGTTATCAACAGAAGTGAATTGTTTTCGAAATGATAAAAAGTTTCTTATCCAAGAAATTGTTAATGAATCGAGGCGCAATGATGAGAGTTTCGCTATTAAACGACAGTGTGGAACGCGGTCAAAGGCTTTAGCATAGTCTAGGAATATACAGTCGATTTGAAGATTTTCGTCCATACCGTGAAAAAGCTCATTAGTAAATTCGAGTAGTTGTGTTTCACATGATAACCCTTTTCTGAACCCATGTTGTTTTGAAAAGAAGAAACCGTTGCCTTCTAAATGTAATGCCGTGTTAGATGCAATGATGTGTTCGAGAAGTTTGCAAGATATACATGTCAGAGATATTGGGCGATAGTTAGCAACGTCAGTTCGGTCACCGGATTTGAAAATTGGAATAACTTTTCCAATTTTCCACTCGTATGGTATCTCGCCTGTTGAAAGTGATTGCCGAAATATATGAGTGAGTATGACGCTGGAATGAGCCACGGTATGTTTCAAAATTTTCGAATTAATCCCGTCAATACCACACGAAGTACTTAATTTCAGATTGTTAATCAATGTCGCAACGCCATCAACAGTAACGTCTATTGGGCTCATGTAGTCATAGTCATATTCTGATGGCGATGGAATATTGGAATAGTCTTCCTTCGTGAACATATTGGCGAAAAAGTTATTGAAAGTCTGAGGCCGTTCGTCTTGAGCAATGGGGTCTCCAGCCTCATCAATCAACGTAAAATCTGAAGAAGTTTCGGAAGGTGATAATGTTTTCCAAAATTTTTTTGGATTGTGCTTAAGGAGGGATTGCAGATCGTGAGCCATGAACTTATGCCTAGCTTTCCGTATGGCCGCGCAGTATTCTTTATCAGCGTTTTTGTTTTTCCCATGATGCGGGTGTTTTGAGCCGTTTAGCTGTTTTAAAAAGTCGTTTTTTTTTGTTCATCAACGTACGCAGGTTCCTGTGGTACCACGGCTTAGATGAGTTAGCACGGAAAGATATGCGGGGTATATAGGTGTTCATTAACTGCGTGAGCTTATCTTTAAAGTGACGCCAGTTTTCGTTAACAGATTGATTAGGAAAGGATTGCAGAAAGGAATCACAGAATGTTTGTAAGCCGAGGTTATTGGCATCGTAGTTCGCTCTGTTATAGTCGAAGATATATTTCTGAGGTGGTCTGCGTTCGTGTGACGGCATTTTCAGAGTGAAGTGGAGCAGTTTGTGATCACTGAAACCATCCGTGAGGGAGATCGGGCTTATATTGTCTGGAGCCGATGTGAGAACAAGGTCTAATATGTTAAGGTCGCGCGTAGGTTGAGAAACTAGCTGAGTTAAAGAAAAGTCTAATGTTAGTTCAACGAAATTAAGTGAGTCCTGTGCCGATGCAGTTAAGGTATTCCAGTTGATATTCGGGTAATTAAAATCACCGAATAAATAAATGTCGGCCTTTGGGAAGTTACTTCTTATATCTAAGAGGTTGGCATGCAAATTTGTTACGAAAGAGTCTGAACTATCTGGTGGTCGGTAACATATGCCAAGAAGAGACTTAAGCGATGAGGACATGATGCAAACCCATAAAATTTCTAGAGGGGACGAAATGTTAACACGAAAGGAAGGAATGTGTTTTTTTATGGCGATCATCACGCCACCTCCTCTTTTATTAGGTCTGTCATTCCGGTAAATAACAAAATCACGAGAGTCAGGTAAGATTTCGTCGTCAGTTATATCCGAGTGCAGCCACGTTTCTGTTAAAGTTAATATGTCAGAGTTACTATCTTCAAGATATGAGTAAAGTTCGGTGCGCTTTGGAAGGATGCTACGTATGTTAGTGAAAGATATGGAAAGCGAAGGGTGGGCAGTGCCGCCGTATGAAGGTTGTGGCTGATAGAATTGTGTACAACCGCTCTTCGTTTTTGCTATCGGGTACATTGTTTGACAGTGTCAGAAGCAGCGTCGTACATATATACAGTGTCGTTCATGCGCAGTTTATCGACCCTAAGCTTAAACGATCCGCCCTCCGACTTTGCGAAATCTATCAGTTTTTTCCTGGCCAGGCGTGTTGGGAAAGAAAAATCTTCGCGAACGACATACTGTGTGTCTTTAAACTTGTGACCTTTATCTATGATCTGCTGTTTGTCCTTGTAGTGAGCAAACTTGACGATGATCGGCCTATACTTCTCTGGTTGGTATCGACCAAGCCGATGAGCCCTTTCAATTTGTGTTGGCTCAAGTGTGCAGCCAAGGTGTTCCGCACACAGCTCCAACACCTTTGTTTCTGAGCTAGACCATGTTTTGGACTCGTTGTCAGGTATACCAAAGAAAAGTAGGTTAGAGCGGCGAAGTCTGTTTTCTGTGTCGTCACATCGTGAGGTAATTATCTTTAATTGCTCGGTTATATTTGAGGGACCTATTGTAGACAGTTCTGTGGATGGCGTAGAAATGGTAGATTTCATTTCTACCATTTCGACCTCGATTGTGCGAATTCTGGCAGATAGCTGTTTTAGTTCAACGTCCACTGATGCCTGCCATTGTTTTAGGGCGCGTAGGTCATTCCTGATACCATCCTGGCCAGATTCAATTCTCTGGACTGTCTCGAGTACAGTTGCCAGGACGCTTTCTTGATCGGTGCCAGGCGGACCGGGATTTGACTCTACGTTTCCAGAGAGCGCTAACAGGATGCTGCTAATACAGAGTGCCATTCTAGTCTTACAACCCGTAAGAACATGCAACCAGTATCTGGGGCACGACACCACGAACAAAAAACGATTCGAGGTTTTAGCAGATAAAGGGTCATCATTGTAACTAACCTGGAAGAACACGAACGGTGAGTGCTTCATGTTGAAAGCGGTGTCGTGCCCCAAGAAAACGCTGTCCGGTTGCAGATTATATCCCGCGCTTCCAACGCTGATAGCGGGGTGGGCGGATGTATATGGCTCCGGTTGCCAGCCGAACTTGACAATCTCGTCCAGGAAGGGTGGTTTCGTCCAGCTGTCGGGTCTGGTCGCGTTTGGCAGCGTCCAAAGTTGCAGTGAATCCGCCGTCGGGGTATTCCATGGGAACTGAAGAACCAGGAAAACCTGGAAGAACACGAACGGTGAGTGCTTCATGTTGAAAGCGGTGTCGTACCCCCCTATTATTATTATTATTATTATTATTATTATTATTATTATTATTATTATTATTATTATTATTATTATTATTATTATTATTATATCTTTAACGTGCACTGACATGGCACAGCACACGGGCGCCTTAGCGTTTTGCCTCCATAAAAACGTAGCCGCCGCGGTCGGGTTCGAACCCGGGAACTCCGGATCAGTAGCCGAGTGCTCTAACCACTGAGCCACCGCGGTGGGTGCTTTTTGGGCAAAAAACAGATTTTTTGGCCAAGTTATTGCCCCGCCGCGGTGGCTCAGTGGTTAGGGCGCTCGACTACTGAGCCGGAGTTCCCGGGTTCGAACCCGACCGCGGCGGCTGCGTTTTTATGGAGGAAAAACGCTAAGGCGCCCGTGTGCTGTGCGATGTCAGTGCACGTTAAAGATCCCCAGGTGGTCGAAATTATTCCGGAGCCCTCCACTACGGCACCTCCTTCTTCCTTTCTTCTTTCACTCCCTTCCTTATCCCTTCCCTTACGACGCGGTTCAGGTGTCCAACGATATATGAGACAGATACTGCGCCATTTCCTTTCCCCAAAAACCAATTATTGGCCAAGTTATTTAACTTATTCGACAGTGCTCGAGTCAGACTGCCAGAACAACAGGAAACTGTGGCGACAGATAAAAAAAAAACTTGCGCAGTTACCTTACACAAAAAAAATGAAGCGAGAGTGAGAGAAGCGGTGTGGTTATTGATTTTGGTCTTCGAGAACAAGTCATTATCTCAAAAAGTTATACAAACGCCCATGCAAGGTAATATAGTGAGCATATACATACCCTTACTTTATGCTTCGTAGACCGTTATAACTGCGCTATAACCAAGTCAAGCATCCTTCTCTTTCCTTTATTTTTTTTCTCTCATGAATTACATCCTGTCATCAGTCACTGCTTAATCCTGTACAAGGATTTCCCATAAGAACGGCTTTAGTGCCTCTACATTCACAAAAACTGTACATTCCGAAGTGCCTCCTGTACTGTTTTCTTGCGTGTTTGTACGAACTGTTCGTCTCACTACACGATCATGTTTATTTCAGTTAGCGCGTTGTCCCATCCCGAAGTGCACAACTGCGCGTTCAAAAACCACCTGAACACAAATACAAACGTGTTGCCATGAGAAACTGAGGGCCGCCGTTCGCTCGAAAGCAGTCCTAAATTCCGGCCCCGTGGCTGCTCTCCATGCATTGCAGATAAGTTTGGAAACATATTTTTCTTCTCGAAGAAGAAAAAAGGAGAACTAAATTCCATAAAGCAAGCGCGTTAGCGTAGCACCATTGAGGCGTGTCATTCCCAGAAGTACCGGAGAAAGCTCTGTCGACTTTCAAGCGCTCAAGCCCGGGGCGAACATATTTTAGCGAGCGTGGAACCTGCTACTGCCAGGTTGCTAGCGAGCTCGTAGGAAATTTGAACAAAAAAAAACAGATTTCAACATCGGAAACAAATTTTGCCGCTACCTCGTCCAGCGTTCCAGCTACACCATTCGCTCGCATCCAGTCACATAGACTGACGTTGGCGCCAAGTTTCGGAAAACTGACTGCGGGAGCAGTTGCTTCTTTTTTTCAGGCTGGAAAGTTGAGCTCCGCTGCATTTCTCTGATTCCTTTTACTCGAGCAGTCTCGTGTTCGTTTCCGTTCCAGCGAACTGTACGTTCAATTCGCCGTCGCTCCATTTTTTCAATCATCTATTTTTAAACCTTACATCAATATAATTTGAAAATCGCTTTTTGGGGAAAGTAAATGGCGCAGTATCTGCCTTGCATATCGACGGACACCTGAACCACGCCGTAAGGGAAGGGATAAAGGGGGAAGTGAAAAAAGAAAGGAAGAAAGAGGTGGTGCCGTAGTGGAGGGCTCCGGAATAATTTCGACCAACTTGGGGATATTTAACGTGCACTGACATCGCACAGCACACGGGACAGCGGCGGATGCGTTTCGACGGCGGCGAAACGCTCAGGCACCCGTGTTGCAGTCACATTTATGTAGAAGTCGCGACGACCAGCCAGCGAACTTCCTTAGCGACGCATCAATATTACTCTCGTTTGAAGGGACCCTGAGGATAAGTTCAAGTTGTCCTACATCGATAGATTACGGTGTGCTCATGACAAAGAGGGTACTTTTCCAGAAAATGAGTTTCTGTAAGCCATTAAAGGTGAAAAAATTATATACTGGTACCGCAGTGACCGGCTGTTATCGCATGCAAGAAGATCACGGTGACGCCAAGGCTGGTTTTCGCGCGAATCCCTAAGGCTAGGCAGCACCTCCATTCACTCCGGACGGTTCATCGATCACGGAGTCCGTTTCCGTCTTTACCTACGTCAGTCGTTTTACTCGAGTGGCGGAGGGAAAAATATTCAGATTTTAAATCCTATCTTGTCAGCAACAAATGAAACCTTAGCTGCCGAACTAACATCAACACAGAGAAACAGAAGCACCGAATCGATTTTTGCCAAAAACAAAATTGTGTACAGCTGTACTCGTTTTTACTTCAACACACAGCACTGGCAGTTGATAAGCGCTTATTCCATCTTTCTTGCCTAGTGAACGTAGTTGCGTATATTGTTGACAGTTGACGGCAGGCAGACACTGATGAAGGCTTTGAACACTAGTTGTTGTCACGAGCCATCTCGCATTCACACTGAAAGGAACGCCACCCACTAAAGTCGGCAATGTCAAAACGCATGCTTGGCGTTCACCCGAATGAGAAAGGCTGACGAGACGAGCACCGTATAAACATGACGCGACAGAAAACAGGCGTACTTCTTCATGAACGTTCCTGAACAGTCGCCTCACGCCTGATCACGAATATTTGAGGACAATCTGGTTGCGCCTACCGCGCATACAACAGGTATCTCACACTGTAGTGGTTTCTCGGTGTAAATTTTGTCTGCCAAGTCAGCGCTGAGTCAGTGATAGGCAAAAGACGACTCTTGCAGTAAAGGATGTATTCCCAACATACTGAGTGCTCGTTGTGCCTGCATTTGTTGCGGATAGTTTGCAGCAAACTTGTAGGTTGCGTTTAAAGGCCATGATTCTGTACTTGTTCGAGCACGTGGTTTTCGTGGTGGCTTGGCCGTCAGTATGTCCTACTTTTGCAGATGGCAGTAAGGTTATTCTGAGGCAATAGGCATATATCAAAGAACACATGCGGAGATTCTGAACATGCTGGAACAACAGAGTGACATTCCCGACTGTGAATTCCCAGTGACGTTTCCAACGTTATGTTATGAAAACTTGGAAGACGTCGAAGAAAGGTTAGAATTAACAAAGAACTCCGGCGTGCATGGGTAAATAGCGGAAAGTAGGACTATTAAGGCAGTTCTACTAACCTAGCTTGTTTTCAGGTGTAGTGGCTCGCAAGTCCAGGTGGTGCGACAGTTGTCCATGCTGTTAAGTCACAGCTGCGCTACTTGCTCTCCGATTCGTTGGGTGCAACATTTAGTTATTCCCCCGAATAAGGGCATCTGATTCATGTAGATGCTGGTGAGTGGTGACACCACGGGTTCCCGAGCATCCGCAGGGACATCCCTCCCGGGGGATGATGGTGAACAGTGCATCACCACGGACCCGGGCACCCGCGCCTAGCCGTGCGTGGCATCGCCGTGTCCGGGGAAAAGGGGTTCCTGGTGGTTGAGCCGATGCCGAGCGTTTGGACCTTTAAGGCCCCTCGGCGGAGGCAACACACCACTTTGGCCCCAGCTTCCTGTACCCGGCACCCCCGGCCTGACCCGACCGGGAGAAATCGACAGTCGCCTTTTCCTATCCTCCCCTCCTATCTCCTACTCACTTCCTGGTTTTTCCTTTTTTCCTGGCGGTGACGGTTAGCCTTCTGTGACCAACTACCCTGAGTTGCGTCATACTTGGTTATAGTTGAGGTGTACAGCTGGCGTGGACAAGACTTGCTTTCAAGTTCCTGTCCCGTCCCCTTGTTGGACTCCGTGATGGGTGGCTGGCACCATGACCGAAAAAATAATTTTTTTATGGCTCCCCTCCTTTCCAAACCAGATCGCTCTCTCAAAAGAAGGCGGAATGAGTCAGACAACTATTTTCACAAAAGAAAAGTAACTTTCTCCAAATAGCATGTAATCCACAGTGAAGAACAAGATAAGCAGGCAAGGATAATATCCCCCTTCCTTGTATCGACGTGCTTTACAGAAACCTTGGGCATTGGCTATAAGCTCTCAAAAATGGCCAGCGGCGATTTATTGCTCGAACTGTGCGACAAATTCCAACACTCTAAGCTCTCAAACCTAGCGTCCATAGGGGAAATGCCTGTCTCCGTGACTTCCCATCGATCACTGAACACTGTGCAAGGCGTAATATCCGAAACTTATTTTGTACACATCACTGAAAAAGAAATGCTCCAAGGGCTCAGCGGCCAAGACATCATAGATGTACACCGAATCAAGATCCGGAAGGACAATAAGGAAACAGACACAAAACACTTGATCATCACGTTCAACACCAGCACCAGCACATAAAGCTTCCTTTCAGTGAATAAAGTTCAGTTGATAGTCTGCGCTTGTGTTGTGCTCCTCGTTCGCTTTTGTCCTCGTTTTTTTGCGCTGTCAAGTATGAATCCACACCAACTAGCCCAACTTTCTGTTCTTATTTACCAGCACATTGCCCTACACAATCGATGGGGGATATTTGAAAATTAATGTAAGACCACACATACCCAACCCTCGCAGATGTTTCAATTGTCAAAGGTTCGGCCCCGGCTCACAGAATTGCCGCGGTCGCAAAACTCCCGCAAAAATGTGCTTCGAAGGATCACCATCACCATTCACCCGCCGCGGTGGCTCAGTGGTTAGGGCGCTCGACTACTGATCCGGAGTACCCGGGTTCGAACCCGACCGCGGCGGCTGCGTTTTTATGGAGGAAAAACGCTAAGGCGCCCGTGTGCTGTGCGATGTCAGTACACGTTAAAGATCTCCAGGTGGTCGAAATTATTCCGGAGCCCTCCGCTACGGCGCCCATTTTTTCCTTTCTTCTTTCACTTCCTCCTTTATCCCTTCCCTTACGGCGCGGTTCAGGTGTCCAACAATATATGAGACAGATACTGCGCCATTTCCTTTAACCAAAAACCAATTATTAAGGATCACCATTCTGATGAATGTGACGCAGCCCCGCGCTGCGCTAACTGTGAAGGAGGCCATGCAGCATTCTCCAGGGCGTGTCCATCCTGGCAGAAAAAACAAAGAGAATCACCATAAAGACGAATGAAAACATTTCATTTAAAGAAGAGAGAAGGAGTTCTGTGCTTACAAACACATTCTCCTTCA
The DNA here is from genome assembly GCF_052857255.1 of Amblyomma americanum. Taxonomy (NCBI): domain Eukaryota; kingdom Metazoa; phylum Arthropoda; class Arachnida; order Ixodida; family Ixodidae; genus Amblyomma; species Amblyomma americanum. The sequence goes on from NC_135498.1 coordinate 3,630,577, forward strand.
AAGCAAAAGAAAACCTCGCTGACGTGGTGCGCAGGGGCGTAGCACCACACAACACTCCGGCACCGGCCGAGGCCGCTTCTACTGAGCCTTTGGCAGGGCCAGCCACGCCCCAGGCAGGGACAGCGAAGGCTGCTTTGCCACCCCCAAAGCAGGGAGCGCCGGTGCATGGGTCGGCATCCCGCAGGACTTCCCCCATCGGGGGAGGCTTGAAGCCAGTGTTGTAGGCGTTACCGAAAAAAAGAAGCTAAATACGTTACTCGTTACGCTAAAAAAAAAAGGAACGTGTTACCGGCCTGCGTTACCTACAAAGAAAGGTAACGCGTTGTCGTTACCGTTACCGGAATAAAGTACGGCACGTTACTTTGCCGTTACTTCATGGTCATTAATTTTAATTAGTCTTCGTCTTAAGAACTTACGATAACAATTTCATAAAGCTCACATTTCACATAAAACTTCTAGCCCAAACAAGATTTTACGCGAAATCCTGACTTAACGAGAACACTTTGAACAAATGTGCAGGAGCTTAGCAATGTTAAAGCGGCATCTAAAAACGGCGCCCAAAAAACACGAAACACATGTTATAGTGTCCTAAAGGTCCCTGTATAGGTACATGTTGTGGCTTCTAACTCTATAGCACATGGTAAGTAAGTGGTTTTTATTAAAATAATAATAAAAAGGAAGGAAAAGATTTTTGCTAGCCCCGGCATCCGCCATTGATAATGAAGCACCTGAGCTGGGGCAGCGGAGATAAAGCATAGCAGACAGTATGGAGAAATGAAATGACAGAGGTGAGGGGACAGGAAGAGAGGATAGGGGGAGAGGTAATATACGCAAACTATTTACAAAATACGAAATGTGTACAGGTTGTGCGCGTGATTAGTTCGTGATGGAGTAATAAAAACTTACGCGCACAACACTATGTTGACTACAACTGGAGTTGGGCGTCTAGTTGTTAATCGTCCAAGGTAGAACTAGCGGGGCGTTCGGTCACTGCGTGTAACTACCTGACGGAGAACAGACGGGACGTCATGCCCGTGTGTTCGAGGAATGCACAGAGGCTCACCATGGTTCGCTCAGCATTGCGCGCACTGCCCTGCGGCCACAAGAGCGTCTTGAGAGAGTCTTTAGTATGCCCACCACCCTATAGGCCACAAGCATATTGCGACGAGCATCGGCTTACGCGGTACAGTGAAGGAGCAGGTGCTCTAGTGTTTGCACCGCACCATGGCACATGGTGAAGCCTTTTTCTGAACGTGACGTTAAACACAGAATGACATTTCGTCATCAATTCTAACTTCCCTAAGAAAATATCGCTGAACTCTCAGGAAATTTAAGGTAATTCTTAAAAACGTTATGTTCCAAAATGCACCGTATGCTTTCACTCTTTAGAGAGTTGTGTGTATGAGTGGTTTGGAAAGGTGAGGTAAGTGAAGGCAAGTGTGTGAATGCGTGTTCTTGCACGCATTTCGTACTTTAAGGGTGTTTTGTTTTTATTTTATTATTTTTTTGCTGGGTACGTCGTCAAGGGCAGGTGTTTTCGTCGTCGAGAGCACCTGCACATTTTGTTTATTTACAACATCAATTTAGGTGCTCTGCGCTTTTTTTTTTCTAAAAAAGGGGGCAGAGTGGTTTACAATTGGAACAAAAAGTAACTAGTAACGCGACACCTCACGTTACCTGAAAATGTTAACGGAAGTACGTTACCCGTTACAGTTCTGAAATGGTAACGAGTACGTTACAAAGTTAGCGAAAAAAGTAACACGTTACCGGTAACGCCGTTACTTGTAACGCGTTACCGCCAACACTGGATAGAAGAAGCATTTTTACATGTTGATACATTCTAAAAATTTGTTCCCTACCAAAACATATTTGTTACGATATAGTTACAAAGTGCTCATCTATAACACAACAAGCCTCATACTACCATGCCACTATTCTTGCGTTTTGAAGAGATGTGCCACAATCTCGGCATACTAGATACATTACCTAGCATTGCACATAGACGAGATCCACTGCCTCCATGGTACAATTTTCCTGTGATATGCGATTTCACTATTACACAGTTTCACAAAAGGCAAACTCCGCAACAACATATACTGCAGGAATTTCTAGCACTCGAGGCAAAATAGAACGATTTCACGGACTTTTATACTGATGGTTCAAAAACGGATGCCTACGTAAAAAGCGCAGTAGTACGAGGACATGAAACGGAAATAATAAGACTTCCACAGTGTTCGTCTGTTCTCACAGCAGAATGTTACGCCGTATGCCTAGCCATAAGAAAAATACTAAATGAGAACCTCAGAAACAGCATAATTTACACAGACTCCCTCAATTTACTTACAGCTCGCAACTCTAGAAATGCAATCACTCCGATGCTTGGAGACATCATACCCAACATAACAAAAGTCATAGCCCAAGGGGAAAAATATAAAACTTTGCAGGGTGCTGAGTCATATCGGAATTAAAGGCAACGACAGAGCAGACCTGTGCGCTGCACAGGCTCGTGGCAAGCAAATAAAAAAAGTAAATATTTCCTTTAAGGATTGCATGAACTGAGTACATTGTAAAATAAGAAAAAAAGTGGAAGTCCGCTTGGGACAATGAAGCAAACAACAAACTACACTTTGTAAAACCGGTTTTAGGAGAATAGAAGTCCTGCACCCACCAAGAACGTTTCAAGGAAGTGATTATCTGCCGTCTTCGTATAGGACACATACACTCCTCACACATAATTTCCTACTGACGATACAAGAGAAGCCCCAATGTGAGTTATGCGAAGGTGAGCTAGCAATAAACCATGTTTTATTGTCATAGAAAACAGAAAACTTGAAACACCGAGGAAAAAGTATTTTGCAGATTTTTACAATGAGCACATACCATTCTACCCCACATTACTCTTCGACGAAGATGCACTTGTTCACATTTCACAGGATTTTTAAGTTTTTAAATCGATCAAATGTCTTAAACAAATTGTAGATCTGATAATATTGGGTAATTTATAACAAGAGACATTTTTAACCACATCTAAGCCAATTTCTCATTCTTGAGAAGAAAGCTGATGTCTTCATTCGATTGGTTGGGAGCCTCAACATCCTTGCACAGGCAACGATGGTTGCAAAAGTTAGCCGACTTTCTTTAAAGCTCTTACTAACGTCCATTTTTAAAATGTCTTTTCTTTGGCATCACTAAGTAGCAAAACTTACATTTTAGATCGTCTACACCACCGATCATTTTTTACAATATTTAGAAACTTCTGCAGAAAACGTTCATATACCTTGTGCTTGGCGCATGATGGCCTTAGCTGCCTATTAAACCCAACACAACACAACTTTTAGAAAAAAAAAAAGAAAAATTCAGGGGCACTTGTTGACCTAAAGTGCGGTGAGGCGAAAGCCTTTAGTGCTGTGTTGCAGATTGTGTTACGATGTGTGGTTAAGATGTTAAGTACACAATTTTTTGTGAATCCTAAATGCTGGAGACACTGGAGGGCGCTTGGGAGGCATCCGTCTGATACGACGCCTTTCTGCAGACACTTCCCAGCGTCCTAGACAAGGAAAATTACATATGCGTTGGCAGGAAGTAGCGTAGTCGTCAGCACGTCCGGCTGCGGAAGGAAGGATGGTGGTTCGAATCCCATCGTGCACAGATTTTATTTTCTTATCGAGTTGAAGAGTGTAACAGGCGGAAGAAGGGACGGACGCGAGTAGTATGAGCCATTAAAGGTTTTCGCCTTAATAATCATAACTGCCGAAGCAAAGTGTCCTCTTTTATGTGGCGTCAAGGTGAGCTGCGTAACTTACCTACCGTTCAAGCCATGCTTCATAATTTAAAAAGAAATTCTGCAGCTTCATAGGGGCCCTGGCCTCTGATGCATATCTCGCCCCCACAGCACTTACATGAGAAATGCGCAATGCCATCAGGCGAGCACCCAATAAAAGGGAACTGCTGTGAAGTGATACCTGTTTTGCACGTTTCAAGTCTTTGGCTTTATCTCTTGTCATTTTTGTACAAAACGGATACATTGCTCTCTTTCGTGGTTCAAGGAACCTTGGCTCGGGTGCAGGCAGGTTTTGAGTTAGAAATGGATAAATATGTTATGTGAATTTTGCATCGAGTATTTGTAAAAACTGCAGATGTATGTGCAATGTCGCCCATGTCAAAGACATGGGCGATAAAGGAACACTTCGCTTTCCCCACGGTAGATTCCGTAAGGACGTTCGTCTGCTCGCGCGATTTTGCGAGTATCGCCAGGCACGCCTTCGCCACAACTTCGGTCTGATAGCCTCCGGTGCCCTTACAGAATGTCAAAGTTAAGTGCTCAGCGTCAAAGACGCGATTACCCTCCACAAAACAGCCCGAATTTCAGCACAAGCAAGGAAGAACACTACATTCATAAGAGACGAGCTATGCGTGGACCTCCACTCGATCAATGTAGCCAGAATCCGCAGCGCCCCTGAAGCTGAATTTGCTCGCAAATACATCAGCACGTCGGCAAACACAAGAGAAAAAAACAATGACCGATTCAACGTTTCATGTCCATCCCATAGTGGGATACAACTTCAGTCTACAGTGACTGCCACACCGAATTCCTCCGTAACAAAAAGTAGCCCGGTCTTGAAGCTTGTCTTGTTACTAAATACGACGCTAATCACCAGGCGAAATCATCGAAAATTTTAATCCGCCTGGCTGTGTGATACAGCCAAATATCTAAATTATTTTAGTTTAATGATTGATCAGCAAATACAGGGCACCGCAAGCCGCGGACCACGGCCCATTGTTACGAACTCCTGTTTCGTTAAGTTGCATCCTCCCACTGCCAGCGCAATGCAAGATATCTACAGCCTTTGTCAAAACTTCACTGATCAAGCAGTCTGCTTTTGCGTCATTCTGTGTGCCTCGTTATACATCGCTAGCGTTCAAAATTTCTAGACGGTGACAGGAACCCTCCTCCTTACTTTTACAGAGTTTGTGGCTTCCACGGGTGCGTTAGGAACACCATAACATAGCTTCGAAGCTATCCGCTTGGGATCCTTACTTCTGACAAAGCTGCGAAGTAGTCTGGCGGAAACCACAGCTCATGGGCATTCATGGGAGCACTAGGGAGTTAAGTTAAACGATGTGGCATTTATAAGTTTATTCTCGGCATTTACCTGCGCGCAGGTGACCGGAAAATCATCGCTTGAGTAGCTAGGCCGTTTGTGTCCATCAGTCTCCACACCAAGCTCCACACGCACACGGCGCCATCTCCAAGCTATGTTCATACTACACAAAGCAGATATCCGCGCGGTGTCGAATCGCGCTTGTGGAAGAAGGTGTTGCAATGCTGTAACGCCGGCGTTCTGTTCTGTTCTGTAACCCATCTGACTGCCGCCGATGCATTGCCAAACATATCTCTCGCCTTACTAGGAATCCGGGACAGCGCCCGGTCTGTCCCGTTGAGCCTATGACGTTTCGTTCTGCAGGCACTCGGTCATTCTCTTTCTTACTTGCGTCACATATGATATCAATGCCCAAATTTTTTTTATGTTCGAAGCATCGCGTAGCCTGGTGGCATCTAAAGGAGCTACAAGCGATTGTCTCGAATTTCTGGTAATACATCGCCACTAGCCAAATGGAAGACAAGAAAAAGAGGGCATGCGGAAAAAGCAAAAGGCTAGCCAAATGTACACAAATACATGGCAGAAAACAGCGCGCTGATCAGAATGGTGGCGCTACCTGCAAGTGATGTTGGAAACAACACAGCGGGAATTACACCTCTGGTTTCTGGATTGCTCGTGCAATAAACGCACCTCTAACGCTGTAAAGTTGTTGCTTGATTAGTTTTAAATTTAGCATTTAACTGAGTCGAGGCCACCGGTATCTCACCGCATGCGTAAGGGGAACTTGTGCCCCCGTCTCCGTACGTGCACGACTCACACGGATTGTGCTCAGCAGGTTGGTGGCGGTATGTCCAAGCGACGTTCAAAAGTACACAACGAGTGAGAATCAGCGGGGTTTTTGGATTCCTTGTGCAACGCACCTCCTTGTAACGCTGTAAATTAATCATTTTAAATTCAGAATTCCACTAGGTGAACGCCACCAGCAAATCACCGCTTGCATAGTCGGCATCTGTGCCTCCGTCTCCGAATGCGTACGGTTCATGCGGATTGCGCTCAGCGAGTTGGTGGCGCTACCTCCAAGCAACGTTCATAACTACACAGCGTTCGCAAATCCGCGGGGTTTTTGTATTCCTCGTGCAACACTTAGGAAACGCTGTAACGCTGTTGCTTCAGTAAATTCGGCGTTTAATTACGTACAGGTCACCGTTATATCACCGCTTGTGAGGGAGAAACTTGTGCCTCTGTCTCCGTATGTGCACGACTCACACGGATTGTGCTCAGCAGGTTGGTGGCGCTACGTCCAAGCGACGTTCAGAACTACACAGCGAGTGAGAATCAGCTGGGTTCTTGGATTCCTTGCGCAATACACCTCCTTCTAACGCTGTAAATTAATAACTTTAAATCAGCATTTCACTGCGTGAGCGCCGCAGGCACACCACCGCGTGAGAAGGAGGCATTTGTGCCTCCGTCTCCGCGTGCGCACGGCTTATTCGGACTGCGCTCAGCAAGTTGGCGACGGTGCCTCCAAGCGACGTTCATAACTACAGAGCGTGCGCAAATCCGCGCAGTTTTTTAATCGTTCATGCGATATGCCTTGTTCCAACGCTATATTGGTGTTGCTTAAATTATTTTAAGTTCAGCGTTTGACTGCGTTTAGGTTACCAGTATATCATCCCTTGCGCAGGACGCACCTGTGCCTCCGTCTCCACGTGCGCACGCATCACGCGGATTGCGTTCACCGGGGTGGACAATAAAGGAAGGGGAGTATCCCTTTTCATCTTTCACTCCCTGCATTGTCGTTCTAGCAGGTCCATGAGAATCGGGCGACTCCGCTGGATGGAAGGGGTCCTTTGGCGGGGAAATCCGCTTTGCTTTTTCTTGACGTATCGGGACGGGGGAGTCCGACTTGGCCGTGCACGGCGTCTCTCCCGACAGCTGGATGGGCCGAACGCAGTTTCGTCTTCCCGCCTAAGCCCAGGTGCAACGTCAGCGGTGGGGACGGGAACTGCCGGGGCCCATCCTCTGTGGCTGCACACACCATGAGAAGCTGCACACCAACCCCCACACAACTGTGAGGGCCAGTCGTGCCCATGGCGCCCATTCCCTGGGCGGAAGCAGGCCTGGGCTTCATACTTAGGTTGGACCCATGGAATCCGGCATGGAAGTAGTGCAAATAGTTTAAATGTCTTCAAATACACCGCGATCTCCCTCCTGCATGCGAGGGCGTGCCATCCGGCTACCGACGCGCCGGTTTCTGGTTACGAAGAAACCAGGTCCTCTCGGGGGGTTTCTAGTAGCCGGATTCTAGAACGACTCCTCGGGGAAGCTAAAGGCCGTCGTGGGACGCCGAGGGAGGGGGACAGAGTTGGTCCGAGCGAAAAAAGCGGCCGATGTTGCGGAGGACCGGCGAAGTAGGCCATGGTCATTTCAACCTGAGCTAGGGTCGTGGCATGCGATCCGGTCAGCCCAGCCTTGAAACCTCCCTCGTTTGCAAGTGTGGAGCAAGCTAAGGGAGGAATCCGACGCGCATGGTTGGTTGGTGGAAGTGCAGATGAGCCTCCGTGGGAAACCTTAGATCGGGAACCGAGGGATGGTGAGCCGAGTACGTCGAAGATCAGAAAGGTCCTCGGGATGCATCCCATCAAACATACTTCCGTTGTCTGCAAAACCACAAAAAGCACTCGATGGCTAGTAACATATAGGACCGAAAACACTCCTGTGAGCTATAACAACGGACGACCTGGCCTATGGCTGGTTCTGGCGACAAAACCAGGCGTCGGGGAGGAACCCCAGGCCACTACTCCCGTGGTAGGTTCTCCTGTGGTCGGAGCCCGGGTGCGCCTAGTGCATGAACATTCATCCCGTAGGCAGAAGCCAGATCATTGGAAGAGCCTTGACTCTCTGCCTGCTCGGGTCAGGTAGGCCTGAAAAGGAGTCAAGAAGGATGAGAAGGACCATGCCAAAAACTGGCTGTCCCCAGTCCCATCCGAACTCCCATAACCTTGAACATGACAGCCAATTTCCCATTCCGCATAGCCAGCGCCTGCCGCTGCTTACCAGGGGAGATCAGCGTGGGCCTATTTCCTCGGCTGTGGGTCGCTGTAGTAGCACATTTTTATTATTTATTTCAAACGTGTCAAATTATATCTTGACCCTGCTCGTACGAGGCACCTTGTGGCAACGCTCTAGCCCTGTTGCTAAGGAATTTTAAATTCAACATTTACCTGCGTGCAGCTGTCCGGCAAATCACCACTTTCACAGGGCGCATTTGTGCCTGCGTTCCTGCGCACACGACTCACGCGCCTCAGCAGGTTGGTGCCACTGCCTCCAGGCTTGAGCGAATCAGCGGGGTTTCAAATGGCAGGTGTAGGCACAGCCGCCGACACCCTGCTAATTGCCAGGCGGAGTTACCTCTCGCGACCTGCCAACCATCCCCTTCTCCCACATCGTCCCCACTCCACTTGCAGGGGAGGAAAGAGAGACATCAGTCTGAAATGACTCAGCAAAAATGAATAAAAACAACGGTCAAGATTATAAATAGAATATGAATAGAATTAAAACTAGAATAGGAATAGGATTTAGAATAGAATCAGATTGGAATAGAATCAGGATGAGCGAAAGAAAAATTGATTCAGAATTGGAGTCTAACCGCCATTGGAATTGATTGGCGAGTGAAAGAAAAATGTTAGCGCATTTCTTCTGCATCAATTGATTGCCCTGGAGTTTTTTTGGGATTGCTCGTGCCGTATAGGCTGTTGCTGAAATCATTTTAAATTCAGCATTAAACTGCGTGCAGGTCGCCGGCATGTCACCGCTTGCGTAGGGCGCATCTGTGCCTCCGTCTCCGTACATGTGCGGCTCGGGCTTGATGCGCTTAGCAGGTTAGCAGGCTTCACTGTTTCAACCGATTTGTATCTTAGCTTTTTGGAAATAATACAGGGTGTCGCACCTAAGCCTTTACATAATTTTTAAATATAGCCTTTTTGTGTTAGAAGAGAGCTTTTTTCGGCATAGCATTCTCACCGGTGTAGTTTATCAGAATGCAGCTAAGAGTTCGAATAAATGGCAGCAGAAAGTAAACGAAGACATCGAAGAAACACACAAACGCACAAACACAAACACACAAACAAATTGCAGCATCGTCCTCGTTTGTGTGTTTCTTCGATGTCTTCGTTTACTTTCCGCTGCCATTTATTCGATCATGCACCAACTAGCTCAACAATCCACCTCCTTAGCAGCTAAGAGGTGCCAACTAGCAGGCTAGTTAGATAATATTGAATAGTTAACTTTTTAATTCTTACTGTTAGGCTTCTTATTTACTGACAGGCTTGAAGACCACGGTAATTACCATCGATATCACTCTATAGAATTTCGGAAACGCGATTACCATGGCGCTGTGTCCGAACAAATTTTGGCTATTTCGACGACTTACTTGCACTGGAGAGGTTGATTTGGCTGCAAGCTTCTAAAGAGCGCATGTATTGTGGTGCGATGTAGCCAAATTTTTTTAAGCCACAGCGCCGAGGGAAACCACGTTTACAAACTTCTAAAAACTGATATGGATAGTAACTACGGTGGTCTAGAGGAGCACTATAGGAGCACTGAAAATGGGTCAAGTGAATATTATGGCCCTCATCTTGTCCAGCGTCCACAAGGTTGTATTTACATGCCAAAACAGTAAGTAAAGGAGCGCTAGGGTCATAACGCTTACTTAACTCTGCTCGGCGTTTAGTGAATGCAGAGCTGTCTTAGAAGCGTAAATGAGTAATTATGAGCATCTAAACTACACATATCGCAATTAACTGAGTACAAAACTACGTTTTCGGTAAATTTACTTTTTTGGCATGTCGTAGCGCGATCATGCGCCGCCCACTGATAACCCCATCGCAATGCACGACGCTTAGCCCATGGCAGATAGCGCCATAATGCAAGCGAAAATGCTTTCGCATTACCACACGCGAGTTGTCTTAGTGCCTCCTTGAATCTAGACAATCTTTGCGAGCGTATTGGAACGAAAAGCACTGTACTGCTCCTTAAAGCTACTGGAATGGAACTTACTCAGAAGTGAAGCGTTTCAAGGACAGAAACCGAGAAGTCAGGTCAAATCTTGTAGATCTATTGCAGACTTTTCTGGCAGCGCGGTTTATCTCACAAGGGCGGTGGTACAGAGATCCCCAACAAGGTCCATCGACCCGCTTTTCAATATCGAAGTACGGAAAGCTGAGCAAGTTGGTTACTATTATCCATGGTAAAACAGCGCGGAAAAAATACGAAGACGGAACAAACACGACGACACGAGCGCTGCTTCGTATTTTTTCCGCGCTGTTTTACCATGGATAATAGTAACCAACTTGCTCAGCTTTCCGTAGTTCTAAATGTCATTTCTAGCTCCCTGGGCTCCGTCCAGCGCTCGTGTCGTCGTGTTTGTTCCGTCTTCGTGTTTTTTCCGCGCTGTTTTGCCATGTTCAATATCGACTACAGATCGTACGAGACGACCATTCCCCCAGTGGAGAGATGACCGGCATTAAAAACTTGGATAAGTTTTGAAGGAGGAATGCGTAAAATCTACCATAGGACGCAGCGAGACCTTAGAATTGTGGACCTTCGGCATGCTAAAGGATTCAGGGGCTGAAACATTGTGGTATAACAAGTGGTAATACAGCGAATGATGTTATCGGGGAGCTGTACGAAAGATGTCAGCCAGAAGCCTGGGCAGCGCTCTTTGAGCATTTGCCGTAGGATCCCTCGCGGGGGTACCCTAGATGTCAGCATCTTACAAGAGTACCACTACCTTGTTTCCGTAGTCATACTTGTTCAACAGCACGCTACGCGGGGAGATGGAGGGGGGAATAGGCCATGATTCGGTGGTGAATGCTAAGGAAAATCACTATTTCTACCATTTCTCCTTGTTGCTTGCTTTCAGCTGCTTTAGTGTTTATATGTGCACCAAAAAATGGTGGTCGATTTTCGCGGTTAGACCAAGTGCGAGCTACGTGCACTAACCCTTCGTTTTTCCTTCGGTTCCAATGTTCAGGTAGCGATAGCGCTCGTACCACTCCTGGCGCAGTGGTGCGGCGCTTAAGCGATGCGCCACTGCCCTGCAGTGGCAGCTGCTGCCATCGACGCGGCATCGATGGGGAGCACGCCGTGCGCGAGCACGTCTCGTATGCAAGAGAAAGAAGAAGGCGCTGCGGGCTGGCACGTGCTCACTCGTGCGGTGCTCTGGTGACATTGCAGTTGACTGTATCTTCGACCCTGCTCTTGCGGCACATTTCGCAAGCTCAACGAACGACCTCGCCATCCAGACGAGACCGAAGCTACGCTGGACCTCGAGACAAAGTTGTCAGGTAAGGGGAGTCTTTGTGCAAAGCTCAGTGGGTTCCTGTGGCGCATATGCTCGCATTGTATCGGCCGCTTCTTCTCTTTGCTAGAACCTGCCATGAGCTCTCGTGAAGGGTCGAAAAGTGCCTCCGTTATTGACAGCGTGCTTCAAGGAAAGGAGCAGTATAGTCAACGCTAAGGCCTGCCTGGTTTCCTGCCTCACCCTCCTGATGCGAGAGCCTGCCTTTGTGGATTAGGATCTTATCGCTGGCCACCGGTGCTCACTGGAACTAGCGGCGGAGCAGGTCAGGACGGGATGGAAGGCTTAAAGCGGTGCAAGGCGTTTGCTGTTTTTCAACGATAGCTGTTTGATGAGGGAGGGCCTTGTATTCTCTGGACTAAATGCAGTCGCCGTCGGTGCCGCAGCATGCCATGCCAGCGTTGATCTGCTGACCACACCAGGCCTGAACCAACAACATCCGGGCCTACGAGTAGTCATCCTCAAGAATTTCCCAGCTGTTTGTTGTCCAGTGATTGGAGAGGTTAAGCAGCGGATAGAGCTTCAACTGACGCTTGTTCGCCTGGTGATGGTAAACATACGCTGCTTTCTCTCTGGCGCCGTTAGGAGGGAAAGCGCCAGCAGCCATTGAAGAGCCATAAAACCACTCCCTGTGCAAGCAGCGACAACTCTTGCCAGTCTAGCCGTTATCCTAGCCATTCCTAAGTATGCAGTCTATTGCAACTTTGTCGGAGCAGAGTTCAAAGCTGTAAACTTCAGAGTGGGCCCAGTGTATTATTCTGTTGGTTGCGTACTACGGACACGCGAATAAGTCATCTACCTTCCTCTCTCCCCTTCCCATCTCTCCCTTCGTCCCTCTTTCCCTGTGTAGGGTAGCATACTGGGCGTCGCCTCTGCCTTTCCGTTCATCATTCTCTCTCTCTCCCTCACGGAGCAGAATGGGACGTGCGAACGCGCACTCTGAAGCCGACCACAAATGTCTAAATCCAGCCTCGTCACGCTCGTAGCTTCCACTCCGCAGCGAACAAGCTGTGTACTGAAATCCATTGATGGCAGGCGAACGTGGACAGAGTGCAGACTGTAGCAACACTGCCTTTGAAGAGGCCACGCGTCGTTGCACGTGGCACCTGTCCTGTTGTGTTCTTGCGCCTCTTTTGTCCTTGTTATTTTCGCGCCGTCCAGACATCATATAGTTGCACAGCGCCGACCGGGCAAGAGGACGACGCCGCTTTCGTCGAGACCGGTCTCTTCGGCGGATTGCGCGGAGGGATCACGTTTACTCATCTTGGGCAAGGGTTTTCATGACGGCCATATTCTTCCAGGCGGAAGCTATAGACACGTCCGCCACTGGTGGCTGCCACGAAAAGCAGTTAGCATCAGCCTTCCCTAGTCTCCTCTACGATGCCTAGGCTGCCTTCATTGTTGTTTTCTCTGGATTTCCGTGCCCGTAGATTTCGTGCTGGTCTAGCAATCTTATAACCATTAAAGCGCCAGTGCTGTAAACATTTAGAGTGCTCTGTTTCAGTGTGGGAGGCGTGGGTGGTAATGATAGTGGGTGATGCAGTCGCACTTGTGTACCAGCTATCGGTGCCAGCTGTCTATTCCAAGCAAGAAATTAGCCTAACGAAATTAGCCTAACAGCAACCACTTACGGTACATTTTGCCGCGGAATTCTCACATTCATCTTTCAGTCCACCATTATTGGAACACGGCTGAAGCCTGGAAATGGGTCGATCGGATTTCAAGGCCGTCCTGCTGAGGTCCTGGCAGCTCATCTACGTGATCGCCGTTCCGCTGCTGCTGCTGCCGCTCCCATTCTACATGAAAAGCAAGGTGAGGCTCTAACTGCGTTTATGCAAGTGCATTTGCAGGAAATGAGGATTCGAAGGCCCTTGTGCAAAAACACGGCAATACGCAGGTTCGTTCATCTCTTGGCAAAAAAGCTGGGCACTGGCTTGGCTCTTGGTAGAAACTGTAGCCTCCAGCTTGATGTTGCCACCGGCATAATAAGGACGAGCTTCATCTAGACGAGGTCACAGAACACGGAGCGAATACGAATGAGCCTGAAGAACCCCCCGCCACCCCCCCCCCCCCCCCCCTTTAACGAGGTGTTGCGTTGTGTCTGCTGCGAGAGTTGTCCCAAGGGGTATTGATGAACCGGACGAGACGTCGGGCCTTCGGGACTCGGACGTCTGGAGGCAGCCACCGAGGCAGTGACGGACTGCTGATAATAAAAACTTTTATTCGCATCGCAGAAATGGAAATGAGGGCTTTCTATCCAAAACAGGCGCTTTCTTTCCTTTCCTTACTAAGCATACAATGTCCAAAAGATACTCAAAAATGTTCGTACGTATAGGCAGAAGGGCAGTGTTGGGTCCAATACAGAACAATACAGACTATGGTACAAAGACAAGTAGACTAAATAAACAGTAAGGGTTCCCAATAGGTCTTTAAATGATTAGTACGAAACAGTAACGGCTCGCGCAAGCTTTTTAGTGGTCAAGCAAAAATGTCTTTAATGAGAGGGCAATTTTAATATTTAAAGCATTAGAAATTTCATATCAGCTTTGGCGCCATTAAACTCTATTAGTATTCGACCTTAGGTATTACGGCATTGTGGAGGTTAACATTGCGGCACGTTTGCTCTGCCCTGAAGAAAATGCCGAAGCATTTTGCGGCGGTGTCTGGTTTTTTTCTTTAACTGAACTGCGGCGTTTCCTTGGATCGAAGAACTGACTGCAGCAGCTTTGCGGCAGAGCTTACCCCTAGAGTGCACCGACATCTAGGCCCACCGCGGGACCAGGGGCTGCGTGTTCTCGAAGAGCGCTTGTGCAGCGGCTGAAGGGGGCGCCGACGCTGCTTGGTGTTGAGGAAGCTCTTCACATTGCTATTTCAGTGAAATATGGCTGCGCAACGAGATTGCAGAATTCTGGACTGTGGGGGCACATATTGCAGGCCGGCCTGAGCGCCTACTCGATGCTCTGGATGGCCTTCTACTGGACAGCCGAGCCCATTCCGCTTCCGGTGACGGCGCTCATGCCGCTGGTGCTGTTCCCTCTGTTCGGCATCCTGACCACCGTCAAAACGACCACCTTATACTTTAACGTGAGTGAAAGAGGCCAGCGTTTGGTGCGCTGCTCATTGGTGGAAGCAGTTTGGCTGTATCTCGTCGCCGACAGCATGTGCCGGCACAAAATGCCCCGCGGGACTGGCGTGACATATTCTAGAACGGATCTAACGTGGTACTAACCGAACTCTTTGACCAGGCAACGTTCCCGAACTTTTCTTAGCGACGCGTTCGGCTGGCTTGGCCACGTGGAGCTCCCGTTGCCTATCAGTCGAGTGTTACTATGCACCGAAGTAAACCGGCGGAGCACTGAAGGCGTCTACCGAATCGTCGAGCCTCATAGCCGATCGCAGCTACACTGCCGCCGAAAAAGCGCGGTCGTAGAACGAATACCTCATGCATCAGTGACGCCGACTATGTTTGTGGCCTTACGCCTATGCACAGACGCTATGCGTTGTGTAACACCACTGGTCAATCGGAAGCAGTACTGATGAAAATTATGGCATGAATGTTGCGCATGCTTGCATAGCTGCAAACCTTGTCAACTTCCGCGGCGCAGCTTCGTGTTTTAATTTGCCCACTTTAGTACAGTACTCTCCAAAACTAGAAGAGCGCTTCGCGCGGAGCAGGAACAGTCAGGCTCCTTTTCCCCTGGTGGTTCTCTCCTAACGATGAGGACAGTCCTCCTTAAGCCACGTAGGGCGCGAGCATCGAGACAGGAGAGCTCCAGTGCCCGATGATTGTTCCCATCTCGCTCTAAGTGTCTGTAACTATTTGACACTACTTTGCAATTTCCAGCTCTAGTTCTCTAGGAAGACCGGGTCTTCGTCAGGCCCCAGAGACAAACGTAATTGGCTTGATCTATTTCTCTCGAACACGTCACTATACCGCCACTCCAGAACATCGGCTTCGTCATGTTCGGGTCGCTGGTCGTGGCCGCTGCTGTGGAAACGAGCAACCTGCACCGGCGCCTGGCCATCAAGACCCTCCTGACCGTCGGCACCAGCAACAGGAGGCAAGCATTGCTGTTCTGCCTGCTGCGTGACGTCTCTGCTTAGAAATTTGGCAGGCCGGCACAGAGACCTGCCTAACCTCGCATGTTTTGCTCACTCCCCTGTCTAGGCTGCTGATGGGTTTTATGCTAGTCACCATGTTCTTGTCTATGTGGATTCCTAACACTGCGTCGGCCTCCATCATGGTTCCCATCGTCATGGCCGTGCTGGACCAAGTCCAGGTTACCACCAAGGAAGCAGAGGGTGAGTCACGGTTTCTTCGACGCCACTCAGGCCGCACTAGTTTATGCAAAGAGTCTCAGCAGCAGCAGCCAACGGCAGCAGCACGCATCGTGGATTCTGGTCAAGCTTTGCCTAGTGCCTAGGTTGCCGTCTAGGGTGTGTAGGTTCTTCACTCATCAATGCCGTCTCGTCCGCGATAGGACACTTAACTGTGCACAGCAGCGAAAGTAAAATGTGTTGGGGAAAACGCCGGAATTATATCTTATTATTATGAATGCCGTACTGTAGCGGAGTTTTCTTGTTCTTGACTCCTGTATTATCAAGTGGAACAAAATGCGGTGAATTTTCGCTTCGACTGTGCAGTCAACTCTGTGCCGTTTTCCGATTGCGTCTGCGTACTTACGATTGCTTGTAAGAGTCTCAGCTATCCGTTTCTCCCCTCCTCGGCAACCACTATTCGTTCACTGAAGGGCATGCTTCACGCGAACAGCGCCATTTTTGAACGTGCCCAGCCCACTAGGTACGCTTCTGTGCCTTTCACTGTGGCCCGCAGCGTGCCCACAGAGCTCTAAATTTCTGGAAGGCGAGCGCAACTTCCTTCTTGGTTATTCAGAAGCTTCCCTCGATAAATGTAAGCTCGCGTGACACACGCGCTTTCTCCGCGTCTGGCCTCCGCAGTGACTCTGGTCAGCCCCATAAAGTTGCAAGACGGACCACCGCGCTCCGGACAACCCGAGCCTCCACTGGTCGAGGAAGTAATGGGGTGAGTTCGGTGCGCATTTCGCTTGCAGACCCCGACACCGTATCGGGGCACGACTCTTCCGTTACCTTTCTGCATCAGCTTTGATTATGCTTTGAGAGTTGATAACTGCGCCTTCATTCCCTGATAACAGCCTAGCTGAACCGGACCTGGAGGTATGAGAGGATAGAGGGAAACCACAGAGCCGTAACTTAATAAGACTGCCGGTTAATTTCGACAGCATGGTTTTTTTTTACCTGCACTGACATCGCAAACTGTTAAGGGGTTCTGACAATTCGCCTCCGTGAAAATGCACCCGCGGTGTTCGTGATTTGACCCCCGACTTCGGGCTGAGTGAACGAACGCCAAAGCCACTTAACCACCTCGGCGGGTCCTTTCAGATGTGCACGCAAATCTTTGCCTGCACTCTGAACAAGGCTTCAGCAATTTTGGTTCTGGGTAGGAAAGGACAGGAACGACCATATCTATATATGCAGGAGATTAAGACGGGGAACGTCGGGGATTTCTTGCCACGCAAAATTTTCGTGGAAAACGAATGCCACATTTTGGGCTAGTTGGTTGCTCGTGGCACACCCAGCGCAGTAACACAACCGACGAGCGGAGGAGGAACACGCAAGCGCTGAACTAACAACGAAAATTTTACAGCAACGGTGCTTCGGTATAAATCCAGAAACACAAATACTGAACACGGTTTCCACACGACGTCGTAGTGTTGCGGGAGATGTCGCCTTAAATAGCTAGCTGTTCTGCGGTCGAACCACGCTATAGTTTTGCTTAACGCCCTGGAAATTTTCGACACGTACGCGCCACGCGATGTCAACGATGACCAAGTTGCAGCACGTGCAAGAGTCACAGACCTATGCGCTGTAATCGCCAATGGGACACACTGTCGCGATTATGTTTCCAAACCATCAAATTCAGGGTCAAAAATTAAGTATTTGAAAATTCAGCAATGCCTCAACAGGGTGAGTTGTTGGGCTAGTTGGTGTTCGGATTTTACAGGCATATTTTTAGCGCAAAGGACGGGACGAGATACAGACAAGACGAGCACGGGCGCTACTGACAACTGCTTTATTGAAGAAAGATCGAGGCATATAAATACATATCTGGCCTGCGCCAGCGCTACCTAACAAGGAATTTGGAATCACAGCAGATGACGCGATAGGAAATTGATCTCAGCATTATACAAAACGACAGACGTGTCACTAACGCAGTTCTGACCCCCTTTCCTGATAAAGAAAGCTTCCAAAGTTTCACGGGCAGTTTTTTGACAACTTCTGCCAAGGATTGAAGCACTCCGGAACCGTGGCTCACACTTGGTGCAAGCAATGCAGTGGGCAATTAAATTCGTGCGTTCCTTATTGTAGATATCTTTAGCATGCTCCCGGATACCATTAGCATGCTCTTTTATGCTGTGCCTCACCCTGAATTGTTTGCTGCCGTCGAAGATTGCATTGATGAAAATGGTGCTGTGGCTTTCCAGAATGCTGCAGGTTTGACGGTAGACAACTTTTTAGGCCTTTTAGAATTTTATCTTCGTTCCACTTTTATCAAATTTGACGACCAGTTTTATCTACAAAAGAAGGGCATTTGCATTGGTTCATGCATCGCCCCTGGCTTGTGCAACATTTTTTTATCATATATTGATCGCTCTTTACACGATCGTTTTAATCATTTTAACAATGACAAAGTCCTTAAAGTTTTTCGTTTTATGGACGACTTTTTAATTGTTTTAAACAACCTCTGCCCCATTTCTAATGAGCGAACACTACAGTGTGTTCTTGATGATTTTAAACTACATGGCAGAGGGCTCAGTTTTACCTACGAACTTCCAGTCGAAGGGATTCTTCAGTTTTTAGACTTGAGGCTTATGTTCAGGGAAAAGCACGTCTGCTGGGCGTATTCTTCCCGAGCACAAAAAGAGCTCTTACCGTACGACTCCTCTCATTCAAAAATTGTAAAGAGAGGCATAGCAACTCTCTGCTTGGATTTGGCGCTAAGGAAGTCGTGTGTCCATGAGATGCAGGCAAGTTTTGAGCATCAATTGGGTAGGCTGTTTTCAGCCGGCTTCCCTGGGTCGGTCGTGATGGCAGTCGCGGAAACGCTCCTCATGAAAATGAATCCTGGTAAGCGCACATCTGCAGCAAAGACTATGGATGGTCAGCAAAAGCCGGAAGTGGTACCGTACCTGCACAAGGTATCCCACAACCTGAAAAAGGTGGCTAATAGGTTTGACGTGCCTATGGTTTTTTCAGCCCCTAAGAAACTTGCTCAGCTGAGCCGCCGCATTACTTGCGAAGACAAAAAAAGGGGCTGTCATAAGAACCACGAAAAACGGTCTGTGCAGTGCGCTATGAACGTCGTGTACAGGATTCCCCTGTCATGTGGCAAGGTGTACATCGGCCAGACAGGGCGCTGCGTAAACGATCGACTCCGGGAGCATGCTAAAGATATCTACAATAAGGAACGCACGAATTTAGTTGCCCACTGCATTGCTTGCACCAAGTGTGAGCCACGGTTCCGGAGTGCTTCAATCCTTGGCAGAAGTTGTCAAAAAACTGCCCGTGAAACTTTGGAAGCTTTCTTTATCAGGAAAGGGGGTCAGAACTGCGTTAGTGACACGTCTGTCGTTTTGTATAATGCTGAGATCAATTTCCTATCGCGTCATCTGCTGTGATTCCAAGTTCCTTGTTAGGTAGCGCTGGCGCAGGCCAGATATGTATTTATATGCCTCGATCTTTCTTCAATAAAGCAGTTGTCAGTAGCGCCCGTGCTCGTCTTGTCTGTATCTCGTCCCGTCCTTTGCGCTAAAAATATGCCTGTAAAACCAGCAATGCCACTTAGCGGAAAATGCTCCTCTTGTGACAACTGATAAAGGCACAAATCAAGGCTCCAATTTTGTGTAAGATCTGTGACTTAATGCATTAGCGGCGAGTTTTTTCAGCTCGAAGGACACAGTTCAGCGTTCTTTACTTCAAGTAAATTTTTCTTGTCTTCTTGGGGAAAATAAAGTGGAGATCCCGCAAGACAGTTATCGTTTCTCCTCGGAGTTCCGTTGACTTTCACGTGGTATTCAGAGATGCTTTTGTGCCAGACAGCAATTGAGACTAGCTGCACGAAAGCAATCTTTTCGTAATCCTTTGTTTTCAGCCTGAAATTAACAGCGCGTAAATAACTTATCAAACTTATCATTGGCCCTGGGTGTGTTTTTTTATCTTAGATTGCACTGTGAGATGCTTATGAGGTAAAATAGTCTTCTAGAAATCTTTCAGAAGAGCCGGGAGGTAAAAACCGATAACTGAGGCGTTCTACCATTTGCAGAACTGAAGGTGCTACATGGGTTAGTTCTTTCTGGAGTAACCCCTGCTGCCGCGCTACTATAGTAGGGCGTTCTTGCGGGCTAGTTGGTTCATAGTTCCGGAAAGGCTAAAATAGCGCAAAAGACGCGGACATAGGCAACGTGGAACAAACAAAACATCACAGGCGCAGAGTGCGAACTGTTTATTCATGAAGAATTCAACGCACTCTATACCAAGCGAAACCCAAACACGCGACCGCCTCGTCACTCGCACATATACGAAAAACTGAGGTGAGAACACAGCGGATTGACCGTGTAGCACTGCTGGAAACTAAATGAATGGAAAAACTCGAGCCAATGCACACTGCGCTTCATGTGATAAACAGTAACACTAAGTGAGCATGACAGAGATAAAAAGATGGCAGAAGTTATCCACGATTAATCGGAGTAAGGGCGAAAGGTGAGGGAATAAAATCATGAAGGCGAAATGCAAAGCAACAGATAACGAGTACAACCCTAAAAATCAACGGTCAACTGAAGTAACGGTGAAAGTGACGAAGTTAGGAACATTAAATGTGAAAATGGAAGAACTGGCATGAAAATGGCACATTCGGCGTGAGTGTGAACACAACGAAAAACATGGTAAAAAATATTGAAACTCGGCATATAACACGTGAACAACTTCGTCTCTGGAAGACTAAACAGTTCGAAAAAATACAAGGTTTCTACAAGTGGCCATCGAGAAGGAAGCGAAACAAAGGGAGTGCTGACACACTTGTTACTAGATTTTCTTAGGTGCAACGCTTCCACGATTTCCATTCCTGTCTAGTCTATCGATCCAAACAAAAAGGTCGTGTTTTCAAACAGCGCTTTGTAGGGAATCTTTCCCTTGCCCTCACCTTCACCCTTGCACCTTTTACAAATTTGGCCTAAGTTACCTCCTGCATTGTTATTCACAGACCAGTTGTGTTCACGTGCCCTTTTCTTGCAACACCAACCAGTTGCCATTTTCATGACAGTTTTTCCATTTTCGCATTTCACGTTTTTAACTTCGTCACTTTCACCTTTACTTTGTTTGACCGTTGGTTTTCTTATGCCTTTACTTTTATTGTCTGTTGCTTTGAATTTCGCTTGCATGCTTTTATTTCCTCACCTTTCGTCCTTACACCGGTTAGTTGTTGAATGACATATGCATTCCTTTCATTTAGCCCTTACTCCGGTTCATTTTTAAATGACATTTGCCTTCTTTTTCTTCTCTCTCGTACTCACTTAGTGTTACTCTTTCTTACATGAAGCGCAGTGTGCATTGGCTCGAGTTTTTGTGCTGTTATTTAGTATCCAGCAGTACTACACGGTTAATCAGCTGTGTTCTCACCTCAATTTTTCGCGCATGTGCTAGTGACGAGGTGGTCGCGTGCTTGGGTTTCTCCCGGTATAGACTGTGTTGAATTTCTCATAAAAAAAAGTTGGCAGTCTGCGCCCGTGGTGTTTTGTGTGTTCCTCGTTGCCTATGTCCTCGTCTTTTGCTCACTTTTATCCTTTCCGGAACGCTACCCTACTCCCTCAACCGGTACTCCCTCAGAGACTTAACTACAAACGGACGACAGTCACATAGTTATCCTTCGTCTTGAGGAATAAATGAGGACTACGTAGTCCCATTTATTACTAATAGTGTGTATATTAGCACATCGCGGCCACTGCCCTCGGGGTCACCCACGAGCACAGCTGGGCCGCGCAGATCGTGCGCCTTCTGCTTCTTCTTAACGGCGCCTGTGTGCCTTCTTTCGGCAGGAGCGACAGCGACCTGCGCGTGCAACAGATGCGCAAGGTGATGTTGCTGGCCGTCGCCTACGCCGCCAACATCGGCGGCACAGGGTCCCTGATTGGGACGCCGCCCAATTTGATTCTGCAGGCGCAGTACAAAGAGTGAGTGCATCTTCTGGGCGAGGACGGGACTCGCGTTCACCACATGGTGATCACTGGCTTGCGTGTCACTCTGCCGTAGAGTTTGTGGGCACTGGTCTGAAAGCTGAGCAGCTAGTGCCGGCGAATCATTGTCCGAATTCTCTTAGCTTTGTGCGCACGCGTTCCAAAGCCGTGTAAAAGTTGGAAGCTTGTATGTGCGGCGTTCGTGTTTTCTCTTTTTGCGCAAGAAGTCGATCCATCGGTTTCTTTCCCACACACGATGAGCTAGCCGGGGCACAGCACTGCTCCACTTGAAAATGAATCATGTTCCGGTCGACCTACAGAACGCAACTTCTGGCTAATTAATTTTATTTCAATAATGTTATAATGAGGACCCAATCTGAAGGGACAGGAAGAGAGGCAGATAAAACCAGTACATCCGAAACAGGTTGATCAACTGGAGAGAGAGGGGGGTCATATTTGAGAATTTCTCATTAATTTCACCAGTACATCCGAGACAGATTTGTCTTCTTTGAGCGCTTAACGATTCGAATAATATGGCTAGCGGGTGCTTGTAGTCCTTTAAAAAAAGTTTCTGGTGGTTTAGCTCCGGTTAAACCTGTAGCGTGTACGCGAGGTCGCGGTTTATCTCTCTGACGCGTCGCTTGTGTCCCCGTTTCTCTTGGACAGCAGAGTTTCTTTCCTACCGCACAGAATCTTCAAGCAAGACGACCTGACCTTCCTATCTTGGATGATGTACAATGTGCCACCCATGGTGATCTGCACCGTGCTCGCATGGCTCTACATACAGTGGGTCGTGGCGAGGCTAACGTGAGTATATGCAGCCGCTCACTGCATCAATTATTGCCCCCAAATGCACAAATGCGTTAACTCGATATCATCTACTGCAAGGAACACGCCATCCCAAGTAGCATGACAAAACACCACGACACAACTAGCACGTCACCTGCAACAAAAATGCTTGCAGTCATGCGTCACTACAACTGCTGTGGCAGTTTCTGCCCATCTCTGGAATGGCTTAATGCCCACGCTTCGGTGATGTGACATTTTGTTGCTCCTGTTTTCCTGTCCAGATCCTCCGTGTGGGGGTGGTGAAACCATTAAATGGTTACAGAGAGGTGATTGGGCTAGGGCCCTATTGGCCCCTTCCCCTCTGTCGCGAACTGGTAACGCGTCCCCGACTTTCCGAAGGGGAACGCTATCGCGTGCAGTTTCGAACAAGAGAACAAAGAGATCAAACAAAACAAAACGAAACCGTATTTATAATTTAAAGTAAAAGGGGCCAATAAGAAACGGCACGAAAACAATAAAAACATACGCTCAACACGCGTACAGCACTACAGAAAAAAAAGGAAAGAGTTCACAAGGTACTGAGCGTCCCAGGTGAAGCGGGGATGCCTTGCGGACAGGGCGCACGCGGGTGTTAGTGTTGCGACGCGTCGCTGGCGCTGCGTCGAAGGAAGCGGCGGAAGGGAGCCAGGTAGTATTAGGAGCGGAGAGGAACACAGGGAGACGCCGGTGGTCTCCCGTCAAGAGCCCGAAGAACTTGGCAGTAGCAGGAAAAAACGTAGCCAGGTCCCGCCGACGGTGTCACGAAACGCTAGAGGCTCAAAGCAGGTTATCCAAGGGTGCCTTACGGCAGAACGGACCCTCAGTCCATCGGCTGCCACCTCCACACTTGTAAAGAACGCAGGAGGCTTACGTCGGTGATCCAAGGGAGGTCACGGCAGCACGGAACCAACGTCCGACGGCTTCCACCTCCACGCTTGAATGACACGACCTCCGCTGCTCTGTCTCCCTTCACACCTCCGTTTTCTGACACGTCAGCTCTCCGCTCCTTATGCTCGCCACGCTCCCTGTCGCCGTCGCCTCGCACACACCGTTCGCACGTGCACACTCGCAACGCTAGATTGGCACGCACAACGCTCCGCTGTCCGACGCACCACTGTCGACGCACCGCGTTCACAAATCCTCCGCAGATGTGTTGTGCACCTCACACCCTCACAATGCTAGGCAGAGCCCCTATTCCGGGGCCCCATTGGCAAGTAACGCCGCCCGCGTCCATTAAACAAGGCTTTTTGGGTCTTGAGGTCTGTATCGATTTCACTGTTCCCTTAAATGATCGCTGACACCGACGCCTGCCTCTCCTTGTGTTCACGAAGGCTTGTCAAGAATGGAATGTTACGTGCACGACAATATGCGCTCCAAGCGCTATGTCAGGCTTGGAAGCCAGAGAATGCACTTCGCAGTCTGCTGAACATGCATCGGAAGACATGACGTTTTCTCTCTCCTTCTCTCGGCATTCGCGCGCTCTTTCAGACCGAAAGGGAGCGAAGAGGTGACCCGCGAAAAGATCAAGCAAGAACTCGAGCGCCGATACGCCGACCTCGGACCCATGAAGTGAGTGGGGGTGACGTTCATAAGACGGGGTGTCCCGGCAGCGTGGTATAAGAATGCTCATCAAAAGAAAAAAAGAAAAACAGCCCAGGGGGTAAGGGCAATGCATTTTAACGACTGCCGATATCTCCGTTTTCACAATCTAAGGAAAGGCTCATAGCTAGTTCACTTCGTGGGTGGACCACCACCACCGCAAACTCGCGATAAAAGAATGAGTTACCAAGCTTTTAGTCGGCGTTCGTGGTGCGCTTGACGTGTCCACCGACGAGAGGTGGGCATTTGACCTCAAAAATCCTGACCTCACCTCAACCTCAAAAAAATTTGCCGACCTCACAAAACCTCAACCTCATCAGTTGAGGTTGAGGTTGAGGTTTCCCGAGACGCCCTCACCTCACTTTTCCTGAGGCCACTGGCGACCTCACTCAACCTCACATTTTGAGGCTGTTGTCGGCTGCTCAACCTCAGAAAACAACAAAAAAAGCGATTAAGGATTTTTTTCAGTTAATAATAATAATAATAATAATAATAATAATAATAATAATAATAATAATAATTGGTTTTTGGGGAAAGGAAATGGCTCAGTATCTGTCTCATATATCGTTGGACACCTGAACCGCGCCGTAATGGAAGGGATAAAGGAGGGAGTGAAAGAAGAAAGGAAGAAGAGGTGCCGTAGTGGAGGGCTCTGGAATAATTTCGACCACCTGGGGATCCTTAACGTGCACTGACATCGCACAGCACACGGGCGCCTTAGCGTTTTTCCTCCATAAAAACGCAGCCGCCGCGGTCGGGTTTCAGTTAAAAAACAATTCTGAGAATCCTGTCAGACAGGAAAGCCAAAATGATGACGGTGCCATTGTGATAACAAGTTATTACAATAGCGGCACTAAACGATCTGTAATTATTTAAAAGGTGTGTATAGACACTGTTGATGTGGACGCAATAGGAGAAGCTTATAATCTGGGATGAACACTGGGAGAGTTTATGATGGCCTGCGGACAGGGGTGTCCCTTACGCGGTTACCACCAGTACGTCGGAGGGTACTTTTTCATGAAGTTTGATTCACTATTTGTAAGCTTATCAGTGTCAATACTCGGCAACGACTTCGCGTTTACTTGTTAGTATTGGAAGCCTCTCGCTCATTCAAGCACGAACCGGCACTTGACAAACACACACCATCTACATCATCTACCAGAAATTGGGAGTGCGGGGGGGGGGGGGGGGGGGGAGCGGGACGTATTCACGATACTCTTCTTAGACTTGAGAATAGCGAATGTACAGAAACTGGTCTCCAATGTGTTTTCCAACGTGACAGCTAGGCAGGCGCATATCAGTATATTTAGATTTTTTAGCTCTGTCTGGCAATAAATAGCGTGAGCACTAAGCGTAGATGAAAATTTTGCCACCCCGCGAACTCTCTTTTCAGTCCTCTGTATGCTGCCTTCGAAAACAAGCTGCGACTGTAGTACATCAACAGAGGCGCGTTGTACTTCTGTCTGTGCAGAAGCGAGTGGCGTCTTAATTAATTCGCAAGAATTAAATGGCTCAGTTTCAGGGTCATATCCGCAAAAAGTGCCCGCAAGAAACGGCACGTGTGACGTCACGAGCCGACGAGTCACGTGACGAAGATGATGACGTCACATAATACTTATTAACATACAATGTTATCATCAATGCTTATTAATACAATTAGGTAATGCTAAGAATAATTATTAGTGATGACATCATACGAGTGTGACGTAATGCCAGATCTAGTGACAGCGATGTAATGTGACGTCAAGCCTAGTCACGTGATGACGATGTAATGTGACGTCATACCAGGTTCCCACCCACCCCTATTTCTGGGTCCATATGGATACCACATTGCTACACCTGCGCGCATGACGCATTACAAAGAGTGCCCACAGCTCGGTCCACATTAATGACATTCGGATTTTCCAGCAGGTAAACGTGCCAATTCTGATGTGTGAAATACTGCAACGATCATGCAACGACACATGCCACTGACCCTCGAGGTAATGGCGATGATGATGATGACAGTAGTGTATCTTTATGAGCCCGGGGAAGTCGATATACCGTTACCAAATGAAATGTTTCCATAATATTGATTAAATATTGTACATTTCCAGCAACCGAAGACAATAATTCTGCGGAAAAACAAGGATAATTGCAACTAATAATTGATGATGTTGATGTTCTTGGGAGGTCAAGACCGTCCCCCGTTTCCGCCACTTCCCTCCAGGTGGCGATGGTAATGGTTTCCAAATCCTGGGAATTCTCCGATGACTCGGTAATCCCGTCTCCGGGACATGAACATTTGAGTGCAGTGGGGCCGTGCGGGGGGCAAAATACCTGCGTGTCCTAAACTACCCTGTGTCTAATAAAGTTTCCACCACCACCACCCGTGACACTTTGAGGAACGGACTTAATTACGTCTTCGAACACTGTACCGACTATTGAAATCACACGTGCCAGAACAACTGGCCTAGAGTGGGCAGCGTGAACCGCTCTCTCTATGTCAAGAGCAACACGGCTCTCCGCTCAAATTTCGCCACAACAAAATCTTTCAGCCTCCCTCCACCCAGCCCGGGATAGACAGAAAAAACGCCTAAATGCTATAAGCCTGAACAGAATTCTGAATACCATTTCGTCAACCAGTCTGAGACAAGATTCTTTGAGTCAATGACTTGTTTTCCTTCAAAACCTAACTAATCAATGGTACGCCGGCATCCTCGGAAGCTGTTTACCCGCGAGCACCGCGCGAGCATTCTGCGAAGCCGTTTTGAGGTGAACGATGCCTCTCTGCAAAATATTTATTTATTTATTTATTTATTTATTTATTTATTTATTTATTTATTTATTTATTTATTTATTTATTTATTTATTTATTTATTTATTTCCAGTACTGCCAGTCTCATCTTAGACCATAGCCGGTGGGCGAACAATGAGGAACATGATAAATTCATGTTAAAGGAAAGATAACGTTAAAGGAGAGAGAACGATGTGAGCAGTGCCTGGTCGTCTGCAAGGCAGGCCCCCAGCCTAACTGATCCCATACGAGAAAAGCAAAAAATGAGAAGGATTGCAAACTTACAAAAAAAATCGCAAACTAAAAACACAAGCTAACAACAGCGTGAACAATTAAACGTCATAGTAAAAGGTTTGAAACATCGACAGGGCAGCACAGCGCCAGTACGTAATCAGTTCTATTCACACATCCTAATCAAAAAAAGGTAAAAACCATCAGCTACTACATCATTATACATTCATTATAGTTTTGCATATTTTACCGCTATATAGCATCGCTATGCTGGTACGTTCCCCCGTGCTGTGGTATTTCGGCATATGTGAATTCCGAGAAGGAACAAGGGACAGGGGACCAAATAGGGGTCATCTGGAAGGATATAGAAATGAAATGAAATTTGCATCATCTTGCATTAGGGAACGGAAATATACAGAAGTTGTGTGAGATTCGAAAGGGGAAGACACCGATCAAAAGCTTCGACGGCGTTATAAAGGTTTTTCTGGCTCCGTTCTATTTTCATCAAATCAGCATGTGTCCTTGTTAGGAACTACCTGAATCACAATCTCTCACCTGTGCCGACTGCTCCATTTCCTGCTAAGTCACCGTACAATGTACAAAAATTATGGTGGGGCAAGAAAAAAGATTGAAGAATAAAATGCCCCAGCAATGTACAGCAGGATCCCTTTACTCGACTGCAAGGCAAGAGCCATGACGTCAGCGCCAGCGACGAGCATGAACATGAAGCAGTCTTGCTTTGGGCCATCCGCGCTACAACGAATTTATAGCGTGCCTGTTAGACTGAGCTTATTTTTTTGCGGCATCAGGCAAAGCTACCGCGGGTCAACGTGAGTTGTGTGCTTTGCGCGCTCCCGGGAGTTTGAGCCGACCGGCACGCAGCTACGGCTGCTACGCCAGCGTGGGTAGGGGGAGGGAGAGTGGCGTGCTATGACAGCAGCACTCCTTCTAGATGACGCACAGGGGTGCGCCATCCTGTAGGCTCAGGTGAACGGACATTATGGCGCAGCACCGAAAGCTAAAAGCAGGTCGCGGCATCCGGTTGTCCAAACAAGGGAAACCGAACACCAAGCGTCACTGCATGGTGTTATGCCTGGCGTGCCTTCCAGCCCAAATGAATAAAGGCGCGGACTCCCCGACCAGGATTTCCAGAAAACCAAAGAAACGTGACTGCAAAGACTGGCGTTCGCGGAAGGAATGGCAGAGATAGCGACGATAATGGCGTCCCCACGTGGTCGAGCATGCCATCGGGTCGACGAACGCAGCGTTGTCCTCATTAGTCACGCTGGGGTTGAAAATTGACGGAGAGCTGCGCCTTCGACAGAGGTTCCGCGTTCCGGACAACAGACGAGGAAGTGCAAGGTCTTTCAGCCCCTGCTGGGAGGCAGCCTGACATTCCTGTGTCACGCACGCGCATTCCTGGGCCACATGGGCGCAGTCCGGACCCTCATGCGCGCCCCCGTGGAATCTGTGTTGACGACAACGTGCCCGTGTCCTGTTCCCTTTCCATCGACCGAACTGCCAGAGAACATCAGTACCGCCCTGCCGTGGGCAGTACCATCAGTGTCATCGTCTGATTGCACATCATTCTTCGAACTGTTTTCCCCAGCCAAGGCTGGGGAATACGAAGGGTATTTAATGAGCTGCTGGCTTGGTACCAGAGAGCCCCTCTTGAGAGAGTCCTTTTTGCTGGGAGACCCTCCCGACCGCGAAGAAGCTCCCTTTACTGAGAGGCACTCTCAGTTGCTCTCACCTGTACATTATGCAAATAGTTTTTGTATAAAGTTTTCCTTGCCTTTCCCTTCGTAACCATGCCTCCGATGCTCCTCGTCCCTTCTCCGGCCCGACCCCCCATTCGAACAATGGACACTGCGGTGGTGCGCTCCAACTCCGCTTCGGAAGCGGCACTCGTCGAAGTAAGCCGCGGAAACTGTAAAAAGTCTCGACCTCACTCAACCTCAAACTCACGTGTGAGGTTGAGTTCCAATTTGCTGACCTCACTCACAAATTTCGAGCTGTCTCCGATCTCACCTCAACCTCACCACACGACGTGAGGTTGAGGCCGAAACCTCGTGAGGTTGCCCACCTCTGCCACCAACAAAGTGAACTAGCTATGCTCCTTATTTCCTTCGTGCAAGCCGCCCTTGCTTTCTCTCTCCTTGAGCTTGAAGCGTGACGGGGACGGTGGCGACGCCGCGTCGCGCGTCTTAGCCGATGAGAAGGCCTCATAGATCGCCGGTGCACTTTCCGTCGCTTATAAAAGTATAGCAGGAATAAGCATTGCTGGCGCACCTACTTCGCAGTTGATTAACTGCGCAAATCGGCTGTAATTTTTTTTTCTCGTTTTGGATATCTCGCTCGTCAACTGCCAACTGTAATGGCGTCGTCATAGGCGGAACCTTCCACGAGTACTGCTTCCGACTTGCTGTCCTGCGCGACAGAGCAAAGCAGACGCGTGATTAAAATTGTTTCCTCAAAAACTACTTTGCTTATGATAAGAGAACATGGGTCAGCACGCATGCATTCCTGCAATGGAATAATCTAGGTGTAGCATCGATTAGACCGCTATTTTTTCCAGAACAAACAAAATATTCTCGTTCCTGGGCATGCAGATGCCCCTTCCTAATAATCACCGCTCCTTTAGGCAGTAGAATTTGCGGCACAATACTTTTGTCACCAACCGCCAGAATGCGTATTCCAGTATGCATTGATATCAGCGGCGCGCGACAAAGCACCTTTCGGGAAGTGCCCTGATGAGAGCGTGCGGAACTGGACCCATCAATTCAATTATATCGCGCAGCCGATAAGACGCACCTTATAAACCAAGCAGCATGAAAACGCCCGAACAGCGCACTTTCTACTGACGATTATCACATGAAATGCGAGCGACCTTCACACATAAACAGATTGGCGGTTTTCAGCAACTAGAGTTTTATTTTTTGTTGTATTCAGCAAACATTGGCTCGAAAGTGGAATGTACGCTTATTAGAAAAAAATACTACCCTTTCGTTAAATTGCGTCAGATTTTTTTCCGCATTCCAGAGCACTGTGGAAGGAAGAACTCCACAGCTGACAACTATGCTATTGTAATCAAGTTGAATAAATAATATTTCTTGTTCAGTCAAGTCCAGGCGAATTAACAGCGCTTCGAAAAATCGGTAACTTTTGAAGCGAAAAGCTTCACTACGCTAGGTAAAGCAGTTGTCGCATAGGCCGGAAAATGACCTTCAGCCCAACCACGTTAGCCGTGTATGGCCATATGTGGTAGTTATGGTGTCCAACCCTTGATTCTTGACCTTGACCCATGACGTTTAGTTGAGCTTTGACATTGAATGACCTTTGGGTCGAACTTTGACCTTAAGAACATCCGATGGGGTGATGTGAAGCCACGGGATGACATTCGATGGGGGTGTCGTAAGACCATGTGACAGCACGCCACAGCCACGTGGTCGTGTGGGTATATATAGAATGGCTGTCGCGAGCGTGTAGCGGAGCTGCCGTGGACGAGCCTCAGACGCTTAGCAAGCGTGCTTGCTTTTCGCTGAATTCCAGGGTTAGCCATGTTAAGCCACTGCAAATTTTTAATGCGGATATTAAGACTACGCCATGCACAGATATGCGTATGAGTATGGCGAGTAAAAAAAGCAGGTTAATCATGGATGAGGCGGCGTTTCCGGCCAAGGTAGCTGTCTTTTTGGAAAGGCTGTAAGCGCCCTGAAATGTAGGTGGAGTCGTAGCTCGAAGCTTCGACATTTATCTTTCAACATTCGCCGGCTACGTGGAAGAACGTTCACCCTGGGCCCTATTACGCAAGGCTTCATTTCGCTTTCGTTTCATCTAGTCCTGTTTCATTGTCGCTGCTTACCGGTGACGTAGGCCACGCCGGATGACGTCTCGTGGGTAGAGGTAGAAACACGCCCATGGTACCAGTTAACTAGCATAGCCGTGCCCACGCCACCCTGGAGAACCGGTGCCGATGAATGGCGGGGCACGTCGACGAGCTCCATCGACACTACTACTTTCTCTGGAATGAATGAAAAAAAAATTTGACAGGACGGTTACCCCTCGCTAACGCGAGTTTCAACGATAGCTGGCAAGGCATTAATGCAAAACATTATATGGCTCATGAGGCGGAAAATCCAGCGTTGTCCACGCCAGACGGTCCGAAAACCCACGGGACCTCATGACGTCATCGGCAGTGTCTACCTAATTGGAAAGAAAGAAAGAAAAACAATGTTGCCCGAAGTTGGTTTCCAACCCAGGCTGGCGCAACAGATAAGCTTCGCTGCCACTGCACGAGGGCACTTCGCCACCACCGCAGCACAGCACAGCGCACGATAAACTGTCATTCTATCACGTCGGGTATGGGTATCGTCGTTTTTCGCCGACTTCTAATTGGGCGGCGCGAACAGATCAGCTTCTCTGGCCACTGCGAAAGAGTTGTACGCCATCGCCCCAGCACAACACACCGCGTCTTAAGTGTCCTTCGTAATTTTTTTTTACTTTACGATATCTTGTGGTCGGGAATATGAGAACGCGACCTCACATCTGTGTAGTTCTATAAGGCGCTCTTTTTAGCTTGCCACACATAGTCTTTTCTCGACTAGGTCCGCTCTCCACTAGGCCGCTCAAGAAGCACAGCACCGCCGATGGTCCTCTCTTTGTGCGGCGCGTTTCGCAACAGCTGCCGCAGATGGACCGTACCACATTACTTCACTCTCTCTATACCCTACCTCCACCTTCCACGGTGACCACGTTCAGTCAGGTTACCGTGGTCAACACCCCCTAGATAATTTGAGAAGGCCTGAGTACTCCTCCCGTGACGTCACAAAAAGAGGCCCACAGTCGCCGCCACTTACGGTGGAGTTTGTGGAATCGCAGCTTGGATCACCTAGCAGAAATAAGTTTCCATTGATAAATCCACCGTTTTTCTTCTGCTAAACGCTAGAATAAAGAGCAGGCACTTTACGAAGCATTTATTTAGAGGCAATAGCCATTAACCAGCTTTGTAAAGGTTGTTTATAGGTACTAATATCAGCAACTCTGTCGCGTTCTCATCTTTCTCAGTAAACGCTTTTCCTTGCACATTGATTTACCTCCGTTTTAAAACTTTTACCTTCCTCATATCTGTACCTACAATTTCTTGCAGCGCAGCTATAATGAGAAATCAAACACATTCGATTAGCTTCACAGCTGCGTATGTAGTTTTATTGCGGACACAAGTATTTATTATAATTTTGCTCTCAAGACAAATGTATACACTCCCGACGTCCACCTAATTACAACATAGCAAGCAGATATCTTCGTCTGCGCGTCTGAGACTTAACTGGGGGCGACGCAGCTGTTCTGAACGTTCACAAGTAGCTCCACTGCCGATTTCTTGCTGTTTTACTACATATAATTGGAGAAATTGGTGCCCGTTTTCATTACTGGCGTCCTTAGAAAGTAAACTGTCATGATAAAGTCAGCTTTTACTGCAACTGGATGTTTGATGCCTGGAGCTTGTTTTCAATATGTGCAGTAAGTAAGGCCCGTTTCACATGCTGCGACTGGACCGAAAATATCCGCTGTAGTCGGTGAGGCCCCAGTGCGATTTTCGGTCACTGCTTTCACATGCGACACCGACACAACGAATTCGGTCGGAAGAACCGGCAAGGTGTTTGCATAGGCAACCTATTATTAAACGCGACAGAAACATCGCACAGAATGTGTTGATGATTTTATGACAAGCGTATTTTTAGATGCAAGGCATTATTCCGTATGTTTTGATTAGGATAAACAGTTTTGCTTCCACTGCGGTAACATTTCCCACGTGACCGCACGTCGCACGCCGTCTCGGCGCTCCCCAATTGTCAGTCGCAGAGAGAACACACCGACGCTGCGACTGAATTCTAACCGGACGGAACTCGATCGCAAGCCGTCTGCGACTAGACCGACGGCCCTCCCCAGTCGCAGACCGACAGAATTCGCAGTGTCGCAGGCGAAAATCGCATGCATGTGAAACGGGCCTAAGGCGTTCGTTGCCTTAGATAATATCCCAGAGTGTATCTTTCTAATTACATATTTTGTCAATTTTATAATCTTATCCACATCCTGCTCCTTCCGGAATACTTCGGCAGACTCTTCAAGCGCTTTTTTCTTTCAAAGCAGCAGACGCGTTCGCTTCGAGTCGAGGACATCCTTTGAGCTTAGAAAGATCAGACGGGCATTCGGGAAACTTTGTTGGGATTGTGACTGCGCGAAAGCAGCGCAGGCGTGGTGCTCTCTGTAAGTTGGTCGATGTGACAGGCCTCTCGCACGAGTGAAGTTCGCGAACCTAGAGGGCAGTTCAATTTTGTTTAAATAGTAGCTGTAACTTAGCAAGAGAGCTATCTCTTCAAGTGCTGGATTCGCTGCTTACAACTGTAAAAAGCTTCCTGGTTTACAGACACTTTTCTATAATGCAGCGCTAAGTCTATCCTGTTTTCAAAGGAGACTAGCTATTATTTGGAGACGTTCCAAACATCTTACCTTGGAGTGCGGTGACACAACGAAATTTGCTCGTGGTATAGCCCTAATCCAGGCATTCTGTTCTTCACCCCGGGGAAACTTCAAAACGCGGTATTTGGGCCCCGATTTGCAATTAATCCGGCAATTGGACACGCAGAACTTGTTAGGCATATCCTGGCAGG
Organism: Amblyomma americanum; assembly: GCF_052857255.1. Lineage (NCBI taxonomy): Eukaryota > Metazoa > Arthropoda > Arachnida > Ixodida > Ixodidae > Amblyomma > Amblyomma americanum. The sequence continues at coordinate 3,664,413 of NC_135498.1, forward strand.
AGGGTAATCCACATTACACTCCAGCGATGGCACTAGAACATCGTCTCGACGGACACACATCCGCAAGCGCAGCACAAGGCGAGACTCTGCATGCACGGTGAGCGTACAGAAAAAAGTGCGTTCGGAAGCATGTCGGGACGTGCCACGACTGTGTTTTCCCGGAGGCAATCAAAGAAGTGTCAAGAGTTTGCGGAACTGATCGCATTGTCGTTGTACCCCACTCGGACTACTCCGAATAGGTGGGGTTAACCAATGTATACCTTCCTGGCCTCATCTGCAACACCCCTACATCGCTCGTAGCTTCGAAACGCGCTGCACGGAAGTTCTATGTAGGCCTCTTTTGCGTGACGTAGTTCGGGGGGGGGGGGGGGGGGAAGAGCCAGCAGGCCTTAAGTTCTTTAGAGCGTGTCGCCGTGGTTCGCCTTCCTACACTCTCGCCATACCTTCCTCCTTCTTTCCATGCGCCGTCTGCGACGTCGGCGAAACCAAAAATTTCAAAGAAAGAATTCGGCAACATAAAAACGACGTCCGCAATTTCGCAAGAGAGCGCAATCCAGCAGCCGAACATTCCGAGGACTCCGACCATAGAATCAACTTCGAAGAAACCCGAATCCTCGGAACCGAAACAAATTACCACAAAAGGCTCCTTCTGGAATCCTGGCACATCCAAGCCACCCCGAACAACATGAACCGCACAAAAGACAGCCTGCCCCCAGTATATGCCCAGGGACTTCGCTCTTCAACTCAACGAAAAAAAGTCGCCATTCACCACCACCCTGCAGTGCGCCAGCGTGATTAACAGCCTAAACCCCCTCCCCCTCCTCCGCGCCTTTTGCGTCACAGCTGCGGTTCCTTTGACCCCCCCCCCCCTCTATACTTAAAAGACGCTAGCTACTGCCCTCAGTCACCCCTGATGAAGGAGCCGAGTCGGCTTCGAGACGTTGGGTTAAGGTTAAAATTTTGGTTGGAGATGTGCAGTTCATTATATGTCTTCAAACCCAACCAGACAGGCAAATCTGTCAAAATGTTTAGTTTTCAATCCTTCCAGGATAACCACCCTTTGGTTTGTTTCCATGGAAACACGTCGCGGTTGCGCCGCCCTTCTCTTTCCACAGTAATCATCTTTCAGTTGGGGATTTCTCCCCTCTCGCCACACCCTACTCTTTACGCAGTAACCACCTACCGAACGGTTACCATTGTAACCATCCTCTGGTTACGCCTTCCTACCCTTTCGTCATACAGCCTCCTTCCAGGATAACCCTCCTGGTCCTTCCAGGGTAACCACCCGTCGGCCGGTTGATTCTTCTTGCGCTCTCGCCATGCCCTCCTCCTTCCAGGGTAAGGGCCGCCGTGGTGGCTGAGTGGTTATGGCGCTCGGCTGCTGGCCCGAAAGTCGCGGGTTCGATCCCGGCCGCGGCGGTCGAATTTCGATGGAGGCGGAATTCTATAGGCCCGTGTACTATGCGATGTCAGTGCACGTTAAAGAACCCCAGTTGTTCGAAATTTCCGGAGCCCTTCACTACGGCGTCCCTCATAGCCTGAGTCGCTTTGGGACGTTAAGCCCCCATAAATCAAATCAAATCAAACCTTCCAGGGTAACCACCCTCCGGATTGTTTCTATGGTAACCGCCACCGGTTACGCATTTCCCCACTCAAGTCTTCCTCCTTACACGGTAACGAACCCCCGAGTGGTTCCCATGGCAACGTACCCTCCCCCCCCCCCCCTCTCGGTTACGCCGACAACTACGACATACTTCTACTACTACTACTGCTGCTCCTATACGACGTGAAACTCAGAAACATGCGCTTAATAGCTATTGCTGTAAAATTACATCCCACTTACTTGCTCTTGAGTTGGAGAATGCCGGTGGGAGGAGCACTGAGCCCAGTGCTTTCACACCTCTTCGGTCTACCAGGGTCTCCCCGTCTTCCATGTCATTGCTGAGAAAGCATGAGGAGAGAAGCTTTTTCGCGGTGCTGCACAAGAAAGAAGCGCGTCAGTTCCAAAAATTCGGTCGACCGTGTCCCCGCAGGTTCCAGGAAATGGCCGTGCTGTTCCTCACGACTATGCTGATCGTGCTTTGGCTGACTCAGAATCCCCGCATCGTACCGGGATGGGTCAGCTTGTTTCCCTACGGCAAGTGAGTCGTTTTGTCAAAGTCACGTCATAGTGCTGTCTGTTCGGAAAACGAACTGCGCTTTTTAGCGTATATTGGTCGTAAGCCTGAGCTTAGCAGCAGCCTCAATGCGTCTGACATATTTCTGAATATGTCTGACTATGTCTCAATGCGTCTAATATATTTTATTTTATTTAAAGCGTCAATAAATAGACTTTCTCGTTTCAACTGCAGAGCAGTATTATTCCATTCGAAAAAAACGACAGAACTGTGACAAAAATGTGATAAAATATTTGGTAGCTTTGTCATGATGACAGACTTGTCTGCTGTTATGTAGTATTTTTCTGCAGTACTGTAGTTTTTCTGCAGTAATTTTCTATACTTTGTATAGTTCTGTAGTACTTTTCTCTGGTAAGTACACGAACTTTTACTGCAAAAATTTTCGTTGTTACCGCAAGTTTCTGGTTTAAAAAATAGAGAATTTGTTGCGACTACGGAGACTCATGTTTTTCTACTGGGATGTGTTGCAATGAATGCATTAGTTTTTTTTTCATATCTTGTGGAAAGACTACACACTACTATATGCTCGTAATTCAGCACGCTCTCATATCAGAGGCGCTAGATAAGGGGGCATGCGCGGCGCAAAAAACCTGAATTCAACGTTTTAAATTTTTTATATTTGTATTTTAGAAAGTTTATGAATTAATAAAACATGTCTTCTAAGTTTAGATATGATCTGCGCACGTTAGATGTTGCCTGCAGTGCCCAAAAGCGCTTTTTCGAACTAGCAGCATGGTGGCAAACACGCACTTTGCAGTCTGTTTACTAAAACACATTGCGGGGCTGGTTCGTGATGCATATCTCTAGAACGGTAAACAGCTGAACTGGGACGTGAAGTTAAGTCCGCAGCCGGTACCAGTACCAAGTACTACTTGTGGCACCGAGGCAGTAGCTTCGGCTCTTCAAACCTGGAGCTAATTTGCTTGTCAAGGGATCATTGCTGGCTGCGAACTCGGCACTAGATACTACGGGGGTGAATGCGCATCTTGAAATGTTAAAGTCCACGAGTTCCAGTAAAAGGGACTATAGCCGAAGCTGTAACTTAAGAGTGCAGCTATGGCCAATACCTCTCAAAGAAGCTCCTCCAGCCAAATGCGCTGACCGTTTTCATGACATGGCGGCTAGCCCGATTAACTGCGACGTCATGACAATCGGTCGACGCCTGTCCGCGCTCGTGTTCAGCGTTTTCCCGCCGCTTTTTCGGCACGATTAGAGCCTCCTCGGTGCGTATCGCACCTGCCGCTAAACCGCCAGCAGCCGAATGATTTGCTTACCAGACCAGCCACACCGCCGCCTTGTTTCTTCTGGACCAGCGATGTCTGCACACAGGGGGCTTGTACAGTGACAGACAATGCGTATTATTGTCCCGAAGCACACGACAAGTCTTGCATTGAGAACTCCTTTGCCTAAAGTAACACACACATGCGAAAACTTTAATGCAGCTTCAGGCAGCGCAGCCCAACTACAAGGCTAGCGCATCTGACGGATCACTTCTCTGGCAGTCTTTTTGGATGTCCAGTGGCGCCCCCTATAACCAGGGAAAGTTGCGATGCTCGAGATAAAAAATCACCGAAGTCCAAGTGTTTCGCGCTCAGAACCTATTCTTATAGGTAAGACACATGAGAGCGAAATTTCCTCAACCAGTCGAACTAGGGGCTGTGCATTTGTGGAGCGATGAAAGCTTGCCCGCCGATCGAGAATCTTCCCTCGGTGTACTTCCTTGGCGCAGAGACATCTCTTCGTGCGTGCCGGCCGTGCTGGTGTCGATCCTGCTGTTCGTGGTGCCGAGGGACCTCCTGCGTGGCTCTGACAGCCTGGGCCTCTTGACCTGGGAGGAGGCCAACTCCAAGGTTCACTGGGGCATCGTGCTCATCATCTGCGGCGGCATGACGCTGGCCGAGGCCTCCAAGGCAAGCGCCGCTGCGTCCTCCTGGCTCCAGTTGTGCGCAAATCTCCCGTGGCGTACAGCCAAAGCTGCTTCAGTCAGAAAAAAAAAAGATATCGTCAGCCTAACTACGTCCCACGCAGGGAAAAGTCCTCTCCCGTATCCCCCCAATGCGGGTGTCAGAAGGGCAAACGTAGCGCAGCTTCTATAGCGCCTGCTCTTCGTTCCTTGAAGTGTCACTTACGCAGCGGTGTTACACTGAGAAGTGTCATTTGGGACGCACCTTTTCCTGCAACAAACTGCGCACTCGACTTGCCTCTTGGATACTGCTTACGAAATGCGAAGCCTCCAGACATATTCGTCCACTGCACGAGTTTCCTCGAGCAGGGAAACGACTGGCACTGTATATTAGTTGCGGTGCTAGCATCTTCTAGGCCCACGCAAATGCGCATGAAGTCTCCGCACAGGCCTGAATAAAAAAAAAAGATATCTCGTTCACCAGCTTCCTTCATGGCCGGTTAGATACAGTCCTGATAGTGTAATGCTGCACAGCTGTGACCACAAAGAGCAAGCGCACCTTGCTCTGGCTCCACGATGCCGGCGCGGCTCCGCACTATTTTCGTGAGATGAGAGCGAGCCAGCCTGAATTGCAGGATATTCTTCTCTGTGCGAGGGAGCTGGCTGTGCACACGAAAAACGTTAAGTGAGTTTATTGAGCTCACCGAACTCACTTCACGTGAGTGCGTTCTTGAGCGAATGTCACTAAAGTTCATTGTGACGCTGCACGAATGACACTCAATCCGAGTGTACTAGTTCATTCAAAGTGACGCTAAACTTGCTCGTGAGTCAAGGATATCACCCGGTCCTGTGCCATCTGCGGCCCGCTTGGAACCCTCCAACTTTCTGTACTTATCGGCGCATCTTATTCTCGGTTACTCCATGCAATGTTTACCTACTTTTAGAAGCCATTCCGTTACAGCAAGAGACCATCGGTCATCTTCTTTCGCATTGCATGCCCTGCCAGTGCTTATTTCGTCTTCTTTACCTATAATTCTTGAAAAATGCGGAGACCCTAGGAAGGTCAGCCGTTTAATGTTCGTTTAAATATTATACTCGTCTTTTTGCATTAAATTTTTTATTTTATTTTTTATTTCCGCGTAGTGGCTAAAGCTAAAGGTGTGGAACGTAACATTCTGCGCTCAAATTCTGGTGTATGTTTCCAGCAGCTACAATCTACAATCCCGCGCAGCTGGAGCGTAGTTCGCTTCGTCAGAAAAGCAAACCAAAAGAAATGCACGAGAGAGGGCTGTGCATGTTCTGAGCTAGTAGTACAACCGCTACTAGAAGCCTGCAACCTCAAAACCCTGGGTTGAAACTTGCCACATGCGAGTGCTGCATCGTTGGGAGTTTTTCTTTCCGCCGTATCTCAAAAGCCAAATCTACTAAAAGAAGAGGTGCCGATGGCAACTTCGACAATGCCTCGAGAACATTGTTGTGGCTCGGTGCAGGCCTCCGGTCTGTCGACGATCCTAGTGAGCAAGCTCCGCGCGCTGAACGTGATGCCCAGCTACCTGGTGGTGTGCATCCTCTGCTTCTCTGCATCCATGCTCACCGAATTCACCAGCAACACAGCCATCAGTGCCATCATGCTGCCCATCGTGTTCGAGATGGTGAGCTGTCCGCAGCTGCTGCACTGCGTGCAGAAGCGCCCTCTGGGACAAAGAACTGCAAGCGCCATCTGTGTTGCGGCCACTGCTCCGCCTCCATTATGAACCGCCTACGAGCCGAGCATCCTCGTTGATCGGCAGATTAACGCGCGAGTTCTTGGTCAGGAAAAACTATATCGTTACGCTGCTAACGACAACGGCTTCCCCTCATACAAGCTGTTGCTGTGTAAAAGCAGTGCCTATTCCACGGGTCACGCGCTTGGTTTACAACCAAAAACTGCTTCTGGCTCAGCAGCCACGTGCAGCCATGTATACGGTTCAGTTCGGTTGTGCTGCAATTCGGTTGTGCTATAAGCTTTAACAGCTCTGTTTGGCGCAGCGGTTGGGGCGCACCACTGCCCTGGGATGGAAGTAACCTGTGCGATCGTTCGAACAATCATTAATTTAATCATCACCTGCCAGGCTGCATGTGGACACCATCTTTTTTGGGTACCATCTGGTGTTACCACACACACACACAAGCGCGCGCACGCACGCACGCACGCACACACACGTGCGCGCACACGGATTTCGCTTTATGGGCCAATATGCTTGCGCCTTAACAAGTGCTCCCGGACGAATGCACCATAAAGAAAACACACTAAGCAGGGTGGACGAATAGTTGAGATCTATTATGTGCGTTTGCAGCCATTCATCAATGGTTTACATTGAACTGATAACGGCGGAACATAATTTTTGAAAGTGTCCTTAAAATACTACTGGGAGCACTTAGGTCTGCGTACGTGCTATGAATGCTAAAGCATTGTGCGCTACTGTTGTTTCCGTTGGTGCGTTTGTGTAACTTAGTTTGCTTCGGCCCCCAAACCGCACACCATTCGGAGCTCCCTGGGTATTAGTGCGCATACATGCCGAATTGGTCATTCTCTACTTGACGTTCGTAGATGCCGGCGAGTCCTCATGCCATTATAGAGGCGCAGCGGTTAAGCGATGCGCCACTGCACTGGCGGATGGCTGTTCCTGTGACAGCCCTACCCGTAGGGATTGTGCGATCCATATTGCTCTTCGCGCGCAACTTCTCGCCCAGTTGGCGCGGCGCTCCTCCGAACTTAGCCGAGCTTACCCGAGTTAGTACCCGAAGTGTCTGAAGCTTGCGCGGAACTCTTCCAAAGTTACCCCACCTTACCCAAGTTACTGCCGAGTAACCGAGTTGCCGAGAAAATCTGGTAAGCTCGGGTAAATGTCCACACTTTCTGTACACGCTTTCTGTAGACACTCTCCCTATACGGCATGCATGAGCAATGCAGTACTTGCACATGTACATGACGAACGATCCACACCACTGGACAGTGGCAGTTCTCTACGGTTGTTTGTGCACGCATGTGTGCTGGGTCCAAAACACTCGATCCGAAGTCCTCAGGCTTACGGCTCACTCGACCGCAGGCCGTGGCGCTCGAGGTGCACCCGCTGTACTTCGCCATCCCGGTGACCATCGGCTGCTCCTTCTCCTTCATGCTTCCCGCGGCCACGCCGCCCAATGCCATTGTCTTCGAGATGGGCCAGTTCAAGGTCGCCGACATGGTGCGTGTTGTTGCCCCCAACTTCCTCCCTGCACATTTGCCGACCTTTACAAAAGCGCCCAGTGGAAACTTGTCATTGGCAGAGGACATTCCTTTTGCATTGTTGGCAAGGCGCTACGGGAATGACCAAAGCATCCCCAGATTTACTCCTGCCGCCCAGAATCCCTAAGATGAGGAAAGAATCCTCAGCTCCCTTTTTTTTTTTTTTGCACTGCATAGCCGGAGCACCAGGCGCGCGGGAACCACGCCAACGTGTCGGAAACTTCTACGATTACACTCGTTCTGTTCCGCGTGATTTCTACCCGCTAATAGATGAATTACATCATTCCTTCCTTAGTAATCCTTACGCTCTGAAATTCTATAATGACTGAGCCGACGCAAAAAGCGGGGGGCTCTTACTTTTGTCTGTAGTTGTTTGAGTGCCTTGAGTAAAGCCAAGAAGTATGGACCAACTCGAGGACTGCAGTGATTTTGTGTGTCTACTTAATGCTCTTTTTTTCTCTTTTTTCAACCAATGTTACAAGGCACCTTACGAGGCAAGCGGTAGATGCAGCTCATGGCTCCGGAGTAATTCCGTCTACTCGGTGTTATTTGACGTACACAGAAATCTCAGTATGCAGGCCCTGCCGCAGTCTGCCTCCATAAAAATGTAGCCTCCGCGGCCGTGAATCGAACCCGCGAACTCGTGCTGGATCAGCAGCCGAGCGCCATGAAGTTAAGCTGCCGCCGCCGCCTTTCTGTATTCATGTGTGGCATGCACTGAAAGCGTTGGAAAGCATCCGACCCTTGTCAATAGCAGAGGCCGCGTGGCTAATTTTCTGCAAGCCGGCTCCTTCACTGTTCTCAGTTCGGAAGCCGGAAACCAGTTGTCCCTTTGCCACAGATGCCAGTAGCGCGGTATCTCGAGATTAACAAGTGTTGAGTACTACAAACAAACACCGTAACGGCAACAAAAATAAAAGAACACTTGGACGACGCTTAACCTAGCCTTAAGAGTACAATGCGATAGCATTAGAGATCCTCCCCGCGCAAGTACCGCTTCTCTTCCATAGATTCATAGATTTTGGGGGTTCCTCATGCCATTACTGGCGGAACGGTTCAATAGTTAAACGATGCGCAACTGCCCTGGCAGGCGGCCATTTCAAACAAAGCCACCAGTGGTGCTTGTGAGACAGGTGGCTCGCAAGATCGGGCTCCAGTATGGCTCATGTTTGCGCAGAAGGTTCTTCGGGAGGCTTTCTATCTCTCGACCAAGGACTAGGGTTCGTCTATAGAGAGTCTATTGGCTTTAGAGACAGAAATCTATGGACCGTCTATAGACTGTGTAAAAAAAAAAATTGTAAGGGCGCGGCGTCCTATGTTGCTCCGCTGACCAACCACGCAAGAATTCTGTTCGGCGGTTCTGAACGTGGGTGGAGCTCACTGCAGATTTTAATTGTATTCGTATTTAGAGGTGTTTAGGACAGTGTTATCTGTGATCCGCTTTCGCGATCCACTTTGAGGAGCCGCCTGCTCAAGCGCACATGCGCAGTGGCCTGGAGAGCCAGGTGCGGGCGCATAGCTGCCACTGTTCAGGTGCTGCTGGGTCCACGCGTTAGCGGATTGTAGTCACGGTCCGCGGATCGTGCTTGCTAAAACCGCCTAATGTGTACCAGCTGCCCAACTTTCTGTGCTAGTTAACCTACCCCATGCCAGCGAGTTTCTTCTGCCCTTCCCACTACCTTAACGCCAACCCGACAACCGGTTCCTCAGCACAGACAAGCTCGACTCATTCTGTCGAGTTCATGTGGTCTCCTCTACCTCAATGCATTTTCGTCAGCCGGATCTGAGAAATAGCACGTACACCTCCGCAGGCGGCCCCGGGGTTCCTGATGAACATGGTGTGCGTCACCGTGGAACTCATCGCCATCAACGTCCTCGGACCTGTAGTCTTCGGGCTGCACGTGTTCCCGGAATGGGCGGTACACAACCGCACCGTCACAAAGGCGCCGTCGGCATGACGGCCGCCATTAAAAGGCCGCGCTTATTAACTGACAGCCGCTTGCAGGTGTGTCGGATGCCACACCCTTCACTGTACACGCTGTCCCCGAATGAAACTGCCATGTCAGTGTGTTGTTGCACGAAATGCACCATGTAGAGGGCGTCCAATCTCACCAGACGTTACACAGCAAATTCGTTTTTAGGGCCCCTTGATATTAGGGGAACAGGACTGTGAGTAGCCAGCTTGCACGAGTGGAAACCAAAGAGCGTTTGTCAAGGGTTGGCGTTCTGCGCAAACGCTTAACTGGAGAAACAGCCCCTGTATCCAATGCCGATAGCAGCAGCAGACAGTATGGCGGCGCCCAGAAAGGCGGCCTGCTCTGTTGGCTATCAATACGTCGTCGCCGCAGAACTTTCCTTACATTCTCCGCAAAGAGATATTTTAGCTTGTCCTCGTTGCAGAATTACAGGTACGAGATGCCGCCGATTTTAGGATTCCTTCTAAATTTCGCGCGGTAGTGGCCCGCACGTTAAATGTTGCTGCCTCGAAAGGTCTACAGATAACGGGCACCAACTTAAAAAACGGATCGCGGTCAACATTCCGTAGCATTGCAGTAGAGGCTAAGCACGAATTAGAAAAAAAAAATGGGCCTTTGTTTCCGTGCCGCCAGAAGTGGGCCTCTTAAAATTTTCTGAAAAAATTACTGACCCCGCACCTTCGCTACAACAATTAACTGACTTCACCCCACCGCCCCGAACAACGAACAACCATGGCATGGCGACAAAGGCTGGTCTCCCTCCTTTTTTCTACCCAAATGCTTTTGGGCACAAGAGCGATCGTGGTTTCAATGTTTATTTACCAGTGAGAGCACCTCCTATTTAGAACTACGTCTTGGCAGAACTATATATGCTTCTACGTGTACCTGTGAGCCCTGTTAGCTTTGCCCGTTGGCGTCTTTCTGGTCTGCTTGAGTCTCTTTTTTTTTCTTTTGAAATTCTTTCTTAGAGTCAGCTAGAACATTACTTTGCAGTGCACACTGCGCAGGAATGTGCAATTGTGCAATGCAGTTTTCTGCAAATACTTGTGTATGGGTCGCTGTCATGTGAGGGCTGTTTGCCCCAAAATTGACGCCCGAAAATTTCGACAAAAAAATTCGCAAAAGCTAGTTAGTCCACAAATGTGCAATATTTACCTTCCGAGGCACGATTCATGGCAAGTTACCAACATGGTTAAGCAATAGTACTGCTTAACCGTATTTCTTTGCTTAACCATGCTTAACATTGCTTAGCCATGTTTGACCGACTTGGCCAACAGCATGCACTCGAAGCTACCAACAATTAGCCAAACCTTATGATAAAATGGAGGTACCACTGCATTACGCAATGCTTATTTCAGCAACGAAGCGGCTGAAAACTGACGGCCGCGAGTGTCGCGCACGAGTGCATTTCCGAACGGCTATAGGCAAACCATCATTACAGAGGAGCGCGCAATGATCACATCACTGCGCGCAAATGTGTCTGCCTTGACTTTAATCCGTGCCGCCTGCAAACGAAATGGTCTATCAGCGTGTTTCATTACGGGCGGTAACATCCTCCAGACTTTCAATGTGTGATCTCTACAACGGGCCCACCGGACCCATGCTGATTAGTCCTAAAATATGGGTCGTTGCAGAAACGGGGTACGCACAGTCTGGGTCCCACTGTAGTCTAAAAACTGACTGCAAAATATTAGCACACTTAAGCTTCACCTCCAGAGTAGACGCGATAGCGCCTTTTCCCATTTTTCATTTTTTTTAATTGCTATAACATATCAGCAGCACATCCAGAACGCACTTTAGTGTCATACACACCACAGCGCGTTCACTTGGTGCCGCTCTAAGACGTTTGAACCATTGAACCTTTGTGCCATATGCACAGGCAATAAAGAAAAAATAAACGACCCTCTGCGGCATGTGCGTTGCGTGCCGGCCTGGCACGCACAGGACCAAGGTTCGAACCCCAATACCGATGAATTCTTCTTTCATTTGAAACTTCTGGGAATATTTCCAACACGCTTTTGGAGTCTTCCTGTCAATCCTAGGTCACGCGACGGCTCTTCGACCGAGCGAGCTGTATACACTATCGCGTAAAAATGCATTCTTCGTGTAAAGGTTGTTCCCCGTCAAAACATCGGAAACAAATTTTGGCCCGTACATGGCATACTGTTTAGGAAGGAATGAGCAATGCACATTACAGGGAGCCTTTTCAGGGCACATAGCTGGTGCGCAAGAGTGGTTCTGGTGACTGGCTGGCATCTTGCCAATGCCGGGCTGCACGATAACCGGCTAAAACATATCACCGTACCACAATTACGCTACAACTACGGCGACTACGACCGTACGGAAAAGGCGGCTAGGCAAGGACGGCAACGGCAGCAATGGAAACTCGTTGCCACATTAGCTGTACGGCTGTGCTAAATGTCTCTCCTCGACGTCATGTGCAACTGAAATCAAGATCACCGTTTTGCACATTTCCAAACACACGCTGGCCAAGACTCGATTTGCAGTGATCGAGTTTATTATCCTGCGACTTTCAGCGAGGCCATTGTGGCCACTGGCGATGCCCTCTACCGGCCACCACTGGGAAAATGCCTCCGCCGAGTGCAAGGACATCGCATGCGATTTTCTCATTCCACGCGTTGTTAGAAGTCCGCGAAACGATGAGGCAGACCTCAATAATGCAGCGAGCATTGCTACAAACTCATCTGCATTGTTGTCCTTAGTGCGATAATGCGGGATTACCTGCACAGATAGCAGGTGTATCTGGTAAAGCTTCTATCTCATCCTCCACGGCTGGCACTTCTTGCAAGGCACGAATTACGAACATGCGTAGCCGCAGAACCCTGACGAAGCGTTACTTATACCTGTAGAGCATAGCACTTCAGCGCGCGAGCTACAAACACCAGCGAGGCGGTTCCAACGAGCTACATGGGCTCATGGCGGTTCGCCCCACTCGACCAAATTCGTTGCCTTTTCTGTCATACTGCTAGCCGGCGCGCTATTTCAGCGCGACCACATTGATTGATGCCGCTAATGTATAAACGCAGAAATCCAACGCTGTAGCTGCGGGCTGCACTTGCCCATCTAGTGTATCCGAGCAGCAGTATCGGCACAAGGTTTAACTCATGGTGACTTCCAATCGCAGAGTTGGAGCACTTCTGGAGCAACGTTTCCTGCTCTTTTCGGAGCAACTGTATTCCAAACGCAGATCTGAGGCATGGATCGCGTCTTCCAATCGTAGACAGGGAGCGGTTGCCGAGCCGAGATTGCTCCGTGGAGCAGTCGGGACTGCTCCGCCGAAATCGGCGGATCCCACCGGAAGTTCGCATGACGTTTTTATCAGCGGCGCTAGCGGCGCCCTACATGCTCTGGCCTGCATGCTCTGGCCTGCATGCTCTGGCCAGAGCAAGTGTACTCCAATCGCAATTTCAGGTCGCGCGCTCTGCGCCGGATTCAGGCGCTCTGTCACAGAGCGTGCAGACCGCTCCGGGCCTGCGATTGGAATTCACCATCAGTGCTGTGGTTACTACGGTGGCTACAGGCCATCAACCACAGTGGTCTGGCGCTGCGCACGAGCCGAAGGCCCCGACTAGAGCTGTATATTTCCTTCGGTGGTGTTCGGCGGAGGGGCGGGGTCAACAGCCAGCCAAATTTAGAGGCGACGCTGTCCACCGTTTTGTGCCGATGCACACGGAGGTCGCCTTGGTGAGCGTTCGAGCTAGAGTTGTGTCCCGGAAAAGCTTTTGTCGATGAAAGCAACCGCAAATAACGTGCATGTTCGAAGCCTTTCTCGAAGAGGTCGAGTCCACAGAAAAAATCGAGATCACTGCGGCATCCGCATTGGAGGAATGCGTAAGCAGGGACGCCTCCTCGCCCCTCTTTGCCTAAATTCATCAAGTTCCATCATTGCCCATTTTTAGTTTTCAAACTTGGCGCCACGTTTCGCTCCGTCCACACTTCTGGTTTTTCAAATATGGCGCCACGCTTTAGCTCCGCCCATTTCCGGTGTTTTTATATTTGGCGCCACTTTTTCTCCGGCCCCGCCCACTTTTCGGGCAATTTTGGCTCTAATTACCTAAGTAGTCCACCTTAACAGTTTTGTCACTTGCACATCCTCTTTCGATCCTGCGATACCATTCTTTTTCTCATATACCAACTAGTTCCTCCGTTATAGGACCGAGATTATCTAGTCCACGCCAAAACCGCCTACATAGCCATGCGATGTTTACGCATTAAAACAGCTTAAAGGGGCTGTGAAAGGGGGTCTCAACAAAGGTGCTATGTGCCTAGAGAGCTAAAGGACGCCGCTTCACAAATATCGTCCAGCAAGAATTTTTTAGATGCGTTTTGTGGAAGCTGAGTTATCTGTAGTCAAAGTTTGAATTTCCGCGTCTTCGCACCTTTCCCTCTCCTCTCGTCACTTTTTGCACGCTGAAATGTCGGAATTCACCTATGGGGCAGAAACCTGGAGGCTAACGAGAAGGGTTCGTCTTAAGGACAACGCAACGAGCTATGGAAAGAAAACTGATAGATGTAACGGTAAGAGACCGTGTAGTGATCCGCGCGGCCGGAAGGGGCGAAATGCCGAAGAGGACGAAGGACCCGGACCCATTAGTGACTGACAACTGGAAAAAAAGATTTTTAGTGTTCGGCAAACAAGCACTTCGGAGATATTTTCATGCATCTAGTCAGAACAAGCCTGCCCGTGCTATACACAGACACTGAAATCATATCAGCCGCTTGAAAACTATAGGACCTCTCAATGCAAGGGCATGTTGACAAGCAGGTTATTTCAGACTTCGGCACCGGTGACCGCATCCTAAACGCCCTTCAGCAAACGCCTTTCAAAGAAGCGACTGCACAGCCTTGCGAAGCGCACTTGGAGGCTCATGAGCGAAGACAGCTGTGTACGCACGAGCGCCGTGCTCGGCTGGCAGATTTTTCTCTCAAGTGCGTTTAGATTACGTTGTGACTGAAAAACACACGATATCATTGCTATAACCTATACCTTCCACGGTAAGTGCACTGCGGGACAACCAATGCGATGCGCATCTCCAGAAACAGATGCACGCAAAATAGCGGGGCAATTAAGCCCGTTTTGTACAAAATTGCATGATATTCATGCAGAGTGCACTAAAATTGGAAAAGCGCACTTAAATGACGCGAGAAAAACCGCTTGTCGACTCGGAAACGACAGCGCTTGATCGAGAGCGGTATGTTACGATTCCGGGTTGCAATACGGCTGTACTTGAGCGGCCAAGGCGCTGGCATACCCCTGCGAGCCGTATCGCAACAGAAGGTATAGCTTCTTGAACGCATAGGATTGATTACAAATGCCTATCTAGAAGTTCTTTGAATATTTCCAGCGGTTACATGCCATCCGGGCCTTTGAGCGCTCGATCGGACACGATTTCAGTGCGGATCGTCCGGCAGCATAATAAGGCAAACTAAGTGCTTGCTTCTTCACAGAAAAGGGCACGGGCGCACAAGCAACCGAGTGCATCTGCTAGCAACCAAGTGCGCGCCGCAGATCCTGGCAGCGCTTGACGTCGGTCACATCAACTCTCTGCACGGCTCCGAAACCCATTTTTCACCGGTTTTCGCTGTTCGGAAAGCAGAAGGAATATATACGGCTGGTCTTGTTCGATCCACTAGCTCACCTATACCGCGCAAAAACCCGATGGAATTGAGAAAAACACAGCAAATTGTCACTACACGAGACCAAATCCACTGCACTACGCCGCCAGCAGCGGAATGTTTTGCCAACCACTCCAGGCCACGCCCCTCGCCCCTCTTTAGAAACGTAATCCGTGGCGTAAGCCAGAGAGGTCTATACCACCCTTCGAGAGAAGACAGAGTGGGCTTTAAATAAAAATATGAATGCCCAGCCCGCACCACAACGGGCTCCCTCGAGAAGACAGGGGGAGGGAGACGTAGCTTAACGTGTGCTGCCAGAGCCACTGGTGCTGCAGCGCCTCCTCCATCCCTCTCTCTCACCCGCTTCTGGAAATTTCAAAGTAGGTGATTTAGGAGCGCGTTGCAACATGTTATGCAGTTCTAGGTAAGCCATGTAGAGCGGGCTTCGAGCTTGGGCGTTCTGTTGTGACAGCTTCAGTAGCTGGGTGCGTAGCCGTGTTTCTTCTGCGTGCATTTGTTTCTCTGCAGTTTTGATTAAACATTATAAATGTCCTCTTTCGTCTTTCGTCCATGTGTCATCGTCCATCGATCGCCTGGCTGTCTACTACGACTCCGACGCCAAATAAACGAGCACCTCGAAGGAAACGAGGTGTGAAAAAGAAATAACCTATCTTCTTTTTTGCTCATTATAGGCAGTTTTAGCTGTGCGTCCGCAAAAGCTTTGCGCACGCAAAGGGCGCACCTTACGAGCACTGCACCCGTCCTGGCAACGAGTTTTGTTGAGGGTGGCCAGCGTAGCGCCCGAGAAGCGTAACATACTGTGGTGGCATCTAGTGACAGCAAGTCAACGCTCCTGAACTGCGCGCCGAAATTTTTTTTCTGTTTTTCAATGGCAGTAATGGATGAAAATGTAAATTCCGGCAGAAAGTCGGAGGAATACTTTGCCTGGTGTCATTGCTATCATGATTGTGTACGCCATACAAAGTTAGTCTTAACAGAAAAAAATCGTCAAAGTATCTAAAACACGATTATTTCTCACCCATATATCATTACGGAGGGGAGAGAATGGGCAAAATGAAAGCGAATTCAACCATTTAGAGTGAGCTATGGCGTCGAAAAGTGCAGCGGCGATGAGGTGTTTGTCGGAAGCTGGCGGGCAGGGCACCGTCATGTCAACGTTAACCACGCCAGCTTGCGTTCTCCACGCAAGCTCCTTGCGTACGCTAAGCCTCTGCGGACGCGCAACTAAAACTTTCTATGCACAGATAATTATTCGGGAGGCTGCCTAGCTTTCAGCCATTGAGCTGATGCATAGGCCATAATGGATCATTGCATTTAATTAAGTTGAATTAATTTCGTTGGCACGTGGTGAACAGGTTGCCACCTGCCCACCTCTTTTTTGTTGACATGGGCAGGCGCGGGCTTCATTGGAAAACGGGGCCTTGTTACGAACGGCGACCGCTCGTCTAGGTTAGCAACGGCGACAGAAAGTCTCGCCTGCTTGCAGCCAACACTTAAAGAGGGCACGACATGGTCGTTCTTCATATTGCAGTTTTCTGCTTCAGTAACTAATGCAAGAGCTTATGATTCACTTTCCGAAATTTGGCTGCCCTGGACGCGCTGTATTTTCCAAAAAAATACGATCGCAATTGAGACCGAGTGACTCCTACCGCCGGCAGCAACCGCCATATTGAAAGCTCTCGTGACGTCACTAGCACATGCACGGAGCAATGTCGTCTGCTCTCGTTGCCGCTATATGCGCAGCGAGGTCTCGTTCACCCCTGTATTTTCGCGGACGATCGAAGTAGCAGTCGTCCCCCCTATATTAATGACTGGTACCGCAAAAGCGATAATAACAGTAACGCAGTTTTTATTCCGTATAGGTATAGGGTCCGCGGTCACACTATAGGCCGGTGCGACGGCGATCGACGGTCGGTGGGCTGATCGGTACGCAAATGCCGTCGCTGACGCACTGGTCTGTCACGCTAGACCGACGACGACGCCAGAACGATCAACGACCGCGTATCGTAGTAATGTTAAAGAGTCAGCTTAGTAGGAACCAGAAGAGAGTGGTAGGGGACTAGTTGGTACGACATTCTAAAAACTTAAGGATTTTAAAACTTATTGGACCTCATGCTAGCCACGGCGACATATGCGATGTCCGTGCACCAGCGAAGATGTGCTTTCATTCGGTGCCTGCGCATATAACCGATCGGCGAGGCAAGCGAGACGGGCAGAAAACGCCGCACGACGGTGCCGCTCGCCGCCTAGGCTTGTGCGGCCGAGCGAAAGCGTCACGCCCGGTGAGACGACGGCCGAAAAAACTGCGCTTGTGTACCTTATCCGTATCGAAAAAAGCGAAACAAGCGGCTACATATCATATCTTCACACTTTGTTACTAATCAGTAAGGAACTTTTGCCATATTCTTGAATTTCGCTAGGTCTCGTCACGAAGGGGGCCGGCGGTCCACCGTCAATACTAATAATTATTTATTATTATTGACGGTGGACCGCCGGCCCCTTTTGTGACGAGGCCTAGCGAGTACGCAGGATTCGTGTGTGCGATTTCGCCGATTGCGGAGAGCGAATTCGTAAGTTTTAGCGCCAGCAAATAGCTGTCGAGCCTAGTTTTGGCTACAGTGCCCTCAAAGCGATGACTGCCTACATCGCAGGACGCGAGTACAATAAGGGGGAAGTGCCGATACATGTGACCCGGTCTGCATAGCATGTGCACAAGGCAGCCGGCAGCAGCCGTCGGCGTCGACTGTGGACAACAAATCTGTTTGTTTTCATTAATTCAAGTAATGTCCGAACGTATCTTTAGCTAAACCGATCTAAAATTAAATTTTCGTGACATAAGAGAAAGCAGATACAATTAGCGGAAAACGCCGGTATCCTACGTGAAGCGTTTCCCAAGCAGGCGATATAGCATCATCGGCGCTTACTGCAGTGTTATCATGGTGTTTAAATGAGTAAAAGTGCAATTTGGAGCAAGAGTACGTAATATTTAGGATAAGGATTACCCACCTGGTGTTTTATGCCACGCAAACGAGCAGTACTGTTTGCGCACAGCCATGTAAACAACTAGGCGCTGGGCTGCAGTTGTCGTAATCGTCGCATTCCTGGGCCACAATGCGCACGCACAGCAAAATTTGGTACTATTATTTCGAAGCACTCATTTAGACGGCGGCAACTATTCATCGGTGCGGACAGTGAAAGCATTCGAGTCACGTAGGGTTTTGCAAGCGGCTTGGTTCCATGAGTCGAAGGAAATGTATGTTCGAATTACAAACGCGTACATCCAGCGCGGAAGTCGTCGCACTCGACACTTTTCTCTGCTCCTTTCGTGCCTCAAGGTTACTGTAGTGCACCTTTTGATCATTTGAGTTTAATTATCGATTGTTTTATCCAAACAAATAGCATTGACCCACACTGACTCAGTGAGTAGAATTTTAACTGTCTTTAGACAGTACGGGCGAGGCTTGACCTTTTACGCATGAACTTCCATCTAAGGGGTCTTGCAGTTTTTAGATATTAACCTTAACGTCGGCTTACAACATGCCTGCTGACACTACGCGCCATGAGCAAAGAAAGAGCTACTGCCGTATGATTCTGCGCACTCGAAGGTAGTCAAGAGAGCAATTGCAAGCTCGTGCCTGGAATCTGCTCTTACCAAGTCATGCCCGCATGCAATGCATATCAGCTTTAATAACCAAACTGAAAGGCTGCTTTCAGCCGGCTTCCCCTGCGACGTCATAACAGCTGTGGCCGAGAATCTTAGGAAGATAAAAAGAAGAGATCAAGGTAGCGCGAATGAGACGCTGCCAAAATAGAAGATCGTGGTGGTGCCATATCTACACAAACTGGCACACAATGTAAAAAAAGTGGCCAAGAGGCATGGTGCCCCTGTCGTATTTTCTGACCCACAGAAACTTGCAGGCTTGTGCCCGAGAAAAATATTTACCGCACAGAATCAACTGAAAATTGGGGGAATTGTAATTTAACCTATTTGGAATTAAAAGCGATAAGCAGGGTGTCCTTGAAAACAGGCTCTCATGGCCCCTTTAAGCAGTAACCGCATGAGGCTATATTCCTTTGCGATACGTCGCGCGATGACGCCGCCGTCGCCCATCACTGCCGCTGGCGCAAACCGCTCGAAGCGACGGGACTCGGAACTCGGCGTCGGAGCGGCGCGTTCTCAGTGTTGCTCGATTGCGGCAGTCATTTTGCGTTAATTAACGCGTAGAACAACGCTCTTAAGGCTTCATACAAGATAAAACACAATAAAACATTGAAAAAATATATTTAGATAACAGTTTTATTTTCAGTCTACTACACAAAGCCACGTGACGCAGAAAAGCGCGCTCGAGGAACGCTGCGATGCGGCGCCAGGCGACATTTCTGCGCTGCTGCGACTTGTAGTGTGTGTAGGACATATCCCACAGCACCTTTTCCCCTTTAACTTCATTAATGAGCCTTTCATTAAAGTCTTGCATAGCTGCCATGGTGAGGGATGCGTCGGCTGCTTCTCCGCTGAAAAAAATACGACTTCGCGCGCAAAACGGATCGGAAGTTACGCACCCGCAGGGCGTACCGTCTTTGGTTAGTCTCGCTCGTCAATCCGGGCGATGGGCGAAATTTTCTGCAAACCCAGAACCTGGGCGACGCGATAAGCGACAGTACTTCGACGGCCCTCAGCCCACCTCGCGGCGTGTCGCCGCGAATGGTCGCCTCCGAGCAACGGGACGGTGATCGCTCCCACGCTTGCCACCAAGGACCACGCGCAGTGGACCCAGGTGTCAGCTGGTCGCCCGGTCGGATTATGGGACCCGAGAGAGAGGAGGTCTGAAAGACGCCACCGCAGCGAGCGAGCGAGCGGCAGTTATCTTCCCCAACTGTCGTGGCTATGTTGCGGGAACAAAGGGGCCTCGTTTCCGGTGGAAGACCGCTCGCCGAGTACAGTGGTGGGCTAGCGGACATCGTCCGCAATCTTCGCAAGCATCTCAAAGGACGAACGACCCCCTTCGGCTTCTCGACCCGACCTTGCCATCTAGCCTGGCGCGTCGGCTGACATCTAATGAAGAACAGGTGTCAGCAGGGTGTGAGAACATTCGACTGGCAGATAACATCGCCTTCCGCAGTCGACGTGAACCCGATGGCATCCTCCTCCCTCCCAGGCTCGACATGTGGCGGGGGAGTGCCCCTATGTGCGTTGGTGTGAGTTTGTGCGCGTGAATGAAAGTTTCAGTCCACTAACACCCCGGCGAGGGTGTCCTCAACCTAGAGAATTTAGGGACGAAGAACGATATAAAACTGGCCAGCGAGTTCAGTGAAAATGATCCTCCCTTCGGAGAATCCCCACTTTTGATCCTCATGCTCGTAAAAATCTAAATAAACCCACTCGTAATCTTCCTCCCATCATCCAACTCCTTTAACTCGTCGGCAGTCCTGTCCTGGTGGTGGTGGCGGTGTAGGCGGGCGCCGTCCGTCAGAGTGCGACTCTGAGCCGCACCCATCCAACAGCCTCTAATGCCATCGCATTAACATTAACATTTTGAGCAAACAGCTCCCCAGATCCTCTGCTGACCCCTTCGTTCCGGGAAATGGGCCAGCCCTCTAATCTCACTATACTATTTTTCCCTCTGGGCAGTGGCACAAAAATATTTTTTCCATGCTGCCCCCAGCAGTCTTCCCGGTTTAAAGAAGACCCAGACTTTTCACCCTCTTCACAAGAGAAATGACAGTGAATGACAAAAAAAAAAGCATAGCACGATTCTTAGCTACAGAAAAAAAAAATTGAACAACGGAGGAGGGAGACAAAGAAATGGGAGAATAGATGTTGGTTAGGAAGGGAGTGGCAGCCGGTTTTTCTTTGGTATGGCCACCATTTTCACGGAGCTAGCCTTGAGCAGCCTGTGTGCCAGCTGGGAGAATCGATGACTAAGCAAGAGCTCACAGAGAGAGAGAAATACTGCACGTGCTTATCACGTTCGTAAAATTGCTGACACTGCTCTGGCTGCTGAGCCGTGACGTCACCTATTAGTGATCACGTGTGCCCCCTCCCTGTAAACTGGCGAGAAAACGCGTTTCATTTCAGTATCGCTTCAGTACCCACAGCGCCAGGCACGGCACGCCAGGTCTGTTTCGCACGGAGTGGAGCCCAGAATAGCGCGATCGCAGCACGGACAGCAAAGCGAGGTGTTCTCCAATCCCGACTGACGCCACGATGCCTAAACTGACTTTAAGGATGCCCAACGCGCTGCGCCGGAAAATGGTGAGCACGGTATTCGACTTGCCTGCAAAAACGTGGTCGCACGATATTCTTTTCTTGCAATTCTGTATTTCAAAACACAAAGTGCAGATATTTCGCGATCGCATTTAGCAATTGTACCATATTCCAGCACCCTGTTCTTAATGCACACAGTGCTGCTAGCAGCGAACCCGTGTTTCCCACACGTTGCTTGTGTGCACCTTAGCTTTGCACGTGTATCATACAGACTGAATGTAGAAGGAGGTTTGCAAAGACTGCAGGCATTTATTTTCCTGCGCTGCGTTTGTATTTCACGAACAAGCATTTACTCTTAGCGAATTGGAACTTTGAGCAAGTTGGTATTGCATTCCAACAGAGAGGCTTGGCGCGGCAGCAGCAGAAATGGAGAGGCTTAGCGCTCGTCCTGTCTCTCTTCCTTCGTCATGTGTTTCCCCGCTAAGCCTATATGTCAGAATGCATTTACTTGATCATACACTCCATGCGCACTTACGATGTGGCCAGCCTCAACTCGATTTTGCGCGGGACGGAATTTTTTCCCGCTTGCCGGTATTTACTGCGATGGAAGAACCATTGAAAGCAAGTCTGATCTATTGTGTCTAACGCTGTTCTTGTGTTGCCACGTGGTACAAACAAGCGTCTGTCCTATGCGTACAAATAAGCGCTAGCATATATGATTTCGAATGCCTTCCAACTAGCATAAGTTCCGCCTTAATAGGTACAAACACGTGCGCTATTTAGGCTATGTATTCTGCGATGCTTTTTATCTTTCGTTGTCTGTATTGTGGTCACCTCTCCTTACCCTTACAAAAATGGTCTATAGACAATCTATAGAGTTCTTATAGACTCTGTTGCCTTCCTAAATATATTTCTTTTTGTAAGACGAAAAGCGCGAAAAAAAACACGTACGCAAAGAAAGACGAAGGACAAGCGCTTGTCCTTGGTCTTTCTTTGCGTCCGAGCGTTTTTTTTTTTTTCGCGCTTTTCGGCTTACAATGCATTACCAACCAGCCCGCACCCACACCTTACTAATATTTCTTTTTGTCTGTTCATAGTCTACAGACTGTCTATAGACAAAAGTGTACTAATAGTGTATGGCCATAAATCTATAGATTGTCTATAGGATTTGTATTGCCTATAGACTGTTCTCCAGGGATTGTCTATAGAGAATCTATATAGACAGAAGTCAATGGACAGTCTATAGACTCTGTAAAGAAATTTTTGTAAGGGTAAGTTTCCTTTGGTAAAGCAGTTAGTAGCTCTGTCCTTGTGCAAGACACTCGGTGTGTTTCTCCTCCGTACATTACGGTTTCGGTCGTCATCACTTACTTCCGTCTGCTGCGGTAAAAGCTTTGGTGGCCGCATCGTGTCGCGCCCACTCGAGCAGGAACACGGTATCGTCCAGAGAATCCGATAATGACCCCTCCCGAAGGGGGGTCTACTGTCGAACATCACAAAAGCACGGCGAGCGAGGGGGTAGATAGTTGCCAGAAATGAGCCTCCTCTCCATTTTAATTGTCCTTTCTAATTTACCCTTTACATCACATACATGACAGGAGATAAGTTACTGTAATAAAATTAGAGTAACTAAATTATTTTTCTCGATAATTTGTAATGTAATTCATTAGATTTTCTCTAGGCCGGTAATTTAGTAGTCAAATACTTTATAGCAGTAACTTCGCGGGAAGGCCATTAATTACTAGCGAAATTATTTTTGCTGACCAATGAGTACGTGCTCCTCCTCGTATCGGCTGCGCTTTGGCCTCGCGTTTGGGGCGTTGAGTGTCTGCAAAGCAAGAAAACCGCATAGCCAGTAAGGGCCAGCACTCCTTCAAAGCGGCACACGCGGACATCAGCACCGCCTTGGTGAAAGAGCCTATAGGACTGCTACGCATCCTCCAGCCGTGCGTACGGTCGCGCACACAGCCGCGCCGCAAGGCCGTCAGTAGAGCTGCATTAACATGGCACGCCGTACTGCACCTATGCGCGCAGGCGCACTGCGAGGGCTTGAGCGAGTACTTCCCTCTAGACTGCTTCGTATATGTTGTCACGACGCCGCACTGAGAAGTCTCAACTGATATCTAGCTAAGTTGGGTGTGAGTTCTCGCGAAAACGTCTGTGGCCGGATTTGAAGCCCTACCATTAACTCAAGGGCAACATAGGCGACATGCAATTAATCTATGTCCGCCAATGTGCCTCCAGAAACCAGCAGAATTGGCAGCTTGTCTGCGCCCCTTTCCGGAAGGATGAGCGTGAACAAGCAGTGGATGCAAATTCTTAAGAGGGTGGGACCATATTACCCATGCGTCCTCATCTACGTCGGCAAAGCGGCTATTCAATGCACTAGAGCTACCTTTCTTTAAACAGGGGCAAAATTTCCGGCGTCCACTTTGAAGCTCAGTGGCAGTGCAAACTAAGAAACTTGGAAACTGTGTAGGGACTAAGACCAATGCACAACATTTAATGCGTCGAAACTAAAAATAATGTAACAGTCATTTTCATTACATTTTGGAAGCAACTTTAATGTCATTACTTTTTGAGAGCTGTAATTTTTTATGTAATTTAATTACCTTTGCGAGTTTTCTAGCAAAGTGATTAGTAATGTAATATAATTACTTTCCAAAAGTAATTTTGCCATGTATGCTGTATCATTTTAAGGACATAGACGTCGGCTAGACCTATAAAAAATTCAGTAAGCTAGCTTCCTGGAGAACCTTTTGTGGCACTACGGGGGAGGGGGTGGTACAAGCGCGCACCGTCAGTTTTGAGCTGTGTGCAGACCGCTCGCGGCTCGATCCATTGATCCTTGCCGACATGGGTCCCTGAGGGCAGCATAAATCCTTTTCTAAATTTCAAAAGCCAGCCTTCTGGCATAGCGGGAAAGCAGCTTGGCCTTTTTTAGCTTCCTTTGTTGCGGCTGCCATGCGTGCCTTACCCCCGTATTCACTTAACTTTCTCTCCAGCCACTTTAAAGCACTTTGAGCTGTTTCATAACTGTACTTATGAACATATCTATCATTTCCTTAAAATATACCATAATTCCTTTACTAGACAATACACATGAGGAATGTGCAGAAAATACACGAAGCATTGTGAACACTGAAGCGCTGGAAGACGAAGGGAGAGGACGAGACACACAGTGCGCTGAACTAACAACTTTAATATCAAAGGAAGGCGATCCGCGCGTCTTTATACAGTAACCCAAGATTGGCCAGTGATTACAGGGCGCATGCGCAATTCAAAGCAAAAAAAAAAAGGAGCGAAAATATAGGGGCAGCGCGCAGGCGCATTTTCAACCCACACCATACAGAAACAAAAGACACAAGGGGGTCCGAACTACTCCGGTTGGCCAGACATCAGGCGCACCCCCATTCACGCCGAAATCAAGGCGTGGCAGCGAAGGGGAGAAGGGGCGGGGGAAAGGACGCACTCTTGGCAAAAAGAAATATCTACGCGCACCGGCAGTACTGTGCGGCTGGCGGTGACAGGGATAAAAAGATAAAAAACAATAAAATGCAAAAGGCAAAGACGCCAAACAGGCATAAAAATCTCGGAAAGCAGCGTGAAGACATGCATAATGAGAAGGAAGTGAAAGGGTGGTTGGAATGGGAAAACAACTGACAGCCTAAAAGCGAGCAATGAAAGAACACGCCTAAAATTATGCAGTGCTAGCCAACAATGACCACGGCCTGAAAGGGGGATGAGGGCTAACCATAAAACCGAGCTAAATGAGCGATGATGGCTAAAGCTAAGAGGTGCTCGGCTGCTTACCCGAAAGACGTCCATTGGTTCAATCCCGGCCACGTCGCATTTCGATGGAGGCGAAATTCTAGAGGCCCGTGCACCGTGCGATGTCAGTGCACATTAAAGTACCCCAGGTGGCCGAAATTTCCGGAGCCCTCCACTACGGCGTCCCTCGTAGCCTGAGTCACTGCCATGAGGGGCAGTTTGCTCTCAATTCGGTGGCAGGCTGTGATGACGTTACAAGCTCACCTGACCTAGGACACCTACCAGCCCCCTAGGTTGGCTCTCTGGTTACTTTTTCGTGAATTTCTCACACACGGCCAACTGCACCGACGACGACTCCGGCTTTTTTGCGACACGGGGCACTTAACGCTGTCGCCGTAAAAAGCTCCCGTGCGGGCTGTTTCACAATTTGTCGCTAACAAAATCGTTGCTTGCGTGTGGCACACCAGAATAAGTCATTAAACCTGAAACATGCCTTGCAGACTGGCACTGATACTTTGCTCTTGGATGTTGTACCCCCGCGATTGTTTGTGTTGCTAACGGTTATGTGCATCGAAGTGAAGCCACTACAGTTAGACGGCTTATTAATTTAAAGGATTGATGCTAACCAGTAGTAATATCCATGTCAGTTTAGAGATTTTTCAAATCCTCTTCTCCTTCGCTCGGAGGCTGTGTTCTGATCTCTCGCTTTTAAAATATAAAAATTGAATATTCAAAATGACCAGCATCTATCGAACTGAGAACGCCACCCGAGAAGTGCAAGACATGTTATGTGCTGTGCCTTCAACGTTCAACAAAGTGCGGTCACTTGAAAGCGCATTTCCGGATTAGATCGTGCTTAATTCGATTATTAATTGCTCTCTTCGGCGTGCAAACCAGCTGATTAACTCCGGGGCTTTAGCCTAAAATCGAACGGCCCCTTATAGCGGTGGCAGACGATACCGCGGATGTTGTCACGCGACAGCACACATGACTCGTCTTAGTTGCGCCGACGTAAGACATAGTCGACTTAATTGCAGGAGGGTGGGTACATGGCACTCACAATGCGGCCTCGAGCAGCGCACCCTCGGGCACCATAGTTCAATTTTTAGATGCGCCCTTTGCAGCTCGTAAAAGCTGCGACTAGTTCAATTCGTGCGACATGCTTACTGACCAACCGCCGTGTGTTCTCTGTTCAGCAGCAACTCAAGAACAGCGAGGAACAACTCAATCAGACCGAGAAGACCAAAGAAGTGTCTACGCCAGATGCTGTATTAGAGGCGCCGAATGTCTCGGGCGAGAGCCCGGACGATGCCTCACCCTCCGGAGACTGCTCCGAGGAGCAGGTCGTCGCTGTGGGATGCCCCAAGAAGCGAGAGCCGAACCAGCGTGTGCGGCGCTCTTTCGCTGAGTGGAAGTCCCGTATCCGAAAGACCCTTCTGGCAAGGTGCGTCGCTGTGGTGTATAAACTTGCGTATCTTGGGCGATAGCTACAGCAAGCTTGAATGGGACTTGGGAATGCTTACGGTGGGGTGGTGCGTGTGAATTGTTGTAGTTATTTGCTCATGTAGACAGATAAAAACCTTGTGTGCTCCAGACGGCTGAATTTATAGCATTCCTCGCCTCTGCACACTGCGCGGGCCGATTGAAAGTTTCGAGGCTGCCCGATGGAGCACACATGCCGCTCTTGCAGGGGCTACTTCAGAGTAAGTCCCCTGATTCAGGTGCAGCGACCCTTTCCGAACGACGTTTGCCGCACTGACTTCACGCGGACGGTGTTCGCAGGCGTCGATCGTCCGAGTCGGCCAGCACATGCCTGCATCAGCAGCAGCCCAAGTCCTCGAGGTGCCGTGGCCTCACCTTCACCTATGGAGTGGAGCCGCCTGAATCCCTGCGCTCCACAAAGCCCTCGCCGATGTCGGTGCCCGGCGAGCCGCAGCTCCAGCTCAAAGAGAGACGCACGGTTGAGCCGGACTCTCCGTTCTCCTATTCCTAGTGAGTTGTATACCCTCTTGCAACGACATCTCTCCACGTCACCGCCCACAGCCGCTGATAGTTTTGTGTAATTAACTGAGCGCGGTTGTTTGTACTATTCGCCTTCGAGGTACGCAAGGTTGCTATTGTGATGTGGGCTAGCACTTATAGTGGGCATTCATCGCACTTAGCCGTAGTGTGTTTGTCTAAAGCCTTTTTTTGTGTCAGGCTGACAACCGGGTTTTCATTCAAGATGGCTCCAGCAATGGCCATCGCACGGCAGCGGCGCATCGTTTAACCACTGCTCCAGGAGTGGTATGAGGACTGCCAGTATATATGAATCTAAAGCTGTGTTACTAATTCTACATGTGGGCATTCACCAACAATTTTCATCCATGAACAGTGAATTCCGACACCGGAACGGAAGTGAAAACCGAATGCCTAGCGCATGTAATTCGCATTTGGCCTAACTGCGCAAATCGACCCTCAATTTTTCTGTCAATTGATCGCTTGCTTACCAATTCGGCATAGATGCTGATCATGTGGTGGCCAGTCGCTTCATAACGGCCAGAAATAAAAGAAAGTGATTGAGAACAAGATGTGCCCCGTGCACTCACTCGCAAGCGCAAGCCCGAACCGATGGATAAGAACAGCAAGTTTTGCACCTTACTGTGCTTGTCGCATTACCGGAAGAATGATAAGAAGAAAAAATCTGCCCACTTTTGCAGAGGTTTTGGTGAGCATATACTATTTGCACCATTACTGCCCCCTAATGAACACAAATTTGAAACAAAGAAACACTCCTTGGTTGCGGTGACTGATGGCTTCCTTTATATACACGTTATTGAAAGAGTGCAGTCGCAAGATTTAGGTTGCATGTTTTCTTCTTTGTAATGGGGCGTAAGACATTACTGATGTTGCATAAGACGGCGTGATTCTCAAAGGTACGAGAATGTCGCCATTTAGGCTTGATAACGACTGATCACGTGGTGGAGCACACGATGTTCCTAGTCCATGCGCATTAATTAGCGCCTAATGCACGTCTAATAATGGCAGTTAGAGTACGTTCTGTCCTGACTTTGTATTTCCCCTGCTCTTTCATCTCTCATTTCAGTGTCCGGAACGCGCTGCTCAAGTATGGTGCGTATGACCTCAATTTTCTGTTTGACTATTGCAGTCTAGTAGCGTTCACTATGTCCCTTGTATTTCGCAAGCGCTTGGAAGAGCGCATGTCGAGACTATCGGCAGAAGCGCGCTGTGTGACTCCATAGTTACTTCTCGAACGTGACCACATGTGGCCACACGCGTCAGGAACCGCGCTGTCAGAGAATGGAGTTCCTCAATATTACCTAGAGGGAAGGCTGCCGCCACCGCCTGTGCGAGTTTCATCTACCTCGGGAATGCCGGGATGACGAGGTT
The DNA here is from genome assembly GCF_052857255.1 of Amblyomma americanum. NCBI lineage: Eukaryota > Metazoa > Arthropoda > Arachnida > Ixodida > Ixodidae > Amblyomma > Amblyomma americanum. Next base: position 3,692,761 of record NC_135498.1, read on the forward strand.
TCTAATTTGGAGGGAACTTTCTTCGGCTGCGGTGATAAAAGATTTGACGACGTATTATAGATAGCGACACTTTATCAGGAACACAAAGGGAAGTTCATGTACATAACTTACAATATTTACAGCAAGGTACGGCAAAAAAAAATATAAATGGATCTGGCTAGCTGGGCATGGGCAAAGAAGTATTCCTCAAATAAGAAGTATTCCTCAAGGTCCAGCCCGCATTCGAATAGCATCCAATTGCAGCACATGATTGGTCTCTTGGTGCATGAAACACCGCGCTCAACTTTACAAATACTTATAACTCTCTCCCAAGACATGCATATGTAAACAAAAAGGCAGTCAAATTAGTTACAGTCGTTCCCCCCAACCTTCAGAGCGTACGCAAAACCCTCTCTTAGAGAGAAAGGGAAACAAACACCAGAGCACCGAATGTCCCTTTCGCTCCGTGTCGCCTACGCTCCGCCATCGCACCCGGCCTTCTCAATCGCACCCGCACTTCTCATCGCACCCGGCCATCGCAGCATCGTTTCCATGCGTCCTTCCTGGTAGAGGTCCCTCTACCTACCGCGATAAGTCTTCGTCTTCTATGCCCTTCCGTTTCCCCGAAAACCCGTTATGTCGGTGACTTCTACCCCTGCGGGGCGGCGGCTGTGAAAGGGGTCCAAAACTTGTCCTTGTTTTGTCCACAGAACGTCCCATGCATCGAATCCCGTCCCCGCGAGTACCTTTCCTTTGTCATACCCGGGCTCGGCCGGCCGAGCACCTAGCTGCCTCTTGGCGCCCAAGGATACTGCCAACCTGCAAGCGAAGCTCGCGCGCAACCAGTGTCCGCGACGCAACGTCGCCAGTCAATCCGCTGTGCTTGTCATTCCCACAGCCGCGCTAATACTTACTTCCCTGCCGACGGGCCCCCTAGAACCAAAGGGAATTACATTGACCGGGTGCTGACGCCTAGACATTAGACACCAGACACCTTTAACATACCGTCGGCCGTGCTACCGGTACCGGAGTACCGGGAGCCCGGGCACAGCCAATGCGCGTGCGCAAATCATTTTTACGGCGCCAGATGGCGCCAGGTACCCGGCAGCTGCGCGCGCGCCTGCAGCATCGGGACCAATCAGCGCGTGCTCAATGGCGGTGGGCGGGCTCCCGGTACTCCGGTACCGGTAACACGATATACTGAAGGTGTCTTTTCTGTCTCCCACGTTGCCGCGAGCATACACCGACCTTTACATTTGGCTTGGCTAGTTTTGGGCCTAGATCTTGCGTTCTGCCCCGAAATCTGCAGCTGCGCCGCGAAGCCCTCCTCTGTGCCCAGATCAAATTAATGTAAAAGGAGGTTGCCGTGGTGGTTGAGTGGTTATGGCGCTCGGCTGCTGACCCGAAAGACGCGGCTTCGATCCCGACCGTGGCGATCGAATTTCGATGGAGACCAAATTCTAGAGGCCTGTGTATTGTGCGATGTCAGTGCACATTAAGGAACCTCAGGTGGTCGAAAATTCCGGATCCCTTCACTACGGTGCCCCTCATAGCCGGAGCCGCTTTGGGACTTTAAGCCCCATAAACCAAACCATTATAATCGCATGGTTTTCACTTCCTCAATATAGTTTAAAAAATGTTAGGCTGGCAGGGACAACATTTCTTCGAGGTTTGCCGCGAGTTGAGTGCTGGTAGGGCTGAAATGCCTTCAATCTTCGTTCAATGAGGTAATCGGGACGCCGTTTAACGCAGAAAACGTGTGAGAAGCGGGACAAACAACAATAAAAATAAATGAGGAGAGAAAGCATTATCTTGGGCAACAGCTTTTGGTATATTTAATTTTAAGGGTACGCCAGTCGGTGGCTAATGTGCCGTCAGGTTTCCTTTGTCAGGTAGAAACGAAGCCACCCAGTACATCAATGAGTGAGCACCAAATGCCGAAATTTATCTTTTTATTTAGTTGATCTCCAATGGTTGTGAAGACAGCTCCCGAAAACTTACAGAGGGCATTTAAGACTACTTACATGCTATCAATGTGAAAACAATGTCTCATCGTGAGTTCTGTTGAGAGGTTCATTAAAGGTACTTTCCTTTATAACGACACACCTCTCATTAGCGCACAGTCGTAACAGATCGCATACACTAAGTTCACGTTTTCACGCGAAGAAGCAAAGTTTTGTGGACTATGGGTTGCGTGCTCGCCTCACAGTCTGAACGTCCTTGGTTCAATTTACCGACACCTGCCGAATAAATTTTATTTTCCTTTGCTGTAGACGTCACTATCTCATGGTCTACTGCTTAGGTCATGCTACACCATGGGCGCGTCATTGGGGTTTTCGGACCACTACTGCTGGACAATACTGCCCACTACCTCTCACTTTTTTAAAAGTTTTTTATGTATTTCTTGGGAGTTTTACAATAAGGGACAACAACGCCGACACCAGGTTTTATTGCCAATCTTCCATATAGTGCTTTCGCATTAATACGCGTATCAGCTAGACGCAGTGAAACACTGCCGTTCTGACGCGGCCTATATGCAGGTCCGGAAATGCAGTAAACTGAAAACGGCAGTGCACGCAGTAGCAGACCGTGCCCTCCGCAAGCCAGACAAAATTTCCTTGCGGTAACAATGATATTAGTAGGGCTGCGTCTGGTCACTGCCAAATGTTCTCTCTTTGTCTCTCTTTTGACGTGTACTCAACCTTTGCGGCGGTTTCAAGGCTACCATTCTGTCCGGATGCTATGGTAATTCTCTGCTTCGCAGGCAAAACGTTCCTGCTATATTTCATTAGGCTGCCAGATGCGTTCTAACGTTTTAAGCCTGGTATGCTCTGAACCGCTTATGGGTGTATCCGCAGAGCGCGTGGACAACTGGCTCAAGGACGTGCAGCACGAGTACCTCAAGCTGATCCACTGGAAGCGCCCTTTGCGCACTGTCCTGCTGCTCACGGTGAGTGGGCCGCCCCTGCGTGCTACGCCCTTAGGCCAGTACTCCTGGTCTGGCATCAGTTACACGCCTCCCTTTTTAATCCAAGCCCTTATTTAGAAACCGCGTCGCAACACCTTTCTTGCATGGTTATACTCCGCAACAACTCTTCCTGGCGACGGAGAGAAAGCTGTAGAGCCGAGACTCGTGGTCTCCTCCTATGCGGTGAAATATAGTCCCCGATTGCACTTAATAGTTTGCTCTTTATATTCGTCATATTTGTTGTTTACTTCACATTTGTACGAAAGCTGCTCATTTTCGCCTTTGAAGAGTGATGCAATGAAGAGGATTCCATAACGGCATCAGCTACACCGCACTGAACGCCGAAACCTCGCGGGGGGGGGGGGGGGGGGGGGGGGGGAGGCAACGCCCGCACCGTCCTGCAGTTTAACTATTTGGCGGAGTGACAGTAACTGACGCTCCACCCCTGAAGCTTTCTATGCGCCGCCAGGAAAAGTTGCGCTCAGACAGACACTTGAATGTTTCCTCATCTCATGGCCTTCCGCAGGTGGCTTTTTTAACGATCTGGATGGGATGCCTCCTACAGCTGCTTCTCGCCCCAGCTGTCGTCTACCTCACTGGACAGTTCTTCCATATGGGGTAAGTGTCGCAATGAGCCAGAGTTGAAAACTCTGGCCTGGGGAGTCCGCTTTTCTGCAATGGTCACCACTTGTGCGCTTCCGTTAAAGCCTGTGGTGTCTCACCTGTTATGTCTTGGCCGTGGATGTGGATCGCAATAGCTTTCGCCTGCCTCAAGTGATACTGAGGAGAGCTGTTGTCTGCGCGTTTTTCTTCCACGCCCCTGCACACGGGGTCATCAACATTTGTGCACTTCATATACCTTCTATTGGGGGCAAAACAACCTGTAGGCGCGCAAGCTATAGATGTGCGTATTTTTTCAGATCCTTGGATTAGTATATGAGTTGCAAGCGGTTGGGCTTTCATGGGCGTTGAATTAGTCCTCATATACGGATTACTGTAAAGCATGTGAACTACATTTCCACTTTTACAAAGGACACATTCCTTCCTTTTTCTCTGCATACAATTAAACACAAGCACTCAGTTTAGAATTGGCGCATGGATGATTGCACCTCGTTGCAGTAATGAAGGCAGAATAGAATGTAGCATTACTCTTCATTTGCAGTCTTTTGAAACACATGCAGCTAATTGTTTCTGCAGCCTGACACACAAAAGTTACAATGCTGCGCATACTGTTTTCTACGCATTAAAAGGCAACTATGAGATTCTGGAGGTATTATCAACCTTCAGGCAAAACCCGAAATGAGCACTGCAAACATTTTTTCTAAATCTCGCTCCATGTGCTTTGTCTGCGAGGTCTGTCTCTTTAATAGACGTTGGCACCACTTTTGTGCGCTTTTGTATGTGGTCTGTCGAGCTCTTTTTCATTGTTACATTGTCTCTACTTCTAGCGGCCCCATCGGTTCCGGCCAGACTAAGGTGAGTGTTGGCGCTTCTACTCCAGCATTTCTGACCTGCCGAAAAACAACGCAATATTGCCGGGGTAGTTGTGACTGCAACACGGCGGTCTGTTTAAGAGTGTTTTATAAAAGTAACATGTTTGAGCGAACGTTGCTGCACTAAGGAGTCGCAAGACAAACTGAAACTTTTTTTTTATGCTTTCTTCTTGACAGGGGTGACATTTAATCGTCTAGTTCATATTTTACAAAAAAAAGACACTCAACAACTGCAGCTAAGCTCACAAGCTATTTGGCTAGAGACGTTTCTACTCCTAACAATGTTTCGGATTGGTAGCCAGAACTCATATGCGCGCTTGTAAGAATTCTAAAGCTGGTATTAGAATAACATCATTACCGCAGCGGGGACCTAGTGGTTTGAGCATCCGCCTCACATGTGGGAGGGGGGTGTTCGATCCCCAGTGCCGCCGAGTACCCGCCGGTGATACAATGGGTACAAGCTTACCTCTGCCTGGTGTTCGGCTTCTTTAGAGTGAAATGCTTGGGAAATGTGTCTTTGACCCCACCTTGTGCAATGAAAACTACCTTGTGCCATGGCGCTCTTTGGCCAAAGCTGCCCTTGCGCCATAAAAATTGATCATCATCAGAATAACGGCATCTACAGCGCTGACTTAACGTAGTGGCATTCGTAGTAGAGGAATACAATCAACTGTCTTCGCTGCATGAAAAAAATGTGTACGGTTTGTGTTAATTCACCAAAAAGATAAAAGAAACTAAGTTGTTAGGATTAAGCTAGCCTTGCTCGTCGGCAGAATTAAAATTTGCAGAGCCTGGCTTACCGGCTTAGCGCATTAATCGGCGAAAACTTTTATAGCTTTGGTTTATCCATATGCCTTGAATTCTGCCGCAGAATCACCCTCAGGTTGCGCATTCCTGCGCTGTCGCCATAACGTACCGAGTCATTACGCCACCCTTTCCCCTCCTTCTTTCTCCTTGATGTGTAGAGGAAGAGCTCCCTTCTTCCCTTTCGCCACCTACCACGGTTGGCAGGTGCCACTTGCATTTAATTGAAATTATGTTCATTAAATTATATCTCATGCGGAAGATTTAAGTTATTTCACGGAGTATTTTAAGGTCTTGCTGCTAACGCTAAACGAAACAAAAGGCTGAACAGAAACTCTAACAGCTTTCGAAGGAAAAATTGCTTCCCCATGTCTTCCTGCACTCTTGTGGTTCGCTAGCATCTGCACGAGGCACCGTAGAACGATGCTTTGCAAAGTGGTTCTCGTTATGTTTAAATTCAGTGGTCGTAGTATTATCGAGGCTTATTCCTTATTTGGACACCTTTAGCGCACCTGGGTTTTTTCTATGAGGCATTCATATTATTTTCCTTCAATTTTCTACCCCTTGTTACACTGCACTTCGATATTAGTATCTTGATAAGAACTGTCAGGCACCGGGCCATTGCCAAGCGGCAGCGCCTTTCTCTAGGCGCCAATGTTCTTGATTGGACTAGTTGGTTACTCTGTCGAGACACATTAACGAGAGCAAAAATATACAAGGGTCCTGACCTCGGCACAGTCATCAAGCCCGACATGCGAGTCTCGCTGAGGGATTTGCCATTTTTGTCGTGTGTGTGTGTGTGTGTGTGTGTGTGTGTGTGTGTGTGTGTGTGTGTGTGTGTGTGTGTGTGTGTGTGTGTGTGTGTGTGTGTGTGTGTGTGTGTGTGTGTGTGTGTGTGTGTGTGTGTGTGTGTGTGTGTGTGTGTGTGTGTGTGTGTGTGTGTGTGTGTGTGTGTGTGTGTGTGTGTGTGTGTGTGTGTGTGTGTGTGTGTGTGTGTGTGTGCGTGTGCGTGTGTGTGTGTGCGCGTGTGTGCGCGTGTGTGCGCGTGTGTGCGTGTGTGCGTGTGTGTGTGTGTGTGTGTGTGTGTGAGAGAGAGAGAGAGAGAAAGGGAGGACTATTTATAAAGTAAGGTTCGGCAGGGTGCTACTATAGATATAGTAGACGCCATTAGTTGTTGGAGAGCATCCTTTGATGGCTATTAGCCACATCGTTCTTGATTTGTGTCGGCCTATAACGTGGTTGAAAGGATGCACCTCATTACCTTCAAGTGGTGTGAACTCTTTGCAATTCTGTTTGTATGTTTGCTTGTACTACGCGTGTTCTTGTTTGTTTGCTTCATGCAATATGTGTTTCTGGAGGGGCCGTAAGGCCAATTCGCAGCTCAAAGAAACTCGGTATGGCCTGCGCGGCAGACTGTAGTGGAATTTTTAGGCTCTTTTGCTTAATGCTGCGCTGTTTAGTTCTTTTGTTCAGTTTCTCTCCCCTTCAGTTTTTCAGAGAGACTTTGGTTTCTTTCTCATCTGGAACCTGGAAACTCAGACAGGAAAATGCAATTTTTTTGCGCTTACCTCCGCTTGAGACGTATCCCCTGACAATCGCTCGTATTGTCTATTGTCTTATGTATAGTCCACGGCAAATTATTTGTTCTTTGCGTGTTGCCTCACAGCATTGCGGCTTGGCAGCAAAGGAAATAAGCATTCTATTTACTGCGTGTTGCGATGAAATCGAATATTTCTCTTTCATTCACGCTATTTTTTATGATCATGTTCCATGTTACAGAAAACATTCCAGGAAATCTTGGCCCTTTTTGGCAAAACAGAGAGGTAAGCTGTACAGTTAAATTGATTATTTATTTCATTTGACATGTCACTGTAGTAAATTAGACAGATCAACTTCGTTCTATGACGAAAGCAATTGGTTGTCTTTGTGCCTTACGCCAATGCGTTCATTTCGTTTCATAGGTCCCTTCATTTCTCTTTTGATTTTGCATGGCAGGGGATTAACAAGGACTTCGCAAAATATAGAGAAAACTTCTGTTTCAGATGCATAGCCTGACTTGTTTGCAAGGTTTACTGCTTAGGTAGCTACACCTTCCTTCGGTGCTTGCAGATGTGTAGCGCAAAAAATAAATTATTCTATTCCACATCACGTAAGTTAGTCGATGCCACTTCAGATCACCGTCGTATTCTGACCGCTTTCCACGCCGTCTTTACAGCGTACGATAACTACACACGAATTCAACGAATCGACTGAAGGTTCCTTCGCCTTTCGCACCGCATGCGGTGTCACGAGCACTATAAAAACTAGTCAAGAGTAGCAACCGTATGAGAGACCTGCAAAAATTGTACGTTTTTGAGCTAAGCAGCCATCTTGCAAAATTTAATTTTGATTTAAGGCATGAGTGAATGAGCATACGGGCTTTAGTGCTGATAAATCATATACTCTGAAGAAGGCGCTCGTAGCACCTCCTAACCCTTGCCTCAGCGTACAACGATGTTCTCAAAAAATTCGTTTCGTGGTCGCCGTTTCATTCCGTTTTTTTTTTTTCCTTCCTATGTGCTTTGCCCAGCCTTTTCTCTTGGAAGAATGCCAGCGCCTCGCTCTGTTTCCCGCTCGCCCTCCTGACGCTGCTCGCCTTCTGGAAGGGACAGGAACTCGCCGTACAGTTCGCAGGTAAGCTCCCTGGCGTGCAGTACCGCTCTTTTGCACCGCGAATCAATTGTTTCATCGCAGTCGGTATTAAAGGGATGTTTCTTGCTTCCGCAGCGTTGGCTTTAACGCTTGCTGGTTGCCATTTGCAATGATGTAACGTATGACTTGACTGCAAGGAGCCACGCTGAGTGGTCCGAACACAGTGACGTCACAAGTGAAACCATAGTGACGCCGTGCGAACGCTTAGCTACCAGAGAGGAAATTAAAATTGTATACAGCTTTGAAAACAGTGGTAATTAACCGTGCTTCAAATTTATTGAAGCATTACGCTAGCACAGCTTACCGCCAGTCGTCTGCAACACGTATTATCAAAAAATACGAACACATGCTTGCATACATTACTCAGTACTCGCACGCTGCCTAAGTAGTTGTCATCCTTCACCATCGGAAAAATTAGAGCATAGTAAACTGCAAAAGAGAAAAAGCCAGCTTGTTTCAGGCAGATTCATACGCCATAGTTTATTATTGCCGCAGTAGTCTGGACTTCTCATACTAATTGTTGCCCCGGGGGCTCTGATTGTGACATGCCAAAAGCACCAAATGCAATCTACATTTTACCTTGCAGCTTTTATGCCACGCTCAGTCTGTACTTGGCCAATACTTTCCGACGTTAAATCACAAACGCAGCAGGAAATCACGTTCGCATTCAGGGCCGGCGTCCTTTAAGGTTCGCCTTGTGTTAACCCTTTGTGCGTGCGTTGCGTTTTCAGTGACTGCCATCCTGCTGAAGGTGTTCGTTGCAGACGAGGGGTTCAGGCGCTTCCACCACCTGGCGTCCAGGTACGACCTGATCGGCCGCGCCTGAAGCGGGCTGTCTGTGTGCGCACCGGAAGTCTCCGAGCGACGCACAAACCACGTATAGGCGGCACTTGCACGCGCGCCTCGCGCGGCACCGGGTTTCCATCTTTGAGTGCTGGACGCAGCCGGCAACTTTGGGAAATCAGGCGTAGCTCACTGTTGTTAGTCGTGCCCACACTGATCCTTTAAGAATGAGAACCTGTTTCGAGACAGGTAGCTGATGCCCACTGTCACGACCAGGAGCCTCTGGTTGCAGACGATGGCTCACGGGAGAGCGATGGTGTCCTTGGCGAAGAAAGCGCTCTGTGGCCTTTCGCACCCCAGACGTCGCTAACCGGCGCCACCCCAATCGCACCCGCGCAGCCCCGTCGTCGCAAGAGGTTACCACATGTAGCGAGGCGACATGAGCTCATTTTCGTCTTTGTCTCCTTCTTGCATAACTCGTCGGGAGGTTCTGTGCAATAAAGCCGTGTCCTGCTGCCTCACAATCTTGCTGTGATGCACTTTTCTGTATCGCCCATACCGCAAGGAAACATGCGCAAAAGTTTCTACGTATGGTGAATGATGTTGCAGATAAAATCTCTGCGGCTATAGTTTGAAGGAGCAATATTAAAACATTTGGGCATCTTGCTTTCGCTTAAAGGGGTTATGATATGTTTTTCAAGAAAGTAGAGTTCAAACTGCCAAATAGTTGATTTTTCGGCCAAGAACTCTGATACCATGCACCATCAGGTCAAAACTAGATGCAAACATTTTTAATTCTCGAAAAATATGGGTACAAAACGCCGCCCATGCAGTGGCTCCGGCTGCCGCCTGTGATCGGCAGCGACGCCAGAACTGGGGTCTGCTCCGGCGCTCTCGCGACTAGCCGACGGCACGTGCTTTCCTGCTTTGCAGTCGTGGTCATCCTGACAATGAATTTTAGGGTCTAAAAAGAAGGCTTCACGAGAAAGTAGTAAAATGGCGGCCAAGCTAAGGGGACGAAGAGGCCACAGCGCGTTTCACATGCCGCAGATACGCAGGAAGTAAGCGAATGTGGAAGCGGAAGCATCCCGGTCCCTTTTGATGTTCCCCTATGAGGCTTTATGTAATGTGGTAGTACAGTTTAAGCTGTGCACAAAATACGTGACCAGCCACTCTGGATCAGAAACCAGATCATTTCGCTGTGGAGCAGGAGTTATGGGCCTGGCATTGACCACCGTAACTGCATTTCCATGGAGGCGAGACGTATAAATGCCCGTTAACTGAGACGTTGTGTTGCCTTCTTTTCCGTGTACTTCGGTGCAGCGCAATAAAGGTGCTTACGAGCTCGTGACGGGAGCGGGGCCTGATGCATCACTTTCAACAGGCGACACTCGCCTTTAGTGCCACTCGCGCAGCTTCTCACAAGGAAATTTAGTGGCATTCACTGCGAAACGCACTCGGCGCGGAGCGAGTTCGGCTAACTCACTACAGTCAATTTGAGCACGCTCACCGCTGTCTTCATGTGATGAATATTCCTGTGCAGTTATTGCCCTTTTTGTTGGGGAGGAGATAAAATACTCTCCAACCCCACGCATTGCGCGGCAACAGCCATTTCTGTCGGTCCATTGTTGGCAGTTTCGAGTGGGCTGTTCAGTCGCGCGCTTTGCAGAGCAGCCTTTTTCTTCAGTCTTTAGACGTCTACATAGGTTTGCATACTTATATCACTACCGGTCTTGGTTTCAAAGTCGTCGGGACAGCACTGCTTGATCGTGGACTGCACACATAAAGAAATCAGAAACGGATTGCCGAGAGCGCGTGCGGGAAGAATGCAACGACAGTCCCAATGCTGTTGCGACATGTTTCTGCCACACTGTTCTCACACCGATGTGTAATTAATAGACGTCTTGCGTAGAAGAAAAAGTCTTCATCCGAATAACGAACTCTCGGATATGTTCCACCTATTCGTGGATATCAGGCGCACGTAAGAAAATCGGGCACCGATGTTTAACTTGGGATACAAGCGCAGAACAAGGGATGTTTCTGTTTTTTATTGCATTGCTCATTGTTACAGAACTTGTTTTCGTTACCGTGACATTACGGAGAACATGTCCTAGCAGCGATGGTAAATCCACCTCCATTTGGTGTTAAATTTGACCTGGTTATCAGCAGCTTGATCGTGGTGCGGCGGTAAGACTGCGTTTGCGGACCCTCCCACAATCCGTTAGACTCGGTTTGTACGTTGCAAACGAAATATGTGCGCTGCAAATTTCTGGCCACTCCTTGGCGTTATTCGGCAATTCGATGACCTCTGGATGTGTGTATGGTGAGCTACCCGGAGAACAGAAATAATCAAAGGTATCGTGCAGTGAATATATCAATAACTTTCTGCAAAAGACAACGCGTTGAACAGCTTGGCACTAGTGATCGTTCCCACGTATACATACCGCTGGCTAGACAGCAGATTACATTATGTTTAATCTGAGCAGCGATTTTTGAGCATGTTGTGCAGGAGTCAACGCTTTCAAAAATGCAAAACTGTCAAGCAGGGAAGAAAGTTAGAAAACTTCACAACGCCCTTTCTTTCCTGCTCGTCTTTTCCGAGGGCTTTTTTTTTTTACTCTGTGGTATCATTGATCGGCTAAGTGCAAGAAAATAAAAATAAATAAGCCCCACTAGTAGTCCTGAATTTCGTGCGTCATTATGGTAATTAAATGTTTTGCGAGCATTTAACATAAACGCTAAATGGTGGCGGTAGTGGTTTTTATTAAAAATAATAGCAGAAAGGAAGGAAAAGATTTTTGCTAGCCCCGGCATCTGCCATTGATACTGAAGCACCTGAGCTGGGGCAGCTGAAATAATTGATAGCAGGCAGGATAGAGAAATGAAATGAAAGAGGTGAGGGGACAGGAAGAGAGGATATGGGGAGAAGTGTTATGTACAAACTATTTACACAATACGCTAAATGACTCGGAAGATAAATTCCCCTCTTCAGGCATTTTCGCATTCGCTACATTTACTGAATGCACTTGTAGCACTACAGTGGCTGGAACCAAAGGTGTGCGCAGGTCTCGACATAAAATGGGGTCAATGTTCATGGTAGCGCCTGGTCGTGTCTTCTGAATCGCAGGGGACAATATGCGGCTAAGTATGCACCGCCCTTCTTCGTGCCTTCTAGGGCAGGAGGGGCGTTGCCACCGCTCTGCACACCCCTATGCCTGCAGCAGCTGGTAGGGTGTGTTGTGACGCTTCATAATTTCTCTGCCATTAGTGAGCCTAGCACGGCATTCAGTAAGCGAGAGCAGTACTTGAGGTACAAATTCCCATCAAAGTCTATTCAATGGCGTTAATAAAGGCGCCGAAGTTACCGTTTTATGCAGCCTCATTTAGGACACTCCATCTCTCCGCCTTTAAGCTTATGTAAAGCCCCTCGAAGTTAGTGCTACGAAGTTTGATGAGCTTTAAGCTTACGGAGATTGACCCGCCGCGCAGTGGTTAGGGCACGAGGCTTTCCCTCACTCGAACTCCGAGAAGGCGGCACGAGGTGGCGCCCCCTGTCTTTCTCGTGGAACCGAGCCTGCCTGCCCCGGGAACGCACCGTCGCCGCTTGCAAGAATAATCGGCATTCAACACAGGCGGCGCGTCGCCCTTTCCGATTCAACTTGGTTCCATTTTAGAAGCCAGTGGCGCTCGCTGTTTTCGTAATCGTGTTTTTATTAGGTCAGCCGGGTGCGGTGGGATGGGGATTTACTATTTCGGCGAGGCTCCTCTCCCCTACCTCCTCCCAGGCGGGGAAGAGCGGCAGGAATTCGGTTGCCGCAGTCGACCGAGAGGGCCCGCAGCACCACGCGGGGACATTTTTGGCCGCGCAGGGCTCGAGCGGCAAAGCGATGCATCTCCCGCTGCCCCCAGAGCCAGGGGTGGAAGGGGCGCCCGCTTATACGCCGGCCGACTTCTCCGCACAGAGCGGGCGCGAAGTAATTACGCGTGGCCGTGCATGCCGGGGGTGGCTGCCAAGACCCTTGCTCACCTCCTCCCGAGTGTGCAGTGCTCGCTTTGGCCTCCACCCCTCGCTCCAGATTTGCACTACCTGTAGGTCCCTACGCGAGTTGCGGTTTGCTTCTTCTTGCGTCGAGAATTCCTTTCCGAGGCTGTGTTGCGCGGCGAAGGTTCCAGGTGCGCGCCCAGCTAAGCGTTACGCCGCGTTGCTTCGAATGTGACACACGCGCAGGCGTACTTTGGCATGCTGGTCGACTGAACGTCCAGTTTTCAGGCGGGCCGTGGCTTATGGGTCGACACATTCGGCGCGTCACTTTTTGCACATGATTTGACCGTAAATTCGCCAAGAGATTTTGGAAAGGACATCACTTCAACCTTTGCATGCGTAAAGGGTCACCTGACGCTGACCCTTGGTTCTCTGTTTTCTTTTCTTTCTTTCTCTCACTCTCTCTATCTTTCTTTGTTTCACAAGGTCGCCACGCCTTGTTACTACCGGAACATTTGATAGCCAAGAAAAATATGCCCGCTGTAGGGATGGCGAGAAAGGCTACACTAACAAGTGGTACAACTTTGTTACATATGTGCAAGCGTTACTGCAAGAATATAGAACTGTGACCCATGCACCCTCTATGGCGCGCATATGAGAAAGGCAACAGCAACTACCAAAGTTTGCTCAAGAAACCCTGCAACATTCTAGCAGTGCCTTAATTGAGTTCCCGCCTGCCCAGTTCTTCGCTGCAAAGTTGGCTTCTTCTAGAACACATCAGCACGACACAAAGCACGCTTTACAGAAACAACGAGCCATTTTATCTAGGGTATGCGAATTTCGAAAATTTCGTATAGCGAATCGAATACCTTTCTATTCGATTATTCGAGGGAATCAAATAGTGTATTTTCAAAACTATTCGAAACAAATCGAATATGGTCTCAGATCTTTGAATAGCCTTTGAATAACGTCAGGAGGTGCGAATAAGGCCCGCCATATTTTTATTCCACCAAACGTCCTACACCGACGTCGCGGACCGTCCTTCTGCGAAAACTGTAACGGAGCGCTACGACGCGGTCCATTTGTGTCGTGGCATTAATAATGCTTGCACATGGCCTCTAAGACTGGACAACGCGGCAGAATTCAGGAAAATTCAGAAAAACCCTGTCTTTAAGCTCGATCTCAGAAGCCACGAGACTGCTAGCAATAGCTGCTAGCAGTCTCACATCCTGCGGTGCGGTTCTGGTGCCGTCGGGTACCCACCGGTTTTCTAATAGGTACAGGAATTCCTCGGCCTGGTGCTCGGGTTTTCTGGGGTGAAATGCTTAAGAAAAGTTTTTTTTTTTTTTTACCAAACCAAGCAAATGGCAGTTTTCCTATATATAACTTGATGGTCTTACAGTTAATAAAGCAGTGACTTCGGGTTGCGACCCCTTAGTTAAGAGTAGTGTTGCGTCTTTTGGCAGCTATAGCTCTAGCTTCATAACTTTTAAACTTATGGCACCGCACAAGAGCCGTGCCACAAGTGTCGCATTAATGTTTCGAACGATTGCTTGTTATCTACGAATATCTGCACATGTAGCGAATATTAATAATAATTTTCGGTTAGTATTCGATTCGGTTTTTAGCTGCAGTATTCGTATTCGATTCGTTTTAGAAAAACTTCTATTCACACACTCTTAACTCTACCCTCTAGCATGATTGCCTTCTACCGTTGGTGTTGCCTAACCTCTCCAGAGACTAATCTCTTTATTCTCTGTACAGAGAGATGCACCCGCCGAGGTGTATAAAACAACATATTTTGCCGCCTGAAGTGATTGTTGCATAGAGCTGCATAAATAATAAAGTTCAATTCACAGAAGGAATTGAAACGGCAAATTACAAGGAGCGTTCTTTACGCTGTCATGCTTGACATTAGGGGCTTATATATACTCGTGTGTAGCCTGTCCTGCCCGACCCTTTGACCTTGTAGGTATCTACTTGTATGGACCCCTTCCCTACACCGCCGCCAGTGACCGCTGTATAATAGTGTCTCTTGATCACCTGGCCAGCTATGGTGAAACTGCAGCGCTGCCAGGCGCCGCAGTCGGTGGTTTGGCGTGTTTCGTCTTGCGCCACCTCGTCTTACGCCACGGGAACTACTCAGCTACAGAGGGCGCGTCTTCATGTCCGAATTTGCTGAAGCGCTGCTCAAAAACTGCAAACTAACGTTCTCACGGAGCGCTTCAACCGCACGCTTGGAGGCACACCTATGTATATTGCATCTGACCACAAAAGCTCTCTTTCTCTCCGTTACAAACGATGCACTTCCATTCGTTACTTTCGCGCGCAACACGGCCACGCACCACTGCCCAATTTTCACCGTTCTTCCTTTCGCGTGGACGTGAGCTGTCGTCTACGTTGGACAGGATCCTGCCATACAGCCCTGATAGCTCCGAATGTACCCCAATTTCACAGGCGGTGAAACGCGCTGAATAGTGCCGTCGCCGTGCCCGATCGCTGCAGCCCATCCGCACATGTCCCGGAAACTGCTCGGAAGTGCCAAGGCCCGTACCGTGTGACTGAGCAAACATCTCTAAACTATGTCGTCAACCCTTCGCCGCCGTGGGCGTGAGTTTCTTCACGCTCTCCGCCTAAAGCCGTATTACGACCAACTGTCTTGTCCTCCACTTCAGGATGGCTCTCTCTCTCTTGGCTCGTGGGGCAACAGTAGTGACAAAAATGACGCAGCGGCAGCTCTGTGGGACTAGCGGACGGCGACGAAGAATAAGTAGACAGTGCGTGTCTTGGTTCGGGGCGCACCGAAGTGGGGCTCATCTTTAATTCGAACTATATGCTTACTAAAAAGAACTGTCTGTGGTATAAGCGCTTGCCAGTGTTCAAGCCATAGACCTGCCCGCGGCGTGCAGTTAATGGCCGCGCTGAGGCCTCATGCCCATATTGACGCAGCCCAACCGCTGTCGGTGGCGGCGGGAGCTAGCGGCTGCGATTTGGAGCTCCTTCGCGGCTTTCGAGCTCTTGGATAAACGCAACCCTTTTTCAGTGATTCCGCAGTTTGGTGCTTGTGTCTCCAGCGGTTAAATTTGAACCAAACATGAAAGTCATTGAAACTTACACAATTCTGGATGTTCGAGGTGACAGCCAAGAATTCTACTTACATGTCATTATTGGAAAGGGAAGAGCGTGTATTTTGACTTCGGTTCTCGTTAGGTGAAGGACCCTGGCGGGAAAATGAAATAGCACGTTTTTTATTTAAATCTTACTTGCTGTAAAAAAGCATATCAGAACCTTATACCAGAGAGAACTCGCTTCGTTTTTCTCCAATTCACATGCTGCGCTGTTGGTACACCTTTTTTCTGTTGCGTTTTGCTTCATTTGTAAGGCGGGGGTTTATTGAAAGGAGCTGGGAGGACGGGAACAGCGGCGAAAACAGTTCGAGGGCAGCCAGGTCGGGCACAGACATTCGTGGTGATAGCGATACGGCTGAGGCGCGGGGCCATCTTCATCTTTATCACGAGTCATCTGCTTTGTCTTTGTCATCCTCTTCTTTACACATTTTATTTTTTCACCGTTTGCAGAGCGGCAGTATCGTATCTGAATAGTGGACCGTAGTTTCTCCCAATGGCTAGTACGGCTCACGTTATGCTGGCTGCTATATGGACTGAATAAACAAGTCTAGCGAACTTCGAACGTGTCGGTCTCTTATCTCTAACGGCTTTTCTTCAGGTGGCTGTTAGCCCTACCACACACACAAAAAAAATGCATTCATTTCACAAATTATACTGCCGAAGTATGTCATTAGACAGACTCGATGTACAAGATTTTTTGCCCAGATAAATTATCTTGAGTTTAGTTCGGCTTATTGGATCAAGAAATTGGGGCTTATCCTGTACGAGCAAATTGCTTTAGCGGCTTTTTCTTTCTCCATTGTCGTAAATTCGACGGACGTACTTTATCGGCAGCAAGTGAATGTTGCTAAATGCGCAAACCTGGCGGCTCGGTGTGTTTTGCAATACAGTGAAGTGTGGCTGTTGATCAGAGGAGAGGCTGGTGTGCGCAAAGATGGGCCAGATGCCGGCCGTTGAAAGGCCAGGAATTGAGAATGACTGGAAGATGCCGATCAATACTGCTGGTTGAGAAGAAAGAAAAACGAAAGAGAGGAGACCGTTTTGCAAGACCCGTAGCAACCGGTGCCAACTCTTGGGTGGAATTCGCCACGAAGAATAACAAAACAAACAAGACCGTCGTTTTAAACGCTCTTCGCCGCTTCCATCAAGCTTGCAAGAGCAACGGACATCTTCTGCCAAGCAGCAGTCAAGCGTTGGCCGCCTGTCGGTCGTGCCGTGGTTGTACGATGGCCGCGCGAATTTCGGGCGCGGTCTGCAACTGGCCAAGTGACATAGTTTCTGTCGCTTGCGCTGCCGCTAAAAAATGACACGATTGTTATTGTTCGTCCACTTTTTTTAATAGCAGCTAGAGACGAGCGAAGGGAACAAGGGTTTCAAACACGCAGAGGTAATCAATGTTCTCACTTCATGTCTACTGTTTATGCAATGTCCTTCGATCTCAGCTTGTGTAAGACGTTTGACTTGATGCTATCGCTGACTAAATACTTATTATTTAGCTTATTGTATTATTTGATTTACTGTTAAGCAGCGCGGGTAGATATAGTTTCAGCTAGGTGCGTGCCAAAACAACTCATTCCAAACTGCAGGTATGCCACATGGACGCATTTTTGGGGCTGTTGCGCCGTCTTAAAGTTTAACAAAATGGCTCCCCACAGCGTATCGTTACTGGCGACGAATGTTAGGTACATCAATTCCATGCAAAGGTTAAACGAGCGAGCAAAGAGTAAACACATTGATCGTCACCGAAACTGAGGTTTCGAACAACAGCGATGGCTGGCAGATTAATACCGACGCTCTTCTGAGACTGTAGAGGGCCAATAGGGGATATGCACGCTTTCCCACGTAACAATGTTTCCCAAGACAAGAAGGCAAACTTCTGAATAAAATAACTGCGGAGGCTACAGAAAAGGCGATACGGGTGTGGATGAAATTTATTAAGTTGTTTTTTGGAAGAATCAAACAAAAAATCTAAAGTCGGCTGCAACTCAAGAACGAAATGGCAGATGATCCTAAAAGGAGGCCCTCCAGCCAACGGCGTCGACCGACTTCATGACGCCGTGGTTAATCCGATTAAGCCATGGTTATTCCCCATTCATCTGCCAGCCCCTGAGGTTTCACGCTAGCAGTTTCAGTGGTATCAGTAAAGAGGGAGATGGGGAGAATTGATCAAGGGGAAGAATCAGTCGACGCCATTGGCTGGAGGCGGTCCTTTGAGAGGAATTTGCTGTTTGGTTCTTGAATTGCATCCGCCTATAGTCCTTCTTGTTGCTTTATTTCAGCTGGAAACGCATGATTAGCCATCTTGTCTTGAGCAACATTGTTATGTGAAAAAGCGCACTTGCGGAATTTTGCATATCCCGTAATGTCGGGCACCACGCGCCCGTGGGGCTCACTGTGGACGGCAATTCGCAGTACGGCCAGATCGACGACAACCTCAACCGAGCAATCAAGCAAAAACGCCGCGACTTGCTGAGCTCTCATCTCGTGTATCAACAGATATCACAATTCTTCTTCCGGAAAACCTGAACCGTCCGCAGCCAGCATAATCACTCAAACTAGCATTGCAGCTCCTGCGTTGAACGCGGTAGGTGCTGTGCTGAAAAATTATAAAATAGTTTTATTAAGGTTAATTTTTTACTGCCCCTTGTAGCATCTTTCCGCAGTTTTGGCTCCCGAACATGCATTTCAAGGGCAGATGAGTTTCTTATGAACGCCCAACCCTTCAAAATCATTGAATAGTTCGTTGCGGCCACAGTGGATTTTCCAAAAGCTTGGTATTCTGCAATTCACGCCTCTAAGATAAACAGATAAGTGAGCAGGGCTACAGGCAACATTTTTTATTTTAAAATTACACTAGTTCGTTTACTGTTTATGATTACAAAATATACGCGATAACATGAAAGAGCGTTGAGATAAAAGTCAGTGCTCACGTACTAATACGTGTAGCTGAAATATTATACATTAGTCAGAGCATACAGCCGCGAGCAAAAAAGATTTGCACAATGACGTCACCGGAGCAGCTAAAATCACTCCGCGCGGCTGGCGCGGCGGCGTGCTTTGCGAACACACCTGGCACTTTTGTCATCGACGTGTTCGTAACCGCAGCGCCGAGCGTTGCTATCTGCGGCTCCGGTGGCACCTCACAAGTGCGAATGTTTTTTTTACTGTGCATGGCCACGCAATGGCATTCGTCCGGAATTGCTTCGGTAGCCGCGGTACGTAGCTGTCATCCTAGTGGCGATTACCTGTCACGCAGGCGACGAACGCGCGGTGCGAAGATTCAAATGGATTGCCAGGTCTGCCCCTTCACTGGGTGAACCTGTGCGCTGAAATAAAGAACCGACTCAGCAGATGTGGAAAATCATACGCACGGTTTCATGCCGGCGAACCAGAGAACCGCGGCTTTTGGCTCTACTTTGCGGACAAAACACGAACATAGACGCGACATTTTAGAGGTACATAAATAATTTCGGGTGCGTAATCGCACTCATTCGACAGGAAATGGACCACGTGGAGCAAGCGGAAAACTCGTCCATGAAGAGTCTTCATGGAGAGAGTAAACAAAACAGAACTTGGTGGCACTGTATACGCGCCATTAGCAGACGGACATAGTCTGCTACTGGGTCAAGGCTTTTCCTACTGGCTTTGTCTCATACCAGCACTTCCATGGCCCAAATCGATCCCAACCAGCTAACCACGCTATTACCCAGCAGTAGTGTTCTTCGACACCCAGAACCAAATCCCGCGTTTTGTCGGCTGATGTCAAAGCAACGCTGTAGGAAAATTCTCCGGCGGTCTAATTATGATGTGCGATATGTTTTAGCGATTCTTTTTGCGAGTAATTCTGCAGCCACTTTGGCATTGATCAAGCCCGCCTTCATTAGCGGAGCAGTTTGAACACAGCGCAGTAATGGAGTAATTACTCATTAGCATCCATCCAAGCACAGCTTAAGGCTGCAAAGGAAAGCTAAACAGCTTCTGCAGAAACTTCGTAAGTAGAGAAAAAATAGTCCTGGTCTATGGTTCGAACCCAGGGTCATCGCCTCATCCAGGCAGTCGCTCTACCAACGTAGCTGACTGCTACGGCTAGCAACGGTACGGCGCGAGTCAATTGATCAACAGCTCGAAGTGGAAGCGGTGTTGATCAAATGTTTAGGGAAATTCCCTTTGCTAGCCGTCGCGGTCAGCTAAGTTGGCAGAACGACTGCCCCTGTGAGGCAGTGGTCCTGAGTTTAAGAAACAAATTTAATAAATACACACGCTACAAGCAATGATAATTTAAGAGGAACAAGAATCAGATGTGGAATAAAAAATACTCTACACAAATAACCTCGCCATTAGTCTCTCTGCTGGGCCTCTCTCACTCCGAGAGCGGTGGCGTTTCAGATTTTAAAGAATGGATATTCACTTAAGACGACACCGACTTTTTACTCGTAGCGGCAATCCAACTCATGCGCTATCCAACTCAAGCGGCGAGCCAAGCGAGGCACGCAGGCCGAAGCAGAAGAGACAGAAACGGACGCGAGGTAGCAAGCGGCAAACTGTGAGTCGTTCGCCCCATCCGCTCTTTTTCGTCTCGCAGGGAGCAGGCCCAGAAGCCAGGTAGAAAAGAAAAGAATGCAGTCGCCACCTCCGAGCAGTCCACTGACAGCCGGAATGCGCGGGTGAAATAATGAGGGCCCGCGCGTCTAGGCAACAACGAAAGAGTAATGACGTTCGCAGCCTAACATTTCAATGCTTGAAGGTGAAAAAAAAAAGTTTAACAAATAACGCTCTGAGCTGGCTTTGCACACAGCGTCTGGGTACAGGAGGTATCGAATGTCCTCGCTGCACGCTGATGAAGAACTTGACGCGTTGACGCGACTCGAGAACAATTCCGGATGTGGAAGAACAAATCGCGCAGCTTGAATGCGGCACGAATGGTCTCTTACATAAGGTCGATGACCTTGACAATAGAAATCGAGCGTCAAACCTTATTGTGTATCGGATTAAAGAAGATGAAAATGAGACCACCGAAACCTTTGAACGTGAAGTGTCTTGTGAAGTTTTCAAAGAATGTCTTAGGAGTAACTATTTCAGGACTTAAGAATTCATCGACTCGGTGCTAGAGGAGAGAATAAAACGTGACCTATTACCTTCACGCTGATCGATCACGCAGACAAATTTGCCGTCCTTAAAAACTCGTAAATTAAAGGGCTTGAATATTTCAGTGAGTGAAGATTTCTCTTTGAGATTACGCAACATAAGAACAAAACTCTGGGAGAGCTTCAAATCAAACCGAGATAGCGACAACAGTGTCGTTTTAATATGCGATAAAATTACGATAAATGACAAATTCTTTGCCTGTGATGACGGCCAAGCCGATAAGCTAGAAATAACAAGAAACGTGACAGCTCAGCGCAATGATGCACACAACGTGCTACGCCAAAGAGAACAGCAATTGCTAACGCAAATGGGAAGAGCATTGCAAAGAAAACTGTCGAACTTGAGGCATGTTTATTTGAGCGCAGTCCTGACATCGTCACCATAACCGAAACGTGGTTATCGCCGCATATTTTTGCCTCTCGTATTTTCCCCCGAGTATACCGTATTGCGCAAAGATAGGTCGTCGCGTGGCGGTAGCGTTGCGATTTTGCTAAAGGACAGTCTTCCTTTCGTTGCTTTGCCTGAAGTGAATGATATCGAAGCACTATGGTTTAAGATTGTAGTTGAACAGATAGCCATTTACCTTGGAACAATATACCGCCCACCAAATGCTAGCACTGACACCATGCACGTGCTACATGACTATATGCAACGTCATCTGCACGATTCAAAAGCCGTTATACTTACAGGCGATTTTAACCTTCCGGGGATGTCGTGGGACCCACTTGATAGTGGGCAAGTTTATAAAACTAACGGGATGCACTATAAAATGGCGTTCAATTTCGGGTTGAAACAGATCGTTCTTGAAACCACGCCTGCAACCCCCGAAAGCAGTAACATCCTTGATGTACTCTTCACTAGTGATACTATTCCTGACAGTAATATTTTATGCGAAGTAATGCCAGGCTTATCTCATAACATGGCAACCAAATGTTCTATTTCGTTTCTTACTAGCCGCCGCGGTGGCTCTGTGGTTATGGCGCTCGGCTGCTGACCCGAAAGACGCGAGTTCGATCCCGGCCGCGGCGGCCGAATTTATGTGGAGGCGAAATTCTAGAGGCCCGTGTACTGTGCGATGTCAGTGCACGCTGAAGAACACCAGGGGGTCGAAATTTCCGCAGCCCTTCACATTGCCCTTCAAATTCATAGCCTGAGTCGCTTTGGGAAGTTAAACTCAATAAAAAATAAACAACGAAATTTTCTTACTTCTCGAGGCCCTAGAAAATAGATATCCCGGGTTCTAGACCAAGCAAATGCTGACGATGTCAGTACACTTGACATTTAGGGCTGTCACACCCGCAATTGTCACTTCATTTTAGTGATCTGACAGTGTCTGCCGATGACTTATGACTAACACTCAAGGCTCACGTACAACAATGCGTATCTCGAATGTTCCAACTAAAGCTAAGAATGTCAGAAAGAACAGCTCATGGATATCCCGCGAGATTATTCATACAAAGTGTCGAATGAAAAGGCTAAGAAAAACTGAGAACAAACTCAGATCACCTCACGCAACCAACCACATTCAAGAACTCTCGCGCGAATTAGAGAGTAATAAAAAAGGCGAAGTACAGTTACTTAAATGTTACCCTGAACAATTTTATCAGAACAGTACCGTACAATTTCTGAAACTATTTGACCAACAGGAGGTGCCAGCATAGTACTTTTCCCTCAGGCGATGCTTTAAAACAAGCCAACGATTTCAGCGAATTCGCCAAATCAGTCTGCGCACTTGACAATTGTGTTACACCAGTCTCAGAAATGTTCTTGCCCGATAAGAAGAAACTTGCTGATACTGTACTTTCAGAATCGTGGATATTTTCGTTATTGCTAAATATTGACACGAAAAGGTACTGTGGTCCTGGTAATATCCCGAACGCATTTCTGAAGCGCTGTGCCGAATGTGTTTCGAAGTATTTACTTCTCATTTACAGAAAACCATTAAAAACAGGCCAGACACCAAACGATTGAAAAATCGCCAAATTTGCACCGGTGTAGAAAACAATCGTTGTGTACAATTGCTCCAACCCTTCAAACTTTCGTCCAATATCGCTCACTTGCGCTGCTTGCAAATTGCACATTATTTTAAAGCATATTCTGACCTTTATCGAACAATGTAGCATACTGACTGCCGACCAAAGCGGCTGGCTTGAGGAAGCGTATGTCTTCCACAACACAAATACTCGGGTGGATGTCAGTTCCCTTATTACAACTACTGGAAACTATTCATGAGCTGAGATCAGTTATCGACAAGCACGGGAAAGTAGACATACCTCTCGACCTATCTAAAGCCTTTGTCTGAGTATTCTGCCTCTTGAGTGAGTTTTTATAGTCACATTTAGTTGAGTATAACAGCCGCCGTGACCAAGCTGGAGCTTGCTGGGCCCTTAGCCACAGCGCTGGATGTTGCAGTGAGCGTACATGACATAAGAAAAATGACACCTCCCGCTCGTTCGCCAACTTTTCCTTCAGGTGGGCATGTGCTCCAGATATAAATAAATATAGAAGAAGCGTGTCTCCTAGCCTGGATGTGCGCCACCGTTGGCGTGCTGTGGTTTACGTTTGCCGCAGCTGTCACGTGCAGGGCTCGAAAGTGACGCACTGTCCACCAAACATGGCGCAATCACACAGCTGCTTATGAGTCTTGTTAAGCGCAATGTTCGTGGCTGTCCTGCCTGTGAGTCTGCATTGGCACGTAAGCGACCCGCCTTCGGCCACCTGTCGCTCTGCTCGCGCTCCCCCTCCCAGCACCTGTCACGCGACTGGCACCGCTGGACGGCCGGCGACCAAGGTCGCTGTGACCGGTCCCGGGCGGTGGAGTCCGGTGAAGGAGAGCGCTGTGGGCGAATTTCACGCCGGGGGCAAAGCTGAGAGGGGAAAGGCTGATGATACCCCAGGCCGGTCCCAGCGCAGCCGGGACGGGGCTTAGCTCGGAGAGCGAGTATACCTGCTCGATGCTGGGCCGAAATAGCGCGCGCTCTGCCGCTCTCCTCTCCTCAAGGACTCCGTGTTTGTGCCAAGATGAGGCTAAGCGAGAGCAGGAGAGGCAGCGCGAGAGTGGGCAAAGGTCGCAGCAGCACCCGAGGGGCGTCGCATCGCTCCGGAGACAGCGGCAGCGGGCGGGCGAGAGTGATTTGCTTTGAATGCTGGCCAACACGCGGACTCTCCCCCTCACCACACCACCCCCCTGAAAGCGCCTTCTGCCGCACGGCTGCGCTTCGCGGCGAAACGCAAGTCACTCCACTCTGGCCAGGACAAACAATCGGGCGGGTGGGGAGGGTGGTCGAGAACTGTGACAATGCCTCTGGCGGGTCCCTCGTCATCACCGCTTGCGCAAGCTCAGCAGTCCGTTGCAGAAGCAGGTCTCTTTGTCGCGCAGCTAGCGGGAGCGCGCGAAATGAATCTGAAAATAAGCTTTGACAAATGGAGTTGTTTCCTTTCGACCGGTACCGAGGGCACCCACGAAAAGATAACGAGGCTCACTCCCTTCCTTAGTTGCTGAGTACGGGCAGCTTGCACCGTAGCTATCTTCTGCGCTGATTCTTCGTGTGTCTAAGGCTCTGCGGTCCTGATATAAGAGAACGGTAGCCTTATCTTCGAATATGTGCCATTGCTTATTAAGGACGGACCACGAGAAAAACGCACGAGAAGGTTCCTGCAAGAGCTGGCTTTCCGCGAACGGAAAAGGATGGGATATTGCCTAATGTATTTTGGAGCGTTCCTTTAAAACGGATCAGGTATGGCCCGGTCTCCTCTTGTCTAACGTTTCACTCATCCATGTCTTCGTGGTAGTGTGCTGGCCCCATGTTTACTGGGTTGCACTGCTTCTCTGTTATTGCCGCAAATGAGTAGCATATGGGCGGTGTTCATGCAGTCATCAATAAACCTGTAGAAAATGTCCTCAGGAAGAAAGGAACAAAACCCGGTGCGACGTGCAAACTACTTGCACATTTTCCCGCTACTACTTGTAAAAAAAAAAAAAGACAGCTGATTACAGTGGCCGGCGATGCGAAATCCGAGTGCAGCTGTTCACACGCTGCCTGCCCCCGCTGGCAGGTGGCGTGTTACGCTGTTGTATAGTAGAGTCACTGTTGTATAATAGAGTCACTTTTCCAGTGACTCTATTGTATAGGACGCCTGCCCTCTGGGGTCTTCCCGTGGCGGCCACTTTCCTCCCACCGTGGAAGGTGGAGTTTCGCTCTGTTACTACCTGGACAGCCGGTTACGCCGACAGCACCTACGCGGAACGCAGGAGCGGGCGCCCAAGAGCTATGCACTAAATGTTCAAGAAATGCTGACGCTCTCGAAAAATTTTCTCGTGGTCCAAATTACATCTGATTAAAAAAAATACAGTTTGAACATCTAAACCGTCAAAGGAAAGAAAAAAGCTAGAATGTATGGAGGTCTTAAAATTACAATCAACGCGCAATTAGGAAGGCCCGTATCTGCAGTCGCTCTACCAACTCAGCTAACCAGGAAGGCTAGCATGCGGCATGGCGAAAGCGAATTGATCAACACCTGAAATGGGAATGCTTTTGTCCCAATGTTTATCACGGGACTCCCAAAGGTGGAGAAGAATTGTAATGATGTAACAATTACTCGTTAGCAACCATCCAAGCGCAGCCTGACGGCTGCAAAGGAAACCAAAGTCTAAACAACATGATGACATCATCATCATTAGCATCATCATTATCAAAAGAGCACACAAGACGCAAATCTGAATCGCCTCCGAAACTTAGCAAAGCAGCCCTCAATTAAAAAGCGCCTGTCTGCGTTTGTTTCTGTGACAATATTTTGTTTCTTATTCCTTTCTTTATATTTCCTGTGCCGCGGAAACTTTTTTGGCGGCAGTGTGAGACAGGGAAAAATGCATATATCCAGGTAATGTTACAGATTAAGCCTGTGCAGCCAATCTAAAGTCAATTTTATATCTGCCTTTATAACCACTATGAGCGAGTCTACCATCTACCATCGGAAAGAGGCATCTCCCATTATCTTTAATTATATCTGTACTGCACCGACCGCGGACATTGTGACCCACTAAAATTTCAAGTTTCATCTTTCCTCACCTTATTTTACGGTTATCTTGGCTTAATCGTTACGTTTTGTACATGTAACCACGATTTTTACCCGAATGTCATCAACTCTGCTCTGCTTTCTTGTTGTCTCACCACGTTACCCTTATCATTTTTCTTTTCATAGCTAGCTTATTGCGTTTTCCTCAATTTGCTTGAAACCTTATAGTTAGCCTCCAAGCTTCTGCCGCATACATCGGCTGTGCCATCGAGTAGAGTCACCCCCTTGCGGCGCAGAGGCAAATCCTCCTCAGTTTGGGCACCTCCTGGCGTCGTCTGCAAGAAAGTATCGTTTAAGCATGCATTCCTAGTGACTGTTGTCTGTTTAGAGATCTCAATATTTGCTTTTCATCCTTTCACAAAATAAATTTGAACAGGCCCTCATCCTACACCGCAATCAAGGCAGTAATTGTCCATATCGAGTACGTTGTGCAATATCATGACATCATCCGTCGGTCCTGAACAATTTAGGTTCTTCGCCACGCGGCGTTTCCAATACATCTAGGAAGAAGTAAGCGGCGTGTTATATGATTTCAGGATTTTATTTTTCTTTACCCATTGAGGTACGAGGAGAGGCTGGGAGTAAAGCCTTTTGAATGCCTGACGGAGGCCCCAGCCACATTGTGTACAAAATCGACAGCAAACACAGAGAACTACAGATTGATTACATTCAAACTTAATCAACCCATGGTGCAATAAATTTACTGAGGTGGCACTCTCACATAATCAGTAATCATCTACACAAAGCAGAAATCTTATACAGATTAAGCGGATACCACTAAAATTGGAAATGTATACTCTTAATATATGCAAAGCAGTTAGAGTACTGGTGCTAATAATAATAATAATAATTCTGTCTGTAAAGCAGAATGAAATAAAGGAGAGCAAGCCCTAAGAAAACAAAACTTCACAAGAAGGTGAAAGGTCTACTCCCAAGACAGCAATTGCATCAACCGAGATAAGTAAAAAAAAACATGCCTCTAATCATGGAAGCAAATATTTCCACTCAGCAATATATCTTTAACTGTTTTTGAACGCTTGCTTAGAAGAAACATAGTTAACAAATTCTGCCAATTTATTAAGTATATCTACGGGTTGGAAGGCAGACACCTGTTTTCCATAATTCGTTCTTACTTTAGGTGTGTGTCGTTTGGAGTGTCTAAAGTTATAACCATCATCAATTCTATAATCATGTACGTATATTTTTCTTTGTGCATGACTTGAAGAAATTTTATGTAGTAAACCTGGTCGTCACGCAACATGAAATATTGTTGAAAAATCGGACCTGTTCTCAGATTTGCATAACGGCCCTGATAATTTCAGAGCATGCATACAACGTATTTTTGCAAGACTAATAACTTACTGTGATTGGATTTGGTTGTTGTGCCCTATATTAATGTCCAATAAGAAAGTTTCTAGAAAACAAAATTGTTGTATAGCTGTTTGTTTATCCACTGTGGAATCAAATATGCTATTCTGTATATGATGCCTATATATTTAGAGAATTCACTGCATAGATAATAAATGTGCTTGTTTCAAAATAATTTTCTCTGAAACCAGAAGTCCCGAGACTTGTTTTCCTTTACTCGATTAATCAATGAGCCATTGTACATTATTTAATCATGAATTTTTTTTCGACTGCTTTATTAATTAACTTAAATAAGATGTATGCAGGCTTATCTGTATTTAGCTGTGACATGTTTTTCTTCTAACCACTTCGATGACAAATTTAAGTAACTATATTTGTTAGCTAAGTAGCTAACAATTTTAAGTAAAGCAAACCACCAGGTCGCTGCCACCCACGCAACTGAATGTAGCTGTCCAGCGATTGTATATTCCCGTCAGTTATGCTTCGTATTCGATAAATACTTACACGCGCATCAATTTTAGCATTGCTACCTGTAGCAGAAGATTTAACTCCTCATACTGTACTCTCTATATGCACGATAATGTTGTTTGAGTGTTGCCTTCACTCCATGTAAACCGCTTCTGAAACGTGCATGTATGGCGTTCACACTTTCTTTTTAAGGCTACTACGCAGTTCGTCATGTTGCAGGTGTGAACAAATTTTACTTGATTGAACTGCGAAAACAATTTATTCATCATGAAAAATGGCAGCGCAAGACAAACTGGGGCGAAACCAACGAAACATAAACCGCGGGACAAGCGCTAAACATTTTATTACATTTCATGACCATGCCCTGCATTTAAATGTCACAGAAAATGTCAAAGTTGAAAAACATACGCCATCGTCAGCCTGGTAGGGATGCCAGTTGCCTAAGCGCTCAGTTCCATGCAAAGCCATTGTTTCTGCCAGGCAGTGATGGAGGAAAGAATATGAGCAACGCATGTCGCACATCAGTCTGTGAAGCGGGATGTAGCACCACAGAATATCATACACGTATAACTGCCCCGTTTCCCTCCTAGCGTGGCGGTGTTAATTCGACGAGGACTCATATATAGTGACAGTGACATGAATCGAAAACGGTCCATTTATTTTGGGACAGCGAATTAATGCGGAAGGCTTTATTTCAGGTACCTGTTTTGCAAATACCACCAAATTCATGTAAGAGACTGTCCTATAATAAAGGAAAAAAGAAATCTTTCTCCTCTTAGAACCTTTTACACAAGCCTAACCGCCATTACGCGCAGAAATTTGGCGTGCTTTCATATTTGCTAATGCGTAGTTTGTACTTCAATAAAAAACGATGTGCCTAAGCTATGAATTGAGGCAGGTGTTGACCTACCTATAGATCTCTTCGGCGAAGACAGTCAATGGCGTGCACATCCTTTAAAAGGCGAAAAAAAAGCGGAAAGGTCGTTAGCCAAGTGTGACGAAAGAAAAGCATCGGTCCCATGAGCGCAATGCAAGGCAAACGCACGCAAAACCACGGGAGCAAATGAAGCAATTCCTGTGCGCTTGCGTGCCAGTCTCCTGTTTTCCGTCAATTCGCGCTCTTTTTACGAGAAACTTATCGATTCCGTGCTTTCTTGTGCAAAATTAGAGTATTTTAATCGGTATATTATTATTAAATTATAGAGGGCATGTTTTTCTCAGATAGAAACGCATCTGTAAACATGGAATCGAACCTCCTCTGCGTGCGTTTCCCCGAGCGACATACTGCTGCCACGCGAACGCGCACGCCGCATACGAAAGAGAAGGTACAGTCAGGGACAAAAGTTTGCGGGATGCAGATTCGCAGAAAAAACTTTATTGCGGTGAGGTCAGGCAGCAGCAGATCACTGATATTCTTAGAACCGTGAGGAGACATGCGTGTTTTATATGCTGAAAAAATTCAATCTGCTTATCTAGTGAGAGAACGCGGAAATAAATTATTTTCCGCAAATCCGCATCCCGCAAACTTTTGTCTATGACTGTACCTTCTGCGGATGTCGGTGCAAGAATATATGTGGTCGCAACTAACCCAGTGCGCTCTCTTGCGATCCTCGTTTATGCTGGAACTAGTGCAAAATATAGCTTGCCGAGCTCGAAATATTCATCACGTTATTGTTCACCCTACTCGCCATTGCGATCCTCGATGAAGCGATCGGCTGGCTCGAAGTATTAGCTAACTGCAGTGGTTGCTTCTCGGTTCTCATGAGGTTCGGACGTGGCCCCAAAAATGCCTCATGGCCCACAGTTCTCTCTCTCGCATTGTTATAACTTTCACTCGCCAAAGAAGGAAATAGACGTTTTTAGCATACCGGAGACTTATACCGGTTTACCGGACCCCGCTCGCGCATGCGCAGTGGCATTGTTGGGGTGAGAAGGAGCCACTGCGCATGCGCGAGCGGGGTCCGGTAAACCGGTATACGTCTCCGGTAGTACGTCTCCGGTATGCTAAAAACGTCTAGTGCCCGTTGAAGGGATGACGCTGTTAGCGCAAGCATTGCCGCCTTGTGCTCGCTATCTTTGCTTGTACACCAGAGGAGAAAGTTGCCCATGGTGTCGCGTACGGGATGGATGCGACTGGTGGCAGCTGTGCACGGCGCGAAAGAGGCATGCAGACCATGCGCGCCCGCTGCCGGGAAAGGAGCGGCACTGCCTCGCGAGTGCACGGCCGCCGTGCCGTGCCTGTTCCATTCGGCAGCAGCTCGGCCAAGGCAGGGGCGTATATATTTAGTGCCCGCGGCGCGGCTATTTCGGCGTCCCGCTCCGTTTGACATCTGTCCATGTCGAGCGGATGTGGGCCAGTGTCGCTCCTCTCGGTCGCAATTAGGGAGCCCCGCCTGGAGCTCACCTCCACTGCCATGACTATTATGGCTTTTATTCCTTGCATTGCGCGGGCTTCGTGCTCTGAGCGCAAGACTTGAGTATCACGTCAATCTGAGCCGGGTTACATCACGGCCGGTCTACAGGCAGGAGGCATACATACTCCATACGCGCCTGAAACAGTTGTTGCGCCCAACGCTGCACATAATCAGCGGATACTCCGTCTTGCCTTTAGCGAATCGCCAGCGACGACGGCCTCATGGGACCATGCTCCTGCGGTATGCGGCGTATGCCTTGCGTCAGATGATGATGATTGCGCTGGGGGCCAACACGTGGTTGGAGACCAAGAGTTTAAGGTGCAAGCCTTACTTCTCCCTGTAAGAAAAAATCCGTGCGTGCGTGCGTGCGTGCGTGCGTGCGTGCGTGCGTGCGTGCGTGCGTGCGTGCGTGCGTGCGTGCGTGCGTGCGTGCGTGCGTGCGTGCGTGCGTGCGTGCTCGCTCGCTCGCTCGCGCTTCTGGCGTTTTGTGCCGATGCGAAGAAGCAGAAACACAGTCTCTCGGTCAGGCGCTCTTTTTTGCCACAGACTGGTGCCACCCGGTTTATGACTGAAGCTTTCTACGGTTTGATGACGTGGATTCTTGTCATTCATGAATGTCGGTAAATGTGTTCGTGGATTCATCACGTCGTTCCGAGCTCAGAATTACCCTGCTGAGAACGAGAGAAAAAGAAGAAAGTCTTTTCTGTTTTCTTGCAAACTTACCATTGTGTTTTCCCTATTCAGGTCCCAAAATTATTGGCTCTAAATAACGCATTGACCCAATTACGAAGTCTAATTTGTCACTAAAACGCGTGATGCTAAGGTAATTGTTCAAGAAATATTATTACTGGTGCATCTTCCGAGTTGCCTAGACTCAGAACAAAATCTCGCCGCTATACATTTAAGCATCACCAGCAAGCTGCACCTCTACTAAGTCTTGAGAGTAGAGAACTTGTGTCTGCATTAGCATCCATGAAACTTGGGACATAGACCACCGGACAGCAGGTTCTCGTTGGACATCCACTACTTGAGCGTCTCTGCCAGTAAATAAACGACCGTTAAAGGGACACTGAGGAGAAATTGAAGTTCGCTTGTATCGAGAAAATACCTGCTCCTAACCATAAAAAAAAACACTTTTCCTGAAAACAAAGCTGTTGTAAGGTAGAAAAAAGCAAGAACTAAAATACAGGTATCGCCGCCACAAGCCAGTCTTGCAAGTACAAGCGTGATGACGAAATAGGAGGATAGACCGCACAGGTCTCTGAGGCTGACAAACGTGCATGAAGGTTACGCGTTTGATCGGCATTGAAGCGCATAAATTGTGTTTTGAAACCACTAGTGCACTTTTATCACACGATGAAGATGGAAAAGAAGACACCTTGAATGTTGGAAGTCAAAGAAAACCTGCAATTGGCGGCGCAGCAGGCGGCCAGCTGAGTTTCGGTATATTTTGGGGTGCTTCGCAACTATGCGTCCTGCTTGCCCGTATGGTTTCTTTAGCGCCTCGATTTACAAGGGCGGAGAAGCAGAGGACCTCCAGTGCCTCTCTAAGTGCTCCTCGGGCGAAGTTTGTACAGCCGCACGCACCTGCGACAACAAAAAAAAATCTGTGTATGCTAATGTTCAACGCACCTCCACGTAAGCAAACGGATCGATGGCTGCATAACCGGCCCTACGAGGACTATTACTACAGAATTTAAATATGCCTGCACGTACCAGTCGTCACACATAAATCGTGACGGCGGCTCGGCGGTGACAGTCACACTGCCGACTCCTCGGCGCTAGAACTTTCTTACCAAACCTGCCGCCTAAGGCCTCAAAAGTATCGCAGACTGTGTTGGGTTCAAGTCGCTGAATTCAGGCAGCAGTTCTTTGCGAGAACTTCGTCGTGGTAATCGGGAACGGGATCCATCGCAACGTTGGTGCAAACGTAAACGACTTCTTGAATAAACAGCGCGAACAAAGACGAGCACAAAAGACAAGAAAGCGAACGACACGGCGCTGTGTCGTTCGCTTTCTTGTCTTTTGTGCTCGTCTTTGTTCGCGCTGTTTATTCAAGATGCTTAACCAACTAGCCCGCCAAAACGTGTTAACGAAACGTAAGCGAAGCGACGACGGCTGATAGAGGCCTTCAACATCCGGCCGGCAGTAGTTTTCATTTCGGTTGCTGCTAGGCGGGAGCGCAGCGCAGAGTCGCGAGTTTGAATCGTAGCTTCGGAAAAAAGTTTTGCAACTTCTAATCCAAATTTCTTAGCAATAAATGCTGCTTTCGCTGCCGGAAAAGCGGCCACAAAGTCGCAAAATGCTGAACTATCGCATTTTACTAACATAAAAATATTGTTAGCGTTCTACTCAATGTCCTTTTAAAATAATAATAATAATTGGTTTTTGGGGAAAGGAAATGGCGCAGTATCTGTCTCATATATCTGTGGACACCTGAACCGCACCGTAAGGAAAGGGATAAAGGAGGGAGTGAAAGAAGAGAGGAACAAATAGGTCCGTAGTGGAGGGCTCCGGAATAATTTCGACCACCTGGGGATCTTTAACGTGCACTGACATCGCACAGCACACGGGAGCCTTAGCGTTTTTCCTCCATAAAAACGCAGCCGCCGCGGTCGGGTTCGAACCCGGGAACTCCGGATCAGTAGTCGAGCGCCCTAACCACTGAGCCACCGCGGCGGGGCTCCTTTTAAAAGGAAACAAGCGTTCTGGTTTTGTCTCCGGCGGTCGGAATATTCCGAAGTGCGCTAGCGCTGGCCCCTCCCCCAGGGTTCCATCCTTTATTGCTTCCTGCCTCACGTTAGCTGCGAGGCTGGAAAGTTTACGCCTGCACGTCGCAGCGTTACGACTCGGTCGCAACACGAGGCACCGTGGCCTCGACGGCCCGCTGTCAGACCGCGGGTGAGTTACGGCGGTGAACGAAGTGTCAACGGCCCCGAGCAGCCAGCGCTGCTCGCAGGAACCCGCTGCCTGTTGGTAGGACGCTGACACGTTTGAGTGAGTGGTTCTCGAAGCTCTGTTGCTGTGCCACACGCGCTCTCGCATGTGTGGTGATCAGTGTTGCGCATGTCGCACGTATCACACGCTGCAAGGAGAGAATGTGCCAAGAGTTTGATGACCAGAGCTTGCTTGCTTGAAAACTAAACATTTTGACAGATTTGCCTGTCTGGTTGGGTTTGAAGACTTATAATAAACTGCACATCTCCAACCAAAAAAAATTTATTTTAACCCAACGTTTCGACGCCGATACGGCTCCTTCATCAGGGGTGACTGAGGGCAGTATCTAGCGTCTTTAAAGTATGGATGGGACGAGGGGGTCAAAGGAACGAAAGCTGTGATTCGAAAGGCGTGGTGGAGGGCCTTCCTTCCTTCCTTCCTTCCTTCCTTCCTTCCTTCCTTCCTTCCTTCCTTCCTTCCTTCCTTCCTTCCTTCCTTCCTTCCTTCCTTCCTTCCTTCCTTCCTTCCTTCCTTCCTCTCTTCCTTCCTTCCTTCCTTCCTTCCTTCCTTCCTTCCTTCCTTCCTTCCTTCCTTCCTTCCTTCCTTCGTCGCTACCGCGAAGGCTCAGTGGTCGTGGCGCTCGGCTACTGACCCGAAAGACGCGGGTTCGGTCTGGCCGCGGCGGTCCAATTTCGATGGAGGCGAAATTCTAGAGGCCCGTGTACTGTGCGATGTCAGTGCATGTGCGATGTCAGTGCACTCCAGGTGGTCGAAATTTCCGGAGCCCTTCACTACGGCGTCTTTCATAGCATGAGTCGCTTTGGGACGTTAAACCCCCATAAACGATAAACCTTTCCTTAATCCCTTCCTTCGTTCTTTCTTTTTTTCTTCCTTGCTTCGTTCTTTCCTTTCTTCCTTCTTTTCTTCATTCTTTCTTTCTTTCCTTTCTTCAGTCTTTGTTTCTTTCCTTCCTTCCTTTCTTTCTTTTTCCCGTTCTTTCCTTCTTTCTTTCTTTCTTTCTTTCTTTCTTTCTTTATTTCTTCCTTTCTTTCTTACTTACTATCTTTCCTTCCTTCCTTCCTTCCTTCCTTCCTTCCTTCCTTCCTTCCTTCCTTCCTTCCTTCCTTCCTTCCTTCCTTTCTTCCTTCCTTCCTTCCTTCCTTCCTTCTTTCTTTCTTTCTTTCTTTCTTCCTTCTTTCTTTCGTTCTCTTAGCTACTGTTTCTGTGCATATGATGCTCCAACATGTCGCCAAGAGGCTGGAACCCTTCGTCGCCAAGCAGCAGTGGCAGGCAAAGGGGAAGGGAGTGCTCTTTCTAGCTCGAAGCCTGAACACAGGCGGTATGGAGGTGGGGCGCTATGCCCAGACCCACGCGAGTGCGGTAGGCAAGCTGGTAAACAAAATTAGCATGCGAAAACAAAGGAGCAAAACAGGGCGACACCTGGCACATAAATAACAAAGCGCCTCTCGCCGCTCTTTCTGCGCGCACGCTTGTGTCGTTGCCTGCTGCCTCCTTCACCTCCACGCAGTTTTTATTTAAGACGACCGTCCCCACTGCTTCGAGCTTCTTTCCTCCTCCACGAGACGACTCAAACCCTCCCGGAGCTTTCTTTGCCACGGCCTGGCCTAAGCTGGGCTCCGTCCTTTGCCGCGCTAGCGCAACTCTCTGCAAGAGAGGCCGCGAGCGAGGGAACAGATGCGAATCAAATACAAATACAGTGTAAAAGAAACGACTGGAACGACAGAAAAGAGCTTGAAAGTAGGCATGTGGAGTCCGGCACCAGTACTCTGCGGGGCGCCGAAGGGTTGGACCGAAAACACGAGGACACCGCGAACTAGGAAAGAGTGTCAAAAGGAACTGGGGGATGGTTAAAGGGGGATGGTGGAGTCAAAACTTTTGCAGGCATAGAAGTCAGCATGGCGCTCTCAGCTTTGGCTGAGGGCACTGGAGGGAAAGATAAAAATGCGCTTCACCCAAAGACAAAGGAGAGCACACTGCGACAGAACATGGGAGAGGGGCGTCCGGATTGAGTGCATTGAAGGAGGGGGGGGGGGGGGGGGGAGAAGACAGGGCGGTGTGCGGCCCCGGATAGAAAGAAAGAAGAAAGCGCGGAGAGACAGGGGGAGGGGAGTGAGAACAACCGCCGCTTCTAGGCTAGGCCCACAGGCCGAAGGCCGCCCCCTCCCCCGTGGTTCTGAGGCGGCGTCGCTTTTAGTCCTAGCTTGGCTCAGTCTCGGTCTTGGCTGTGTGCTTGGGCGACGACGACCCCTTTCGGCTCGGCGCGCATCTAGCTGGGTTCCTTGCTTCTGGTCGGATCCGTGATTGGACCGACCCGGACCTTGTCCTTTTACTCCTTCCGCCGTGCGCCCGCACCGCAGAGGAGGTCACGGCGCCGTGGACAGCTGCTCACCATCGTACGGCCTTGAGGTGAGCCCACTCGTGAGCAACCTCGCTGCTGTGCTGCGCTGCATTCCAAGAGGTTGTCTGCCAGTCTGCATCAGCCACGGCAGAATTGGAGTGGTTGGCGGGTTGCTCATTCGTCCTTTTTTTGCCCCGCTTGTCCCCAGGAACTGAATGCGTCCCTTGCACCGCAGAAGAGACGAATTAACTGCGCCCAAAATGCACTCGCAATGCTTCCGAGAGCCGATTACGTGCTCTTCATGGGAAGAACACGCCAGTGGGGAAATCGTGATCTGACATCAACCGGAAAAGTTGTCGGTTCTTCCTCAGTTTCTGCTTGTTTGCGCCATTTGCCGGTATAGTCGAATGAGTCGCTCGTCTCCAAAGATGAAAAGTGAGATTTTAATGCCCTTGACTGGAGATGGACGCGGCGGCGCACTTTCTCCGCGTGCTATGAATGAACTCACTGAAACTGTAAAGGATAACACGCCTGGCTTTCCTAGAGTGCTATCTGCCAAGACTAATTGTGAATGCTTCCAATTCCCCTACGTTTTTGCAAATGCGGTACCGGCAGTATGATTTTATTGCAACTGTCCGATAAAGAGGCTTACCTGCAACCCCAAAGAAAGCTATAACATTTTTGCAACATCAATCTGTTGCAGCCTAGAATTAAAATTCAACTTCATGAGCTGTGTTAAGTTCTGTCTGTAGTAATGTGAAGTGCTAGTTTCCTTGAACACTTGAATACAGGAAGCTTGCCGTAGTACGGCTTCATGTGTTTCAAGTTTCTGAAGCCACGCGTTCGAGGAACATCAACGAGACTATGCAGATAGCTTAGGCTCGCTTAGGAACAATCGTTCGCTAAGATGTCTTTGGAAAATTACTTCTCAGTTCACGGCTGAAGTTCTGTCATCAAAGGAAACGAAACTTTTGTTCAATGACAACTTGTCGCGGTTTATTTTTCCCTTTTTGTAAAAACCCGTTGTTTTTTGTAAGGCTCCTCACCCTCAGGTTAGTTGAATCCCTTCAAGACATATAACGCACCTAGCCCCATGAATTAAAATGCGGGGCGGCGTCTCAAAGCATGTGTGTTTGTTTTTTTTCGTCAATCGACGTTTTTTGTTCGGGTAGACATTGTCTGCGCGAACTATTTTTAAGAACAGCTTGCATCTGAGTTCGTTTATGACCCGACTCCTTCATTACCTGATACACTAGATGTATTTGGCCTTGCTTGAAAGGGGGCGGGGGGGGGGGGGGGGCATAAACAATTCGTTTTTATAAAAGATAGCTTTGAATTCATCTTAACGTAGTTTGTTGTCAGTTTCATACCGCGCCGCCTGAAGTTGCTCAAGGCCACTATGTGTGTCCTTGACACTGTTGCATTTTTCTAGTTAACAGAGTGCTTAATGCGATCTCGAAAGGTAGGCGGTTTACTTTTATTATTTAGTGGTTTCTTTATTTTCGTTTATTTAATTACCCGCATGATCCAAGGGCATTACAGAAGAGAGTGGCGTACATCGCAAATAAACCCGTAAAAATTCATAGTAACAGGCACATACTCAGAGAACGACATTACTGATAACTTTGAGAAATGCAGCGTTGTCTGGAATTTTTGCCATGTAAGGGGAATTTTATCTCATCTGACCCAAGTTCTGGCTACAACAGATCGGGTACCCATTTTGTGGTGGATATCAGTGCGTGCTGGAAAATACAGTGGTCTTAGAAGGTGGTGATTGTGATAAATTTTTAAGCGTACAATAAAAAAAAAACTCACCTGCATTCGAAAAGCAGCGGTAGAGATAAACGTGGTTTCATGGCCTGCCTTTACACTGCTCATAAGATGACAGTGTGAAACGACAGACGCAGTTTAGGACCGCATCAAAATCGGAAGCATAAGATTCGTTTTCAGGGCTCTATACTGCTACAGCATATTCTAATTTTGAGGTGGTTTGGTTTGGTTTAAGTGGGTTTAACGTCCCAAAGCGACTCAGGCTATGAGAGACGCCGTAGTGAAGGGCTCCGGAAATTTGGACCACGTGGGGTTCTTTAACGTGCACTGACATCGCAAAGTACACGGGACTTTATAATTTCGCCTCCATCGAAATTCGACCGCCGCGGCCGGGATCTGGCCCGCGTCTTTCGGGCCGGCAGCCGAGCGCCGTAACCACTCAGCCACCGCGGCGGCAATTTTGAGGTGGACGAGGGTCTTATAAAGCAATAAACTTAATGAACTTGGTGAAGGAGTATATCTTCTACGAAAATAGGTAAGCATGCCGTGCACTTTATTTATTACACGGTCGACGTGGGCTTCCTAAGACAAGTTAGAAGATACGTAAACACCCAGATGGCACATTTTCTGAAGAAACGTTGTTAATGTAGTAAGTAGAGGATGTATTTAACGAACAGTGATTGCGGATATGCTTACACTTATTGATGCTTAGTTTCGTGCCAGTTTGTATTACATCAGGTCAAGAGAACACGTTCTTGGACAAATTGGTTCATAGCTTGAGTATATGAAGCGCAAAAAACACAGCACACAGGAAAAGAAAAAAAAACACGAGAAGCGCCTGTCTCGTGTTTTTTTTTTTTTTCATTTCCTGTATGCTGTGTTTTTTGCGCTTCATCTACTCAAATCAGTTCAAAACCTTTTATCACCTTGTAAGAAGAGGGATTCTATTTATTTATTTGTATTTATTAAGACTCTAAGCCTTGACAGGTTCTTGCAGAAGTGGGATCAAAATTACAAAAGACGCAATTGTTAACAAAACACCTGAGGGAGAAATACAACAAAAACCACAGACTATCAGTCCTCGATCATCATCAGGCACATCTAGCATGTAAAAAAAAAAAGTTGCAGCAGCATCATAATCATCGGCACTCGCTGTAAATAACACAGCCATCGGCAGAAAGGATAGTAGAATAAGCAAGTCTAGCTTTCTTGGACATCATTCTTAATTGTGAGGCAACTGTGAAAATACTGTAAGATACTGTTAAGAACATACCGATGAGAATGGTCTAATCATCCGATGCGTAGCAAAATCTTTCTTTTAAAGTTTGTCCTGCGCTCGGACCGACTAGTTTAGGCAGCCGTAGAAAATCAATGTGGTCTATTTCCGACGATAAAAAGCATAAAACTACAAACGCCCCAAGGAGGGATCTGTGGATATCAAATCGAGATTTCTGGGGAAAATTTTTGAGTTGACTATTTTTAAGCCACTTTTATAGAAATATTGAAGGTAATGGTCCATTACTCTGATATGTAGCAAAATCTTTCTTTTAAAGTGTATCCAGTAATCCCATCGAACAGTTAAGACTGCCACTGAAAACCCATGGAGAACGCTTTTGACGATAACAAAAACGTGAATAAAAGAAATAGAATACTGCCCTCGGGTGATCTGCGGATATATTGATTTTTATAGTGAAAGCTTACAATGCATGAAAAAATTGCGTTCATAAACAGTTTCCTGCTCATAAATGCTTTTGTCCAGAATTGCTGGGTATGAATGGTGGTTATGGTTGAATGTTACGATATGCGAAAAAAAATTGAGCTCATAAGCAACTAGCCACTGAAAAAAATCGCTCGTCCAGAATGTCTGGGCATGGATGCGGTAAGTCGTTCGTGTAAGTGAGGAAGAGGAGAGGCCAAAGGACAGACCCGGCCCTGAGAGACGCGCGCCAAAACCAACAGGTGAAGATGCTGAATTAATGCTGTTCTACAAGATAAAGCCAAGACAGTAAAGCTGTTCGCGCCGAAGTTTCAAGGCCCAAAACGTGCACGAGTCGCAAATTTTAATGATGTGCGAGAGGCGATGGTTTAATGAAAATTCCGGAGCCCAGTCGCTATACACTACCTTCCTCCAAGCACCTTAGGGACGGCAGACAGGTGAGCCATCACTGTCGGCAACAGTGGTGGACGGAAACAAAGTGGACTAGTTTCTGCTCAGTTAGAATTAGGGCTGCGCATAGAGGAAACAAACAAGAACTACACGTTCAAAAGGAAGCTTCAACATGTCCGTACGTAGTTGTCCCTTTGTACTTCCTGTTTTTCTTCTGCGATCTGCAGTACATCGAGTAAAGAGCCTTGATTTCATTTAGTAACTGACTTTGTTCCATTCAGGGCTGATGTTGAAGACTACTGCTTGGAATTATTCGCCCAAATTTTGTTATTCCTTTCGTGAGATAGCGAATCCGTTTCTTCAACAACGATGCCAGGACCCTATCTGAAGAGCCTATTACTTACGTTTTTTCATCAAAGATGTATTGAGAAGTCAGCACAGGTTTGATTTCCAGTTGAGCGATAGCGCTCCAAAGTGTGCACTAATAATAATCATACAGATTGCATGAACGTAATTTTATTGTATCATGGGAAGATGCGCCCCCGCGTTTTCGACGAAGTGGCAGGTGTGATAGCTCCAAAGGCGTCGAGTACGGAGCGACCCGAGCGTCTCCCGAGACACGCAACACAGATGTCACTTTCGCCCCCTCGCCACCCGTGAACAGGATTATCTTCGCGACTGTTCAGTGACCCTGGCTGTTTATGTTTAGCGCATTCTCAGTGTCTCCTCTCATAGCGGCTCACTCTTGACGGCCGGCGGCCATGACCTGCCATTTTTGTCGACAGCTGCCAACTTTTCGTGGCACTCGCATGACGTCATCAAAGAAGCCACGGGGACGCCCGCGCTTTTTGGACGCCAAAATTGTTGCCTTTGACGTGTCGAAAGCAGGGCGTGGAGGTTGGGGAAGAATGTTTACATTTGGCGAAAATACCGCTCCCTGTCCGCCTGAGAACGCGAGCAGCCAGACGTCAGCAGTCGATGACGAATCGATTACGCTGCAAGCCCTGGCATACCTGGTGGCTCGATAAGTCCCTTACCTAGCATGTAATTTATGAGGCCTGTTGAGAATTGAGTTTCGCTGTTTGCACTCTGGAGTGAAACCTTGAAAGACACCACGCTGACCAGGAGAGTTTGTCGAAAGAATTGTGATGGAGATTGGCAAACTCCGCAGGAACTTTTTTCTTCATTGCGGACGTAAGGCGTCCAGCCCACGCTTACTTAACTTTGGCACCGGCTTCTTTACACGTGCTGCGCTCACCCGCCTTTGGCTTTGTGGAATTTTTAATTTGTTTATTTGTTAATCTTCTCATATTATGCCCATTTTTTCTTCTCCCTCGACACTCCGTGTATAAAAGCAGGATTTGACAGCTTGTCTCAAAACAACCCTGCTGCCCTTCTTGTCATTAAGTTGCGCACAACCCTTGGGCCACTTGGAAGCAAAGGCGCAGTCCTCTTTACATCAACACAGCGGCAGTAAGGCATGCGCACTTCTAATAAGCGCTCTGGTGCGTTTTCCCAACGTATTCTATACTTATCGGAATGTGTCAGGTCGATTCAAAATGATGCTGTACATCACGAGCTCAGTGAGCAGAACTGACACGAAGGGTTCGAACATTACGAAGGGTTCGAAGTCCCTGTCTGGCTGCTGCTGCTCCATTATGGCAACTGAGCACGAGCAGCATGGATAAAGAGGACAAGGCCTTAATGCGCTAGGGAGATAGGGAGATAAACTGAGAGAGCAGGCGTTCCAGGCTTGCTTCCTAGTTTTGCTTGTAATTGCTGCAAGCGCCATGAATGCTTACTGTGCCACGCCGAGTGTAGTTTTCTACCTGCGGTGCAGCGGAATCAAACCTTTGCATCACAGGGAGCACACATCTATGTGCTTCGAGCTTGCATTACAACCACCTCGTTAAGGTGTTTTCCATGTGAATTTTATGCGCGTACGTGACGTAACTCGTTATTGTCATGTGACCCGCCTCCCCCTCCTTTGTTTTCCAAGCACGTGCACGTCTGGCTTAGCCTGAACGTCATACGGCACAATGCCAGTTGTGCACCAAGAGTGAAGCGAGCAACCTGACTTCTTTTACGAATCCTGCAAAACAACTACTACCTTTACCCAGATTATCAGAGAGAACAGAGTGTCCCTGGCGCCA
Source organism: Amblyomma americanum (assembly GCF_052857255.1). NCBI lineage: Eukaryota > Metazoa > Arthropoda > Arachnida > Ixodida > Ixodidae > Amblyomma > Amblyomma americanum. The sequence continues at coordinate 3,734,386 of NC_135498.1, forward strand.
GCGAGTGTTTGTGTGGTCCGACAAACGCTGTCATTCTTTCTCTATTGCGAAGCCTTGCAGGAATTCAGCCACAACTAAAGTTGCGCAAAGAGTCATGATTCTGGCAGCTGTTGCGCTCGTCTCCCCACATGAGCCTTGCTTGAGCAGAGGCCACAGGCGCACCCAGGAGGGCACGGGGTTGCGAAAGTGCTGGCAGTCTTTTCCACAAAATCTCCGTCACGTGGCTGGCCTCACTGACCCCCCCCCCCCCCCCCCTCCATTTCTTTTAAAGCTCAGCTCACTGCTTGCTCGTTCTTCTCTTCACTGTTTACGGATTTCCGCACTGTTAGTTAGTTGTCGCGATGCGGCAGCGCAGGTCTTCTGGCACTGCAGGCAGGGCATGCTATTAATACTCACGCTTTGGCGGCACGAGGCGGTTACAGATTACGGCATGCGAGGGGGAAGCATGGAACATGCTAAGCAGTTTACAAGGGGAGAAGAGGGGAGGGACCAACAACGTTTAATCTTCTCCTCCCCAGCCTGTTTATCACCGTTATAAACCTGAGTGTGTTAATCGCTTCCGCATTTAGACGTTCCAATTCTCAGACCAGATCTCACTCGAAAGTGGCATTTCTTTTATGTGGCACTAACTGAATAAATAGTACGTGTACACGTCTTTAAAATATTGCATGGCAGCCATAACGCAGACATATCGGTGCATTTGTTGACTTTCAGAGCTAGAATTTTCCGCGATTTAACATGAGGACTTGCCGCGCTTGTAAACCGGAGAAACATGTTAGGTTTTTTGTTTTGCATATTAAAATGTAAAATTTCAGAAATATACTGCGTATCTAAATTAACAACGCCGAACGCATACACGAGGACGGGAGAAGCGGACACAGTGAGCGCTGAGTTTCGACAAGGTTTATTTGACACCTTCTGCATGAACATGCGACACGGACAAAGCATGAAAGTAAAAAAATTCCCTGAACGAATTTAGTTCTATTTTGTTAACGATACGGAATTTAGGATCACAAACTGGTCACGCAGTCTATAGCCACTTAGGCGGCTTCGATAACAAGATGCACGATGCACGGTATGTACTCGTTAGGCACAATGAGCAGTCCACCGAAATGGCTAGACTGTGTGGCCAGCACGCTAGCACGCCTTGCATATCGCTAACAAAAAGAACTCAGTCCATTAATTTTTTTTTTTGCTTTCGTGCCTTGTATAGGGAACTTGTCGCGTGTCGATCATTTTCCCTGAATGCAGAAGCTGTAAGAAGGCGGTGTATGTTTGAAATAAGCCTGGTTGAAAGTCAGCGTTCGTTGTGTCTGCTCCCGTTCTCATCATGGCTCTCTGCGTTGTTCAGTGGTGTACGTTTGCCAAGGCACCAGCACGCTCGTGCGCAAAGTACTCTGGGATCGGTCGTTGAGAGAGAACTGATCTTCAACCTCGCTTGTTGCAGTTTTTCATTCAGATTCTTTTCTGTGTGCAACCATCAACAAGTAACGAAATTCTAGTCTGCCTACTGGCAGCCCCCATGACTTGCCATCCAATTTCGCAGCGTTTAAAGTTTTACTTAGGCTCCAATTTTTTTAGCCGTAGCAGCCACCAGGTAGAAGAGAGACGTTGATTCGTTCACGTGTTGCCTGTCAGCGTTGCTGCTCACTGTTTCTCTCCTTTCTCATGCCTCTCTCCGTGCGCCCTTGAACGGACGCTTTCTCCCCCGGGAACGCACAGAACGTGCTTTACGACTTGTTTTCGCCCCTGGCGGTTTCCTTTGAGGACCGTTTATATCGTCGCCCGCTGTTCCTCTCAGCCCAAAGCCAACACGAGTTCAGGTTTTATTCCACGGCAAAGGGAAGCAAACACAAAGTCCCCATTGCATCTCCGCGGCCAGCCCCGATTATTACCGACCTTGCCTGGTGTGTGGTGCCCAGCCCCTGCGTGGTGCCGTTGCCGCATCGGTGTTCGAAAGTGGCGCGCATGCGCCTGGTGCAGCTTGGTCCCGGGACTACACCTGCGACGTCTCAACCTCTCCCACCTCTTCGTTTTCCCTCCCGAGAGAGCACCCAGCACCGTCTCTTCCTGTTGTGCAGATGGCCTGGCCCCTAATGTCTGGGCAGGCGGCCAGGAACCGCCTTGGGCCGCTTGCCCCGGGCACGCCATAGATGGCGCTGCACAATGCGCAACATCTTTCAAAACGAGCAGCGTCATTATTATAGCGCTTGCATAACCCAAGGTGACTTATACAGTGACAACAAAAACAAACACCATTTACTGTTTTATTTTGCATCTGTTACAATTACGACATTTATTTGATATTAATACGATTGTGTAACCGTTTTTCTGCTTTGGCGTTCAGATTACACTGTGATTACGCATTAATCTCTAAAGTTTTCCGGGCTCTGCTCCGATTTGGTGCCATGCTGAGTTTAAACGGTGAGCCGCCAACAGAAGAGGAGCTACTCTTCTCAAGTGCAACAGCTTAGATCCAGCTAGAGGTTACGATAAAGGCAAGTGTGAAGCCTTCGGGCTGGGTATATTCACTGTGGCTGCTTTTCACATGTCTGAACGCGTTATGCCTGAACCAATAGCATATCCAACAAAGGAGTAAGCCGGGCTAGTTGGTACAATCTTTGCATGGAATCAGCGCCCGTGTGTGTGTCTTCCTTTCTTGGTCCCGTCTGCTGCGCTGTTTCCATGCAACCAATATCATATAGCCTTGTATTGCGTGCTTCTTTCTGCCAAATTATGGCGAAGATCGCCGCACCTTGGTGCAGTACACTTCACAGGTGTTTTCCACTAGGGATGCTTGCCTGCGCAGTAAGCTGCCAGGGAGAAATAATGAAATCGAATACATCATGCAATATGCCGTGCTTCCTTTCGTTCACTTTGCAAGTCGAACGACCTCTCTCTTTATACCTCCTCTCTTTTTTATGAGAGGCAATATATAAAAACCTAGCGTGGAAATTTCGGACCAAAACTAGCTTATACGAAGCACTGAACCTGCTTTTGCGGCGTGTCTTACAGTGGCCTACAACAGGACGAAGACAAAAAAAAAAAAAAAAACTCGCCTCAACGCATTGCTGTTCATAGTCCTGACAATTCACCCAGCCCTCTGCTAGGCTCTTCCCTACAAAAGCTGTCACCCTTACCTTTTTTCTTTCAATCTTGTGCTTACTGTCGCCCAATTACAGCCTGATTCGCATTATTGCCTACTTACTTGCGTGTTTAATTTTTTTTCACGTATGTTTCGTGGCTGCATGCTAGTCTTTGCCGGCTGAAAAGCCTAAATGATTGCATTACTTTAGCGCTTAGCTTGAAGCTAAACTAATCAGCAAGATTAACAAGAGGCTTAAGGATCCCTTACGCAGTTGTTTCTCGGAGCTGTTTAATTTTCTAAACTTTCTGAAGGTGTGAAGGCATTTGTTAAATTATTATTATTATTATTTTGACTACTTTAACGCTCTGCAGTCTTCACTACACAAAGACGCGGCAGCTGCCAGCAGCAACCAGTGATGCCAAACTAATCTGGCTAACAGTTCACTACAAAAACATCAACGAAGCAGTCACCTGGTCACGTTCCTGTCGTTTATAGTTATTTTTTTATGTATCTCTGTGCTGCCTCAATGTAACTTTTCCTTTTCGGCTTGCTTGCTTGATAGCACACTTGCGATCAGCTATACGGAAGGCGTAAGCTCCAAGTCAGGCCCGTGCAGTTTTTCTCGAAGGCCGCTACACGTGTGACAGGCATGGAGACCCGCGGTAAGGCTGCTGCTGAACAGATCGCGCGGCATCCTCCATAAAGCGAAGCAGGCAGTCTTAGCTGCTATCTAAATCAGCGCAGAAAAACCGATAAGAGCGCCACTGCCCGGCCCGGTGACGTCACAAGCGACGGGGACACTGCTGTGCATTAAACGAGGTCCGTCTCGCAGAGCGGAAGTGCGGGTGACCCACGCCGCTGTGTCGTCTGCTCGGGCCGCGGGGCCGTTGCAGCAGACGACATGTGTGTGTGTGCCGTGGCTGGGTGAACTTGGTGTGCGGCTGCCAGCGGCAGCGAGTGGCTCGAAGGAGCTTTTTTTGGAGCCCGGAGCCCATTTGTGCGGGGAATTGGGGAGGGGCCAAAATAGCCGCCTCTGGGGCGGCAGCGCCTTGGCTACCTGCGGGGGCCCCCTTCTCGTGTGACAGGCGCCGCCATCTTGGCACTGTCTTTTGTCTCTGGGAGCTCCCCTGGACATCGTCAGCGCTGGCCGGCCGCAGTTAAAGAGCATAAGGACGAGGCCCCATGACGTTATCGTCGTGTGCCTCGCTTGACGTCCTGGGTTGAATGTACCAACGAGGCTAGAAAGCAGCTGGTCAAGGTAGATAAGAAAGTGAGGAAAGAAAAATTGAGCTGCTCTACTTGTTTAAAATTCACGTATTTCTGTTGCAAGCCTGGCTGAAATGTCTGGAGATTTCATTATTTACACTTTAGACTGCGGCGAAGAAACAAATGCAAGCTTGCACCTGGTCGGTTGAGGCTTTCCGTGAACGAACTATCCTTACCTTCATGGGGCTGTTAAATGTTTAGTTCGGTTGTGCTCGAAACTTGTTCGGCAGTCCGGGTCGCAAACTGATGATCAGCAGACGGAAACATGGCGAGATGATCACACCATAACCGAGAAGAAAGTCCTCATCTTGGAAAGAAAACACCTAAGAGAAGCGCCAGTGTAGTTTTAATTGTTTGGCTATTACTGAGTGTGAAATATTTTTACTGCGAAAGTTGTTGTAGCCTTGGTTTAGCCATACAGCCCTGCATTCTACCGCAGAATCAACAGCGGCAGCAGTAAGACCTTCATTTCATAGTAAATTAATTCATATTAAATTTATGCTATATAATTTCTGTTTTAACTATTTAACATCAAATCAATGCCGTTCAGTTACCGCCTGTCAACCGTGGCAGGCGGCAAAGTGGAGATGTATACCACTCTCTACGTTTAAGAAACAGGAGGGAAAGAGAAAGTCTGAGAGGGAAGAGGCTTGGAAGGTTATGACTAGGGCGGAGGAATGCGCATTCTAAGGGTTGTCTAACGGCAGAATGTAGGGATAAACCAAAGCAATAACAGCTTTCGCTGATTCATGCGCTGGGAAATTTCCTCTTACTATGATCCAGGCGTCCTAAAATAATAACTCAAGGATTAGGTCGACACGTGTCCTATTATTATTCCCGAAGTGGTTGCCTGGTTCTTTCTCTTAAGAAAAAGGTTTCCGAGCTGCTGCGACTGTATCCATAATTTACGCCACTGTACCATAAGCAGGCATATATCTAACTCTGAGCGATAACAGTGACGTGTAAAGGCAGATTTTTCTCAATTTAGCTCTTGTTATTTGTGCATGATGTCGGCGTTTCTCACAACTGTTTTTGCGATTAATGTTCAATTCCGGGCTGCCCTCTAAGTACTGTAAAACATGTTTTGCGTGTAGGAAAACTATGTAGTGAGACAAAGCCAACCACACACAGATAAAAAAAATGTTTGAAGGACATTTTTGAAATATTCGAGAGAGATCATTAAGCAGCTTACCTAGTCTTATTAATAGAACGAAAAACGAGAAAACTTAAAGGGAAATATAGAGAGTCACAGCTTATTTACTGCAATTAGCGGTACGTTCACGCAATAAATCTCGGCAACCTGGCAAGCACTATGGCGCTAAAAATGCATTGTCACATAAGAATTTCTGACGCACACAGTCTGCCTCGCTGCTTTCACGGATTAAGGAGCCGTCGCCATCAGCCGCCTCTCACACGGCTTGACCGAGTGTTCGGGGCCCCTCGCCGCTTTTGGTGGCTTATGTGCCGCCGCCTTCAGCGGTTGATCCTTTCGCGCGAGTCAGTGCGCTCAGCTTCCATCGCTGCTCTACGGCGAGTAACACGCGCCCACTAGTCTTCTGTTGTAGCGACATGTTTAGGTCTCCTGGGACGCCTTCTCAGTTTCGCGTGTGGCAGTGTATACGGCTGCCCCTGGCGACAAAGACGAGCACTTCTATCCCTGGATTCTCATCCAGCTCCATTGTATGACCATGGCGGCAGCACTACTGCCGGGAATCTTGAAACGCCAAAATAGGGGATGACAACGCCGATAATTTAAGACGCATAGCGTAAGAGGCTAGTAAAAAAAATACTGCTGCCATGATCGAGTGGTTCAAGGCATCGGAAACGAAGCTGCTCCGTTTGCTCCGGCGCTGGTTGAAGTTGCGCTCGGGGCAGCGACAAGGAAAACTTTTTCTTCCTCTTTTAGGTATCATACAGATGAAAAAATGAGGAATGTTTCTGAAAGCTGCAGTTTCATGTGCGACCTCAGTATTGGAGATTGTTTCCCTTATTTGCCCAGTATTGGAGCTCAACGCATTTCATTCGTTAAAATAAAGATGTCCTGCAGCTGCCTTAAGGGGGTGTTAAGAAAACAAAGAGGAACTATGGCCGACAAGGCCAGAGTTTTTTTTACTGTGTTTTATTTGTTTTTGCTGGCTGTCTGGCTGAGAGAGCTGGGAAACTGAGGTATTTCGGTCCACACTGTCCGTAAAGAAAAGGGGTTGTCGAAACTTGAGCACGGATCTTCCAAAATCTAACACGTGGCAAAATTTTGGCACTTTAGTTATGATAGCCAAATACGCTTGTTTGAAATTATTCAAAACAATTTTGTTTCTCTTGTTTTTCTCACTACAAACGAACAGTTATCGTATCTACCCTGAAAGGAGTTATAACCTCCCGTTTCTATCATCTCGCTATAAAATAACTCGCCTCCGCCTGCCTCGCAGTATTTTTTTGCCATGATTTACAGCGGAAGAATATACTTGCAAGGCCCATTTCACCCAGATTAGATGCATTCTCAGTACAAGAATTTTAGTATGTATAATAGGTGTTTCAAGAATTTTTGAAGCATGGAATCAGCTTAGGGGAAAATTTTCATCTATCATTATCACATTCATTTCACAAAACTAACCGGTAACATATAGTAAAACCAAGAGATTTTCTCTCTTTGCTCAACTTCTTGTTACCACTTACTGCATTTGTATTGCTTCCTTGTACTGTACTGTAACAACTGCACTCTCTCAAGCCAATAGTCCTCACGAGGTACAAAGGAATAAGAAAGTAAGGCATCTAAAACTCGTCGACAATCATGAAATTTGGAACCCATCTTCATAGTTCTGTTTCACCACAACTTCTGATGACTCAGCCGGCAGAAGCGAAATTATGGTCACTGTGGACATCTGTCGGTCGCCCTTAAATATTCATATTTTGTCCACCTGTGAGGATTTACTATGTTTCGTCAAAGCAGCTGTCCGTAGAATCAGGGGCTGAACTTTCGAACTAAAGAACCAAAAAATGCGACCAGGCGAACTCATTAAATCAGGACACAAATTTTGTGAACGACACGAAGGAAAGAAACAGTATTAGCACTGTGCCAAGCATCATGCCAAAATATTCGAATCTATCAGTTCTATCGCTGTCAGGTTTTCTTTCATGCCCTCGCTAAAAGCAGCGGCCGAAAGGCGCTGCCGCAAGTGTTACGACTTGCAGATTCGGCTCGGTTCCCGCTACGTAGTAAGTTGCGTTCTGCGGAAACACGTTTAAATTTTACCCTGCAAACGCAATGCGCGCTATTTTAATTTATACACTGCCTTCAGTACACCAATGAGTGCGTGTGAAGGGAGTACACTGTACGTGAGTACAACGAGAGACCTCACTTGGCCAAATGGGTCTGTATTTCAGAAAGAGCCCGCTGCGCTATCACTGCTAGCCGCTTACGCTGTTAACCGGATACCTACACCCAGATGTCTTCAGCGTGAAATGACATTCGCATTGTTGTACGGCCGCATGGTCGGGCACACTGCACAGCTGCCATAGCAATGTTAAACAACAGCGACACTCCTCGAGACTAGCCGCGTTTACATGCATGCGACAGAAGTCGACTCCGGTCCCCTTTTTGAGGGAAAGAGAAAAAACGTCGAGGAATAGAGTAGAGGACGAGTCACGCCTTTTCTTCACAAAACCTGCACTTTATCTCGAAAAATCGACACAAGACGCGTTCTGTCGCATTCATGCAAACGCGGATACTTCCCTTATGCTGCTGCATGTCTTTCCACGGCGGACTCGCATCCCACCGTCGTTAGAGATGTCTTCGAACGCAGCGTAGAATGCACCCTGTCGCCTTCATGCGATGTAGCTGGGAGAGAATGGCTCCTGGTAGAACACAGTCAGAAGCCTTCGACACGCCCAGGAATATGGCAAGGGTTGAGAGGCCGTTGCTCTTTTTATGCTCAATGTGGCTTACTAAATCCAAAACACTGTCCTGCGCGCTGAGACGGGAACGGACCCCAGTCGTGCATGATGGCAAGAAACATCTGGTTTCAGCCCATCAGGACAACCAGTTGTAAATCAGTCTCGCCATTAACTTTGAGACGCACCGTGTGAGGTTTCAAAACAGGCGCCACCCATGCTTTCAACCAGGCATGTCATGTTGTGGTGATGTGAACCATTTCGTATCAGCGTGCCCGAATTTTTTGTTCCGAGTGTGCGACACCCCTGAAAAACCTGAGGAGACTGAACGTTTCCTTGGACGGCATCTTACACATCGTGTACCATCAGGGCTCCCGAACTGAGCGGTTATCAGTGTCACGATCACCCCTGAAATTTTTAGAGGGCACTGGCCTTATGTAACAGGGGTAGAGACGTAACCATTTAAATCAGTGACCAAGGCGGAGCAATTGCCGACAGGCCACTGTAAGGCTAATCCCGCCTGTAAATTTACACCACCACTATCACCACCTACGTGTAAGCCCAGCCTCAATGGCAGACTACCTAGACATATTATCTGCCTCAACAAAATAAATGACCACACTGGACAGTTAGTGACCGGATGCTCGCATAGCCACTTGCAGGGATGCCCGCATTCATGGCAGCTCGCTGTATCTCATTGGCGTTTCCTCCCTTTTTGCTGCGAAAAAAAGAGAAAAATGAGCCAACAAAAGAAACCTGAAGAAAAAAGCTGGTCAAGGTTACTGGTGTCCCGAAGGTCCTCTGCGATGCAAATCAGGAAATCAGTCTCCCTAGTTTGACCCTATGGCCGGATGTAATCTGCATAATCTTGTGCCTGCATTAGCATAATGGTTCGGGATCAACGTTGGCTTCGTACTCACCGGCTGGTTTGGAATGACGATCTTAGACAATTTGCATTTTTGCACTGTCTTACCGCGCTCATATAATTCCGAGCACTCCAGCCTAGCATAACTCTCAAGCGAAATTTGACCGAGGACAAGAAGAATTGAGGAGAAGGAATATTTGCAATTCCGCCAAATTTGTTAATTACTAAGAATTAAAGCCACAGATTGCCAATTAAAAGCGTGTCATAGCGGTACATTCTGATACCATGAGGAAAAAAGTGATATGGTCGTACAACCAACGCAATTATTATGAATGAAGAGAAGCTCCGGTAAAAATTTCATTGATATGGTGTGTTTTATTCACCCAAAACAACGATCTTTCAGACCAACAATGATAAGAATAGAATTTGCGATATCAAAACGGCAGAAGGCTTCTTTAAAACTAGGCATTTTTAATTGTTTTGTACCTTTGTATAGTTTGAAAAGCTTAAAATTCAACGCCGATACACAAAATACAAAAAAAAATAATGCTAAGCTTCTGAACTCCAAGGTCGCCTTTTCGTTTCTGCATGTGTCTTTCAATATATATATCTGCCATGCATATGAGTTGCGCCGTTTTCAGTCTTGGAGTCGTGTGCCTGGTGTCATAATTTCCAGGAACAGGATATGCTCCGGGTCACTGTGCGTCTTATTTCATTTCTATTTTGAGTTTTGTCATTATTATTTCTGCACTTTATCACAAACCCACTTTGTAGCTTTTGCTTCGCGAAAATTAATACGAAGTCACTTTGAAAAAGCCGTGAAAAATTGAAGATTGTGCGTCACATTAAGCCAACCGAGGAAAACATTTGAGTTAAAGAGAGAGAGTGTGTGTGTGTGTTAGGAAACAGAGCTCAAAGCCTTTTATTTTCAGCACACCAGAATTTTGCTTGAGAAAATGTGAGCTTTTTTTGCTTTGTTTTGAATGTGAGAGAAAGCTTTTGATGTTCCGTGTCATTTTTATTTTTTCTCTCTCTCATGTTTCATACGCTTAGTCTGCCAGAGACTGAAAATGTATGAGGAGTTCATGACAAGAGCCTAAAATGGACAGACACACGGCAGAAAAGCTTGCCGACAAACAAACAAAAAACGGCATGTGATGTATGCACGCCACAAATGATTTTGACGCACAGTTCCGAGAGCACCCGAAGGTAAATGGCATGCCGAGTCCCCTGAGCGTTTCAGTAAGAAATCTTCTAAACGCTCGCCGGCCGAGGTCAAACAAAATAGAAAGGATGCGCATAGATGGAAGTCTACGCCGAGAAACATTGATTCAGCGCTTTTATTTCATGCTGAAAGTTGCATGCCTCCGTTCAAAGTGCTTATTCATTTCATTTTGCATCACTACTTCCTGGCTCGACAGCAAGGCGAGACAAATTGATCGTTGTCCTGTGTGGTTTATCCCCTTCCGTATTTGCACTGTTCTGCAAGTCTAGCACTCTTTTCTGTCCGCAATCGACGTTAGTTTTTCTAAAGGAGGCAATGATTGCACTATGAACGTCATCTGCAACTGGAGGTGAACAGCTTCAGCAGTGGAGGCGTTGGCGCGGACAATAAAAGCTACAATTTAGTCTTTTCCTTACATTTCCAGCCTAAGGCCGGACTTCAAAGTAAAAAGCAAATTTAGAGCTAAAGGACGTAATCATCGGTGTCGTTTTTCGTCTGTTTTGGAACACTTTCGCACTTGAAACCATCCTGTCGGCTGCTCTTGTGTCGCGTTTCTCTCCATTTTCTGCAAGCCCGCACGACGTTCAGCCTAGTTTACAAGTGTGCTCCGCCAGTCCGAAATGTCGCCATCGTTATCCAGATTGCATCAGTCATCAAATTTCTTGCGTCCCCGTAACCCACAGGGACACACGCACCGTCACTTCTCTGGCGGTGTGCCCGCCAGCGTCACCAACAGGCGAGGAGGAGGCCGTGCCGGTGGTCCCCGTCTGCTCACCCTCTCCCTCGTCCTCTTCCCGCGTAAAGGCGACCTGCTTGAGGCCTTGCTCCTCACCACTTTCATCGCGCTCTCTGAGATCGCAGCACTACAGTTGGAGCGTGGCTGTTCGCTTCTGGCGATGTAGCCATCCATTAACCCCCCATTTCGTATCTCCTGTAACCTATAGCCTCATGCCCTGTAATTTTCGCTAGCCAGCGCGATACTCAGACTGGTCAAGAAGCGGAAAAGGTTACAGCTTTTCGCACTAACGAACCACCTCCTAGCAGCGCCCTCTCCGTACCTCATTAGTGCATTCTTTCGGATGAGTCATATTTGCTGCCCACCGCAAAGCCCCCGGCCTGGAAGCCAAGAGGGCCGCACGAGCGGACCGCTTCCCCCGTCCCGATGCTACACGACCCCTCGATAAAGCCGCGCGCTACCTCAGAGCTGCCCGTCAGGCTGAACGCGTGCTGTCACCCAGGATTGAGTGCGCGGCCAGACTGGCTCGGAGTAAAGACGAAGCCAGCCACAAGCAACGCCGTCGCCCACAAGCCATGAAGAACTTCGAGGTTTCTTGCGACCTCGGTGGTCCCTCGAAGTTCCCGCTTTTTCTCTCTCTTCTCTTTCCCTCCTCCTCTTTCTCCGGGCAGCCGATTTGCAGCAGCCGCGAGCTCTTCGCATCGGGAAGAGCCCTTTGCGCCCCGTTCGCGAGCCACGCGGCTTGGACGGGTGGGCATTGTTCGCCGGCTTCCAGATATAAACGCGGTCCCGAACAACCTTCTCCCCCACTTTTTCTCTTTCCCTCACTACTTTGTCCCTCCCTTCCCCTCAGCGCCCAACCCGGTTCCTTTTCTCGTGGCACTACATTTGCGACTCTGTTTCGGTCCCATGCGGCGGGGTGCGCTCGGGCTCCGAGACCACTTTCCCGAACCCCCTCTATCGAGCGTTATTTTAAATGAGTGCACAAACGAACCGCTTACCTCTTTTTTTTTGGATGTCTTAGTGCCGCTCCTTTTCTAAGAAGCTTCGTTTCCGGGTTGCTTTTAATTCGTTCGCGTGGAATTCGTGTGATATTTAAAACCCTTCGGGACGGTTCTTCCGCGTTCTTACTTTATACCCACTTGCTTTATCGACTACTGGCAAGAGGCACGATCTCACTATATGCGTATGCCTACCGCTGAATTTTCAGCAATTTTTATTTGAACTTATAGCCGTCCCGTTTGAGAACACATTACTCTTGAGCCAACTTCTGGTCTGGCACATCCGCAGATATGTCGGCAGAACAACAGATCATGAGATAAATGAGACTGGGTCTTCCTGGAAGCTTCTTATCTTTGTTGACGAGGCTAATGGAAAACGCTGTTGCAGCACGCATCCCAAATACAAAAAAAAATCATCAGCAGCAGCCTGACTACGCCCACTGCAGGACAAAGGCCTGTCCCACATCTCTCCAATTAATCCCGTCCTGTGCCAGCTGCGACCACCCTATGCCTGCAAAACTGATTAATCTCGTCTGCCCCCTTAGCTTTCTGCCGCCCCCTGCTACGCTTTCTATCTCTTTGAATTCACTTCGTTACCCTTTAGGACCAGCGGTTATCTTGCCTTCGCATCACATGCCCTGTGCAAACCCATTTCTTCTTGATTTCCGCTAGAATGTCATTAACTCGTATTTGTTCTCTGACCCACTCCATCCTCTTCGTGTCCCTTAACGTTACACCTACCATTTTCATTTCTACAGCTCTACTGCGTTGTCCTCAATTTAATTTGAACCCTTTTCATTAGCTTCCATCCTGCCCCATAGGCAAGTACCGATAACATACAGCTGTTGTATACTTTTCTCTTGAGGGATATTGGTAAACTGCCACTCATGATATGAGAGAGCCTGCCATATGCTCTCCACCCCATTCTTACTATTCTATTTAAGAAGCGTGAATTGCTGGGCGAGTTGGTACATGTTCAAGAGAAACAAGCCAGCGAAAAAAGACGCAGGACCAAGAAAATACACACAGACTGTCGTCGGACTTTCAACTGATTTATTATTCGTTCCACCACAAATCTAAAGCCACACTTCCGCAAGCGCACATACTGCCACATTCATCAAAGTCCGGACGTCATTACAAGCCAGATAAAGAATGCCACTCTTTGTCAGTAAGATTAACAGACGGGTAGCTGATACAAACGCGCTCGTTCTTTTTTATTAGAAACGCTTGTGACAGTTCGCGCTCGCGCCTAGATTTCCCGCGGCCGATAATGGTTGTGCTGTTAAGCAAAGCAGCGCAGTTTTGGCACTCCTTCACATGTATGGCCAGGTTACTCCCTGTACCAAAACGCAGCATTCTGTCGTGTTGCCTGAGTCGCTCGTTCAAGCACTGTCCCGTCTGTGCCCAATGTAAAATTTTCTACAAGAAGTAGGGATAGAATACACTACCCCCCCCCCCCCCCCCCCCCCCTTAGCACACTTCGTGAACTTCGTTTGGTGCTTTGTTTTGCAGGCAGGTTCTCGCTTGGGGCCAGAGATGCGGGCGCAAAGACTGGAAAGCTTTCGGGGATTTTGGGGAAACTTTTCTCAGCACATGCGAAATCCCATGGTAGTAGAAAATCACCTCAAAGTTCCTTGTCCTCTCTGTTGGGTGCTCGGTATTGGCAGCAGGCTTCTTCATTTTCTTCCTCAAAGTTTCAGCAACCGCCAACATCAAAGAAGAAGGAAACCCAGAGGCCTCTAGTCGGACCACCTGCTCGGCAAGACTCTGTTGCATAGCATGCGGGCAACTTCATCTCAGCGCATTTGAGAAACACAGGTTGGCAATGCCACGTTTTACCAGCTTCGAGTGAGCGGAAGCATAAGGCAAAAGCGCCTTTTTAGACCGATGAGCATACTTCCAGCAAACGCGTTCGTCAGCTAAAAACTTGAGTTCTAAATGTAAAAACCTAATGGCGTTGTCAGAGGGTAACTCTTTGGTGAGGACCATGTTCTTTGAACAGGCACTAAAAACATTTAAAATCTGGTCCGCCACAGGGATTAGCTCGTCAGTTGATGATAAGTTTGAAATGATTATAAAGTCGGCCACATATCGAAAAATCTTTGCAATACGCTTGGCTTTTGCAATACGCTTGGCGTGGGGGCCCTGTTAAGACGGGCTGCAATAACTCATCGGAAAATGAAGAAGACAGCCCGCGACCGCTAATAACACATTTTAATATCGAATATAAATAAAGTTTTTCCTCCTCCTCCTCCTCAAGGAAAGAACTGTCCTGACTGACTTAGCAAGGCAATGTCATGAGTCAACCGCAGATCTCTGCTGTATCCTCCCTTAACTCTTATTCCCAATGGTTCCAATCCAAGCCTCTTAATGCATCTTTTGAATAAGAGATGAATTGCATTGGCAAGATCGTGTCTTTGTGCCTGACACCTTTCCTTATTGGAATTTTATTGTCGACTTTATGGAGGACTATATGGTGGTCTTGCGGGGTATTTAGATATATTCTAGTATTTTTACGTGGGGCCCATATACACCCTGATTCCGTAATGCATGCATGATTGTGGAGCTTTTGTCGCGCCAATCAGTATGAGGCCGGCACGATGAAGGAAATGTATGATTTACTGGCTGAAGTGCTAGAGCGCCTGATGGCGGGGAGCCGAACGGCGCGTGACCGCACTTCGGCGTCATCGTCTTCGACGACTGGTGCTGCTCCTGCTGCGTAAGGCCGCTGCTGCTGCTACAGTAGGCCCCCCGCTAGTGACGGAGTCCGGTGAAGCTGGGAGCCAGAACGATACTTTCCGCTTCTGAGGAGTTGCAGGGAGAGATGGCAGAGGAGGGCAGCCGGCCGGTTGGGGCAGAGAAAGCACACATGAAGGCCCAGTGGGTGGAGCGTCCTCTGTGAAGGCTGGCTTCAAGCGGTCGATTGAAATGGTCTCAGTGCGCCCATGAATGTCGACGACGAAGAACTTCGATGTTCTTTCGAGTACACGGAATGGGCCGTCGTAGGGGCGCTGTAGCGGTTTGCGGACAGAGACTCGGCGAACGAATACGTACGTGCACGTCGCTAGTTCGGATGGAACACGAGAAGATGGTCGAGACTGGCGTCGGAGATGTGGCGCTCTGAGATGACGGCAAAAATAGCTGAGCTGCGTCACGTATTCGGTAGGGTCGGGAATTCACCAGGAAGACGCGAGGGAGAGCCGAAGACAAGCTCTGCCGGAGTGCAACGAAGATCTTGTTTCAGTGTAGCACGGAGGCTGCGCAGAACCAGTGGTAGGGAGGCAGTCCAGCGGGTGGTGTCGAGTTGGGCTTTGAGGGATGCTTTTAGCGAAGGATGGAAGCGTTCGATCATACCGTTGGCGATGGGATGGTAAGCAGTAGTTCTAAGTAAAGTCATAAGGTTATTGAAAAGTGAAAATTCAAACTGGGCGCCACGGTCAGTGGTGATGGTCGAGGGAACCCTGTACCGGGAGACCCAGCCGGTGACGAAGGTTCTGGCGATGGCGCCAGGCAGAAGGAACGCTTCGGGCCAGCGAGTGAACCGATCGATGCAAGTAAGAAGATATGTCGTCCAGCGAAAGGTGGCCAGGGACCCAAGATATCGATGCGGACGTTGTCAAAACGGGCTGACGGCGTGTGTCGCTGAGTTTTAGAATGCTGACAAGCCAGGCAGGCACGGGCCCAGGCGCGCACGTCCTTGTTGATGCCGGGCCAGACGTAACATTTTGTGAGATGATGCTGCGTGGCGCGAATGCCGGGATGGGACAGGCCGTGGAGGACGTCGAAGACAAGACGACGAAAAGCAGAGGGGGCCAAAGGGCGCGGAGTGCCTGCCGAAGTGTCGCAGATGATGGGGACGGGGCACGAAGGGAGGAGGCTATCTATAGGTGCCGGTTGTATTCTGCGCATTTCTCGACCACCTGATTGATAGCGTGAATATGGTATATTGTGGAATAGCCTTTACGAAAGCCTGCCTGTTAATTTGGTTGACTGAAGTCTAACGTTGCCCTGACTCAATTAGCGATTACCTTAGTAAAATACCTTGTAGGCAACGGGCAGTACGCTGATCGGCCTGTAATTTTTAGAGTACTCGGCATCTCCTTTCTCGTGGATTGAGATGAAATAAGCTAGAGTAAAGAACACACTAATAAAATGTTAAAGAAGAAAGTGGCGTGAGATGTTTATTTATAATAGCGCGGTTGTTAAAAAAGCAAAGTTGGCATCTAAGAACAATAAGAACGACAAAAGCTGCAGGAATGGGGTCGGAACGCTTAGTAAAAGTGGGCAGAAAAACTGGGTGCGACTACAGACAGGATAGAATGCGGCACACTACAGCACATCCCAAACAAGGATTGTCAGACAGTGGTGAAATCACTAAGTGTGGGCTTAAGCGTTAACGCACTATACACCTAAAGTATTATGTGTTGGCAATGCGACAGGCTGCGAGTGAGTGGCGGGAATTATAAAGAATTATGTGTTGGCAATGCGACAGGCTGCGAGTGAGTGGTGGGAATTATAAGACCATGGTTGCTCTTCCTGGGCTCTTCACGAAGAACACCAACCCCCTGCCACGGTTGGCGCGAGGCTTCAGACCGACGAGTCTGGTCTGGTGACGCCACTACCCCGCAGCCAATAAACTTTCTGTGGTCTGGTGATGTCACTGTCCATCAGCCAATCAGAAGTTGCGGTGCTGGTGGCGACGCCGCTTTATTTTAAATGTTGTACACCTCTTTCAGCCAGTGGGAATTAAGGACGCTATGTTTTTCTCTTGATGAGGCTTATAACTCTATCGCATTAAAATGTTAGAAGGCAATAGCGTGCTCTCTTTGCATTTGCCCGGAACTGTACACAACGCTGCACGTAAACACACACACACACACACACACCAGATCTTTGCGCGTCTGCACAACTGGCCTTCCACAGACAGCTACACTTGAGAACGCCGGCGGAAACAGAGGAAACAATGCTGTATTCGCGTACGGATAATCCTGACGTCCACCTTGCAGACCTCCTCTTGAGCGGTTTCTCTTGGCATTTTTAACCGTCAGGCAACGTTAAAATAGCACCGTTGTGGTGACTTTATGGTTAGGCATGCGCCTCGCATGAGGGAAGTGCTGGGTTCGATCCCCAGTGCCGCCGGGTACCAACCGGTTTTCTAACAGGTACAAGATTTCCCCCGGCCTGGTCCTCGGTTCTTTCGGGGCGAAATGCTTGGGAAAAGGGTCTTGAACCAAACCGTTTCGTTCGGCCAAAGGTACCAACGCGACATTCTTTGCCCCGCCCAGGCTGAGGTGTTCCCCGCTCCTCGCCACTTTGCTGCTCCAGCGCGGGCGGGGCAAAGATTGTCGCGTGCTACGTGCGTCGCAGAGTGACGCGATTTGATTGACGTCGCTTTGCGCCCTCCCGCAGGCGCACTGTTTTTAAATGGCGCGAGAAATGGCTCAAATTAACTGAGCCACAGCGAAGAAGGGAATCGCGTTTTCGAAATTCTAAAATCTAATATCGCTCTAACGGCCGGCCACAAAACTGCAATTGCAGTCGCGCGCCTATTGACGATAGTTAAAAGTAAACTATAGGAATTTAATTAGTTCATCACTTTAATAGGTAAGATGATTCGACTCTTTTTTGACGTCTGCCGAAACTGGTATCACTGTGCCGAAAAAAGCTCCTCGTTGCCTCTAACATCTTGCTTTTTAAAAATTAGTGGCGGGCTTCCCTGAAACACCTGGTGTATAGGTATAATATCGTGGAAAGATAACGCGCCACTTGTGTGCCCATTTGTCTCATTGTATCGCGCATCGTAACCGTACTGAACATTTTGTAGTCAAAGCACTCAGCCTGCGATCGCTTCCTCCACGGAGCTGTTTACGGAAAAACAGCAGGACGACTTGGCTTTCCGCGCGTGACAAAAAAGAAACACGTATACGAAGCGCGCAGCCCGCAAGTGTCCCATCGTGGTGGCTTTCGCCTCTCAGCCACCCGGCGCATTTATTTTGAAAACATCAAGTGCGGGGGACCCAACGGACGTGCTGAAAAGCGACTGAGCGCACGCGTACAGAAATAGAGCTCTAAGGAGACAAGCAAGGGATAGTGACGGGAGTCGCAGACCAAGGAAAAAAGGGGAAAGCTGAACTGGAAACAGGGCCCACCGTCGAGGGGACACGTGCGCGATAAAAGAAACGAGCCCTCAATCCGGAACAAGCGCTCAAGACCCCTAAACGTTCAAGTCGGACTCAAGTGGTCTATAGGTTATTATTGCTTTATGATCAGCCAACCGCAGCGCACTAACATGCAAAGCTTTCCTTCTGTGCTTACCAGGGAATGCAATCTTACATCGCCTCTGAGCAGGTCGTGCCCGAGAAAAAAGCGCTAGTGCTTTGATTTTTAAAAAAATATAAAGTGAGAAAACCTTTAATTCCCACACAAGGAGCAAAGGATCAGTGTCAGAAATGCTCTGCTCTGACCGGTTTAATACAGTCAGCCGTGAGGCATCCGCTTATTGTTCAAAACTCAGACAGGTGCAAGAATTTTTTTTCTGGTGAATTTTTCCGACGAGACGCGACCGTGCGCTTGCAACAATAAATTCTAGAAATAACAACGAGTGGGAATTTGGCGAAGATGCAAGGCGCACAGGGCGAACGAAAAACTAACGCGCACAAGGCGCTTCGTTCGTCCTGTCCACTCTTGCATCTTCGAGTCATGCACCAACTCGCCCAGCAGTGGATTCTTCGGAAATTTCATAGTGGAAGATAAGTGCAGAACCAGGCAGTAGTCCGCGCCGCATGGCGGCACTCTTCTGACCGCTTTTCACACAAAGCGGAGCTGTAGAGGAAGTTCGCACTTCGGATTCTGAACCAAACGAAAAACAGCTTCGGTTGCAGTGCATGGAAATAGCCTCTGATAACGCGATGTATCTGGGTTACTGAAGGCGACTGCAGCGCTACGGGCGCAATTTCATCATTTTTAAGGAATGTCATTGGAGAGATTTCTCATTTTAAAACGCGACAGCGTTAACGCTCCAGCTGAGTGGAGAACCCGGCGTCGTCCCGGCGACGTTGTGTCGAAAAACTCGCGTCACACATGGCGTCGAACAGGACTTGTAATGCCTACTATACGTCTCCGCATGTCTCAAACGACGTAACTTTATAATGCAATAGATCTTACGTAAAGAAAAAGTTTCATAAATTTTAGTCGGGATTCGAACCCACGATACTTGGGTCACGAGCAAGGCACGCAACCCATAGGCCGCACACCTTGTTCTTTTTCTACCGTGGTATTTATTACGCGAGGTTATGTATGTACGGAAAAATATGGTATGTATGGAATATTTACAAAGCGCTCAGCTAGTGGCTGCACTGCACTAAAGCTTGACAGAAAGTAACGCAACCGAAAGGGCGGCAACGGTAGACACCGCATCAACAGCAGAAACCAGAGGCCACGTCGTGGCTGAGGTAGAAGTAGTGTTGATGTGTGTGTGTGTGTGTGTGTGTGTGTGTGTGTGTGTGTGTGTGCGTGCGTGTGCGCGTGCGTGTGTGTGTGTGTGTGTGTGTGTGTGTGTGTGCGTGCGTGTGCGTGTGCGTGTGCGTGCGTGTGTGTGTGTGTGTGTGTGTGTGTGTGTGTGTGTGTGTGTGTGTGTGTGTGTGTGTGTGTGTGTGTGTGTGTGTGTGTGTGTGTGTGTGTGTGTGTGTGTGTGTGTGTGTGTGTGTGTGTGTGTGTGTGTGTGTGTGTGTGTGTGTGTGTGTGTGTGTGTGTGTGTGTGTGTGTGTGTGTGTGTGTGTGTGTGTGTGTGTGTGTGTGTGTGTGTGTGTGTGTGTGTGTGTGTGTGTGTGTGTGTGTTATTCTCCTAATTTGAAGATTAGTGATGTGGTGGTGAGTGAACTAGAACGTGCTGATTAGTGAGATATAATAAGAATTACATTTCTTTCTTAGACTGCACTGTGGAAGAGTTAAAACAAAAGAATGTGGAAACTGTGTTGTGATAAATGTGTCAATGCGAGCAAAGAACAGTTACTGTGTGGGAAGAGAAACCGCTGAAGGGAGCCATTAACGCCATACCCTTAAAGGCGAAGTGTCCCCCTAAGTTTTTCTTCTTAACGGGCCAGCATGGCTCAGTTGAGTGAAAGTTATATCCGACTCTTCTTGACACCACAAAATTAGCAGCTTAGAGCCAAAATATTGGCCCGGCTTCGGTCAGCCTTCTGCTCAAGTCTGTGGTACTCGGATTACCGTGCAAGACGGGGAAGCGGTTAACAAACGAGCTCCGCGTGCTCGTCAGTCACTCCTGCGCGCGGTGCAGTTACACGCGATTCCAGCTAAGCGAGTCGGGGCCTGTTAAGTGATGGCGCATCTGGTCGGCCCCTTTTAGCCGCCGGCGTTTACACAAGGAGGCAGATTGTTTTCTGCGGCTGCTCGTTTCCCGCATCCTTTTTTCTCCTTTAGCTTTTGGCTGTCACTCGACTGCCGCGTTCGTCCGCGTTTAGCCCTCGAACCGGAGAGATTTTAGGGATCAGGGAGAGAAAGGAATGAAAAGGAAACTGGGTGAGCAGCTTGAAACATGCGCAACATGCCGTGGCTTGCCTACATGGGTGACAGGAGCTTTAAGCATTGTGCCTGAAGCTAAGCGCCCACGCGTGCACTCGTCAACAGAGAACTCATACCCTGCACTCGCGTGCACTTCGTGCAGATCGTTAGTCGCGTGGAAAAAATATTTTCTTGAGTTTGTAGAGCCGCGCCGATAAACTCTCGAGAAAACAGGTACGAGATGGAACTGATTAGTGCGATCTCTCTCTATGCTGAGATTCGTTGGCCTCAACTAAACCACGAGGGGATGAACTTGATCCGGCATTTATCTGGAATGGCGCCCTGAGCTCCCCTGTACTTGAGACCGATCGATGAGCAACTTGCTAAGAAAAAAAATATTATTTCACATTCATTCCTGAAACGGAGTAAAAGGGAAATTACAGGCAATAGTAGGAAAACCAAATCTTACAGTTAGCAGTTTTCTAAAGGAGGCCGTGTAATTTTTACGGGAGAGTTTTAATTCTCTTTTGAAGACACTTATTTCCCACACCTGACTGAAGCAGAATCTCTCCGTCACGCATGATTTAAGACAGAACGAAACGGATGGTCGCAGCAGAAGCACCGCTATACTGCCAACTGCCCAGTGGAACAGCTGCGCGCGTAAAAATCAATGGTGACCTTCATGACTAACTGCGCCACTCAAAGAACCCCGCTATGATCTCAAAGCCTCAATGCTGCGTTTGCACTTTAGCATCCTCCGCTTTCGTCCAGGCAACAAAGGTGGATTGTATAAAGAATCACTCGGTATACCAAGGCTCTCCCTCGCACCTGCTTTCACAACTTGGCGGGGAACAATGGTGGGGGGCTCGCGCTTCGAGCCGAAAACCGCGCCAGAACAATAACCGAGCTAAAAAAGACAACTAAAGGTCGATGGAAGCGAGTGGGTTGGGATGTTTGCCTTCAGACCTCCGGCTCATCGGGAGGCCTCTGTCTAGCTCTCTTCTCCCAGATTTTTTTGTTTAAACACGAGACGCGGAAACCTGGTTTCAAACACTTCCGCTGGCGCTTGCTTTGTAACCTCTTCCTCTGTTCTCCCTTCCCCTCTCCTCCGTCTGCCAGCGCTCGCTCAAGATTCATCGAGCCGCTTTTCTTTGTTAATGCATTTTTCTGCTTTCTTTAACCCTTTACTTTTTATCGTGACTCCTTAAAAGAAGCCAAATGAGAAGCTCCGACTGTGCGGAACTGATGCCGAGAGTGCAGCCTCGCACAGCAAGCCGGAAAAACGTGCCAGTGGGGCCCGTGCCTGCCGTGGCTGCTTTTTATATCCTCGCAACGTTTTGGAGAGTTGCGAATAACCACCTCTTTCTTCATTTTTTTTTTCGCTCGTTTTCGTCCCGGTTGTTTATGCGCGCGCGCTGAGACTACTCAGTTTCATCCTTCGTGCTTCCGCGGGGAGGCTTCTTTTCCATCATCTTTTCTGTTCAGTTAGTTTTCTGCCCCTTTGGAGCCGCTGCTCGTAGTATCTTCTTTTTTTTCGACAGCGCAGGATTCTGTTCTCATCTCTCGGTCTTCGCTTTTTCTTTTCCTTTTCTTGCACGAATACGTCGGCCTTTTGCGCTGATGGCTCTCCTCTCTCCGTTCCCGCTCTTTCGCGTGGGAGCGTCCTTGGCGATGCAGACCTTGAGACAGATCCGAGGCTTAGCGAAGATGCGCGAAAGAAATACACGGCGGTGCGTTGCAAAAGCACTGATGAGAAATCGGCGCGGAAAACGATCCAGAGTGGCGAGACGTGAGAGGAGGGAGCGGATTGCGTGGGATCCAGTATTGACGGGTGAAGCGAAAACACGGCGGCGGGAGGAAGCACAGGAGAGCCGCTTGGTTGCAACCACGTGGTGCGTTTGCACTCGCCCCCCTGCAGCTTAATACTGAAGCGGAGAAGAGAACCCGCTGTCCATGTGCCTGTCGTAAGCTCCAGCTGGACCACTGTGAGGGAAACTGCGCGGAATTTGTTTCGAGGGGCATTTCCTAGAGACCAGAGGCGGAAACCCGTTGCAACAAAGGGGCGAAACGGATCAACTTAACCAGTACACGAGAAAAATGCTTCGCTAAGAGGTTTGAAACGCTTAGATTCCGAAGCTAACCTGAAGCGCCGATCGCTACACGTCTTTATTTGCATGCTGCCAGTTAAGTGGGCCATGGGGGCACTTCACAGCCCTGGGTTTGCCGGTGTTGAAGTTGGCTACAACCACAAAAACTACGGTTGAATAAGGAGCAAGGTGACAGCCACCGTTTATAACGATCACGCTGGATGCTTCGCCGCAGTAAAAAGTTTAGGTTTTCGCGGCTAAAAAAACCTAAATAAGAGCGCGCAGCTCACAGTAGCTTCAACACGGGATCCATCGCGGGCGATGAAATCAAGAACAGGCCACGGTCGGAACTACACGAAGGGATGCTCTAACTGGAGCACACGCACAGACAAAGTACGTCCAGTCTTCTTTTCTCGTTCGCGCACCGTTTCGCAGCTCCTTTGTGTGACGTAAGAGCCACCCCAAGTACGCCATTGCAGCGCCAACGGCTTGTGACTCTGGATATCGGCAGTCTTCAAGAAACGTATTCTTGTAAATCTGAGCAACAATAAAAATCCTCATGTTTCAGCTCTGGAGAACTGGAAAGACATAGGGAGAGATACGCTGGTACACGAATAGTGATTTTTTGGTTCGAAGCAAATTCGAAGCGAATAGTAATTTTCTTCGAATAATTTCGAAGAGAACATTTAGAATGCTTCTGGTACACAAAATAGGTTGAAGGGCGCAATAAGCATTTTCAAAATTATGCGCCGTACTTATTCGGCTAATAGACCCACTTTTTTTCTCCGAAAAATTTGGGGGCAGGGTTCATTGCGCAAGAGAAAAAGTTTCGGCTGGTTTTTTTGTAAGAGTCGAAATTTTATGACATACGCCCGCCCGCTCACCCACCCGCCCGACTGCCTGTCCATCCGACCGCCCACTCCGTCCGCCAGTCCATCATCAACGAAAGCGCGTGGTCGACAAGTTGCGTCCTCGTGCCACGGCGTTTGTGTCGACGGCATTCAGCATCGTTCGCTTCAAAAGGTGTTTGCTGCCTCACGGCTCGATCCGACAATTTTCTCACAGCCGACGGCGCCGGCCAGCTGAGGCGAGATAAAGTGAGCATGCCAGAAAAAGGCTCTGAAGGTCAGGTGCGCGTTTATCATGCGAAGTTTTAAACAAGCAAATTCTCAATCACACAAGTGTGCGCGTGTATGTGTGTGAAGGAAGGAGGCGGTAATAATGCAAGTGAGTTCATCACGCGAGTAACTGCGGCATTTTTCTAACCCTCGAGGCCATTGCATGAAAAAAATTGGCAGTGGCTTAGCTCGGCTATGCCAGGATATGCGTAGCGAAAGCTAAGGCATAGCTTGGTTAGCCTTGGTTAATCTTGATTGCAAGTCCGAGTTAGTCTGGTTGCCTGGCTAGTTGTTGTCACGTGGTTTGTCACGCGGTTGGTCAGGTGACCAGTCACGTGGTTGGACACGTGGTGCGGTGCGACCACGGAGGGAATGCGAGTTCGTGGCCAATCTAGCTTTCGCCTACAAAAAGATGATAAAACTGATTGCATTGAGCGTTTGTCAAACCCACTGGAGCTGAGTCGACTTTCTGCAAAAATGTCCATCCGAAGCTGGAGGAGTCGACCTACATGCTGTTCCTACCTATTTGTGCGGTGTGAGGCCTATTTGCTGGACCTCCTACTGCCGTTCTCAGTTACGATCGCGTCGTTGCCCAGCTTTCCAGTGGTGACTCCTTCTTTCCAGCGGTGACACCTACGCGACGGGCGTCGCAGAGGGGCTTCACCCGTCTAGCTCCCTCCGTTCTGGCGCGCTTGATGAGAGCGGAGGAGAGCGGCGCCCAGCTCAGTCAGGAGAGCTGCGCGTACTGGTGCACGAGTACTGGAGCGAGCGCCCCGTGTATAACACGGGCGCAGCTACCTGGATCAGGTCGCCGCGCATGCGCTGATGGGGCACCCCTTGCAGGTGTGCCCCGCGGTGCCATTCCGGAGGATGTACGCTGGACCTAAACCACACGAAACGAGCGTTCCGGAAACGTGCAGACGATCTTTCATCTTGTGCTAAGATTACGGCTCGGGCCTTCCAACGCATTTCTAGTCGAACCGTTGCATTTAATTCATTTGCCCTGGCGCAGGCTATCATTCACTGGAACGGCCTTCCGGAACGCATCGTGGATATTCGTGATCCAGCTCGTTTTAGGGCCGAAATAACGTCAATTTTGTCAAGCTACTAACGTGTCATTAAACGTTGCATAATGATGTTCCTACTTTTCAGTAACCGGTACTAACAGTCAATAAGTTTTGTATAAACGTGTTGCTCATGCTCCTGTACGTCATTACGCCTATGTATGTAATCCCCCCTCACACAATACTTCGTTCTTGGTGCCTGTGAGGCGATATGAATGAATGAATGAATGAATACACATTAGGGGTGCGCGAATATTCGATCATTTCGAATAGGAAGCATGGACACAGACACGTCCTGTGCCCGGGACAACGTATGCTCTAAGCGCAGTAACAAAAAAAAATGGTAGAGTTTGAGTAGACGTGCGAAAGCATTCGTTTTAACCCATTTAGCTCAAGGTTTTCCTTTGGCGGGTCGTCGGCACGTCTGGCGACGATATTAGACACGGATTAAGCTCTGATCGAGGTTAAGCTGATCTGATCTGTTCGTGCCGCTGATGGGAGTTGATGAAGACGACGGTGTGCAATGCACAGCGCGAGAGTGTGTTAACACGAGGTATGATCGGCTGCGGCGATAGCATATAGTGCTGTCGTGCAGTGTCCAGCGAATCTGATCTGTTCGCACCGTCGCGGGATCTCCATCCCAGTCGCGGCATATTTAATTATTTATTCAAGGCCAATATAAAGGCTTCAGCAGCTTTGGTCGTGGAGTGGAGCTTTCACCCTATAATATCAGTTCTCAGTTGAAATTGCAAAGCTGACAGCGTTAATATAGTTCTAGCGCAGAGTTGGACGAGGTTCCCGAACTTCTCCTGGCCAAGAGCTTGTGGCGCGCTAGAACGCGCGTCTTGAAAATTTCGCTGCGGACAATCGTTGTAATCTTTCATGCATATGAATCTGTCCCCGCGCATAAGAAAAATTTGCAGTTAAAAGAGGATCACGACGCGAACAGCGGCTGCTTTCAACAGGGCGACTTCTTTCCTCCAAAATGCAGGAAAACATATCAGCGCTTTTTTTGCAGCTGTTGCGACGTGAAAAACGAGGCCCACGCGGAGGAAAGTTGAACCTATTTTGCGCGATGTATCGTAAGGAGCTCGATCTGCTGAAAACCCGCCGTTGCCGTCCGTCATCCTGCATGCGTCAGTCGGAAAAATCCCAGAAGTTTGAAGTGAAGCTAGCGATTTGGGGGAGGGTCCGAATGAAGCCAAAATTGGCGACGAGGTTCCTCTAATGGGGCATTTCAGAATACACAAGTAATTCAATAAAAGAAATTAGCTGGCATTGGGGTCCGAACCCAGGCCTCCAGCGTGCAAGGTGGGAGCGCAACGCATGGGCCCCGAAAAGTCGTTGGACTAAGCGTGCGAGGGGGACATCTAGAGAACGCGTAGTGGTGTGTATGACTTAGTAACGTGTGTTTTTGATGTGTACTTATGTGATCGTAATTAAAAAAATACACCAGATATAAATATGCTAAACAATAAAAAAAGAAAGGGAAAAGGAGGAGAGGCGCTATCGCGTCTACTCTTAAGGTGAAGCTAAGGCGCTCTCTTAATTCTTTTTTTTTTTTTTGCAACTGAGCTCCTCGGTGGGACGGCAGCGCCGCCTACGGCCAACTCCCTCACTTGTCCGCTTGGCAAGCGTGCATCACAAATTACCACCTGGAGTATTTGCTTATCCTCCCAATTCAACGATTCATCTGAAAGGAGAGGACGCCAGTTCTCGAGCAGCATTGCGACGCATGGCTAAAGAGTGGACGACAACGATGGGAGCAGTGCCTCCTTAGCCCTGCGTGCGTTGTAGATGAAGAACGTCCCGCGATATCGCGTCGTTTCCAAAGAGCGCGTGAAAAGTAGGTGCTCTTCGTTCCGGCCTCGGATACAGTTCCTGCTGTGCAATACAAATTGAAATCAGAACAGTGAATTCCTATAGCGATGACTGCAGGCGACAAGACGCTCTGCGTAAGCAGTAGACTCGCAGTTCTAAGAGGTTAACAGTGCGACAAAAAGTTAACTAGCAGAAAACTGCATCTGAGGACCGAGAAGTGAAAGGTAAGAAACAGAGAAGGGCTCCTGAAAGGTTCCAGAGTAAAAGTAGGTAACCGAGGAAACAAAGCTGTAACTGCACAACTTTCTCGCGTATTGTGGACGCTTGCGCTATATGCTTCCCCTCCCTCTCTATCAGTCCCGAAAAATTGCTGCTGTCTTTTTCTAGGAACTACGTTTCTAGAAAGAACGTTGTTAAGGCGTTGTTGAGGCGTGCGACCACCTTCCACCATTCCGTATGACGAGTGGTGTATGAATGCGTGTTTTTATCAAGATACAATAGTTCCTGACGAAACTTCAAATTTTCTTTTACTTCCTACATGAAGGCCAGACTTAGCTTACAATTATAAAAATTATAATATGTATACATAATGTAGCTCTCTTGCTAGAAACAGGCTTGAGAAAGGCGAAAACTTGGCCTGGGCTGGTTTGAGTTTCTGAAACATGGCACGAAAATAACCAGGACGACACAGCAGACGAGATAGTGCCAGTCCCGTCTGTTGTGGGGTCCTTATCTTTTTCGCACAATGTTTCCAAGGAGCTCGACAAGGCGGCTTTCGTTCTTAAGCCAATGCATGAGCTCGCTGATTTGAAACCAGCAAGCAGAACGTGTGGGCTGTACAGTCAGAGGACAACAGTTACTGATACCCGCCGTTTCGGCGAATTCCTAGCGCTCTGGTAACGCTGCAATCTGGCTCCCGAACCATTTCCTGTTTGAAGCTGGCTGCAGCAAGTAGCCATAACGGCATCCTGCAGGTGAGGCGCTTTCTGTTCAGAATATACAGGTCACTGGCGCGTCCTTTTAAGGCGAGAGCGCTATAGTACTCCCCTGAAGGAAAAAAGTGTCCGGCGTCGGCGACCGTTCGACGCCTCGCAGCTGCAGCGGCTGGAGCACGCAGATTGAATGTGGCGCCCTAAGTCACGTGACCTCGTTGTGTCATAACAGCCCAGCTGCCCACCGTGGCAGTTAAATTATTTATTGGTCGCGAATGGTTGCTCGGGAAGACCAACCTATGTCTCAAAAGCCCCACCGGCGGCAGCACCTGCCATGCCAGGGCAGTGAGCATCGCTTAACTGCTGCGCCATGCAAGAGAGGTGTGAAGTGTCCCAGCGATCTATGAATGTAAAGTAGAGAGTGACCAATTCCACATATATCGACATTAACCCATTAAGTCTATCGCGTTAATGACCTTAAGGCGGAACGAGTCCCCTCCAGTTTTTTTGTTTGCCGGCTAGCTTGGACAATAAGGGCTGAAATGTTACATGTGCTGCATTAAGAACGCGTGCTGCGTTCACTTCTCCGTATAGCGGACTATCATGCTGCATCGGATCGGTGTGTGTTCTCGCGATAAAAACACGGCTACTAACGCAACGCTCTTGCTTTTTTGTTTTATCTTGAGTTCCCATCTATAGGTACGGCACTTTATTTTATCATTGGTGGATCCAAGAGGTGCGGTTGGCGACGGTAGAAGTGCGGGCCAGATGGTTGTCCATGCTTGCAAAGCAGTTCAAGTTGCATATGCAAGGACACAAAGTGAACACAGACAGCCCAGTCCACTGAAAAGAAAAAGTTGCACCGCATGGCCGCTGCCTGCTGAACGAAGGTGGCGTGCAAGACCAGCAGTGTCTTATGCACAGTAGTTCGCGCTATCCGCAAAACCGGGAAACGGTTCCTCACTGTTCCGTGCTTCTCGCTGAATGCAGTGATTTGCGCAGTGGAAGATTCCTATAGTCCGTTTTCGGTCCAGTTGCCGCTTCTGAGCTTGGCTATCTGCTTTCATAATCACCCGATGTTTCTAGGCGGTAACGAACGCGGGAAAAAGAGGGTCACAAGCCTTGTTTCGTCTGCACCGACAGCAATTCAAACACCGCGCCGGCAGTTGCGGAATTTCTTCCACATGAAGCGCTTTGAAGAGCCTCTATCGCTATCATATGCCGAATTGGTTTACAAACAAACAAAAAAGGTTTATAGATAGGACCCAGGAAGCGATGAGACAAAGATAAGGTGAGGAAGACGTAGCGGGTGCGTGCCAGAGTAAGAAAAATGTGAAGTATGCGGACAGCGCAAGCAGATGCGGACAAGGACTAGCTAGGGACAGAGCGGGCTATTCTGTGGCGCCCCTACTCTCCCTTGTCCGTGTCTGCGATTCACATACTCAAAAATGAAACCAACCAACCCTACAATCAGTGCTTCCGCACCGTTAGTGGTGTTCGGTCGACTCCAGGAGGCACAGGAGTGCCCCTAAGGCCTTGAAAGCCGACGAGCGGCGATCTATGAAAGCGCAGTCGCTATTTTAGAGCACAGGAAATGCGGGGGTACAGGGGTCGGAATATAGTGAAAGTAAGGCTAATCCCATCATCATCGCCACCTTAATTACACCCAATGCAGGACAACCTATCCCAATGACCAAAAATTAATCCCGCCCTGGCCCTCAAGCTTCCTTAATCGTCATCTCATCCGCCCACCTGACCATCTGCCTCACAATGCTACGCTTGCTCCCCTTGGAATCCACTCCGTTGCCCTAAGGGACGACCCGGCATCTTCCCTTGGACAATGTGGTTGGCGTTTATGGGGATTTCAATTCCACCTGCACGTAAACATCAATATACCACCCCCGCAGACCATTCTTCCAAAATGAAAGAGGTCCTCCGGCAGGCCATCGCTGCCGCCATCTGTAGGAATGAGGTGACATCAGTGTTCGACGGAGGGTCCGTCGGCCGAGTGCCGTTGCGCAACGCTACCGCTCTGGCTGGCCGCCGTGCGTCATCTAGAGTGTGCGTGCGTCTGTGCGCGCGCCTGCATCTAAGTTTAGTCGGGGCGGCCAGATCCCCGCCGGCCCTGCCGTGGAGAAAGGAGCGGGAAACAACGGGCACCCGACCCTCCTAGTGGCTCGCTGGATCGAGCACTTCAGCTGCGAAAGGAGCACAGGGTTCCCGGCGTCTTGTAACCACGAGTGAACATGGCAAGAGCGCTTTCGTCTGACCTTGCAGAGACGTGGTTACGATGCATGCACCGCACCAACTTCTTCACATGCGCAGACTGCCTCGAAGGTGACTGCGTATATGGGCAAGATTCCGAGTCCAATCTGCAGCTATACCGCGACTTAATTAAAAATAGTTTGAGAAGTTTAGTGGTAGCTATGCCTTAAACAGCCTCAGTCATCAGCGCAGCACAGCGAGGCCGGGTTAGGGGAAGAGCGCTGAAATTCGCACCATCTCTGACGATCGCCTGCTAATGTTTTGTTTTCAGATAGGCCTTTTCCCCTTTCTTCAGAGCTGTGATATCGCCCCGTCATTTGCCCTGAGCCCTCTTGAAGTACATTTCCACATGACACTATATAACGTGGTGGAATACAAAAAGGAATAGAGCCAGCTCGTGCCCCTAAGAGCTTAGCCGGGCTTAGCCCCATACAAAAATGAAAGCGGACAGTCGTCAAAGAAGATTTTTATTTCGAAAAAGATGGAAAAAGAATAAATCACGGGCTCGTGGGGCCGTCTCATAAGGAAAGGTTGATTTTTTTGGTCATTTATCTGTCGACATCTGTAGGTGATAGTAAAATATTCATCATACTGGCAGTGTAAGGAAGGGTCAAAACTTTCCGGGAACCGGGTCACAGTGAGGTACCGGTGATTCAGCGAACGCCTAGGGTGTAGAATTTACTGGGACCGGATTTCCTCTCCTTCATGCGCAGATGCACGTTGCTGTCGAGCAATAAAAAGGGCAATGTCGGAGCGGCCATAACCATGTGGCAGAGAAATATTGGACAACTTAAATAAGAACGACCGTCGCTGTTGACCTTTAATGACACCCGGCAGCACCATTTTTTTCCCTCTCCTCTGTCTCCAAGTTTCCTTTGTACGTCCTGTTAGCGCACGCTGTTTAATAGAGATGTACCAACTAGCCCGTCAGAAAGTTCTACTGCACCATTCTTTTCAGCCGGGGATTTTTCTCTGGACGTGTCCGCTTTCGGTGTAACTGCTTGAAATAATAAACAGCAGCAGCAGCTGGAAGGGAGGCACGCTTAAAGCTACCCGAGAGCACGAGCAGTGATGTAACAAGTCCGGAGCGTGACTCCAAAGCTGTGCACACAACACACACAGCCGATGTTCTTCTCCCTACCCCTGGGGCCCGAGGTAACATTTCGGTGCGCGGACGACCTTTCAGCAGAATTTTAGCAGACCTTTTAGCAGAATTGGTAGGCAAATCACCTAAGGGAGAGAGGTAATTGAATTTAAAGAATAAGCTCGTGCTCCAAAGTGAACAGCGGACACCGGCTGGCAGGAACTTAGTTCTGGCAGCTTCAATGAAAATTTATCATTCGACTTCTCTGGGTAAACCTATAGCCTGTGCCGGAAAACGGCAAGTCACAGAAGATGCAACGCGAGCTCCTGCAGACAACGGCCTCGGCGGCGACGAGGTACACTGAACACTTATAGTTCGCGGCAGCCAAGGTGAACACAGCGGCACTTCCAGACCACGAGGGGCGTCAAAGCGCCCACGGCGCGCAGCGGGAACGCGCTCATTTTGTTTGCTTTGGACATTGCGCGGAGGGGGTTCCCAAATCTCCACTTCGAATCTCGCTCTCGGCGTTCTTAAAATACGACCCACAGCCGCGTTTAAGGAGCATCTAGCGCAGCGTTCTCCTCGGTTCTAAAATAAAGTCGACCCAGGCGACGGCGGTGTCTACTCCGTTGCTACCTCTCTGTCAAGATGGCGCCACCGGTCTCGTCGAGCCAATGTATGTGGGGTGACAAAGTTGCAAATAACGCCCCCGAGAACCATCATCGCGCGTTCAGGCGCGACCGTCATTCGATGCGTACGAATTTTGCGAACAATGCAATTAGAGCTGTTGTTCTGGAACCGTCCTTCGACCTTGAAAGCCGAAACGCATGAGAGACTGCTGTGTAACTTTGCTCGAACAAAGTGCGCCTGCCAGCGGCTGCGCAACCATGTTTGTTTCTGCCGCCGCCAGATGGCGCCACCACTGTGGTTATATATTGGGCCGGTGGCGGCAGTGCTGGCGCTGTGACCTCCGCAGCAGGTATTTGAAAGACCTGTGGGGAAAAGGACCTCCGATCCTCGCACGGACGATGTCCCGGGCGTCCTCTCCAAAGTCGACTTCGATCTAGCAAGGCTTCCACTTGGCTCTTGTGTTAGGTTGTGTGTGTTCATTTCGCAAGGATTTATACGACCCAGTTTTCAACTTTTGATCGTGTGGGGAAACGAGGCGACTGGTAGCGTTTTTTTCTTTCTTTTTCACCGGTGGTGCCTGCTCAAGGTCCTGTTGCCCATATTTGCAATTTTTTGTTGGTTCGTTCAGCCGCTACAAGATAGCCACCAGCTGTGTTGTGCACCTGAAAGCTCTGAAACGGATACGGAACCGGACTCCGCTGTCGTCTGCTTAAACGGTGAGCTTTCTCTTCTGTGTCGTCTGCTTTGTGTCGAGTGCTGTTGTCCGCACTTTATACCTGACTGGATTCCTAACGATCCCTAATTCACAGAATTCGAGGTTCGTTTGGAGGCGTCAGATTTTAAAAGCTGGAAAAGCGGGGGGGGATTACCGTATTTCACAGAATCCAGGACATTTTCTCAAAACAAACCTTCCACGTCCAAGTGCGTTCAAATTTCCGAATATCAGAACTCTGCGGCACAGTGCCTCCCAGAGTTCACAGTGCACTCTCCTCTTCTAATCATCTGCTGTGTTTTTGCGCGCGTGCCTCCCAGAGTTCACAGTGCACTCTCCTCTTCTAATCATTTGCAGTGTTTCGTGCGCGTGCCTGTTGTTGTAGAAGCATATTGACCAGGGCGTGCTCAAGTTGAGGGCATTTAACGCGACCCAATCGCTGCCAAATTCTATAACAAAGCTTTCTGCAGCTACTTTTCTATAAAGTTTGAAGCCCCGTTAGACACGGCCAAGCTTGGTTAGTGCACGTGCCGTGCGTAAGAAAGAACCACCCCCTTCGAGAAACGCCGATAGCAGACAGAACGGTGATGGGGCGCTAGAAGCCTGCGCCTTATCTCTCCTCCAGAGACCTTCATTCGGCGTCCGCGTGTTCAGAGAAGCCGCCGGGCAGCAACCGCATCGGGACGCGTCACGCTTCTTATAGCCAGATAATTATCTGCGGCTTGTGGCACCGTTATCTCTGCTCGCGTGTGCTCTTCGATGAAGCGATCATTGGCACCGCCTGAAGCCAATGATCGAAGCCCTTAGGCAGTGGTTAAATCTGGCCAGTTCTTGATGAATGAAATTTCTCCCGCATGGAAAGGCTTGAGAAAAGACAAAATCATCCTTAGATCCGCATACGAATCATCCAAGACCGAGTCGCTCAGTAACGCAAGATGTTTAGTCGTGCGGTTATCGAAATAACATTCCAGGACTCAAAGGTAGGCTGTCAGATCATTTCAAAATAGACAGCTAAATATATCGAGCTTGATTAGCCTTAACAGCCAAAACAGCTCATCTATAGCTGTGCGAGCCAGCAGGCAAACGGTATAAAAACTTATTGAGGCTTAGTCGTCCCCGTTGTCTTGGGTCACCCCTAAAGCAGTCCCGGCCAGAAAGCAGACGACAGGGAGCCCTCAAGGTGGGGGGCGCTGCGCGCATGCGTGGGACCTTAAGCGCGCGACGGGCATTTTCGGGCCAGCCCAATAAAGAGCCCTCTCCCAAGGACTGCACACCTGCTAAATTTAGCCGCCGGCCAGCCGTGGCTCCGGGCAACGCGGGCCAAGTCTTAAGACACTTCCGAAGGCGCGCACTGTATGGGATGCAGGCGGTGCTGAAAAAAGTCTTCCCTGCTGTGCGGTTTAAGCAATGGCCCCTTTGAGCCGAGACAAAGAGAAACACGAGTAAATACTTGGAGCGTGCGGCGGAGGGTGGTTTTCTTTTTGGCTTCCGCGTATACCGACTTCGTTGACGAAACGGTTATAGTTTGTTGTCACAAGTCGCCACCGACCGTCTGGGCCCGTTTAGGACCGCTTTGTTATACTACTCGAGAACAAGCCGAGGCGTAGTAGGTCTCTATATAGCGCTGCCGCGGTGGGGCCCCGTAAAGCTATAGCTTCTCTACGGAGTGATTTTACTACCCAGAACCGGAAAAGACTCGGTGAGCACATGGCTATTAAGCCATACGGGTCCGCTCTTCATTTATGCTAAAACGGTACTACTTCAACCGGAAACACCACGTGTATCGCATATAGTGCGTGGGTAATCAAGCAAAAGAAAGTACTTGCGCTTTAAAATTTGTTTAAGCTTTTTTCTTCTCTCTTTCTCTGTTTTCTTGATACCGCACTTGAGAGCTAATTATTTATTTATTTTTATTTTTGTAATTTTTGTATATACCCTCAGGGCCCGAAGGCATTAGAGAGGGGAGTGGGAGGACATACATTCTGTAATATACGGTGCAGCAAGACGAACAATAACTGGTGTAGGGTGGCAAGAAAGAGAAAATAAAAAAACAGTAAAGAATAACAAGACAAAAAAACACTTTTGTCGCGCACGAAAAATGACAGCGCGAACAAATACAAGGGAAGTTAACAGAATTTATGAAGAGAGATTATAAACGGTAGCCTTAAAAGTATTTAAGTCAATAACCGGGTAGGTGGTTCCAACTCTCGTAAGTGCTGGGGACAAATCAATGAAAACAATGTTTAGTATGACATGAAGGAACGCCTACTTCATGGCGATGATCAATGCGGCCTGAAACATATGTAGGGGGAGTTAGTAGCCGGCTCTTTAGGATAGGATTGTTATTGTCGATCTTATGAAATAGGCACAAGCGGGAAATTAATCTGCGGCGTGATATCAGTGTAAATGATAAAGTAGTTTTCATAGCAGTGACACTAGAGGTGCGGTGATAATTGGAGAGTATAAAACGTGACGCTCGATTTTGAACGGCTTCAAGGACAGATGCTAGTAATTCGAGGCCAGGGTCCCAGACATATGCTGCATATTCTAATTCAGGACGAACGAGTGTTTTATAAAGAAGTAATTTCACGGAACTAGAAGAAAGGTAGAAATTTCGACGAAGATAACCCAACTTGCGGTTTGCATTGTTAGCAATTAATCAAACGTGCAGGTTTCAAGAGAGAGTAGAAGGTATAGGCACACCTAGGTATTTATACGAAGGCACAGCTTCCAGAAGGGTGTTATTAAGTTCATAAGTGGCTGTCATAAGTGGCATCGAGAAACACGCATATGTTTATTACACTTACTAACGTTGAGTTCCATATGCCATACCAGCCCGAAACTTGGTTAATACCAGGTATGCCTTTCTTGATTTCCTAGCACATTGTTTAGAATGCATTTAAGCGCTCTTGCACCATGACGCCGGCGACAAGGATACGCGACGAAGGATCGTGAAACCAGCCACAAAATTATCCCGCTGCGTTTGAAATAGCCATGCACAAGGTTGATCTGTAGATGCAACTCATCCCGCGGATCCAATTTTGGGACAATGTATTTGAAAGGAGACGGTATCTATGGCGAGACGCCGGCTACTTTCTCCCTGACTTGCATTAGTGGACCACATATGCGTGCACCGAGTTAGCAATTTTCTTCTGTCCAGGCTTATCTTCCCTATACCTTATTTTGCAGATCATCCTGCTACATGTGTCTCTTCCATTTAGGCTCGCCTTACTTTATGTGCTACTTTGAAACCTTCATTCGAAGGCTATATTGCGAGCACACACATTGTCCTGCTGCTTATCAAATATTAGAAACGGCCAATCGAAACCATGTGAGCACATCCTGTTTCGGGCGATAGCTTACGTTGACGCCGCGCAGCTGAACCCCAAAAGACCACCCAGGTTACATGCCTCGAAGGTAGCGCAACTCATCAGAAACGCACGCCCAGTTTTCATAAACAGGTCGCGCAAAATATACCACACCTAAAGTGGACCATGGGTGGTTAGGGCCATTCGGAGCGCCTCTTAGGTGATGGTCAAAGTTAACGTCTGCGTATAACTCCCGTAGCCTCGGCCCCACGGGGTTTCTTTCGGGCGTAGTGGCCCTCTGTTAAGAGCGCAAGGGCTGAGTTCGGAGCTGCGGTGACGTATCCCCGTCACGCTAGAGAGCCAAAAAGCACGTGTATACTGCTCTGTGAGTTACAGGGCGATGAAAATGCGGTCTTCTTCATTTTTCTTCAGCTTGGCAGTTCATGTGACTCGCTGCCTCGTTAATTAACCTCTATTGCCTGGGCATGCAGTGGCTGATCGGATGGATAAAGCCATTTGCTTCGAGCATTTCTTTGTCACTGGAACCCTACAGCACAAACATGTGGGAAAAAAAAAGTTGGTAGATTTAACTATATAAATGCTGTGATGATTTCTAAGCGTCTGAAAACAATAAAACACCACGACGTGCAGCCAAACAACAACGAAATTCAAAATTACTCCACCACCTGTCAGCGCAGCTTAACGCCTGCTGAGATTTTATCCGGTTATCTTGAAGCAGACGTCCTGCGCATCACTGGCAGCTTGTAGTCTTATTTTAGTTTCAACACATATGTTCATAAATTTATCGATACAGTGGGGATTTTATATAATTTTTGAGCGTAAAATGCTTCGGACATTTTCAGTGTTTATCCCGGGTCACATACCAGGCACTACAGAGTCTGAATCCGCGCGAAGCTCGTAAAAGCACCGCCGAGACAAGAGAGAGCAATGCTTCACACACACGAGAGCGCAGCTTTCCCGATAATAAAAAGTACGACAGAAGGTTGGGCACATTGGATGTTAAGTCGAGCGAGGTTTTATTTTGTGACATCAAAATCTTCAACTCCCTCGGCGTGCTTCCACAATGTTCGAGGGTGAAGGTCGGGCGCGGTCGTTATCGTCTGCTCGCTCCTCTCGACTATCACAAGCAACGCAAAAGAGTCAAGGGGCCGGAGACAAAGGCTGTGCGGTCGATAGAAGCTCGCAGTCCAGGAGAGAAAGAAAAAGAACTTGCGTAAATCTTACTCGTTCGAGGATTACAAAACTTCGCCCCACTTGAACGCTGCTCGAGTGTAATTACTTCGAAAACTGCAAGCATCGCGGTTAAAGTGAAGATGTGATTAAACCGAAGCCGTACTATGAGGCTGAAAATCATCACCCTGTAGAAAACGGAAAAGCCGCATTTTGCGACAGGAGATCATAGTTGTCGAGTGCCTCAGCCTAAGACAGCCAAGCATCCCAACCAGGTTTTTCAGACTCCCATATCTGTTGGGTCTTTCTATTCACGACGTCACAGCCAGACCTCGAAGCACATTTCGCATGCTGCAGCCTTGTGAGCCCCGAGTGTCTTCAACGCGAATGGTTCCCGTGATTTCCGTTCATCCACAAGTTGAAGCACGATCGGGCACTTGCTGCAAACTGCGTTTTTTGAGTAAGCTATGCTACCGAGGCTATACATAGCATGCAGGAATCCAGCCCGGGCAGGGAGGTGTAGACATCTTACTTTCCCTTCAATACGGCAGGTCCAAAGAAAGAATTCACATCCCCTTGACGTAACCACGGGTCTCGCAGGGTTCAGAAAACAGAGGCTGACATCTCACTTGTACCTCCGAGGCGCAGCATTTTTGCACCTGCTGCGCAAGCACCATGACTATGGGTCTGGTCTGCAGAACCTGCGGCATGGAGTGCACTCGCAGCTTGCGTCGCAGTAAGAAGCCGTCGCCTCGCGGCTCCACCCCAGCGCACGCAGTCTGCCCGCCTTGGTGCAGACTTTGCGCGAGACCCGTGGCGCAGTTGTGCGTTTCACATCTTTGCGTGAGTGCACAAGGGGCATCAGAGACCGTAGTGCCAAGTACGGCCGTGTCGGTTGTACGCATCTAATCATCCTGATTTCAATTGTGCCTGCACTTTCGCATCTGGTGGGCGAAAACGTTTTGTTCGCACCGTTCCTTCAAGCGGTAAGAGCGAGCCGGTCTTTCAATTTCGTCCGTACGCTCAGTCGACCAAACTTTTCGGTGTTTAATCAAAGCACATAAAAACTAAACGAAAAGTCCGGACAGGCTGGACACTGCGACGCTGTCACAAAAAGAGAAGGGTGTTCTGCTGGCCCTGGCGGCAACTAACGGGACATCTTCCGATTTTAACAAGTTCAAAGGTACAGCGAAGCCTCTCGGCTTTTCAGACCAGCATTTCAAACGTTCCATTGCAAAAGCCGCGCACGTAGAAACGCTATCTGGCATCGGATGTAATTAACAGCGTATCAACCTGACATGCCAGCCAGTGCCGCCCCGGTGCCCCACTTGTACACGCGGCGCAGGTGCACGGTTTTGCAGTGGCTGTAAATACATCCCACATGCCGATCTTCCCTTGACGTCATGGTACAAAAAGCAGGTGGCGTGTGTGCGCTAGTGCACGCGTGGGATCCACCGACGTGGTGCTGTGCCGTTCCTCAAAAGAAAAGGAAGGTTGTGGCTGGGCTAAAAGCGCTGCGGCGGTTTTTTGGCATCTTATTATAGTCGTAACGTTTGTTCTTAACCCGCGGCGCTCACCAACCTTCCGCAAGTTAGACCCGCATGCAGTGCCGTCTTGGGGAACGTTTCCGAAAGCCAGTCATGTTGCATTCGGGAAATTTTTCATCTTTCATGGTGCGTTTGAGGTAAAATTTGAGAAAAAGGTAATTTTTTCGTTGTTTTCAGAAAATTTTAAACATTGAAATTGACTTTTTTTTTAATTGACACAGTTTTCAAACTGCTGCAGGAAAAAGAGCGCCCAGAAAAGGGATTTCTGGGTCTAACTGAGGGATTTTCGTTACAGCATAGACCATCACCGATTCGCACAAGTCACGCCCTTCTGAACGCGCTCGTCGCAGCAATTCATCCCAGCTAGTGCTGAAGGGCAGCGTTGACCTCGTTCGTTAATTTCCCTCCACGTGGTTCTGAACAGCAGTTAGGCAGCTAGGCTCTCTTGTTCAGACGCTAACGCACCGCCGCTACCATTGTTTACGCGATTTCCCGTAACCGGGATTCTTGCCCTAGAGCGAAACCTCACGACGTTTGTACCTCCACTGCTGTTGTCGCTGGGGACGAAGTTGGCGGAATTCTTTCCGCCGATTCGCACTACTCCTGGCAAGACGCGGATGCAGAATCGTCCTCTCTCCAGAGCCTCCGTGTATAGAGACTCACGACATATCACTCCTGGAGACGAAGTTCTTCTGGAGAAGCTACTGCATGCAAATATGGTATAGGAGCCATGATGCAGCCGCGAACTTGACACTGGGGTGATTTTACGTAAAAATTATGACTGGGAGGACAAGCTGTCGTGGTTTCCCATCAGAATGCTGATCTCACCGACCTTGTGTTTTTACTTTTTTTAACACAGCGGTCCTCTGCACTATCCGCTTATAAAATGAGCCCTGCCTCTACTTGAGGTCTGACGTGACCTCTAACAGCACTGTTCATGCGGCTGCATATATTGTTTGTCTTTATCAGAAACAGTTTTGCAGCAAGTTGAGCCAGCACATGTGCTTAACAGCTTGAATAGATTGATGCCACCTCACGGCGATTTATACTTCAGCCCGTGTATGCAGCATCGATCGAGTACTGTTTCGAGCCAATGTAAATCTCGGGAAAAACAACTTAAGGCCATCCATCAGCGCATGCATATGCTGTCTCGTGTTCTAGAATGGATATGTATAGTAAATACACGCGGCAATATGGAATACGAAGACGCATTTCATAAATGTTTTGGACATACGGGGCGACGCAAATACAGCCAGCACAGAAAGACGAAATACTGCACAACAGAAGAAACAATAGCAAATGATGCAATAGGTGCAAACACAACACACAACCCCGCGTGAAACACAACGCAGCGAAACAAAACAGTCCTCATGAATCACCAATGATTTTCTTTTTTTTCCACGTCGCTCGAAAATGCTAAACAATATTGCCAAACGCCGTCGTGTTCATGCTAGGAAACTAGTATGCACTATGTACAAGGCACCTCGCAGAAAACCAGTGTGATTCAATAAATGTTTTAGTGAATCAATCATGTAAATATTCGCCTCTTTTTTATATATATTGAGGGCGGCGAGTAAGAAGCAGTCTTAATTACCGCCTGACCAGCACGGTCAACCCTAAATTGGACATGTGTAGTAAAGAAAGATAGCTGCCCACATTTCAAGGCGCAAGAAATGCAATGTCATGTGCACAGATACAAAAGTTTTCGCATACATATGTCGTTTTGTGCAAGAGAGGCACGCTTGGTTCACACCGCAATGCTTTGTTTCGAACAATACTTTCACGCTTTTCACGCTTAATTCCATCATTTCACCTAACTTGCCTAACGTTATTTTAAGAGTGCAGAGCTCTATTTCCACACTTCACGATATGTTAATTGAAAAACCCCATTTTACATCGCATGGCGTCGACTACAAAGTTGGGATCACATCACTCGAAAATTTCTTCCGTGCGTCGTACACAAAAAGAACGAAAAGGTATCCGCAGGGATATTTCATTGATTCCCGATAAGTTTAGCTAGCATTGTACAAATATTAACAGAGGTTCGAACTCATAGCTTTCGCGTTTTCTCTTTCCCGTTTTAGACACTTCTGAAATGCCTCTCAGACCTTGAACGAAAAATAACTTCATAGAAAGCAAGTTAATCCCGAAGAACAAAGCTTGGTGCGTGCGTTAACGTTTCATAAAACGGTTTGTCCCAGTATTTCGGGAGAACATGCTTTAACGTAGAAAAACCGCGGATCGTTCCGCACACGGTTATAGAACTAATGTGTGTGTGTGCGTGTGTGTGTGTGCGTGCGTGTGTGCGTGCGCGCGCGCGCGCACTCGCAGGCAGGCAGGAAGCCATCCCTCGTTCAACGGCACTCCCGCAGCCAAGTCGAGCGGTAAACGAAGACTAGCACACGGATATAGCTGTTCTTCTCGTCGGCGCCTCCTTTAGCACCTGCACTCACGGATGGCAAGGACGCGACGCGCAACAAGACGGATAAGCGGTCGCGTCGGGGAGCCCTGCCCCGGCGGTGCGCAAGCCTGGCGCTACGCACCACCTGGCAATGGCGCAGAGAGCGGCGAGTGCTTGTGACAGTTGGCGCTTCGCTGTTTAGTCGCTGCCATCCCGGGCCTGTTGTTGTTGCGCTCGCTTCGCTCGGGGCGACTTTCGACACCGCCTGTGCCTCGTAAGGGTCCTAAATTTGGAAGCGCGCGGTGTGTCTCGCTCTCCGGAAAAGAAAACGAAAGGAGAAGCAATTAGTGCGGGAGCAAGTCAGAGAGAAAATTAAAGCCGCTGTGATACTGAGTTCCGGATGAGAAAACTAATCTCTTCCTGACTGAACTTAATTACTGACTACGCTCGGTATCTACTATAACTAAACGGGTCAGAGCGACGGGCCCCGCTTTAGTCTCCGTCGTCAGCCTTTATAGTTTATGCCGATAGCCCTTCGTTGCAGTCAGTAACACGAGCCGTGATTGTTTACTCGTAAAGGCTTCTGGTTCAAGGTTGTTCGATTGCTGAAGCCGCTAGCAGCTGAAGGGTGCGGACCTGCAGATACTATGGACACTGGAAACAGGTGCTGCGTCCGTTTGTGTTGAATATTTTCACGCCTTCCAGCTCTACTTTCCAGAAGGTACGGACGTGTTTAAACAACGTTGGCGTGCGCGTAAAGGTGAAAGAACGAACATGGAAACACGCGCACAACGCATGCTTTCTCTAGTATACCTCAAGTCTAGAATTGGACGAAATCTCGTCTTGTCGGGGAGTCATACTAAAACTTAAAGATGAACCAGAATGGATAACCACAAAGTCCGAAAGCCAGTCATGTTGCATTCGGGGTATTTTCCCTCTTTCGTGGGGAGTTTGAGACAAAATCTGAGGAAAAGGTAATAAAAGGATTTGGATTTAAGTTCCAGTAATCTTGCTCGGCCGTTCTATTATACTCCACCAGCTAGTCCGCCGCGGCTTTCATGTTTCGCCGAAGCCTTTGGGTAGTGACGGCGTCATCGCAGTTACACCTACTCTTTTGTTTGAGGCATTCACGCACGCCACCATCAGCTTCGTACTCCACCATACTGGAACGCAGAAACCATTCGAGTCATTCACAGGTAAACAACATCAAGGGACGCAAATCGTACACATGCCCTAAGCCAGCATAATCCTTACGCCACACGCGTAGTGAACACGAGCGTTTAGTCAATTACGTATCATCCCTTTCTTCTCCTGCCACTGCTCCTTTTTTTTTTTGCATACACAATTCTGTTTATGCTGCTTTAATCGAGGTTTAAAAAAGAAACTGCACGTTTTGAAAAAAAAATACGACTGAAGCAGTACTCATTACGGCCGTCAGACGCACATAGGAGTATCTTTATTCTTTAGTTAACTGGGAACCTAGTGGACAGTACTATACTAAGTACTGATCATTTCAAGATGCATGGAAACCTTTATATAGTAATCTGCTGTGCGAGGCGAAAAGACCCCATGGTACCTCCCGCGGCACCCTTTGTGTGGGCTGGATTATATTTCTAAGCCTTTCACCCCTATCCCTCGATGGCTTAGTCCTTAACTGGAAACGAGACTTTGTAACCAACCGTTATCAATTCGTACACACTAACAATGGCTTCTCCCCCTTGTACCCCGTTATTTCAGGCGTGCCACAAGGCACAGTCCTCCGTCCTCTTATATTCTTAATTATAATGAGGATATTCCAAATAACATCTCCTAAAATATCCGCTTATTCGCACCCGACTGTGTGATCCATCGCCCTATTAACAACATAACCGATGTTAATGCTCTTCACACCAATCTTGACAACATCCAGATCTGGTGCGAAAAATAGCTTATGTCTTTAAATTTTAAGAAATCATCTCTTCTTATTTTCCATCGCAGAAAGTCCCATCCAATTCGGAAATACGTCCTTTCTGACTCTGACCTCAGCTCTGTAACTTAGGAATTAACCTATCTGCCGACCTTTCATGAAAACTGACAAATGAAGCTGTGTCCTCGGCTATTTAAGCTGCAACCTTCGATTAGCCCCTCCTTCTGCAAACTTACTAATAATTCACCTTCGTTCGACCTAAACACGAATACGCATGCGCTATCTGGGACCCACACAAAACTAACCATATCAGCTTACTACAATCCGCACAGAACCGTGCTGCGCGTTTTATATTTTCTGATTATTCGTATACATTAAGCACTACTAAACCCAAAGCGCTAACTATCCTGTCCGGTCTAGTATATCGCATAAAAGTTGCTCGCCTCTCCCTCTTCTACGAATTCTACTATGAATCCCCGCGTAACCCTGCCATTCTGCAAGCACATCGCCACTCCTGCTGCCTCCGCCATGAAAAAGGCCACGTACCCACCTTCAGCGGCCCATCTGTCCTTATTTTCCGTAAGAACGCCCAAGGACTGGAATGGCCTTCATACTGCTTCTGTCATCCATTGCAATTACGACCACTTCAAGCGTTTCATGGAAAAACTCATCTGTCACCGCGAATGTCTATCCCTCTTGTGACACCCCTTTACAGGAGCATTTGAAGTATTGAAAATAAATAAACCAATAAATTAACTAATCTATGAAATGATTAATAATTATCTAATTAAATAATTAATTATAAATAAATAAAAGAAAGAAAGGAAAAAGTGCGCGTAAGTATAAGTGTCCGTGCTATCACGCAACT
Organism: Amblyomma americanum; assembly: GCF_052857255.1. Taxonomy (NCBI): domain Eukaryota; kingdom Metazoa; phylum Arthropoda; class Arachnida; order Ixodida; family Ixodidae; genus Amblyomma; species Amblyomma americanum. The sequence continues at coordinate 3,777,909 of NC_135498.1, forward strand.
GCTCAGACAGTTACGTGCAATTACTTGCTCTACCGTGCCGTGCCGGATTGGGCGGTTGATATCGACGCACGTTCAGGCGTGTACTCAAACACCTCGCGCTGCTATTTTAGTGTGTAGAAAAATCAATGTCCATAATAAAAGCTACCGCTTCATTTGAGCTATCTGGTGTTTCTTTTGATCCTCTGAAGCTATGACAAACTATCTCGGTAAATAGGGAGTTAAATAGCCAGTCGCAGCTAGATAGCTAATCAAGAAACGAAACATATGCCTGGTGTTTCCAAGCGTCACGATAGCGAAATGTTCTGGCTATGCGAACAAGATGGTCGGCTTCTCCTGCAGATGCAAAGTGCTACAAAAAAGCGCGCTTTACAAAACAGGCTGCGCCGTGATGCAGGCTTCATTCGCTGCGTTTATCCGCCCCAAATGATTTTGGACAGAATGGCCATGATATTGTGCCTAGTGCAATTAGGGAATGTACCGAATGGGTTGGGATATTTCCGGTTTTCTTTTCGGAGCTTTCCATACCGTTATCGACAGTGTTGATTTTGGTTCACCGCTTTGCAGCTTTTGTGGCTATTAGTTAGTTAGTTAGTTAGTTAGTTAGTTAGTTAGTTAGTTAGTTAGTTAGTTAGTTAGTTAGTTAGTTAGTTAGTTAGTTAGTTAGTTAGTTAGTTAGTTAGTTAGTTAGTTAGTTAGTTAGTTAGTTAGTTAGTTAGTTAGTTAGTTAGTTAGTTAGCTGACGCCGAATGTCCTGATGATGGTCAACGACATATGTAGAGCAAGAGCTGTAAAGTATCTAAAATGCCACCTGCATCTACGATCGATATGAATGTAGCAATATATATAAAAGATGAAAAAAAGTCACAATTGGCGCATTCCAACGGCAGCCATATGTTTAGCTTAATGCTTAAAGTGGTCGTTTAGTGTATTTATCGGTCAGTATTTTTATGTCCCTAGATAATAATCGATTTTTACGTGCCAAGCAGCGCTGTAGGTTATGTGGCACAGTGGCTGGTTCCGGTTTAATTCCGGCCGCTTAAAGCTCTTTGCTGTGAACGGATTTTTCAATAAACGGACGTCTTTGTATTTCGGCTTCATCTTCATGCAGCCGCCGTGGCCGGGAATCGAACCCGTGACCTTGCGGTGATGTTATATTTGGGGATTTTGTTTCTTTTTCAGGGAATTTTAGGCGAAAATATTGAGTAAAGGGGAAATTTAATGGCCTTTCGTATAATTTTAGCAAGTTTTTTTTTCTAATTGCTGCACGTAAAAAGGGCAAGGAATGGGGTTTCATGGCTCCAGTTAAGAAAATATTTGGTTACGGCACAGAGAATCACTGTGGCCTTGTGCTCGGCAGCAGAATGCCGTTGGCCTCCAGCCACCTCGGCGAGCCGATATACGTGTCACTATGTCGTGTCGGGTAGGCACGTCTCTCTGCGGGCCTTTCCGCATAACAGGCGGTGCGGAATGTACGGCGCATGTGTCCCGCCACCTGTCGGGTGTAGTGCGCACCGCTGCAGCGATAACCGCCCCGTGCGGTGAGCCAGAAGAAAAACTTTAGCTGAAACCACCACGGGGATTCCGGGTAGAGGGAACTTCGTACTTCGCTTGAATAGCACACGGCAGGAAACGGCAATTAGGCCGCTGATAATGTCGCTGATGTTTTTTTTTTTAATTGGAGCCCTTAAAAGTATTCTATTAATTTCCGAGCAAGCCCAATACGAAGGAATTTATTTTATTTTACTTTGACGTGCATGAGAGGTGTTCAAAAAAAGCATACGATTTCGAAGACGAATTCGTGCGTGATAAGAACACAGCTCCGTTTTGTCCAATTCAGGATCCTTCGCTAACAGACAGGCGGCGTTTCTCTCTGCAAGACTTATGTTTAAGTGCTTCAGTCAGTACGATTTCCAATATATAATCACGTAAAACCGCAGCGCAGTCATATTCCTGTGGCCAGAACCCATGTTTGTGGCCAAGCGTTAGCCTAGCCAAATACGAAGTTCACACTGTCCACAGTCCCCATAGTGGATGAAGCGGTCTTCGCATAAACAGTGGCGCCCTCTTTTCCAAATAAATAATTTTTAGAAACTTTACGCAGCCGCCCGGCAGCAACGTGGCAGGTCACGTGTTCCGCAGCGAGCCTTTTTCGCCGAGCACCTGCAACAAAAGAAAGAGACCGAACTGTGAACTTCGGCCACGCGCCACTTGCGCTGACGTCACGAAACTCGGACTGAGACGGATGCGTGCACTCTGACAGGGCTCAACAGGCAGGGCCATGTTTACGCCGGGTCTGCAGGCTGACGCCAATGCGGCGAGCGCGGAAAGAATTCGCTCTTTTTTCTCAGCACGAAGTTTCCCGGCAGGGAGATGCTGGCCGTCTATAATTTATGTGGACAATATCGTTATGCATCGGGCCTTCGGCATTTAATGAATGCTTAAAGGAGAAAATCACGCCAGATCACCACATACTACCTCACGTGTTCTTTGTAGTTTTAGGATTGTTGTAAGGATTTTTTTCGTTATCTCAGGACTTTTAATCCAGCCTGTTTAACTCCGCTCGCAGTGTTCTAAATCTTTTGTATGTGCTAATTGATCTTACCGAGTTAATCGGGGCGTGCTACTGTTTAACATGTCTTACTGTTCAACCAACAAAACTGATTTGTTCCAGCTTCTTTTCTCGTTGTTGATGGAACAGCTGTCGTTGGTGAGCGACGGTGTAGTCTGCGCGCGTAAAGCCTGCTCCACATGCAAGTGAACACGCTATAGCGAATCGTCATGGCGGCTCCAGCGGCGAGGTTCCAACGAGTTGGAATTATTTTTTTGCTGCGACGCGCCGCTCAACCGTTCAATTCGGTCAATCGCTTGCATGGGAACCAGCCTTAAGTCTTGAAGGCTTACGTGAAACGAGTGGTCGCCGGGTCGAATCCCGGCCGCATTACGGCAGAGGTGAATCGCAAAAGCGCCCGTGTGCTGTGCGCATGAAAATAGCTGAGGTTGTCGAAAGTAATCCGGATTCCTTCCACAGTAACGTCCCCTAATATATCCCACGTGCTGTTCCTGGCCGTTGTTAAGCCACCCCGTACGGGCACGGTGCAATAATCACTACCTTCCGCATTCGGGTCTGCATTTCGAAAAATAAAATTTATTTCTGTTTTCTCAATCGGTTCGTACTCTGCATCAGCTAAAAAGTTTAGCCCTTGTGAGTAAAAGTAGAGTAGTCTAAATCACCTCACCAAGGCCATTGTCGAAGATTGTCTTTGGAGTGCTACCGCCGAGTCTTCACTGTCAGCGTCTTCCGATGAGTTGTATAGCATTTCTTGGCATCGGACTTGGTTATATGCCTCGGTGCTAACGATTTTTCTATCCTGTCCTTTCCATTTTCGCCAGTCTTCGGGACAGTGCTTCAAGGACGCGACGAGTGACTGGAAAGACATGCAATGCACTCAAGGAGAGCAGCCGAAAAAGCGCCACTATTGGGTTGACTGCGACTATCGCGACGTGTGGCCCGTTCCCTACTCCGAGGCCATAGACGCAATCGGCTATGTGCGTTTCGAATTGCTTATAGCAAGCGTGAACAAATGCGGCACAGGAAACATCCGAATGCGCCAATGAACTTTTCTCGTTGCTCTGGTTAGAGTGGATGGTTGGCCGCAGTCAACAATTGCACGCAGTTGAAGACAGTGTTTTTTTTTTTTTTCGAAAACAGAAAAAGGAAGCGCTGAGGGTGGGGCGTCCGAAACAAACATGCGAGAAGAATAATAACAGCAAACAAGCGAAAGGAACCAGCGCAAAAGCCGAGTAAAGGGAAGAAACTTGTGTACTATATCTTTATAATATATCCTTCTGTTGTGCATCTTACCATTCAAGTCCGCCACGCGGCATATAGCCGCGCATAGACGTACGTAATGGGCCACCAGCTCCTACGATCGCGACCTCACGCTCAAACACTGACGGGCGGTGATGTTGTGAACGGCACCTCTCGGCGAAGACATCCTCTCTTCGCTGCCCGCTGAGAAGGTGACAAGGTAACGAGAGAGCATGACGTCAGGCTTTGCGAGCCAACCCCCACTGTTGCCTTCCCCTTTCCTGTTTGTTCTTTCCTTTCCTTCTTTTTTGCATAACAAAACATGCCACGACACCACCTTTTCCCGGGCAGCCGCCAAACTTTGCCCGAGAAGTCACAGACGCGCACTCAGTCGTCCTGGCGTCATGCGTGACATTGTCACGTGATGGCATGTGCCCAGTTACAAAGCTGAACTCTTGTGTCGAGTGGCTTCTTTTACAGAAAGGGCCGCAGCATATCCTCACATGAAGCTTCACCAACGCGTCCGTTAAACGCACAGGCTCAAAAAGGGCACAAAGCTATTATTTTCCGTTTGCGAATGTGCCTGTGACCATCTATGGCCTTGAATGGTGTACGTAACAAGTCTGCAGATTAGCTAATAATCCGAAGCGTAAGGTACAGGCGCCACTCATCTCACAGTTCTCCTCTGTAGCGGTTATCGCTTCAACGTGCTGTATAGGTATAACCTGACAGGATTCGTTTCTGCGGTACCCTCTGAATTAAACCTTGCAGACTCGGCCAGCCGCTGCGCCTTTTCGGGCTGTCAAACAACGCAGCTGTGACACTGGGTGCGGCGCGGAGTCTCGATCGGCCTTTTTTTTTAGTTTTTATGGAGTTTAACGTCTGAAAGAGACTCAGGTTATGAAGGACGCCATAGGGAAGGGCTCCGCATAATTTCAACTACCTGGGGTTCTTAAACGTGCACCGACATCGCACAGTACATGACCCTCTAGCATTTCGCCTCCATTAAATGCGACCGCCGGGGCCGGGTCGAACCCGCGTCTTTCGGGTCAGCAGCCGAGCACCGTAACCACTGAGCTATTCAGTCGGCAGACTGCGCATAGTAGGTGCATATATTTTGCCCGATTATGGATGCATGAATGAACTGCAAGTCGAATTCGAGTGATATTGCAGCCAAACGCTGGGAAACGCCAAGCGGAGTGTGGACAAGTCTCAAGTGCTGGGCGTCGTCGCAGCACGTCGATAAGTTCAGCGCCGCGAAGTACTGTTAAGGGTACGGGAGAGACACCGCCCCGCGCCAGAACACTGCGTCCACGCGAGCGCGGTGATAAGCAGGGCTGCTCCCCCCCCCCCCCCCCCCGCACACACACACACACACACACACACACACACACACACACACACACACACACACACACACACATCTCTTCTTTTACGCGACAGCATATACAGGGCATTACAGCTTGTTCGGCGGAAAAGCTGCCGGCGTAGTAGTACATCGGCAATGCATGTCGCAAATAATCGAGGGCTTCGTAAAAAAAAGCTTGCATCATGGTAATTTCTGGTTCTAGTGATTGATGATTTATTGGTGTTTGATAGGCGATGACCAGTTAATGAAGTTATTGTAAATCATTTATTCATTAAATAAATGAAAAAAATTGCAAAAAGCGGGTTCAAAGGTGTCAAGATCCTCATAATGAAGAAGCCAATGCTTGACAATAATAATTAAGAAAATTCAGTGTTTAATCCATCAGTTAATTAATTGAAAGAATTGAAAAAAATTAATGTGCTCAAAAGTGTTTCCAACGGGCAAGGCGTCTCGCCGAACGGGCGGTGGCCCTGCCGTGGACTCCCTGGCAGCGCTGCAACACGCCGTCGCTTTCCACTCTTGCTTAAGCGTCCTCCGATTCTTCCTTTCCTTTCCCTTTTTCTCTCCCTGCTTATTCAGTGCCACTAGCAGGCTTTGCACCGCCCTGGTGACTCAGTGGTTAGGACGCTCGGCTACTTGGCCGGGATACCAGGGTTCGAACACGGCTGCGGCGGCCGCATTTCGGTGGAGGCTAAACCCAAACGCCTCATTCAGGAGCAAAAGCCTTCCTGCTTGCCAAGGAAGGGCGTCTTCGTCTGTCAACCAGATCAGTGGCCTCCGAGAAAAGTTGCAGATTTTGGGACAGGAACGGAAGTCGGGAGATTGGTAGCGGTCTCGATTCTTCTTTTTCTAGAGCGTTAGCTCTACTGACCGCGTTTCGAGCCTCCGAGATATGCTGATTCCACGGACAGAATCCAAGATGGCTGCATCCACAGCAACGTCATTGTAGTAGAGCGTTAGACTCTTCTTCTCGCGTTTTGGGTCTCAGCGTTATGCGTCGTAAGGAAAATCGTAACCCAGTGGTTGCCATTGTAATCGAGGTGGTTGCATAGTAGCAAAAACAAACACAGGCGGCAGAGTGATGCCCGAGCACCAGAACTGGAAACCAATCCATGTCGATCCGGAATATATATCAATCAGCAAAAAGCTGAGTTGGCCTAGTTGGTATAGATTCATAATAAAATAGCGCAAAAGACGACGGTCCTTTGTTCTCCTTTTTCTGGCCCGTGGTCGTTTGCGCTCTTTTATTATGAATATATATCCCGGTCTGGCAGGCGTCAAAGTACGGCCACCTAGTCCCAGCATTCGTGTAAAATTTGCGGGCCAACCGTCCGCCGCAGAATGTTGCGGGTGGAGTCATGCCATTCAGAGTTACTTGCAGCATAAACTTGCTAGTTAAGTTGGAGCCTAGCTCTCGGCAGGGATTCGAACCGGCGACCTATGTTAGGTGTGTTAACGCTCGATATTCCATCGCTGCCTCAGCGTCGGCTCATTTCCTTCTTCGCGCGGGCTTTTAACTGATGCCCTCGTTGCAGCCTTGCGTTGACGAAGCGTGCAATAAGCCCAACGGTGTGTCCATAGATGCGCGCACTTGGTGGCTGTACACAACGCACAAGCAGAGCAAGGCGCGGGTGGGGGGAGGCGATGTGTGGAGAGGGGTGGACGCCGCTTATCCGTGTCGCCTCGTCGAGTGCCTCTCGAGGTGTTGTAAGGAGAACAAAAAGGCGACAAATACACTTGGCCTCCGCGCTCGTATCTATCGCGAATACCGTGCAACGGTCTCTCCGCTCCCGCGCCTTGACGTCAATGGCGACGGACACTCCCATTGTTCGGCGCCTGCAAATTTGGAGCGCCGAGAACAGCACCGCGTTGCTTTTGTCTCCGCCGGAGCTGCGATCAAAGGTAACGGTGGAAAAGACAGCCCTCTGTAACTGCGTGATTTGCAACTTCTTTCGTCGCTGCTTTGGGCGGGTTTCTCAAGGCTTGCTTTCGTCGGCTCAACGGAATCCAGTCGAAGAGGAATTGCTGTCGTTTATTGTGAGTAACACAAGCGCTAAAAACCTAAAGGGGGAACACAGCACTTGCTCGCTGTACTAGAAAGCAACCTGATCAGTTATCTGCCTTAATCCCTGCCATGCCTGACTATTAAAGCACGCGTTTGCTGAATCAGGATTGCCCCAGTTCCCCCAAGAACTTACGGAGGCTCACGAGAGCGCAAAACTGGGCAAGTTGGTTCTGGAACGAAACAGCGCGAAAACACGGGACAACAAAAAGAAAGAAAGAACACAGACACAGCGCTGTATCATGAACCAACTAGTCCAACAATCGTCCCTTTTGCTGCTACGGGTTCATGTTTAAGCAGCGCAGAAAAAAAGTTCAAAAAGGAGACGGGAGACGACACGAGCGCTGTGTCGTCTCTCAAGGAGGCCTTTCCCTAGCCCTGTCAAACTACCCCCTCCCCCAAGTTTTAACTCTGCCCACGACAGAAGTAACTGATCACAGAGTTCAAAAGGTATTAAACGACACTATCCGCTGTTGCTGTACTATGCGAAAATACACGTGCAACTCGCAGGTTAGAGCGTTTGATGCGGTACACAGCACGAAGAGGAGGGCGACGCCTGAACGCGTGTCGGACGGTCGAGGAGCGAAGCTGTTTCGCTGGCAGCGGCTCATGTCCACTACGCTTAGGTGAGCCGGCCGGCTGCTAGGATCATCTGTTGCTCTAACGAGGACTGAAAAGCTCGGTCACGCACGTGTTTACTTGAAAACAAGGGAAAATGTGATCTGCTGCATTATCGCATTATCGCAGAGGGTGCGCGTTGGGCACCCGTCAGACTAGCCGGTGATAAACAAGAATGCAGTTCGTCCGGGTGCGTTCCACAAGCGCTGTTTGGAAAGTACTGAGTAAACCGAAGCTGTTTAGGCATTGCGTGGTGCAGCCAGCCTGGTTCAGCCGCATAATTTAATGAATTTAGATTTCTCCATATGCATCGCCTCGACAGAGACGACTAGAAATAACTTCAACCTCCGCCCAGAAATTAAGTAAATCCTGCAACAGTTCCTGTACAGGTGATCAGTGTCTCTTTCCTTACAGAGCCGCATTTCATTGGCTCCGCCAGGCACCATCGCCCCATTCGTGAAAAGCATTCTAAGCAACGACGCAGAACACTTCATGGCAGTACATTAATCAGTGGTGGCCTCCCAAGCGACAGTGTTTATCAGCGTTCAGCTTCTGCCCCTCTCGGCGGCGAAATGGTTGCGCGGCAGCGGCAAGAAGGCGATTACTACAGCCTGCTTGCTTCCTTGACACACAGGCGCACTGAGTCAATACAGGACATCGTGGGGCCGCATACAAGCAGAGGAGTGGTTTGTCGGCTTTGTTTTCCGGGGTTTCGCGTACATTGCCTGTCGGCGTCACAGTGCATTAAGAGGAAGAGTAACAAAACCTCTTTAAACACACATTTGGTGCGCGCGGCTGCTGCACCTATAAAGCGGGGGCTACATGGGGCGTTTTTCTCCTGCGATTATCGCGCGTAGACAAAAAAACGCGCCAGAGGGACGCTGGCCAGGCTACATGAGGCGTACAAGCGGCGAACGCCGCCGCAGTGTGGCCAGTCAAGGCAAAAATGTTTTGACCACCACTAAATGAACGACAATGCTTATATGTTGTTTGCTTGTGTTATAATTGTTAAATTAGGCAATAAATATCCTACAGTTATGTCTATACACATTTTCAGGTATGTTTAGTATTGTCTCGATATTTTTGTGGATGTTCAGCGGAGAGAGTTGGCCAGAACTGTTTCGTCTGGCGACCCTGTGCGACTGAAATGGCGGTGCGGATTGGGCAGACACTATATGTGAGCTTTGTTCTGTGCACTGCTTGTGGCTCTCGTTGCTGAAAACCAGTTTTGAAAAGAGTTTTCATTTACTTCGAGCGGACGGCAAGCAAGGAGATAACTGCGAGGGAGAACACGCCGCTTCTATTCTTGTGACCAAGGCCAGTGTCCATGGGGGCACATCGGCATCTTCTGTTGTTAAAGAAAAGATTATTGCTCATGAAGATGAGGGACATAGAAGACAAGCAGAAAATAAAGAGGAAAATCTAGGTGCACCCCATCTGGCAAGTAAGAAAGGAGGAGGGTGAATAACGCGCGCGAAGTGCTCAAGGGACGCTGAGACGGCTGGCCGCTGCCGCCGAATACAGACGGAAGTGAGTCCGGCAGGCACTTCCGGTAGCTTCTGACGCGCGCACGCCGCGTCAAAATCTAGCCGTTCCTGATCGGCGGCGGCGGGCGTTTTTCTTGACGCCGGGTGTCAAATCTGCGCCGTCGGGCGAAAATCGCCTCAAAAACGCTCCATGTATTCCGGGCTTAAGGCGTCCGCCTGACCTGTGAGTCGGCGCGCTGTTCGCGACAGAGAGCAATTCTAATTGCCTCTCCTACGCAGGAAGAGCCCAGAAAAACGAATGGAATAGCCCACTATCCAACGGGGCAGAAACCGCGAGCCTGGGTCCATTGTAGGACAAAAACATCCGGGGAAGCATGGAGGGGAGAGGGTCGGAAGAGGGCAAACTAACCGCACTTTCTTCGCGCCTTTGCTACAGCTCCCGTGTACACATGATATCACGGACGCTCGCGAGAGCACAGCCTTGCACTCGTCTGTCCACTGCAGCGTGTGCCTGGGCTGCGGGGGGAGGTACCCTCCGGTCTGCAGTGTTTGCCCAGGAAGAGAAAACTCCGAGGCCCTTCTCTTCTCTTCGCTGCCTCGCCTCCTTGGAAGAGAAGGCGCTCGAGTGGGTTCCGCCATTGTTTCAAGGGTGTCCCCACGCGCCAAAAACAGCAGCGACTCGGCATCACTCGCATCTCTTCCGCGACACGGGATGCTGCCAGCCACCCGGCATTATCCACTGCAGTGGTGATGTCACCTGGACCGATGTTTTGAGGCGGCAGGGTCGGCTTTTGCTCCAAATGTCACGGAGAGAACGCAGCCACTTGGACCAAATGCCCGCGCTATGTGGCAGCTAACATCGCGGCAGAAATACATTACAAGGTAGTTTAGACTCTTTGCGTCCTTTTGAAAGCAATGTAAGCACATTGAAACAAGGACAGCTCCCTCCTGAAGACGCTGGCTTCTGAAAAGTGGCTCGCGCTTCTCGACTGATTCGACGCGTTGACCGGAAGGGGTATGGACCCGGGAGTGCTGCGTTCCTCGAACACGCATAGATGGCACGGATTCTTAGCGGCGCTAAACAGCCTTCTTTCGTAGACGCGCCGCGTTTGTTCGCTGTTTAGCCCCAAGCTAGGGCGCACACAAACCCAACATTGACGGCGCAAAGACCACTTCTCATCCTCCCGATTTCCGAGCCATGTAGAGATGGGATCGGCGAAACACAGCCACCCACACGGCACGCTTCCGTTCGCGGCACTCGGCTGGATACCATTCGGACGGTAAGATTCGGGATGTTCGGCGTCAGGCTCGTTTTTATCTTCGGCTTCATGTTCGGCCTCAAGTTCATCGCGGTTCCCGGACGAAGTTCGCTTGAATGTGCCGAGCACTGGAACAAAAGCATTTGATGCTTAAACTATGAGTACCCTTGTACCGCATCCTCTCATCCAGAATTTTCCGCTGCGGTTTCCGGGACGTTTGCATTGATTGATTGATTGATTGATTGATTGATTGATTGATTGATTGATTGATTGATTGATTGATTATGACCTACTGTCCAGATGAACTCAGAATGGTTGAGCGCGGTGTCGCCCAAAGGTTTCCCCATGCCTAAACTGGAAGCGGGATAAATGACGCACGTTTGTTATCGGGTTGCCTTTGCCACTGCCCAGTACCGCCATCTGGCATAACGCAGACGCTTGTGGGTGGCGCTAAACAATAACATCATTGATATCTCGTGCTGCGTCGACGCCAAGCAAGTCTCGCGAAGCGAGTATCTCACGAGAGCTCGCCGCCTTTTTCCATCGATAGCTTCGATATCGCAGACGCCTGCGAGGCCGTTCAGAGCTTCCCTTGCGAAGTCAGTGGTGTCTGTGGGGAAGGGAGGGAAGGAGAGGCAACTCCGACCAAACACGCCTCTCTGGCAGCCGAAGCCGGAAGAGTGACACAGATCAAGCGACACACGACCGGATACGAGAAACTGCAGGCAGCACACGCAGTAGCCGAGTCGTTATTTTCCGCTGTGTCTCTCGCCCTCCCTTTGCGCTTGCCGAGCAGACAGGCAGACAGACAGAAAAGCTGTTTTTTTGCAAGTGAGTTTTACATCCCGCTGGGTCCCTGGACCACTGCGCGGTCCCGCACTGCATCGGTTATGTCGGGACATGACGTCGGCAACCCGAGTCACCGCAGCAAGCTGCGATGTCGGGCTCTGCAGACGTGAGCAGGACCTCCCAGTCCTCCCAGCTCGAGATGGCGTGCTGTCCCTGCGTGGGTGGATCACCAGGGCTGCCGAAAATGATGTGGGGAGTGTGGCGTGATGGTCACCTCATATAGGGAGCATGCAGGGGACGTGCCATAATAGTGGGATAACAGCTCAGGGAATGGCAGAGAGCGGGTCTGGAGGCGTCTGAAGAGCATCTGTTGGGAGTGCGTAAGAGAGGGGGGTGGGCAATTCCAATGGTCCAAAGGGGGCATTCACGTGTGCGCCCGCTCCCTCGAGAATCCCGGATTGAGACTGTCCTGAGCCGTACAAACAAGACCTCGGGCCAATTTATCGGCAGCCTCGTTTCCAGGGTTCCCAGAGTGAGCCGGCACCCACTGAAGCTCTATCCTGCGCGGTAAATTTTGGGTAGAGGTGTTCAACAAGTGCAGGAATGGGTGTGAATCCTGCCTCTGGCAAAGTTGGACAGAGCCCTTTTGGAGTCGCTAAAGATGTATTGAGCGTACGAATGTTCAAGGTCTAGGGCGATGGGTAGGGTTGGATTTTAGCCAAGTGCACCCGCTTCATGCGCTGTACTTAGATGCGGCGTCTGCCCATATGGGATCGTGGTCCTGCCCGTAATACTTATGAAGGGCATTAGCGCGAGCTACGCGGCGGGGCGTATGATATCGGGGATGGACGTTAAATTCGGGGAAGAGGTTTCGCAACGAGAGGTGTATGAATGTGTCGAGGGATGGCTACAAGGGTTGACTGGTTGCAGGGAATGTTGATGCGAAGGGAGGAGAGTATATGGCGGCCAGTGGCGCTCGCGGCAAGTCTAAGGTACTGTGTCTGAAGGTGCGTGTCAACTAGTTCCTGAAGGTTGTTATGCATGCCTAGTGCAAGGAGTTTGGCTGTGCTAGGGCTACAAGGTAGGTTTAGGGCTGCCTTATTATGGCGTTCACGCGTTCGGTTTCCGTGCCGTTCAGTTTGAGATATGTGGTAGCGTATAGAATGCGGCTAAGCGTAAATGCGTGCACTATTTTCATGTTGTCCGCTTTGTGTAAACCGTTGTTAAAGGAGGATACGCGGTGTAAAGCGATTGTAAAGTCAGTACATTCGAGTCCGATAGATGACGTGCGAGCGAAGATGGTTCCTGCTGCTTCTAAATTTCTTCTCAAGTTTTCTCAATTTCGTGAAAGACATAAGAGCGCAAACTGGCAACACGGACGAGGAAGGGAACAGGGCGAGCGCTACACTTTCAACAGGGTTTATTGAGGGAAGAGCGTATATATAGCCTCTGACCTTATCCATGCTCTTAATCTCAATTTGACAAACATCTACCTTTCACAGATATGCCTCAAGAAACATCATTTCACTGTGCCGGATAATAACCGAGGTATCACTGATGCAATTGTCCCCTCGTTTCTTGATATAAAAGGCTTCCACGAGCTCACGTTCGGTCTTATCACGGCTTTTCAGTAGCACTTTGCATTCAGGCAGTCGGGGCTTGCAGACTATACGTTTCTCTTTCGAGCATGCTTGGCAGTGGTCTGGAAGATGGGCTCCTTTCTTATTCAATGAATTCTTGTGCTCAAGCAGGCGCCCATTAAGACACCGGCCGGTCTGTCCAACGTACACCTTCCACATGTAAGTGGGAACTCGTACACCACTCCTTTCTTGCAGCCAACAAGTGGCGTTCGGTGTCTGATGGCGCACTCTTGCATTTCCTTTCTCCCAATACGTGAGCACATTCCGGCTAGTTTTCGCGGCGCTGAAAATACCACGTTGACGCCGTACTTATTGGCCACCTTCTTGAGATTATGGGAGGTGTGGTGTACGTAGGGTACAACTTCCGACCTTTCCAGCCTTTTTTCTTGAGATCTGTTTTCATTGCTGCCCTTCAGCTTTTTCAGCAAGGTCTGCGTCAGGGAGAGAACCAGGGGAGCCGGGAAGCCTGCATTCTGCAACCTGGACACCTGAGATGCAAAGCTGGCGTGCATGGCATGGTGGCAGGACTTCTTTAGTGCGGACGCTAGGCACTGGGAAGCGATAGCCCTCTTAACGGTCTTAGAACCATTCTTCCCAGTGCCTAGCGTCCGCACTAAAGAAGTCCTGCCACCATGCCATGCACGCCAGCTTTGCATCTCAGGTGTCCAGGTTGCAGAATGCAGGCTTCCCGGCTCCCCTGGTTCTCTCCCTGACGCAGACCTTGCTGAAAAAGCTGAAGGGCAGCAATGAAAACAGATCTCAAGAAAAAAGGCTGGAAAGGCCGTAAGTTGTACCTTACGTACACCACACCTCTCATAACTCAAGAAGGTGGCCAATAAGTACGGCGTCAACGTGGTATTTTCAGCGCCGCGAAAACTAGCCGGAATGTGCTCACGTATTGGGAGAAAGGAAATGCAAGAGTGCGCCATCAGACACCGAACGCCACTTGTTGGCTGCAAGAAAGGAGTGGTGTACGAGTTCCCACTTACATGTGGAAGGTGTACGTTGGACAGACCGGCCGGTGTTTTAATGAGCGCCTGCTTGAACACAAGAATTCATTGAATAAGAAAGGAGCCCATCTTCCAGACCACTTCCAAGCATGCTCGAAAGAGAAACGTATAGTCTGCAAGCCCCGACTGCCTGAATGCAAAGTGCTACTGAAAAGCCGTGATAAGACCGAACGTGAGCTCGTGGAAGCCTTTCATATCAAAAAACGAGGTGACAATTGCATCAGTGATACCTCGGTTATTATCCGGCACAGTGAAATGATGTTTCTTGAGGCATATCTGTGAAAGGTAGATGTTTGTCAAATTGAGATTAAGAGCATGGATAAGGTCAGAGGCTATATATACGCTCTTCCCTGAATAAACCCTTTTGAAAGTGTAGCGCTCGTCCTGTTCCCTTCCTCGTCCGTGTTGCCAGTTTGCGCTCTTATGTCTTTCACGAATATGCACCAACAAGCCCAGTTGCAAGTACTTCTTTTTCTCAATTTCTCCGTCAGAACCATGAGTGGTCCATGTGGTAACATCATCAGCGCACAACGTATGTTTTAGATGTGGGATTAGAGGAAGTTTGTGAGCTACGGGGACGACAGCAGTGTTAAAGGCAAGGGGAGAAAGCACCGCGCCTTGAGTGGCTCCGAGCTCTCCGAGTGCATAAGGGTGTGTGCTAAGCTGATCTATGCGCAGGAAGGCAGCGTGGCCCGAGAGAAAGGCGCGAGCGTAGTTGGGTTTTAGGGCCTACCTGTAGGGCCTGCAGTTCCCGTAAGATGGCATCGTGTTCAGCCGTGTCAAATGCCTTGGTGAGGTCAACTGCCAGGAAAGCTTTAGTGTGGTAAGGGATGGTATCATTAAACACGTCATTGGAGTAGGGCATCCTGCGCAGAAAGATGCGCACGAAAGCCGAGCATACTGTGGGAGAAAAGGTGGCTGTCTTCTATGTACGTTGTTAGCCGGACAATAATTACGTGCTCGAAAGCCTTGCCTAGACAAGATGTAACAGAAATGTGGCGGATGTTTTCTAGGGTAATAGGCTTGTGAAGTTTTGGAATAAAGATGATTTTTCCATGCTTCCAGGAGGCAGGGAGAGTACCTGATCCCAACATTCGTTAAAGTAGTTGACTAGTTCAGATACGGAACCATCGTCAAGATTTCGGATCGCTGCACTGGTAATCTGATCTTCTCCGGGTTCGGCATTGCGTAATTTTAATAGGGCGGCGCGAAATTTTGATTCTGTAACAAGGGCGTCAAGCTCGGGTTGGGGTGGGCCTGCATAATCAGGATACTTGCAAGGGATACCGGGGGTTGTATAGGTGCATTTCGGTGTCCTGTCGATGGTTGTGAGCGAGGCGGCGAATGCTAAGGCGCGTCTGGGATTTGGATTGCGTGGGGTCTAGCATGTGCCGTAACAGATGCCAAGCGCGGGTTGTGGAGAGATTGCCGCGGAGACCGTCACAAACCTGAACCCAGTTTGCTTTGCAAGGAGTGGCACTACATTGTACTATTTGGGATTGAATCTGGGCAACTTTGAGTTTTAGTTTCCTATTGGGCTTTTGGGTTTTCCGCCTTTGCGTTATGTTGATTGTGCTTTTGAGTGTTCCACCGTTGCGTTATGTTGTCTTGTACTTGAAGGAGGAAAAATGCAAAAAACGCCCACGCGGCGCGACGCCGCCGACGGAGTAAATGTACGGCACAAATGCACGCCAAGGCGAGATGTATGGTTGAGATCGTGGAGCCGTACGCGGCCGGGCCCTTTATCGACAGTGACAGGTAGCGATAGCGTGTAGCGCAGTGACGTCGGAAACACGCCGGCAGACAGAGTATCTTGCGCGGAGGCACGGAGATAAAAACGTTGCGCGTGCAGTGCGTTTTTCCTCACAATGGGTAGTGCTGATTCGGCGAACAAAGGGGCACCACTGCCGCACGCTCTCCTGTCTTACTGTAAGAGAGGGCCTGGGGCACGAGTATCTCTCTGCTCAGTTCTTCCGGATGGAGCGTCCGCTCAGGATCTCCGCCGTCACTCACGTGATTGATCGCACGACGCCACGGTCCTTCCAAGGTTGCTGTCAGCCAGAGCTAGCAGCTCCATCAGGTACGGCCGCCTTCTGTGTATGTACACGCTATGTTTACAATCCGGACTCAGAGACGCGCTGTTTCTAGACCGCCGCGCGCGCCTCCGTGGTGTCGAGCCGGAATGTAAAGGGTTCTGTCGCTGCTGCAGCAACCGGGGCGCCGGGCTCGGCTCCAGATCGCTGCGATCGCATTTCGGTGCAAAAGTGCCCTTCTATTCTGTATACGCGCTGCTGTTACCCTGCTGTTTTGTTTTTTTTTCTCTCTCTCTCTCGTGTTTGAGCTGGATGTCTTGCGAGGCTATTATCCAATGCGGTATTCATTGCCTTCGTTGTAAATCGAGTAAAAAGTATGTACCCGCCTAACATTTCCCTCATGATTGCTTTCAAAGCCACACCGGGCGTGTGCACCGCCGTCTCGTTATACATGACGTTGCACGCTTTCGCGGTGAACCACGGCTCATCACGCACGCATGAAGAGTCACATTCACCGACACGCAGACACCAAAACCCATTGGTTCGTGACTGTACACATATAACGGTGAACTCCTGCGGCGTCTCGTCACAGCGCGCAGCGTACTCCAAATTTAAACTGCCTGGGAAAATCCTTCACTATCAGGCTGCTTTTCAAAATGTGCTGTCAAAGCCCAGAATCCCTATTTGGCTCACAGTGTGAGCGAAGGAGGGCATAGACAGGACATGTGTAACGATATACACGGACGCCATGGACACGGTATGTTAGGGGGTTATACGCGTATGCAAGATATGCACCGGGACAGATAAGATCGATCACGCACACGGCTCGGCCATCGTCCAACCCTCCCAACATAACCACTCTGCAAACTCACGCGACAATATTGGCCATACATGAAGCATCGCTACCCACTTAACACTAGACCACACGTATACAGACCCCAAGCAAAGCCATCTGCAGTATGCAACGTCGACTACTAGAAACTCACCTATATTGCATTGTAGCAGGATCTTAAAAGTGCAGTCTGAGTATTACAGTCACCCAGCGTTGGATTCATGCTGGGATGGAGGGAAATGAGTTCGTTTATCAACGGGCCCCGCGAAATCAACAACCGCGAGCCCTCAATCACCTGGCCGAATACAACGTCAGCGGAAGACGCCGCAACATAGGAAGAGCAAATAGCTACCAGAACATCAGGGAAAACCGCACAATTTTACTCCAGTCTCACCCGCCTTACAACATGGAGCAAGCACACGTCCTTCGCAGAGTTAAAACACACTGTTCTCACCCCACTAATGCTCTGCAACTTCGGATGGCGTGACACAGCTCACTGTCCCAGCTGTCTGGAGATCGGGGCAGACACACAACACATTCTGTGCTCGTGTAGCACTACCATTACCCCCTATCCCTATTTCACCTACCTTGTTTCCCCTCCTTCCTGAAGTGCTGGGCTTCACTCGGGCTCGGCAGATGACGAACGGGCGGAGCAAGCGCTCTTTTTCGCCGAGCCTTAATGGTGGCCTTGAATAAAGTTTTTTTTCCTCCTCTTTCGTCGAGAACTTGGAGAAACTTTCTCAATATTCAAAATATTTAATAAAGAAAGAAGTATTGAAGAAGCAACTTTGCATCTGTTTCCAGAAGTTTTGGCACGCGGCAGTCTATAGACGGTCGCGTGCCTTTTCGCTACCGTCGTTTTTCCAGCCTGAGCAGCATCTCGGGGCTGGCTGGATGAGGTGCCGCTCAACGTCTCTTAATGTGAGTGCTCTCTTAAACGCAGGAAATCTCTGTCGCTGCGAAATTTCTTTGCTTAGACATTGCGCCTTTGGTGGAGGTCTGCGCCACTGTTCATGCGTTCTATTGAAATGGTGCTCATTATTTGCTCTCTTTAACTCTGAGTCAGAAAAGGCTAATATGGCTGTAGGGGTGAGTTCTTTGGCGAATAACTGCACTGACGCAACCACTATTCGCTCAAAGAGCGACCATTAATTACGCCCTCAGAGACTGGGTGCAGAGGGAGTCTCGCTGTGGACTAACCGTTTGCCGCTTTGGACTAAGTGCTGCAGTTGGTCTCATTTTATCCGCCTTTGACTTATTGTCGCATCTCTTACAAATAGGTATGGTCTCGTTAACCGTGATTTGTTCAGCAGTACTGCCGCGGACTTCACACTATTACTC
This sequence comes from Amblyomma americanum, assembly GCF_052857255.1. NCBI lineage: Eukaryota > Metazoa > Arthropoda > Arachnida > Ixodida > Ixodidae > Amblyomma > Amblyomma americanum. Next base: position 3,796,157 of record NC_135498.1, read on the forward strand.
AAACAAGACGGTTTAAATTTATTCATGGTGCTTCTTGTTTTCTGCGTTGTTTAGGTTTTAAACTGTATCTGTTCTACGGGCCGCTTCCCTGCTTAATAGCCGAACTGGAGACTCGTCCACATGCCCACAGGCAAATTTCTTCTTTAACCGCTTCATCAGTGTCTAACAAGATGGGAACTAAAACTAACGACTTCAGCTCGTTTCAGGAAAGTGACGTTCTTTGCAAAAGCCTCCAGTTCATCGTATTCGCTATTTATTTTTTGATTTATTCATTCATTCATGATACCCTCAAGGACCCTCAGTCTGAGGGTGTTATATGAGGGGTAAAACACAAATACATAATAGGGCAAGCGCAAAATGCTGTGTTGTGAAAGCCCTGTTACATTCATGACACTTCAAAAGCTCCGAGCCCGGGCATGAGGAGAAATATTAGCTTGACCCTGCAAAACTTTCAGGCACATTCGAGTCGCATTTCAGGCCGTAGAACCAAAGCCTGAGGAAAATGGAAGGCACGCAGTATCCGAGAAAACGTAGAAGAACGAAATCTCCACATCACGGCAACAGCTGCGACGACATAGACACGGCCGAGGAGTCTGAAGGCTACGGTTCGATTCCCAATTTCGGGAACGGTTCGTGTTTCACCCGCGTCGCTTTGAGTGCTTCATGATGACATCCACTCGCACACCCCCCAATCCTCCACCAGCTAGCACTTGCATCGCGCCAGGAGATTTGCCTTCCGTCATTCGTTCACCCTTTTTTTTCATATTTTCTAAAGGCTACGCGTACCGCGAGTCGCGGAAAGAACACGAAACGGGCTTACGTTCACCGCAGATAGCGCGGAGAGCGTTGATCTATTTTCTTCTCTCGTGCGCGCGGAGCAGCTGTTCGCCCTAATCGGCGCCTATCTCGCCACGTGTTCCAAGTGATCAGCGCCGGGTCAGTAGGCCACCGACCGACTACATTGTCGCTGCTGCGAGGTCCAGGAGCCTTGACCGATGAAGCTGACGGCCTTCTTTCAAGGCGTCCCGATAATGAGCGTGGCTTCAGTAGCAGGACGGGGGTGGAGGTAGGGAGGAACTACATGGCGACAGTGCACTGCTCGGGGCAGCACGGAAGATATGCTCTGCTTTTTTTTTTTTTTTTTTTTGCAGCCGGAATCGAGCCCCTCTCCTCGTACTGCTTAGCCGCTGTGACTCCGTCAGAAGTGCAGTTTTTTACCGCCACAACCAACTCTCTCGTCCGGGACGTAAGCGGAGCAAACGAGAAAATCAAAATAGTATATGAGTGACACAAGCACGTCGCATGTATACGGCGCTATATTCCACCTCGCGTGCCTTACACACCTCCAGTCGCGCTATTTATAGACCCGTAGCGTCGAGCACAGTGGCGTGGCCTCGCAGTACAACTTTGAGGACGTCATTCTCTACGGTCGAGTCGCCGAACGCCTTCTTGCACAACCGCGTCACGTGAGAACAAAGGCGCGACGTCTGCCGATCCTCCTTGCACTCGCTCGACAGGAGCCGTGAATATTCATTGGCTCTCGAGTTGCTCCCCGCTTCGGTAAGAGTGGCCGTGCAGTTCATACAGCACCGCTCTCTTTGCCTGCGTGAAGGAAGGCAGCGCGAGCTGGAACCCTCACGTGAGTGCATGATTCAAATCTTCAAAATGGCACATTGAGATTAAATGATGCGCCCTTCATCAAAATGTTACTATACGCGCAGAGAAAGCAGTCGTATCGAAGTTGCGGGATGTTAAAAATTTCTGATTACAGATATCCAAATTCATCGTACACACGAGGCTAGCACGTACAGGCGGACACAACGTGGATTTGAGGATCTCCTTCTAACATATGACTACTTAGAACAGAAACGATACGTAAAAAGAGGCTGCACTGAGCCGCTCCGCGTTGTTTTCCAGTTCGCCCTGAAGTGATTCCGTTAGCAGACCTTCGATCTTGTACTCTTGCCTGTGGCGAGAAAGGTCACATCCTACTTACTACGCGATAACGGTACGTTTTGTTTTGTCAGTGACGATCCAGCAGTTTAGTCATGTGGGCGGGCTAGTTTAGTTTGGCGTGGTTTAATGATTTAGGCGGAATTGCGTTGCAGGAGGTGTGAGAGACGTTCTTCTGCACGTTAGCCCAAGAGCAGATTTAAAGGGGCGGTGCACCTTCATCCCTAATCCCAAAATTGGCCCCCTTAATCGACCACAACAATGCATGACATGCAGTGTGCTAATACGACTTACCGCAAATGCAGCCGCTCTGAGCACACCTGTACTACATGTGACCGCATGTGGGGCATATCTATTACGGCTCACATATGGTCAGCATTGTTTTTGGACGGCCATGGAAGCAGGAATATTATGTTTGCCTCATGTACTTGAACAAACAGCGCGAACAAAGACGAGCACAAAAGACAAGAAGGCGAACGACACGGCGCTGACTAACAACTGAGGGTTTATTGCTTGATCACACAAGTATGAATACATGGATGTCGGCAATGAGGGAAGGGTTTACAAAGTGCAAAAACCAAAAACAAAACGTAAATGTGACAACAGCAACAAAGCACGCTAGAAATCAGCAGAGATTATCAACCCCCAGGAGTGACAGCTCTTTTTGCAGAAGTGTTAGCGAAGGGGTACTTATACATGCATTTCCCTGCTTCCCCTTCGCTAACACTTCTGCAAAAAGAGCTGTCACTCCTGGGGGTTGATAATCTCTGCTGATTTCTAGCGTGCTTTGTTGCTGTTGTCACATTTACGTTTTGTTTTTGGTTTTTGCACTTTGTAAACCCTTCCCTCATTGCCGACATCCATGTATTTATACTTGTGTGATCAAGCAATAAACCCTCAGTTGTTAGTCAGCGCCGTGTCGTTCGCCTTCTTGTCTTTTGTGCTCGTCTTTGTTCGCGCTGTTTGTTCAAGATGCTTAACCAACTAGCCCGCCAAAACGTGTTAACGCAACTCATGTACTACACGACGCCTAACGTCGTCCGGCCAGAAGGTAACCGTTCATGCTGTAATTGCCGTACAAATCCACGGTGCGTCGGGCGAATACAGGACAATTCTCAACGCTTACTTCTACGGAGTCAACTCTGCTTTTGCAGCCGAGAAGAGGATCACGCTTCACAGAGTGAAAAAACAAGAGCAAATTTCTTCAAAAGGGGAAAAACTCAGTTCTTCAAGTCATGTATATCTCTGTGCGCTGGTAATCCTGTTGCAGTTTCCTAAGTTAGCCGTTGAGGACAATGACAGAATGCGAAGCGTTAGGTGCACACATCATTTCGCAAACTCGGCTTTTGTTTTTGTTTTTTTATTAGGATGAAAAATCGTAACGAAGCGAGACAGGAAGCCGCTTCTCACGGTTCCACCGGAACAGAGGACGGATTATAGGACCCGCTGAAAGAGAACCGGAAGCCGTGAGATGGCGCAGTCTAGGCGGGAAGTGCACATATATAGGCGCCAGGAAGTGCGCGATACGGAGAGTCCCAGCGCTCAAAAGCCCTTCATTGATTACTCGTAACCGCGACGGAAATGACACGCTGTTGCTCTTGGGAGCTAGAAACGGGTTCTTCAAGTGAAGAATGCTGACATTGAATGGCGCGTGTGGTCCTAAAGACCAGTTTGCTTCGCCACAGGTGAAAAGGACGACGAAGCGTTTAGCCCTGGAGAAGGACTCCTGCCGTCGTAAGAAAAACCCTGGAAAAAGAGGTCGGTTGCGCAAGCGTTCATCACAGGGCAATCAATGAGCCTTCTTTGCCCCCCTGTGTGAAAGGTGGCCCGAGGTTACGAGGTTCCGTCTTCCGTAAATTTAACCTGCCCCGAGACCACCGTGTGTACAGGCGTGGCATCCGTTCGCATGACAGGGCGCTTTGCTGCCGCTCTAATCTGCCTCGGGAAACGAGCACAGCGCGACCACTGCCTGACCTCGAAATTAGCAGCGCCACACGACACCTCGGAGAGGAACGCCACGAGCGCCTAATCGGCTCGAAGAATCTTTATTAACGAGATGGAACCCTTCCGTCGGTGAACCGCGAGCAGCGCGCTCGGGATGGATGATGCAAGTCACACATCACGCACAGTTAATTACGACCGGTTCGTCCTAATGACGAAACGCGGCGTGTACGCTAATTACTGCCGGTGACGAACGCCCTCGTTGTTTACGTGGCCACAGCGCAGTCTCGTCGTACTGAGTTAGCATGGCCACTATTTCGTCTAAGTTTGCAGGCACACGGTGGGAGCGGCTGGACAGGGTGAATTGGAGAGACATGGGAGAGGCCCCGCAGTGGGCGTAGTCAGGATGGTGATGACTGCTTTGAAGTGAATGGTGGCGTAACGTAGCCTCTGGAATCCGCGCAGAAGAATCGGTGTCGACACATCCATTTTACTTCCGCAATCGGCCGGTGATGGCGACACCTGTACTTAGTTTTTCGATCTTTTCTATAGCTTGTAAAAGCTCCGTTTTCGGTGACAGAGGCCTCTTTATGATTAGAACCTTATACATATACAGGCTAAATTCCACGTCTCCCTTAAGGCACGTTCTGTGCGTTGCGAGACGCAGCAGTTGCGTGTGGCTCTGTGCGGAGTAGGGCGACTGTTTTTAACCTCCAATTGCTGGACCGTGAAACTTGTGTGTTCCCCGGGTGTGCAAAACTTGGGCATTCGACTTCCGTTACAACTAGAAGGCTGCAAGCCACGTACGGCACAATATCAGCATTCAAAGTGTGCAGGTAACTGCCACGCGAGTACTCCGCATATGTGCTCGCCATTTTGCGTGCACTAAGCAAATAGTTCTCGTTGACAACCCCCGCTTTTCAATGAATTGACGAATAGTTTAAAGGGTGAGCGCGTGTAGCCCGTTTGGTTTGGCTACGAAGCCACAGAGTCTCATTTCTCAACATCGATTTCACTGTAGTTCAGCGTTAATGAAAAAACGCCGGTTTATTGATGTAATTCACAAAGAAAACGGCTCGAAATATGACAGGACATGACATGACATGGCATGACATGACAAACACGACAGTACCAGCGCCAGGCGCTGGTCCTGTCGTGTTTGCTTCTTTTTTGTATTCGTATTTCGCGCCGTTTCGTGTGTGAATCGTGAACCAATTAGCCCAAACTAGAGTTCTCCTTGAATTTGTTGATGTAATATTTGTGTAACTTTTTTTCGCTCCTGCTGCATAAAAGTTTCTGGGCGAGGTGACCTCAGTGAAACGTACTTAACATTCGCGGAGTTTTAGTGTGTAAGCACTGATCCCATGTGTAGCAACCCTTAGCAAAATCGTCCGTTGTCTGTTCCGTTGCTGGTTCGCAGCTGGCCTAGCGCGAACGCTCCGTCCCCCAGCATTGCCCGCTCGTCGTCGTCTTATACGTAGCACAAATCCGTGCTTTCGCACTGATTCGAATGTAGTAAACATTGCCTCTAATTTCTCCACACTGTCAACTGTAAGAACGAGAGTTTTTTCTTTTTTTTTCTATAAGCACGCTCCGCAGGTCACGCAAATGTTCTTCGAATATGGGACAGCTACATTCACTACGCGTCATTCGCGAAACCAGCACTGAACAACAAAAGTTCTTCTGTCAGAACACCGCGGCCATTTTCTGTGTGGTGTCAAAACAACTCTCGACACACATGAGTCAAAACTACCGGCAGATTTGCAGCTCGTCTTCAATCCAGGGCAGGCCCGCCGCTTTGGTGTCTCAGTGGCTGTGTCGATCGGCCTCGAGTTTGTGGGTTCGAAGCGCTGCAGGGGCAGTGTTGATGAAGACAACATGCAGAAACGCTCGCGAATTGAGGTTTCGTGTCTTGCCAACAACTCCGGGTGGTCGTAAATATCTCGGAGCTGCCTATAACGGCTCACCGTGCGTCGGCATTCAACATTCTATTAACGAGTATTTACAGCAAGCCCGTTCTGCGACCTTCGGCCGGTCTTCACAACGTATACATTGTGGAGGAGCTGTTGCGTGCGCTCACCAAGACGCTCAGCAGCTCCGGAAAGGAAAGGACGGCGTGACAGCTGAGAACCCCGGCTGAGCGCATTAACGAGGACTCCTGTATATTCATGGCCCTCGCAATCCCCCGGCGAATAATAAAATGCTTGGGCAGAGATCGCCGGGGGATCTTATCCGTGGCCTCGATAATAATTAGTATATTCGGCGTGCGCTGCTAACGGGCCCCTTGCTGCTTGCGCTAAAAATCCTGCTCAGTGTTGCGAAGCGAACAAAACAAGCCCCGGTATTCACTGTCAGGATTTCCCTAATGCAAGTTCTATGGCAGATCTAGCGCAGATGTTCGAACGCAGTAACATTCTCGAACTTCGAACTTGGCTTCCTGGCTCCAGAACGAATTAAAAAAAAAACATGGGCTCATTTTGATCAATAAATGTTAAACTGTTTTCATGTTTTGCGACCTTAAGGCTTTCTGCGTGGCCTAATTACACTACCTGGAGCACAGCGTCGAATGCTCCACTGCCTCGCAAGCGCTTTTGCGAGCGTTATTCTGGAATCGAATATGCTGTGTACTTCGCAATCAGTCAGCCGTCTGTGTGTAACAATCCTCTCAGGCTTGTCTTTCCTCTAGGCGTGCTGTGTGCAACGTGAAAGCCCTGAGGTTGAAATAAAAAATAAAAACTGAGCGCGCGCACAGCAGCGAATTAGAGAAGTGGCACTCGTGGCTGCAGCTACAGCCTAGCGAGTGTGACATGATTTTGGCACGCGTCGATCATGAAAGCGAAGTAAGAAAAAACGGCAGTAAGTTCCAATCACTGCGGCGACACCCGGTCCGTACGAACTTCGGTGGCGCTCGCGGCCCGTTGCTCTCGCGTTGATCGTGTTCTCTTCTGCGTATTTTATCTGCTTTCAGTTACTCTGCTGGTTAGAAAACTGCTAGCACCCTTTGCAACGACTGCCCATCCGTTAGCTTATATTAAAACGGACACTCCCGTACCGACGTTTAGTTTTCTCTGCTTCTGTGCCCGCCATCATGACACGAAACGAAAACCAGCGCGCCTGCCTGTTTCTCGGCCGAACTCGGCAAGCAGCAAAACACGGTGCCACGAGAAGGCATTTCCCGTTGCGCCGCATACGTTCGTTCCAGTCACACTTCCAACTAAGCTGCCCAATTATTATTTTTTCCAACGTGATCAGACTACAAAAAGCGGTTCTCGGTACGCACGGCCAATCCTTAGCGCTAACTCAGGGTCTACTCTGAGCTCGAGCATAATTTTCGATGGCCAGGCTTCGGCGAAAGTTAAGCAACGCGCGGATTTGGGTTAATCCTACGCATAGCCCCCACAGCGCCGTCCGTTATGGTCTGACGCTCGCACCTAAATCTCCTTTTCCCTTAAACAAACACAATGGCTCTGTAACAAGCCGAGCACGGAGTGTAAGCGAGAACAGGGGGAAATGGGAGAAAATTCACGACCCTTTTTTTTCTCCCCCAGCAGACCAATCGAGGCGCTTTTTTTTTTTCATTGACCAGTCGAACACATAACTCATTTGCGGGAAAAGCAAACGTGGTATATATGCCGTGTAGCATGTGCACTCGTAACCAGTGTGTGCTCCAGAGTCATTTTGCACGAATGAACTGTATCGGTATGGCGCTAGATGTATGCATAAAGCAGATGTATGGTGTTTGGTTTGTGACGTGAAACTCGCGACCAGTTGCTTTTTTCTCGCTGGTTTCGCTCCTCTGTTTCTTTTAGGGCCGAACGTTATTTAAACCCGCAGCGCCACGGGTTCAAACTAGATGTCACCGGCGGCACAAATTTTTCATAGCTCGCATAATGCACGCTCTGCGTGCCAACCAGTATTTCGCTCCGTTGAAAAAGCCGGCAGTAATCTGTCCCCCCGGGGCGATGCCGCGCGCATATCGGCGGCCGTTCGCGGAGGCGCTCCATTTGCGCAGCCAGATGGGAGAGATTTGGCCCGGACCATTTGTTCTCTGTTCGGCTTCGATCGCATTTTGGAAAGGAGGGAGGGAGGGGTCAGGCAGCAAATCCACCGCCGGCATCTCCCTTCGGCAGTGATTGTGCCTGCCTGGCGTTATTTGTTCGCTGCATGGCGTGCGCTTTGTCTTTTGTGCGCGTCTCCTGGGGCCGCTCACCGCGCGGAGCCGCGTCCGATGTCGCCAAGGTCGGGAAGAAAGGATGCTGCGCTGATTGCAGAATGTCGTATATAGGGTGCAAGCAGCAAAGCGGGAGACCGATAGGCCGTGGGGATCGAGCGGCAGAACGGGAACAGTGTCCAGGCAGGTCTAACTTTGGAGCAGCAGCGCATAAACGGTTACCATCCTCCATGTCTTCGCCGAACAATTCAAGGTTGCCAGAGACGGGATGAGAGATAATGGACTTCGGCGGTCCGAAAGCGGAGAGGGGGCAGAAAGTCGGCTGATGGATTTCTGCGTGCCACTGCATGCGGGCTTCGAGTCACACCCGACTCTAGAATACGAGGGATTTTTTTTTTTGACAAAGTGGGCTTCATTAACGCGCTTTAGAATCTTTGCGCATGGGTGCTTCCGCATTTCGCCTAAAATCATCAAAATGCGGTCTCCTCGACTTGGACCGGACTCGAGAACTCATGCTAATCAGCTGAACGCCGCACTGTGCCATCGCGGCAAGTGAGGCTAAAAATATTAGCGCTCAAGAAATTAACTTCTGGGAAAAACAGATCGTAGTAGCTCGTGAAGCTGTGTGGCTGCCGCTAATACCTGTCTGTGGCACCTGATCATCGTTGCATATTTCACTGCGACTCAGCCGCCTTTACACAGACGTTGCACAGCTGAACAGCCCACAATAGTCTGGCAGTTTTTGTTCTTGTTGTCAAGACAATGGCTCGCCGACTGTGGCTGCGTGTCGACATTGTGCCACCTCTTGCTGCTCACTTGGGGCCGTGCACTTTTGTGTGTGGCAGTCAATCGCAGTTTGCAGTTGCCATCAGGCAGCCACGGGCAGGTTTTCTTTTGTTGGCTTGTACTTTCTTCGTTCACTTACTCTTCTTTCTTTCCCAAACATTCTCTCTTTCCCTTCTGGTATTTTGCTTCTCGTCACCTGTCCCCTTTGGTCTAACTAAACAGCAGGCAGAACGCTCAGAATGGTTTGGTTTATGGGCGTTTAACGACCCAAAGCGGTTCAAGCTATGAGTGACGTCGTCGTGAAGGGCTCCGGAAATTTCGACCCCCTGGGGTTCTTTAAGGTGCACTGACATCGCACAGTACACGGGCCCCTAGATATTCGCCTCGATCGAAATACGACCGCTGCGGCCGGGATCGAACCCGCGTCTTTCGGGTCAGCAGCCGAGCGCCGTCACCAATGAGCCACCCCGGCGGAAAACCCTCAGAACGGTTTCAACGCGACAGCGTTGAGGAGCCCGTGTCGCAGAAAAGCCGGCGTCGGCGTCCGTTGTCGGCGTCGTTGACCGTGAGTAAAAATCCAGGAAATATTTCGAGAGAAACAACCTAGGTGGCAGGTGGGACACATAGGTCACGTGACCTTGTGACGCCATCAGAACCTGCCAACCGGATTGTGAGCAAACTGCCCACCGTGGCAGGAGGCAGTTAAATTAATAATTGGTTGCCAGAGGTTGCTCGGGAAGATCAACACGGATCGAACAAGCCCACAGCTGCACCACTGCAAATGAGAACTCCCAAGGATCAATAAAGTCGACAATGACAGATTCCACATATATGGGCATTCATCCGTTAACGCTATCGTTTCATACCCTTACGCTGGAGCTAAGTGCCCAGTCCAAGTTATGCTCCTTTCTTTCGGGATGCTTCGCAGCAACGCACGAAAGCTTTCCTCAATGCCCGCTTACCGAACCAGGCCTCAACATGGACTTTTTCCACACCACCTTGTCATCTGATTTCGCGGAGCATATACAAAGATTCGAAACTAATGCTTCATTTATCGTTAACCATCCAGCGTTCATCACCGTGTATTACAGTTTCTACGCCAACAGAACTGAAGTCAGACTCGCGTTTTCTCAGAAGTTCAGTGTCCGCCATTTTGTTCTCTTCTCTTTGCTTTGCAAAGCTTGCGCCATTGCGGATTTTTTCGTTGTTTAATGCATAGGGGTAACATATTTGTCAGCAGAAAACTCAGTGACGTCACCGCTATGCCCTAACGTCACCGCCGACCAACAGTATGAAACACTACCGTGTTCCCTTTCTGGCCAATGAGAACGAGCAGTCTGCACCCCTTTATAAACTACGCCTGGGCTGTCGTAGCCCCGGAGCAACTTCGGGACGCTAAACTCCACTATCACCCTTGCTCACGTGATTCAAGCTGTCTAAAAGGCGGGAAAATGGAATGCGGTAGACTAGCCTCTGTCTCTTCTCCGCCCCGGTTTAGGAGGATAGAAGCTTCCTCTCTTTCTCTCTCTCTCTCGTTTACTTGCGCGTTAAACACCTCCTGGCGCAGCGGTTAAAGGGCAACTGCATACGTTTAGACATCGACGAAGGTGCAATTTGTGAAACTTGCAGGTAAAGCGTGCGAAGCCCTTTTGGGCTAGTATTTGAAATGGTGACGTAATCGTCGATTAAAATCGCCCCCACCCTCAGATTTCCCCGCAGAGCGCAGCGCCAAGTTGGGGGCGCATGATGACGTCATCGAAGGAATCGGTACACTGCCAACGCATAAACGCCTGCTTTGAAGGAAAAAAAAAAAAACCAACGCCACCGAAGGCAAAGCCTGCCGTGCGTTGTTTGGCAGCATCCAACGAGGCACGGCAGGACGTGGTTGACGGCAGCGGTAATTTGAAATCTTACCTGCTACGACGTCACATCAAGCTTCCCAGCACTCCTTTGCTGCTTTGAGGACAAGTCTAAAATTTAATCGTCGATTACGTCACTATTTTAAACGCTAGTGCAAAAACACTTGGCCAGCTTTACCTGCAGCCTATATAGATCTGTATCCTTGAATATCGAGAAATTCTCAGAGAGTGGCGCAGTTGGCCTTTATTAAGCGATGCGCTACTGCTCTACGACGGCAGGTGCTCCCAGTGGTGGGCCTTGTGCGGCCCAGGTTGGTCTTCCCGGCCGACCAGTCATTAATTTAACTGCCGCCTGCCATTGTGGGCAGTTTGCGCACTATCCAGTGGGCAGGCTGAGATGGCGCCGCAAGGTCACGTGACCTATGTGGCCCACCTGCCTCCTAGGTGGCTCTCTGGGAACCATTCTCGGCATATTTCGCCCACAACGCTGACGCCGGATTTTCTGGCGAGCGGGGCCATCGCGCTTTTAAAAACGCAGGGGAGCAGCTGGGGAGCAGAATACGGGAGGAAATGCTGGTAAGGGAAAGGGCCTAACAAAGGAGGAATGTCAGCATATGGGAAACATTTTGGAATCAGCAAAATTAATTATTTTATTATATTTCTCTCCTCGTCGTTATAGGTTTGCATTTTACCGATTTTAAAGATAATCTCTCTCTATTTATATAATTTTTATCTCCTCTTCATCTCTTTCTTCTCTTGCACGCGTGCCTGGACAGCAAACCGAGTCGCCGCGCTCTCCATCTTGCAAATCGTCGCCCGCGGAGAACGAAGCGCTCGTGCTCGAAGCACAGCCCGGAGGAAGACGAAACGACCGTGCGTGCTCGTTCCGTTCACTTCTTTTTTTACCCTTCCCCTCCGACGTGGGAGCAGAAATAGCGGAGGAGACTGTTTGCGCGAGTGGGACTCGCAGACAGAAGCAAGCTTTACCGTAAATACCGTAAATACAAGAAGCAAGTAGGCCGGCGGAGTTTTTTCTGGAGTCGCAGTAAAAACGAGAACGATCCTCTGACGCATTTCTCTCTCCCTTTCTCCTTCCACTGCTCTGCTTGCCTATATAAGCCGACGAGCACGCCGCTGTTGAAGCGTACTGGAACGTCCGAATCGCTTGGCGCGCGGGTCTTCCACAAATGTTGCGCGCCGTTGTTTAGAAATAGGCGAGAGAAGAGAGGAAGGAAGGAAGGCTCGCTGAACAGCATTTGAAATGCCAAGGCTGTTTCGGTCCAGCGACCGCCGGACGCTTTTTGCGGCAGGCGTTTCCGCGCTTTCCCTTCGTTTCACGAGCGCGCACCATGCGTCCCCTGCGACGAGCGCGTCTCTTGCCGGCACGCTGCGGAGCGAGAGAGAAAAAAAGAAAGTTGTTATAGCAAATGCGTACAACGTCGTCGTTGATTAGGGAATCGCTTGGAATGGATGCCGCAGACATAAACAGATGCGTTTGCTCCAAGCAAGGGAACAGGCAGCCCGTCCGCTCGAGAAGAACAGCACTTCGAAATCGCACTTTCTGAAACAATCGGCGGGAAAAAAATGAAATTTGCAGACCATTCCACTGTCTTGCAGGGCGTGGAAACAACAACACGCCATTTTTAACTGGACGAAATAGGTACAGTGTTTGCCAAAAGTAACCAGGCTGGACGGTTTGCTTCTCAGACGTATATTAAGGCTATTATGCCAGCCCTCAACCTATAAATCTCTGCATGGTAAGGAGAACCCTTGTCCTCACCTTACGACAACTCCTTGATCTTTAGGGAAGCCGTAAGGACTCTACTATTCGAATAAGAAGCAAGCTATGCAGCCTGGTTACTTTTGGCAAAGGCTGTACGTTTAATTACCCACAGACACGTGATGCAAGCACCTACTGTAGTAAGTAGCTGGAACTGTTCAGTCATTCTGATTCAAATTGTGCACCGTGGTTTGAATGGGCAGCCACTTAAAATGAAGATTTAACACAAGCCCTGCTTTAAGTGCAATCAGGACGGTGGTCACACGCCGGACGAGGACCAGTTTTTCTCCTCCTTCTAGTGCTTTAGAAAATTGTACGGCTTTCCCTCTAGGCCTTGGCTACGCTAATCTGGGTCACGCTAATTCTGACCCGTTTGAATTGCACTCAACCGGTGAGATTCCGCTCAGTCGATCACAGTGATTAGGACTTTGTTTCGGGCAGCTCTCCCAAGCGACGCTGGCGTCAAGTACAGAAAGATGAGACAAGCGTTTCTATCGGCATTCCTATTCATATCTATTATCAACGCGCGCTGCTTTGTAGCGACCATGATTGGGCAAGTTCTCTGGCCCGGACTGGGGGAGTGACGTTCGACTTCCCTTCTTCGCTAGTCCTGCTGTGTGGGTAGCGACCGGCTCCTTCCTTTCGAGTTGTGCATCACCTTCATCGGCTGCACTGCACTTTCGGACAGCTCTCTCCCCTCGGTTGCACCGGTCACTCAGCCCCAAGCCTTTGCTGGCGTCTCCTGTCATGTTGGCGCTTTTAATGCCTCGAACAGGTCCTACGTTAGGCAGCAGTTTTCGGGGGTCTTGGAACTGCGTATTTCTGCAACGCGTGCCGCACGAGTACGCTTGCCATCCCTCTAAAGCCCGCACAAGCCGGCAGGCCGCGTGGAGGAGCAATAGAGGGATTAGATGCCGCAGCTTGTCCGCGAGGTGGACCAGAAAAGGTCGAACAAGGAATGCCGGCCGGTGTGATAGAATACTCGGGAGAAGGTCTCGCTTACTGAGAGAAGGTCTAGCAGGGAGCTGGAGGTCAAACTGGTCTTTCAATATACATGATCCTGTGAAAGAATACGCGCAGTGAAGACCGCTGTATTGTCTTTGCCTTCTATGTCACCGACCATCAGTTATGTGCCGTTAATTAAGTACACCAAATTCCACACAGTTTAAGGTAAATAAAACGGCCACATTAGTCTTACAAAACATGTCCTTACCGAGTGTTACATCTACACGTATGCACATGGGGAGATCGAAGGGAGCGATTTGCAGCATGCGGTCAGTATGAGTAGGTGGCGTACGGTTTCTTCTTTTTTTTCTTTTTTGAAGCAGCTTTCCTTTAGACACTCGATGCCTTTAGTGCCGTTTCAGTTTCACTGAAAATCTGACAACAAGTTTGGTCTTAGCAAATTTATAGCTGGTTCTTTGGTTTGCACCAGGGGTGCACCGTCGAAGACTGTTTGTTGACTTGAAGGCTCGTTGCACCCGAGGTGCCCTGTCGGTGACCGTGTAATGACGACTTGCAACAACGGGAGGTAACGCGAAAATGAACTGAAGTTTATGTACAGGAGATTTACAAAATGTACAGCATATTAAATGAGTGACAGTTCAGATGGAACTGGCTAACAGGGAAATTTTGCCTCCTCGGCATAGCCGGAGATGCAGAGCATCTAAACCTAGCCCAGGACGACGGACCGGGATCCCGTGCTCGGTTTTAAACCCTCGGGAGTCTGTCTCACATCCAGGAAGCATCCAATAGCAGCAAACCTCCACAAGTTTGGTTCCTTGCTGCGTACTATCACCTTCAACTTTGAAAGTATTTATAACTCTTCCCCAAAACGCAAAAATACAAAAAAGTCATCAAATTAGTTGCAAAATGCGATTCACAAAGAGATCTCCACAAAAGTTACTGGCTCTCCGAATCGCACGTACCGCCCTACAACTTTGATAGTGCACACAAAAACCTCTCTCAAAGTAAAGAAAAAGAAAAATAGACAGAGTCCGGAGTCCCTTTCTTCACGGGGCGTATTCCTAGAGCGCATTAAGTTATGACCCTCCGTGCGGTTCCCACGCTTAGGACATTGCAGGAAGCTGGAAAGGTCAGTGTCGTGCAATCTGCCCTGGAAGGGAGTGTTGCAGCGCCGCACTGCCGCCGGCGGTTTCCTGAAACGAGGGCGTCAAGTCGAGGGAAGTTGTTCGGTTTCCATGCACAAAGGCCTTGTGACGAACCGTTGACAGCCTCGGTGGTGCCTGCCTCCCCGACGGCTGCTGGTGTTGTCCGGCGCCCCCGTGCAGCCACCCTTGCTATATACACAGGCTGACACATCGGCCCCTACAGCGAGCTTTTATCTTCCTTGCATATACTTCTCGCACACGCTCAGGTTGTCAGCCCGCTCCGATTTCGGCAGCTATACGGTGCGGAAAGTTTGTCTCCTTCTCTTCTTTTCCCATCATAAGCAATGCTGCCATCACCAGCCGGGGAGCTGCCCTTCTCGCCTGCAACCGCGTTGCCCATTCGCCTCCTCTCCTCGACAGATGGCGCCGGCGTAATCATCACCCCTTCCTCCGCAGTGCAATAATAACGGGTAGGCTGCTCCTCGGTCTTCCCAGACGGAGGAGGAGAGCGTGAGCTCCGCGCGGGACAGGCAAATATCCGCTCGATTTGCCACACCTTCCGCTGCCTCTGCAGTGCACAGTTCGTGGAGAAGCGTAGAGTGAGCGCTTTTTTCTCTGTGCGCGTTTTTACCTTAGAAGCAATCAATTTTCTCTTATTCGACAATAGCAGTGGTAGTCAGTGCTGTGTACTTTGAGCTCCTCTGGTCGGCTCGCGTGCAGCAGCTGGAAAGGGGGATTCCAACAATGCAATAGGATCGAGCGCTGTTTTTATGCATGCACTGTCCGCGTCAAATAAAGCGTGAAAAATACAACTGCGACAGGTACAGCAAAACTGGAGGATCTTTGATGAAGGCTGTCAAGCCCTGATATATCAAACCCAGATATTTCCAATTGATGGCTATATCAAACGCGCAGATTCGCCCTTTGAGAATGTTGTGTTTAGTATAGAGAGGTCGCGCTGCATATCGAACTAGAATATCGGAGGTCGTTCGATACATCTGTCGGCGCGCTATTTGCCCCTGCAAGTGGTGCTTCACCTAACAGCACTTTCGATGACTCTTCAAGCGTGCAGGCGTGTCGGCTGCTTGAACCTGCTGGCAACGCTAGCGCTGGGAAATTACATGACAAGGAGAATGTGGGGTATGATTGAGCGTGGTCTTCGATCTCTTGCACTCTCTTGTACCCATTCACCAGAAATTCCGGTGTCGGCGTTGTTGGCGTCGGCGTTGGGAGCGAAAAAATCACGGGCGTGTCTCTGACAGGTGGTCCCCATAGAGCAACCTAGGAGGCAGGTGGGTCGCCTAGGTCACGTGACCTTGCGGCGTCACCACGACCTGTGGGTCTGCTGTGGCAGGTGGCACTTAAATTAATGATTGGTCGCTCTGAAGGAGGAACCTATAGGCCGCACAAGGCCCAACGCTGGGAGCACCTGCCATCGCAGGGCAGCGGCGCATCGCTTAACCGCTGCACCACAGCGCCAGGTGAGGTATGAGGACTCCCAGTGCTCTATGAATGTAGAGAATGACCTTCTGCATATATAGGAATTAACCCATTGCGCTATCGCGTCATACCCTTTAGGCGGAGCTCAAGTGTCCCATTCAGTTTTTTTCTTGCCACATCGCTTGTCTTGCGATGAAGCCAACCTTACAGCGGCACTCGCCTACCCGGCGTGCTTCGCTCGCTTCGCTGCCGAAGGCGTAGCAGAACCGAATGTACTTAATTTTAACGAGATATTATTCATTTTATAGTGTACTACTAACAGGATGAGACATCCTATATTAGGAAGTGGTTAGCTACGCAGAGCGGTTCGCTGCGGCTTCGATGCGAAGCAGGTTAGACGCAGCAGCTCCTATAGCGATCGGTGCGCTGCCAGCAGGCTGTCAGGTGGCACCCACTGCAAGAACTGCATCACTAGCGTGGGTGCAATTTATTCTTGTTTCTAGGTTACGGATAAGCTTATGTACTGCCATTCTTTTCATATATCGAACTATTTCGCGATCGCCTTCCAGTTCGATATATCCGGGTTCGACTGTAAACGCAAGCGGCAAATGCCCGTTTAAGTAGGCCCTGAGGCCAATAGCGTCGATCGATTCTCATGATCTTCTACGCCATCGCTGCATCTAAGCTGTATCGCTGTTGAAGGACCTTATGTAAAAATACTGGAAGATATCTATAGCGGGTGCACAGCTACCATAGTCCTCCACGAAGTCAGCAATAAAATTCCAATAAAGAAAGGATGTCAGGCAGGGAGACACCTAATCGCCAATGCTTTTCCCCGCCTGTTTACAGGAGGTATTCCGAGGCCTGAATAGGGAACAGTTGGAGATAAGAGTTAACGGAGAATATCTAAATAATCTGCGATTCGCTGATGACATTGCCTTGCTAAGTCACTCAAGAGACGAACTGCAAAACATGATCAGTGAGTTATACAGAGCACTACCGTGGTTTTAAAACTTAATAAGAAGGAGACCAAAGTACTGTTCAACATTGTTGAGAGGGAACAGGAGTTTACACTTGGTAGCGAGGTGCTGGAAGTGGTAGAGGTCTACTTAGGGCAGGTAGTGACAGCTGATCTGGATCGTGAGAGGGAAATAACTAGAAGGCTAAGAATAGAGTGGAGCGCATATGGCAGGTTCTGTCGGAGCATGAATGGCAGTTTACCAATATCCCTCAAGAGAAAAGTATATAACAGCTGCATCTTACCGATACTCACCTATGGGACAGGAACGTGGAGGCTTCCGAAAAGGGTTAACTTGGGTTAAGGACAGCGCAGCGTGCTATGGAAAGAAAAATTATCGGTGTAACGTTAAGAGACCGCAAGCGGGCAGAGTGGATGAGGGATCAAACGCGGGTTAATAACATCCTAGTCGAAATCAAGAGGAAGAAATGAGCTTGAGTAAGCATGTAATGTGAAGGCAAGAAAACCGCTGGTCCTTCGGAGTGGATTCCAAGAGAAGGCAAGCGTAGCAGGAGGCGGCAGAAAGTTAGGTGGGCGGATGAGATTAAAAAGTTTGCAGGCATGGGGTGGGCGCAGCTGGCAAAGGACAGGGTTAATTGGAGAGGCCTTTGCCCTGCAGTGGGCGTAGTCGGGCTGATGATGATGCTTCTCATGACACCACGGTAAATCCCCTTTGGCCTGCTAGGGCGAAATTGCAGGGGCGGCTGATGAAAAGGAATTAACCACGAAAATACGTTGACGCCATTGGCTGGAGGGTCTACTTCGAGGGACATCTGACGCTTCGTTCCTTAGTTGTATCCGATGCAGCGCACTTCATTTTCGTCTTGTCGACGCGCGAAGACCGCAGCGTAAATGGTTGTTGGGGCCCGGCTGTATTTTCTCCCCAGAAGGGCCAAACTCTGGATGCTTGCTTCCCTTCGAACTCTTCCTAACCTTCCTCTTTTCCGAGAATTTTCGATGCAGGAAGCCAGCTTACTCTGAAAACGCTCCTTACCTGTCATCAAGTAAGAAACGCATGCCGCTCGTTTGGGTTTGAGAGTCTCGTCAGGAGCTTTTCGTGAACAACCTTTATGAATGAAGAAAAAAACTGTGGCACAATATTTTAATTGATTACTGATGTGCAGGCGCGTCGACTCTTTCTTTCATTTCTGTTTACTAAACATGAAAAATCGCCACAGACGACCGCTAAACATCGTGGGGTCTAGCAACACTGATAAGCCAATGTCGGAGACACTCTACTCTGATGGCGCACACTCGGGCACTCGGCAGCGAGCGCGAGCTGAATCCGCCGCCGCGGATTGTGTGTTTGATTTTGTCTTTCAGTTTCCCTGTTTGCGTTTGATTTGACCTGGTACGTATCGTCCCGTTGAGGGGCCTTGCATAACGACGTGGCAGGTCGATTATGCGTTTCAACGCCAGTGCTACTAATTTCCATCCGCCTCCTCTGTGGCTACAGACTGCCTTGCTGAAGTTGCGCCAGGTGTACAGGCACGAACACACTAGCGGAAAGACGCGCGGAAAGCCGCTGGCAGCACAATCCGTGGCGCGAAAGGGAAGATTACACTGGCGGCGAAGAATGCGCGGGAAATGTGGGGTTGGTAAACCTTAATAAATTGCCCAATTTAATAAATTGTCCAATAACTCCCGATTGAAATTTACTCACGAATTAGCCACTAACAACTCCATCCGTTTTTTTAGACTTGCTACTAACATTATCTGGAGAAGGCCATGTGCGCTGGATGCACTCACCAAGAACAAAAAAAATGGCTCTTACCCTTTGACTCTAATCATTCTAAACTAGTCAGGCGAGCTATTGCTAAGGCTTGTTTCCAGAACGCTGTGAAAAAAAAAAGTATGCCACACCGTGTCAACCAGTGTCACAACGCAAGCCAAACGCTAAAAATGGCCTGTCTGATGCAAGTTTCCCAGCAGAACTGTTCAGAGCAGTCGCTGAATCCGTATCAAAGGAGATGAACTGGGGGTCAAGAAGGGAAACAATGCTGCCACTGGCAAAAGAAAAAAGTTCAAGTCATGCCTTATTTGAACAAAGTGGTGCACAAAGATAAGAAAATCGCCGCGCGCCAAGGGGTCAATTTGGTTTTTTCTGCTCCCGTTAAGCTTTCAGGTCTTTGTGCACGAATTATGCCTGGCGGAAATAAGAAGCGTTGCACGACCAAACATAGAACTATGCAGGCAAAGGGCCGAACCGAAGTGATTTACAAGATTCCGCTGACCTGTGGAAAATTTTACCTAGGTCAGACGGGTGACTGTGTGAACGAGAGGATGCGCAAGCATAGAACAAAAGTTGGCGCCGGTGAAGATGGCAATCTTGCTTTGCATTGCAGTACTGTTTCGTCGTTTGCTGTTTCTGTGAGGAACGAGCTACGTGCAAGCGTGAAACCGCGTGACAGACGCAGTGAGCGGAATGTGCGCGAATATTTGTTTTCCACAACGTTTGCTCGTTCTCGACCAAAAGAGAGATTCATGAAAATTTTCGCGCAGTAAAAGTTTTGGTTCTCACGAGAAGAAAGCACTCAGCTTCGTGGCGTAGCGTATACTTAGCGCGACGGCAAGCTAACTTGAAAGCAAAAGCTAAGGAATAGCATGGACGTGTTCCTCGGTCAGTTCTTAATTTTTTTTGTTCGCGGGAGGAGCATATGTGCCCTCTCCGCTCCTCCCCGAACCGCTCATCAATTAACCTGGCTATATGATTATGTACACACGACTGCGTTGTCATGTGCGTTTGCTAGAGACGCAGAAAAGGTCGGCTGTAGCGCAGACATGCGCCGCGTGACAGCTGTGCGCTGCAACAGAAGATCCCAACGCACCACACGCGGACAGGGCACGCTTTTCCACGATGCTCGCCGCCAAGCTTCCTCTTCCGACAAAACATCTTGCCGCAAAAAAAAAAAAAAAAAGAATCTTGGCGAGGTTTGAACCAGGGATTCGACGCATCACTAGAGAGAGAGAGAATGTGATGATGATGAGGAGGAGGAGGAGACGGGAGGGAGGATCGCAAATCCCCCGAACTTGTAGGAGGTATGTTTGCGGAGCCGCACGACGTAACAGCTTCCACCGCTTCAACCACGATTTCTGAGCAGCCGCCCTTCGCATCGCCAGAGCACGACAGGCAATCAGTCAACCCGAGACGCGTGCTACAGGTCTGCGCGTCCGCTTAGGTTGAAGCGTGAGACGAACTGCAGCTGGCGTAGAGTCGCTAGGTCTCTCCCGCAATATCGCCGCACACGGTGAAAAATGTTGCGAAAGACAGAGCTAGGTTGAGAGAGAGCGCGAGACGAATACTGTGACACAACTCTGTCTGTCGCCCGACGGCTGCGTTTTTAGCGGATGTCCTGCGGCGCAGTGTACCAGCGGCACTAACGTTGATGCAGTGCGTAGTAAAGCTGGTGCGTAACTCAGCGCCTCAGCCGCTCCGGTGGTCGGACAAAAATACAACGCTCTAAAAAAAGAGGTCTGTAACGAAAAAAAAAAAACCGCCGCACGAGAGGCGCGCGTGCACTCAACTTACAGCAGCGCAGCGCCGCAGCGCGCTCGCGACCAGCGCAACAGCGCAGAGTGACCACGTGCTACAAATTCCCGGACGTGACGCGTTTTGCGTCACAGTCCGCAGAGAGGAAGTTCCGGCGTCCACGTGGTGACGCCACGTCCAATGGCTGTAATCCACATGAACTTTGTTGAGTGTGTTCGCCTGTCATCTGCACCGCGCCACGGAAACTTCTGCAGGATTTACCACAGAGTATAAATGGTACTATGGTACGTACGACCATCTCTGTTACCCGCACGTCCATTTGGAATGTCCATTTGACTGTTTTGGGACGGTACGTGGCCTCTGTTTGCTGTGCGTCGGTATCGAAACTGGTGGCTGCGAGCCGGCACTTGCGGATGAATCGCCTAGGCCTAAACGCTCTGTGCGGACTCATCATTGCGGGATTTTTTTATTGCCAGCCCCTATCGCTGCTTACTGCACGGATATCATGTAGCTCGGCGCTAGACACCTTGTCGAGAGAATGTTCGCCCGGTCGAGATCGAGATAAAGGGAAAATATCCCTGCATGCCGTCAAGCTCCCAAGAATCGTCCGATTCCTTCGGGTCGATGTGCGTCGCACTGTAGAAATGTTCCGTTCGGCTACGGATGGTCTGTTACCGTGCCGCCTTTTAAAGCCCTGCTTTGACCTGTGTGCAGGTCGCGGTGTTCATTGGTGCCTGACTCCGCGTTGCTGCTGCGCGGTTGAGGGTGGTATATGGTAGAGACGAGAGATTTTCAAAGATCGGGAGTTTCGGTACCGCCTGCTCGCGAGTGTTGCGGCTCATCAATATTTCGCCACTGTGTTCGTCGCGTGACTCGCTGGAGGTTTTCTTTCCGTCCGCGTGTGCATGCGATCTAACCGATCGACCTCTCGATTGTCGCGCTATGACGATTGCCGTGACAGGCACCCAAGTGCGTCGGCACGCTTTGTCGGCGCAGTGACTCGAGCGTGGTGTTCGTACCGTGGTAGGTTGCGTCAGTGGTTTCGCAGGTCGCTGCGGCCAACCGCATGGTTGGAAATTTATAGTCATTCGTCGCTGGTCCGTCGAGGTGTTGCAGTTCGTTCACCCGAACCTGACCGGCAGGGGAGGCTCACTGGTGGTCGTCGGGTCGGTGCGAGGCGAAGAATAAAGAAAAATATGGTAGTGAGAGAAAATAAATGTCCCTCGCATAACGCGACCTTCGTGACGTAAACGCTGACGTCGTTGTACGAGGGTCTTTTAATTAAAGGCGCTGCTCGTGCTACGCTGGTCATGCGCCAAAGAAACGGGATAAGAAAGAAAATAAGCGAGGCGGATATTTCGATGGGCGCTTTTCTCTCTGGCCCAGGAGGAGGAGGAGGAACCGAATTGTTTACTTTCCCGAACGGCCCGATCGCGCCACATGAAAGGTAGTAGCGCACGGGACAAAACTGCTCACGGCCGCGTTCACTTTTGTTGCCTTTTTGCCGCTTGCTGCTCTAGACAATGGTGTGTACCTCGCGACGTCAATGAGGAAGTTGCTTAATGCGATCTGTGGTCGTCGCGGGCGTAGTGTAGGCCGTGCCTGCACTGCTGCGTCTGAGCCTACTCACGAATTGACGGAGGAACCCGCATTTGGTCGGCATGACGCTGCGAAAAATTTTCCCGTGCCTTGTTGCTATTACTCTGTGCAATATTGCGCACACTGTTACCTAACTTGTGAAAGAGCACGTGTTAAGGCCCTGATGGCGTGCTGTCATTGTATGACCACCACAAAAGCAGCGTTCCTGTTAATTAGTGCTGAACGTTGTGATGAGGAAGGGTATGTGTGTGTACAAGTAACTAATTCTGGTGCCTACCTCAGTGCATATTGCAGATTCTGCTCTCAGCATTTTCAGTCACAGCATGTCCTATCGGAACCCCAGTGTTTTCGGGAAAGTACTTTCAGTATGCACAGGGTTTGAGACGCTTTCTTTTTTAACGCATTAATGTGAGGCAGGAAAGTAAGCTTTCTATCAAATGTTATACCTAGAAATTTAAGTTCATTTTTTTACGGGTAACTCTATTTCGTTAAGGTGAAGGGTGGGATCTGTATTGGTGCAGTGTAAAGAAGTTTTCACGTTGCTTTACACGTATGACGCACATGCAAGACGTTTGTTCCTTTTATGCCAGTATACCGACAAATACCATGTACCAGTGGTTACTGAATCGTTACTGTTCATGAAATTCTTGCTTGTAGCTGGTGAAACTTGACAGCTAATTACGAATATAAAGTAGTTATGAGCTTCAAATCAATCAGTAGTTTTTTAAGCCTTGATTTTGCACAAGACCAGCAGCCTTTAGCAGCACCAGCTTCTTCCAGATGCATCTTCTGTCCTATGGCTGTTTCAGAGGTCGAAGTTGTAAAATTTGCTATAGGTTAACTCTGTATAGTGATGGCATGAGCAAGTGGAAACTTGAGCAATGCTTCTACTCGAGTGCAGATTCTGTGACCGTTTCCTGCTCCCTTCTCCCACATTTCTGCATGCACTTTTACTGCACTTAGTGGTCTTGAGATCCTGAAGAATTTGTAGCCTTTGCCCTTCATGCAGAGCTAGTTGGCGGAAGCTACGACCATGCAGTTAAGCTATAAGGGGCATAGGCACAGAAATATTACTGCATTTGGTGACAGAAGGGCTTTTTCACCCTTTATAGGAATCGACTAATGCGGCTATGGCTCCAGCCGTCACGGTGGCTCAGCGGTTATGGCACTCGGCTGCTGACCCGAAAAACGCGGGTTCGATTTTGGCTGTGGCGGTTGAATTTTGATGGAGGCAAAATTCTAAGAGGCCTTTGTACTGTACGATCTCAGTGCACGTGACCCCACGTGGTAGAGGTTTCCGGAGCCCTTCACTACAGCATTCTTCGTAGACAGTCATTTTTGGACATTAAACCTTCACAAACCATAAACCAAGCTGCTACGGCTCCATCTTGTGTACCTGCAATTATTTAAAATTTTGCGATAAAGTTAACACATTCACTGCGTCATGGGTCACGGGTGGGACATGTCATTTTTTTAACGTGACAGTGTTAGGGAGCTCGTTTCGTAGAAAATCCATCATCACAACCTGCTCACTGTGGCAGGTGGCAGCTAAATTAATGATTTGTCACGAGAGGTTGCTCGGAATAGCAAACTGGATCGCACAAGTCCCACAGGCAGCAACACCTGCTATCGTAGGGCAGTGGTGCTTCGTTTAGCCACTGCACCAGGAATGGTATGAGGATTCCCAGGGATCTACGAATGTTAAGTAGAGAATGCCCAATTCTGCATGTATGGGCATTAACCCATTAGCTATTGCATCATACCTTTACTTCGGAGCTTCAGTGTCCCCTCCAATTTTTTGCTGTTCGGCCATGAGTACTTGGCCCCATGATGAAGCTGTGGGACAGATTTTTTAGTGAGTACTCCTCCTTGGGCCTCGCAATAACATCATGGCTTCTTTATGTGAGTTGCTCAGCGTGGATAAATGACGTGACCAGCTGGAGACCCACGCTGCAATGAACGTGTTGAGGACTCTGTTCACTACAGGGCTGGCATAGCAAATGGCACTCAATGATGCATTCTACAGCCACATGCACACCACTTTGTGCTCTTTGTGAAAGGCCACATACAAGCTGTTGCCTATAAAATAAGCAATGTTTGCCAGCAAATTGATGCATGCTATCAAGTAGACCTCTCCATGATGAACGCAACGGGACATCAATGGGGCATTGCCCAATGGTCAAAACCATCCATTTTTGCTTGTGACGAGCACTCCCCCGCCACTTTTCTTCTCCCGGTCATAGTTGCGTACATAATCTGTTTTGCCTATCGCACCAGAAGCATGTTCTCTGATGACGCGGGGCAGGGGAGATCTATTTGCGAAACCCTACGTTGCGTGTAATTAAGTCTATTCCATCATCTGGCACAATGTCGATTTTATGCGTACAAAACCAGCCACCTATGCATGTCCTACACCAGCAATCAGAGTTGATGGAACATAATATTATAGAAAAAAACTTAGATTTCATCGTTTTCTTGTACGCTGTCTGCAATAGACGTATGCAGGCTCATTCTGAGTGTCAATTTGACAGCCACATTTCACATACTTCACTGCTATGTGCTATTCCCTTGAGACTTGTCAGCCAGAGCGTTGGCTGCTGGAGGCGTGACGTGCTTCTCTCTCCTTTGGTGCAGCGTTGACAGCAGAGGAAGCCGCATTCGGGCGGGCAGCAGCAGCAGTGACAGTAGCAGCCACTAAAGGCCAGCGCCAGTAGCGGCGGCGGCGGGACGGCCCGGCCGATCAGGAGCGGGCACCATGGAGCTAGCTCACACCAAGACCGTCCAGGAGGTGATCGAGTACTTTGGCACAGACCCCGAGCGGGGCCTGAGTGAGTCCCAGGTCAAAAAGCTCCAGGACAAGTATGGTCCCAACGGTGAGCCCCCTTTGGTTGCTTGGTCAGCCATTGTGCGCCATGGGGTGCAGATGGGAAGACGTGTTCAGTGATAGCTCCTGTTGGTCAACAGTTCAAGGAAATTTTGTCTGGTCAGAGGTTGTAACGGAAATGATGAAATGCTGTCACTGGCCAAGTCAGAGATGATGAGATTGATTCGGAGCCCACATGGGTTCCTTGAGAACCCACATGAACTTGAATGGGCTTGTGAACAAGGAATCTGTACGGACTTTGAAACGTCAGTTCTATTGTGTTTGGCGTGGTCACTGTCTGCATTTCATCACCGTTTGCCGTCAGTCTTGGTAAGGGAAAGGAGTAACGAAGAAATCTTACTTGGTGTTCTTAGCAGCTGCACTTGGCTTCCATTCTTCGCTTACTTTAGTTAGTTAATTTAGCGCTGCTTGTTTTTCTCTCATAATTGGTAGTTTCACAGTTATTTAACTACTCCATTAAGGCTTGCAAGTAAGACATACCGATAAAGGCCTGCATGCAGTTCGCAGTGTTGGTGTCATAGTCACATCACTGCTACATCGGCTGTAACATATCACGATACTGGTCCAGAGGCCATGAGATTACTGCTGATCACTACTTTCTTGCCAACCACATGGAGCGAGACCTCTGCACTAGATTTAGCGCATCCACAGTTAAGTATGATGTGGTTGGAAACAGAGCTCAATGCAGCACCAGGAGCAGTTTGCACTTGCTTGAAGTTCGAATCATCTGTACTGGTTCATGTTGCTCAGTCTGAAGGTATGTCTGATAGACCCAGGTTTTGGTGTTACACGAAATTTACCTTATTTTCAAGCTTCTGAGCTCAAACCCAATTTTTCATTCCCCATTGGACTTGGATTAGCCACAGCATCATATGATGCAGGCAGGCCAGGCGGCAGGCCAGGTAAAGCAGTGGAGACCACTTGAAGGGTCCTGGCCAGCTGATAAGACAAATAGTCACAATTTGAATCAGTGTGGGAACAAAGATTGAGAGTGGCACAGTGTTCTTCTCTTTCACTTGTTATTGCTGCAATGTTAAACCGCACATTATTAGCCCTCCCGAGTCCGTATTCCGTGTCTGTGTCATAATAAAAAGCGTCATAATCTGGCGCAACAGGCACACCTGATTGGTCGAAATGCCGGAAGCGGATGTTGTGGTTCGGATGCAGCAAAAAAGGTCGAAGAAACCGGACGGCGACGTCAAACACATAACGTACGCAGCAGATGCTCGACAGCCAACATGGCGGCGCACTGTGAAGTGGCGCCTCTCACTTCGAAGCGAACTCGTCGAGCTGTAAACTGGGTACGGGACTTCTTGTCTTGCCTATAACAAATTGTATGGACAATAAATTTGGCCCGTTTTTTATTTAGTTGAACGATTCGGTAGTTCCTAGGCCTAATGAGCGCCGGCTTGTTGCAGAGATTGTTCTCTTCATTCAAGCTGGGTGGCGCCATTATCACCGAGTTATCTCGTCTGCGTGTGTTGAATGATGTAACATAAAGCAGAATGACCCGTAAAATACTTGCGTTTACTGCGCCCAAACATGCATTTCCTATTCTAGAGCTCTCTATTAGCTGTTGAAGCGTCCTGCATCGTGATCGTTTGTAATGTCTGCCAGCGTGAAACCACTCACGTGCACGGATGGTCAGTCGCCAGCGACGCGCTGTTACACCGAAGCGTTTGATATGCCAGAGGGGGTTTTTTTGGCGTCCCTTACGGTTCTTGATAGCCGCGGTGGTGTGGCTCTGCATCATTGAGCTTGCGAGTTAGCGTGCAAGTTAGTTTTAAGGCATCAGTGGGCATGCATGCGCTTCGTACCATGGCGAACCGATGAAAACTTCGTCTGCGAAGTCTCCCAACGCATATATCAAGAGAAAAACAGTAAGAAGATTTTTTAGCTCATCCGTTTTATTTATTTTGCAGTGCCCACATAAAATGAATGAAAAAACGTAAATTACCGTCTGCACAACCATCCAATCACAGCACCAATTTACATTCAGCGATGTTGCAGACGGCAAGTCGTCACGGCATCTTGGTTCAGCCCGGCACGAAGCGCGCATTGTGCAGCGAGTGAGTTCATGCTACAAATTTTCCTCTTCGTTCCCGTTTCAAGATAAATGTAAAACGCCGTGTTGTGCGAACAAGCTAGCTGCCTTTTATTTACCATCAGCGATCGACGGCTGCAGAGAAATTCTGTCACTGAAAAGTTATGCGTGGTTGCGTACAATATTTTCTTCTTTAAGTACACCTCCGGCCTTTACAGAGCAGAAAAGAGTGCCTGAACTATATTGTTCGTATTTGCTGATGTCAATTAGGTAAATAAAGCAGCTTTGATATTACTTTAGAGTGGAATCTGATGCGCAACCAAACTTGTGGCTGAATGTTTCTTCTATCGCATTGGTCGCGTTCTTTTTCTCGGCGAAAAGCTAAAGCGCCGCTGGACGTTTCGCTGCGGCAACCGCAACACAGTGACATCCTGCCGCCGCTCACAGTCATAGCCGAACCGACATCCACTTCCGGTTTTTTGACCAATCAGGTGTGGCCGCTGTGGCAGATTATGACGCTTTTTATTATGACACGTACTTCTTAAAAAACTCACTTCATATGGCATCCGCGGAAAATCTCATGATTTGCTTAACTCGTACCTCAGCAATAGAAGCCAGTGTATCTGTATTAGCAACCACCAGTCATCCTTACTTCCAATATCTTGTGGTGTACCACAGGGGAGTGTATTAGGCCCGCTTCTCTTTAACTTATACATGAATTACATAGATCATATTGACAACAGTGTACAATTCATTATATATGCTGATGACAGTACTGTGCTTATTTCTGGTAATGATCCCAATGCCCTTGTGTCACATTGTAATGATGTACTTGAAAAATTGTCTGTCTGGTCCCAATTAAATCCCATAGAAATAAACACCCAGAAAACGAAAGCTATTTTATTTCGAGCCAGAAATAAGAAATACATTCTAGAAAATTCTCTAATGATTCAAGATAAAAATATTGACCTTGTAGATACTCACAAAATTCTCGGTGTCTATTTTTCTTGCCATTTGAGTTGGGACACTCATGTTAACTATGTTGCAAGGAAAATCTCTTCAGTGACTGGAGCTATGTCGCGATGTCGTACTGTTCTGCCGCAGGATGTTAAACTTCAGTTATATAACGCATTATTTGCCCCGCACATGAGCTACTGCAGTTTGGTGTGGGCAAGCACCACAAGAGCAAATATTGAAAAGATAATAGTTCTGCAAAAAAGGTACCTTCGCTACTTAGCCAATACTGATCATCACTCTGCGACAAGACATCTCTTTGCAAAATACAATATTATTAGTTTTGACTATCACTATGAACACCGATTGCTATATGCTTTCTATTTTTCTCAGCATGACAGCCAGAGTTTCCTTTGTTCGATGGCCTTGCTGAAACCTAGAGCTACTCCTTCTTTAACTCGAATTTCCAAACCCTGGTTAGTCCCATACTTTCGCACTCAGTACAAATTGCAATCATTAAAACACAATCTGCCGGTCTTATTAAATCAACACAAACAGGTAGCCTTCAAATCCCCAAAAGAGCTACGAGTACACTTTTCTCAATTGTAACTGATAAGAATCTTTTGTTGTGATAAATCTTGCAGCAGGTCTGTATTTTCTGATGCCTTTTACTACTCATTGTTTTGTAATTAATGTTAGCGTACTCTGCCACCAATGTCTGCTACCGCTTTGTAAACAGCTCCAGGGCCCCAGTCAAGTTGTAGGAATCAACTTTTAGCCCTGGAGACCGTCCAGTTTTGTGGTGAATAAAGAATTGAATTGAATTGAATACGGCCTCTGGTTGCATGGACTGAGCACATTACTGCTCACCACTGACAGAGCATTGTGTACGTTAGCGGAAAAGCCGTTGAGGGTGCCTCATGAAGCTATACTTGCGTTTTGCTGCGGGTACAATTAGTGGCTACTGGCATTGGACCAGAATTGCAGTGCAGTACGGCATGACAGTGTGTGGTACAGTTCCTAAACCCCCTTCCCTTTCTCATGTGAGCAGGCTTCGGCATCATATGGAAGTTGGCCATAGTGAGGGAGACTACGTAAGTGTGACTGTGTGCCCAACAAGCTGCGCACGGTCTGTGCACACTTGCATGTGCACCTGCGACTTGTTTGGTCGGGAATGTCGTCTTATAAAAAAAAAAAGAGAGAGAGAAGGAACACGCTTGTAGATGGCTGAGGCACTTACACAAACACCTACAATCACTCGCTCATTGTAGAGCATTCTCGGTTTTATTTATTCCCCCAGGTCTATAACTGCTAGCCTTGTTTTAAGCACTTCTACCTTGCAGGCGAGTATTGCGTAGTGTGTGATGTAGAAAGTAGCCTCTCAGGAAACATTGATGAAAGCTGGCTTGGTTATGATTAGCCATTTTATGCATACTCATATATATTCTAGATATGACTGCTATAGTATTCTTTTTTTTTTTTAGCATCAAGACATGTTGTGGCAATTGCATAGTTGTACGTAGTTAAGTTTCAACAAATGGTTAGATCCAGAGCGCTTGGCTCCAAGTAAGTAACAGGCGAGTGCATACTCTTTGATCTAAGAATAACATTGTTCAGGAGTCTCTCTGCTTATCTTGCAAAGCATGCTTTCAAAGTCACTGTGCTCCAATTTCCTTGCTGGTCTGGCCACCTCTTAGGTAGCTGAATGCCTTGTGGGGCTGTTGCACAAAAGCCAAACTCACTCTTGCTCCACTTGGTGCTTAGCTGACGTAGTTCTGTGCACTTGTGTCAGTCAGACGAGTTATGAAACTTGAGTGTGTTTGGTCTTGTGATGACATTCTCCAATTATTTTCTCTTTTTTTTTCCTGTTCCTGTCTGCGTATTGCAGAGCTACCTGCAGAAGAGGGTGAGTTCTTGCATTTCTACTTTCGTAGTGTTGTCCAACAGACGTTCATTTGCTGAAGAATTTTTGTGGTTATTGGCTTGAGGTGTTGCAGTTTTCAAGAACTAGAGTTCTCGTTTAAGTTTAGTCATTTTTGAGTCGCTAGGCACACTTTCTGCTACCACTTATCCTTTTGTTTTGTTCAACCCATAAAATTGCACATTCTTTCCCTGCTTTAATGGCAGAATGGAAATAGTTTACATTGTTATTTAGTGCTGCAGATTCAATTAGGTACCATGACATGACAACTTTCACTTAAACCTGATGTTTACTATACAACATTCTTCGAAAAGCTGTGTTCCCTTAAAGGAAGCTGTCTTTTTTCTCTCTCTCTCTCTCTCTGCAGGAAAGCCTCTGTGGCAACTTATACTCGAACAGTTTGACGACCTTCTAGTGAAGATTTTATTATTAGCTGCTGTTATTTCATTTGTAAGTAGAGCATGTTTCTTCCCTAAAGTATATTCTGCATCCAAATGTGTATGCGGTACGTGGCGTTGAGTCTTACTGCTAGCTTTAGAGTGAAGCCTTATGTGAAGACCATGTGAGAAAAATAACTAGCTGGGATTGTGAGAAAGCACGTGTATGACTCCAACAAGCTTCGCTATTTTAATCATGCTCTCGAATCTGTGGGTTTTGCACTGGATGTTTGTGTGAGCTCTTACGCACAGCTTGCCTCCACACTTTTGTGATCAGTCAGCAAGGTAATATTTTATTGCATTACAATAAATGTGCACATTTTTCATTCACACAAAGATTTGGCCATGAAACTTGGGAATAATCAGAACAAATCAGTAATTGTTTTTTGAAGAGTGCTTGCACAATTTACTGTTATTTGCGACCAGGTGGCTGCTTTTTCTTTGAAATGCCTTTGTTTTGCCATGTTTTCCAGGCATCAGTATTGTCAGTGCAGTGCTACTCAGTTTGCTGCTTGTTGTGATTGTTGTAGTATTGTGACATTTGCTTTGAGGCATTTCTTTTTTATTACTGTTATACTGTAAAAACATGCATATAATACAAACCCGCATATAATAAAAGGTGTAATTTGGCAATTCATCCGCATATAATGCAAATAAGTAAAGGCAGTCAGCTTGAAGACGACGTTCCATAAATTGCGGAAGCCGATCGCCCTCCGTTATTTGTTTACGTTGGCGCACCGGATAAGACGTATATAGCATGAGCAGCAGGTGCAGAGGTGCCGCGCTCACGCCCGCTTATGTGCTGTGCAGCGATCATGCGCAGACCGGTTCCAGTATATGCGCTGGCTCACACCCTTCAGAAGTGTCCGTAGTCGGAGCTTTAGTTGCCGGGTGTGCTGTCTTCCGAAAGGCCCTTGTTGGGGATATGTTTCTGTAGAAACACATCATTGATACCATCAAGCGCGTTCGATATCCCGCATTTCTTGAAATAACAACCAGCGAGCTCCTTAGGAATGCTGGCCCAAGCGTCTGCGATCCAATTGCATAGTGTGGCTGGAGAGGCTCATGTCCGGTGGCAGTAACTGCAGGCTCTCTCTACCTCATCCAGCCCATGTAGCAGCGCTCGTCACGGTGCTGATGCTTTCGGCAGCTATTATTACTCTTAAATGCAGCCGAGTGCTGCTTTCGCAGTCCGCTTACCATGAGACGTGCGATCGCTCCGGGTGTCTCAAGGTCAGGTCAGCATAGTGAAATGGTGTTGAAACCGAACCTGCTAGCCTACGCCACTGCTAGCAGCGCCTCCTCTCGCTGGATGCATGATGGTGATCGCGCTCGATAATAAAACTGGAACTGAGGATTTTTGGCCGAAAATTGTCAAATCCACATGTAATACGAGCTAGAAATTTGACATGCTAAAATTTGGAAGAAAAAAACCTCGTCTTATGCGTGGGTTTTTACGGTACTTGGTTAATATCTGCTAGGAAATTGTAGGGTTTACTGACTGACTGAAAATAATTCAATAAAGGTTTTACTAGGCCTAGTGCATTTTCAGCATTGGTTGCATCCTGCATTTTGTTCATATGTTTGCAGGTTTTGGCGCTATTTGAAGAACATGAAGACTCCATCACAGCCTTTGTTGAACCTTTTGTCATCTTGCTCATTCTGATTGCCAATGCCGTCGTCGGTGTGTGGCAGGTGAGCACAACAGTATTATGGAAATGATTTATGGAAACGATTGGATCTTGGAATATGTAACTGTGATTTCGCTTTATGTAGACCGTTTTTGTTTTGAATGCTGGGCACTACCATATTTGTTACTGGAGTGTTAATTCTTGTGCTGGCACATCACAGCAGTTCGTGGTGCTGGTTTAAACAAGCTTATGCTAATCTTTTACTGTTGTGTGCAACGTGGCCGCTATGACTGTGTGCCTTCAGCCCTAGTGAGCAGTATTCTGAGCCTGTGTTTGCACTGTATTTAAAGCATTGCATGCTTGTCTAAAATTGTAAAAATCACCTTACTATCCCTTTCCCTATAACTGTGCTGCCTCGGTGCAGCCTAGAAAAGAGACCTTTAAATCAAATTGTTTTTGACAGTGCTCACACCTCTTTGTCTGTATTTGCACACCCTGTGCTTATGTGGCGAGGGGCTGTTTCCCTCTTTGTCGCCCACAGGAACGTAATGCGGAGAGCGCGATAGAAGCGCTCAAAGAGTACGAGCCCGAGATGGGCAAAGTTATACGGGCCAACAAACAGGGTGTCCAAAAAATTCGTGCCAAGGAAATCGTCCCAGGCGACCTTGTGGAGGTGTCCGGTAAGTTTCCTCTTTTTTTTACCTTGCCTTGTTGCAGGATGTTTTGTAACCTGGAAAACCTGGAATTGACAAGGAAATTTTGTGTACATGGAAAATTCTGGGAATTGTCAGGCACGGCATCAAAACAGTGGCAGTCTGGAAAAGGACCAACAGAAAATTAACGCAGTGGTCTGCTGTGAATTCTGATGGCACCATGAGCGCCCAGCATATGGTTCATTCACATTGCTATGACATCTTTTTCACTTTCACTTCTAACGTGTATAAACGTAGTTTCCTTTCCATTCTGGCTATATTTTTCTTGTCCACTAAGTGAGTAGTGCATATACTGATTGGTTCTGCACTGGTTGCCACATTCCTTAGTAAGTTTGGGCTGATGTCATAACAGTGATAGGTGCAATTTCATTCACTTCTGGTGTTTCGTTAGAGGCACCTCGCCACCCTAGCGTAGCATCAAAATCTATCTGGAAAGCTTGCTCTCAGGCTGTGTTGATCTCATTTATAGTACAGTGTTTGCAGCTTCAGTAAATAATTTTATTTTGTTTTGAGTAGATCAGGTATCCATTATCATCGGCCACTACTGACTTAGATAGCCAGGGAAAACATGTAAAAGTCAGGAAATTTAAAAAGAATAGCTTGCTGGCTGCCCTGCTTGTTCCCATTCTGCATTGAGGGAAGCTGCTTCCATGGACATGGGTTTGTACTCGTGTTCAGAGCGATACTAACTTGCTGGCAGCCACAGCTGGAAATTGCTCTTTCAGCTATCATTTGTAGTGTTCCGTGGGGTTGCAGTTTAATACTTAAATAGGAAAATAGTATTTAGTGGTGGTCTAGAAGCTCTTCAGCTTTATGTGCTTTACTGTTTATAGCATTAACTAGCAATGCATGCAACCCTAGATTTGCAGCCAGTGACATGCTGGCCAGTACAGCTGTTGTTAGTGTTGGCAAAAAAAACCCTGATTGCATTGTTTGGAATGGAAGACATTTTAGTATTTTGAAGCAGAGGTACTTGAGCACACATTTTAGTTGGGTTTACTCACTTTTTGGCGCATTAGCAGGCTATGTAGCTTGTAGCTTTTTTAGTTTATGTATGTGCAGGATGTCATTCCGTTCTGTGCTCTTGTGCATGCCACAGTTGGCGACAAGGTTCCAGCTGACATACGGTTGATGAAGATCCACTCAACGACCCTGCGGGTGGACCAGTCCATCTTGACTGGAGAGTCTGTGTCAGTCATCAAGCACACAGACGCCATCCCGGACCCCCGCGCTGTCAACCAGGACAAGAAGAACATTCTTTTTTCGGTGGGTGTCTGCTTGTGGTACCAGACAGCCTCTCTGCTCTTAGTTGCCTTGTTGGCTGCCATTCAAACCCCCCATTTCTTTTCCAATGGCTGGTATCTTCTAGAAAACTAGTCACCAGTGGTTTACAGTGCTGCAGTACACTTCCATTGCTTCATGGTGACTTAAGGGGAAATGAGGGTCTTAAAATTAACTTTTTTTTATATTTATGGCTAGAATAAGATTAAACTTAGCACACAAATGTGTTTTTCTCTAGATTTCAAATGTGCAAAAGTATTTGACCTGCTAGCCGCCACGGTGGCTCAGTGGTTATGGCGCTCGGCTGCTGACCCGAAAGACGCGGGTTCGATCCCAGCCGCGACAGTTGAATTTTGATGAAGGCGAAATTCTAGAGGCCCGTATACTGTGCGATGTCAGTGCAAGTTAAAGAACCCCAGGGGGTCGAAATTTCCGGAGCTCTTCACTACGGTGTCCCTCATAGCCTTAGTCCCAAACCTCATAGCCCGAGTCGCTTTGGGACGTTAAACTCCCGTAAACCAAGCTGTATTTGACCTGCTGGTTTTAGAAGATCAAAAGTTATCTTACTAAGTCTAGAATATAATTAGGTAATTTCTTGCACAGCGCTAATTAATTAGCGTTAATGAAAAAAAAAAAGGTTTCATCTGAACCGACTAATGTGCTTGGTGTAGCTTTTCGCCTTCGAGGAGCATGCGGCAAAATGGATGCCCTGATCGCCAACCAGCAAACTACATCCAGTCAGTTTCATTTTTCACGCCGCTTTCTGGCATTAGAAAATGAAAAAAAAAATAAAAAATAGTTGGTGTTATAGAAGCTAACTAGATGGCACAGCTTGTCCAGGAGCATAGACTGGACTTTTTAGTGGCAGGTTCAACACATCGGTCATATATGACTGATGGCCTATGGCACGGTAGTATAAGAGTTAACCATTAAATTTTTCATGGATGCGATACATGAATGTGCAGATAAAGTAGTCCACCATAACATTCTACAGTAGAATCTCGGTGATACAAATCTCACGGGGTCGCGAAAAAATTTGTGTCATCCAAACTTTTGTATCACCCAAACGAACAAAATTCACATGCAGAAGCATAGAAAATGCATGCACGTAGATCTGTTTATGGCTGACGGGATTTATTCAGAGTCGTGCAGCCACGCTACTCACGGTGTGTACTGCGCAATTAGCGATCGCGATTTCGGCGATGTGAGGGCTGTGCACCACCGGTCACTGCTCGCGTTGCATACTGTGCGATTAGTGATCGCGATTTTGGTGTTGTGAGGGTCACATACCTCCGCTCACTGCTCGCAGTGCGTACTGCGCAATCAGCGATAGCGATTTCGGCGATGTGAGGGCCGCATACTGCCGTACACTGGCGATGCGATCGAGACATCAGTGATGTGCGAGCAGCGCTTAGTGCTCGGGGGTGCGATCGCAGCTCGCACGTTCATAACATCCGACGTGGCGCAGAAGAGAGTTCGGAACATCCGGAATTTTACACGTTGTGCACAATGCACTCCAGCCTGGGAATTTTACAAATTCTTATCATTGCGAAATTCGTATCAACCATGTTCGTATCAGCGAGATTCTACTGGAGCCTGTTCTGCTTCTGGCTAAAGGATATGCACTTTTTATAGAGGTACATCTTTCCTGTTCATCAGTTTATCCTTGGTAGATTATCCAGATCTTTAGTTGAGTAATACTATTTGGTTATGATTGTGTTTTATGCATTGAGTTATATAAGTAATTCAGCTTTCTGAATGTTAACTTATCTTGTTGAAGCTTAGCATGCAGGTATATCATAGGATGCTGATTTTGAATATATATTAAGGTTTCAAATATCTCACCTGGAAGGAAATATATGGCTAATTAACATATCCTAATTAGGTCATTTCCTACGGGCCTGTATAGTAATTTGTCTGTGAAAGAAAGCTTTTTTAAAGAATAAGCAGACATTTGCAAAAGCCCACAGCACATCCTAAAGCTAATAAAATGGCTATAAATTTGTTTTGTTGATCATAAATGAATAAGGAAGTTGTAAAGAAAAAGCAATGTTGCAGTAATTGTCCCACACTTGGCCTAATTGCTAATCTATCATGTTTGAAGGAAAATGGAAAGTTTAGGATGTGCGGTGGACCTTTGGAAATGTCTACATATTCTAAAAAAGCTTCTTTTTAAATTATCACAGAGGTACGCAAGAAATGACCTAATCGGGATGATATTTTGCTATAAATTTCTTTCCATGTGAGATGCTTGAAATCTAAATGCGTATTTGAAATCAGCACTCTATGATACATCTGTGTGCCAAGTTTCAACAGGTTATGTTAAAAAAATCAAGTTTTTAAGACCCTCATCCCCCTTAAGAGAATTTGATATGGATTGGCTATTAATTGGCTTGCAGGTGCACTGATATGGAAGACTTACTGATAATGTGATGAAGCTTTAAAGAGGCACTGTGGACAACTTCATGTAATTTTTTGTTCTTTGTAAAGATTCATTGTTTAGCTCTTTGTGGCTGTACTGATGTTTGTTTGGCTGCAAAAGATGTTTTTTGTTGAGAAGAGTAGATTTTAAAATCTTAATGATTTTTTTTTTCTGCCACACGATTCAAGCTTGTGACAAAGTAGTGCCTCTATTGTTGGAACACAGCATTTTCTTTCGGCCGGCTTCAATTTGTTCTCATTGCCCCTTTAATGCTAACAAAATGCTGTGTTCATTGAAATGTCTTTTTTTTTTTTTTTGCAGGGTACCAACATTGCATCAGGGAAGGCTGTCGGCATAGTCGTTGGCACTGGCCTTGAAACTGCCATTGGTACGTATCTGACTCCCCACCACCCCACCCGCTCATGCCAGATTTTATGGACATGGGGTTACAGACATGAAATGCTGAGTACCTTTTTGTTGGAGAGAAGTGCACAACTTCTAGGTGTGGTTTTGGATTCTGGCTAGCTAGATAATGCAAATGGAATTGGAACTACGGTCAAATGCATGCAAACTGGGCAGCATTGAGTGCCTGTGGTGCCAGTGTGTGCATGTTATGACCACACAAAAGCCCAGCATGCCTGCTGGTGAACATGTGCTCCAGAGCACATGCGATGCAGCTGGAAACAGAGCGAGTGAGTTGCTTTTTTGCATTGACGTTGATGACACCTGTTGCGGATCTTGCAGGCAAGATCCGGACAGAGATGACAGAAACAGAAGAAGTGAAGACCCCGCTGCAGCAGAAGCTGGACGAGTTTGGAGAGCAGCTCTCCAAGGTAACTCAACTTTCTCGCAGTTTCTGGTAGGCTTTCTGCAGACATTGTTCTGTTTTGTGTGTTGTGTATTCTTACACAGCCAGCTCTGGGTTTCCGCACTTCAAGGTGGTGTGGACATGATGGAAGGATGACTGTGGCTCAGATACAGGCTTAATATCACTTTCAAGTGGAACAACGGGGAGCAGCAAAATTCCAGATTTTTAAAGGACTATAGACAACCATTTTTTTTGCTTGCGTGTTTTCTTTTCCAAACGATGCGTTAGACATTCGTATACATGGAGCGCCCTGTGGTATTCGTGTACGACCGCTAAATGACCTATAATTGAATTTCTTGATGCTGTTTCAGTTTTGGTTTCATCAGTCGAAAGATTACTGTGATGCGTAGTTTGTGTTTAGGTCTTATGAGGCATAAAAAAATCTGCTATATAATTGCTGACAGCTTACTTTTCATTTCTCCATTCTGCCTGCTATCCTTTATTTCTGCTGCTCCAGCTCAGGTGCTTCAGTATCTATGGCAGATGCCGGGGCTAGCAAAAATCTTCTTCTTTGTTTTTATTATTATTTTAATAAACCACTTACTACTACTACTAATTGCTGACAGGTCATTTTTTGTCATTCCAGGTCTTGGAAGAGGCTGGATTAAATGTCATGCTGAATTAAAACTACATATCAGCGATTATATTGCAGTTTTTCTAGTGTATCACGTGATCAAAACATCAGCCTGATGTCAGTCATCGTTCGGTTGATGAAACTGAAACCAAAACAGCATGACAGAAAAAATTCAATTATAAATTATTTAGCAGATGTAGGCAAATACCACCTGGTAATCCATGTATTCTAATGTCTAACGCATCGTTTGAAAGAACAAAACGTGCAATAAATGTAGGTGTCTATAGTCCTATAAAGCCAGTTTTTTGCAAAAAAGCGGCTTTTTTGAAGTGCATAATATTTTCGGACTGTTTGATTATTCAGACTGTTTTTTCGGGTCCTGCCAAGTTCGAAAAATCACTAGGCGACTGTACTAATAGAGTGAGCATAAATATACAGTGCATGAAAATATTTTATTTCTGCCACACTGTGAATTGATTTCCTGTGGTTAATTTCATTATCTTTCAAAGATTGTTCTTTTTGTAGCTCTCCCAAAGGTGGGCATCTTTTTAACCATCCAGAATGGTGGACATTGTGCACTGGGTGAAAAATTGTTCAGAACAGATCACAGTAGGAGATCGAAGCTTTAGGCCCTGAAACCTCCTCCTCCCTTCACCCAAAGCACTAAGCCCTCATATTACCTGCAGGTTTGAACAAGAAAATCTTTGACAGAAGTTATCTGGTTGGGTTTGAAATAGTATAAAGTTGAGGTTGGTCCATCAACAAGCTTTCACTAATGGGCTCCTGCATGGCACAGTAAAATGAAAGTCATCATTAGCCTTGACCCTTGTACTACGTGTTGATTTTCCTTGCAATGCAGGTGATCTCTGTGATTTGCGTGGCGGTGTGGGCCATCAACATTGGCCACTTCAACGACCCGGCACATGGTGGTTCGTGGATCAAGGGAGCCGTCTACTACTTCAAGATTGCTGTGGCCCTGGCGGTAGCCGCCATCCCCGAGGGTCTGCCAGCTGTCATCACCACCTGTCTGGCCCTGGGCACACGGCGCATGGCCAAGAAGAACGCCATTGTGCGGTCCCTGCCCTCCGTTGAGACCCTCGGCTGCACATCGGTCATCTGCTCCGACAAAACCGGCACCCTGACCACCAACCAGATGTCGGTGAGGGATGCATCTTCGAGGAAGGCTCATGACTATGTTGGCAGATGACTCCATATATATTTCTCCACTTGTTGTGTCATAAAATCTAGAAGAGTGCTGTGAGGGGCTAGTTGGTACAACATTCTGAGAACAATGAATAACTGCTCAAAAAGATAGGATGTGTAGTTCTTCTCTCTCTTGTCCCGTCTTTTTGCGCAGTTATTGATTATTCTCATAATTTGGGTCATACTCTGTCATTGTGTATACCTTTTGGAATTTTAATCTTAGTTTCTTCAGGTGGGTGGAAATGGGGTGTGGCTAGGGGTATCCTACCTCAGTCGCACAGATTTTTCTGACTGTTGGAAGAACTGAGTTTGTACCTTGCTTTTGAAATGGGGTACTGGCATGACATTGTAGGTAGTGAGCCCCACCTGGTTTGTTCTCGTAACAAAACCTGGCTCGGTTCTATGTGATGTTTCCATATTTCTGTGACCACATTTTTTGGGGACAAGTCTCTAGCACATTGAGTGTGTAAGCTCTGCAGGATGCCAGTGCAGTGTCATCTCTAGGATTTTTCTTAGTGTACCTTTGCTGGCCTATGTCAGAGACAGAGCTCTGAATTCCCCAGCCAAGCAGATTTATTCCCTGAAACCTGCAGGGCACCATTGTCATGTTATGGGCCTAAAAATCGGCTTTCCTCATGCTTATGTGGGCTCAGCAGCCTGAGCTTTACAGTCACACCCGGTTATAACAGACAACGTGATTCAACGCGATTTGTTTGATGTATGGAATAATTAGATGTACCCGAACCCGCTTATAATGAATTTCAGTACCAAATTTGTTATGCAAGAGGTTATGAACAGTGGAGTGAAAACGTGCTGACGGAAGGAAAACTATGCCTCTCACCATGAATAATCTGTTCCAAAAGTAATCTATTGGCGAGAGATGTACGCCTGTTTGCTGTAGGCAGTCACTTTGGCCTGAAAACTCCATTTAGCTCCATCAAAGAGAATCGAATCTTTGACACGCGACATTATTTTAACAAACTCTTCCAGTCCGCTTCCCTTGTATTCCCGGGCAGTATTGTCGCAGCACATCTGTAGAAAGGATTTCGTGAAGCGTCAGGCGAGGGCAATCATCTTCCGGCAGCGGCTTCTTTGTCTCCTCGGCAGCGCCGGGCTCGCTGTCGCAGCACATCGTCAACCGTCAAAGTACCTTCGAAGGCAACGTCTGTTCACACAGCATTTTGAACATCAGCAAGTTCTTCCCACGGAGTGGCAACGGCATTGTCATCTTGCACTGCACTCGTAGCTTCCGCACCGGATTCTGTCTCGAGTCATGCATCTTCAGCTCATTTTTAACCCTCGGTGTCAATAAAAGGCACTCTACTGCGCACTTCTGGTAGACTAGCTAGAACACACAGATGATGCCTTGATCAAGTGGCTGTAAAACCGCTGTTGCGTTTGGTGGCACGAAGGTTGCTTCCGCCGCCGCTCAAGTCTAGCCATGGCTGAACAGTTATTCAGGAGGAGGAAATTCTTGCGCCCGCTTGTTGCAGGCTCTTTGGCAGGACTTGCCGCTATTTCGTCGTCATCTTGCGGGATGAAGCGTCAGATTGGAAAGCAAGTGTGCAGCAATGCAGGCACAGCCAGAGTAGAGAGCAGAACAGCAGCACAACTCACAAACTTGAACTATAAATGGAGGACGATGTGACGACGTCTTATTGCGTTCTTAGGCCGACGGGCTGCCTTCTCCCAAAGGCAGCGCCATAGGTCCGG
Organism: Amblyomma americanum; assembly: GCF_052857255.1. NCBI lineage: Eukaryota > Metazoa > Arthropoda > Arachnida > Ixodida > Ixodidae > Amblyomma > Amblyomma americanum. The sequence goes on from NC_135498.1 coordinate 3,836,950, forward strand.
AGCTGCTCGCACGTACTTGATCATGTGGTATGCTGCTGCCGAATAGGAGTGCTGCAAAGCGAGGCTGGCTGATGGCGCGGATTTTAAAGGGCTGCTCCCGCTCCTGCATTTCACGGGTTTCGCTAGCGTGGTTGCCCGGAGACTACCTGGTGCCAGTGGAGCAGCGCGTTGGTGGGTGTTTGTTGACTGGTCGTGAGCATTTGGTAGCCAGTCGCGGGCACTCAGCTTCGATATATCTAATGTGTAATTTGTTATAAAAATACATTTGCATGCATAATGCTAAAGTACTTCGAGCGTTCGATCTGAAGCATAATTCGTTATATCAGAATTCGTTATATCCGAATTTCACTGTACTGTGCCTCACTGCACATGCCAAGGACCTACTTTGGTGGTTTAGTGGCTTTGGCATTTGGCTGATGATCCCAAGGTCGCGGGTTCGACCCCAGCTGTGCTTGCCATATTTTCATGTGCTGTGCTGTGCAATGTCGGCACATGTTATAGAACCCCCGGGGGTTCTATAAATTAATTTGGAGCCTTACACTGTCGCATCCCTCATGGCCAACATGTGCATTGACCCCACAATTTATAATTTGCCCTTGCCAGGTGAGCCGCTTCTTTATCCTGGACAAGGCTGACCCTAGCGACATCTCCTTCCACGAGTTTGAGGTCACTGGCTCGACCTATGAGCCTATTGGTGAAGTGTTCAAGAATGGTGCGAAGGCAAACTGCGCCAACTTTGAGGCCCTGCACGAGCTGACCACCATCTGCTGCATGTGCAATGACTCCAGCATTGACTTCAATGAGGTGAGTGGTGGCTCCCTCTTTATAACTCGGTTCTCGAGCACTGTGTCCCCACTCAACCCCCCCTCCCTCCCGGCAAGGAATTTTCAGCGGAAAAAAAAATCATGTGCTCTTTTTTTTTCGATGGAGAAAATTCAAGACAGTTTGCACAGATAGAACCGGCCCTTCCAAGACCTTTCCTTGAATCTACAGAAGAAGCAGGTTTTAGCATTGACTTTCATTGTGTATGTGTTTAAATGGCTATCGGCAACTGGTGACACCCTGAACATCAAATGAATAGTGTAGCAGTTGATGTATGTGAAGCAGGCATGTACTCAACTGTGCTGTGCAAGCATCTGTGTTCACGCGTAACCGTTCTCTGTGCAGTACAAGCAAGCCTTCGAGAAGGTGGGCGAGGCTACTGAGACTGCGCTGATTGTGCTGGCAGAGAAGATGAACCCCTTTGGATTTGACAAGAGCGGCAAGTCGAGGCGCGATGCAGCCCTCACGGTCAACCACGGTGTGCAGGCCATGTGGAAGAAGGAGTTCACCCTCGAGTTCTCTCGAGACCGGAAGTCCATGAGCTCCTTCTGTGTTCCCACTCGTGCAGCAGCCAACACCAAGCTTGGCACAGGACCCAAAATGTTTGTCAAGGTGGGTGATTCTGTGCTACCCGCGTCATCTGTAGGATTGGGGGAGCAAAAACTCATGTCCTCCTGCCTTCAGGGGCTGTCTTTCTCGTGACATATAAATGCCTTCACTGGCATGTTAGCTGTTCTGAAAGTCGTGGGGTTAAATGCCAGTTGAACAAACTTCGGGGGATTCTTAAAAGGACACTGAGGACGTATTGAAGTTTGCCTATATCGATTGGCTGCCAGATTCCAATGACTCAAAGGCTGCGTTTGCTGAAAAGAGCTTTCATATGATAGGAAGGCAGACTTGGGTTCAAGAGGCTGTAGTTTCCTGATGTTCTTCAAAAAGCTGCAAAATTTGCTTTAAAATTAATTTTTAAGTCGAGATTTTATTCAGGAGCTTCATAATTATATGTGGTTGAAATTTTTGTGGCATTTCTCTTGCTGCTGCCGATTATGTTGCTGCCCGTTCGTTTCTTCATGCCTTTGCCATTTCTAAACGGGGTTTTTGCTCTAACTTCGGTTCTACCACATCCGATGACATGGTTCCCGTTGCTATAATGTCTAGTAAGCACACCAAAGAAGTCATTCATTCATTAGTTAAGTAATTCATCAATTCCATTAAATTGCCGATGAGTACGAAATTAATTCATCAGTTTGATTTAAGTACCGATTAATATGTAAAGTAATTGACTAATGCAACTAATTAATGGCTTTGTTCAATTAAGGGGAGGCGCTCCTCGAAAACTTTGTGTTTGCGAATTTGGGGATCATTTCAGGCGCCGGATAGCATGAATTCATTTGTTGTCTTCCTCTTTGTCTTGGTAAATTTGCGGTAAATCACTGTCTTGCTTTTCGCTGAGTGATTTTGTGCATCTCACAACTTAGCACCAGCTACCACTACCATTGCTCCTAGGACCTCAGTGCTCTAAGCGTTCAGCTAAAAGTACAATTTGAAACCACGGTGCTACTCACAAGCAGGCCGCTGTCCATCTACGCTTTGACAGGCAGTTCCGAGTAGCGCCGCTGTCCCTCAGCCCTGTGCCAGGCAGTGCCAAGTACGAGCACAAAGTGCAAGTAACGAGGCGAACCCTCATCTATTTCTCGGAACTGTGCCGACTTCCGCCTTCTTCGTAACAAGCCACACCGAGTAGGGCCACTGCATTGTCACTGTCGTCTGCACCATGCTACTTGCCAACCTAGGAAGTCATCGAGTACAGGGTCGGCCCTAAAAAAACTCCTGTTGGGCAGCGTGAGTCGTTAGTGCGAGGGGCCATCTTTAAATTACTTTGCGAGAAGACTAAAACGTTCTCAGATGTGCTGTTTGGCACACACAGTCTTGACACCAAGAACTGGTAACAGAAATTTCATTCACATTTGTGAGCATCGAAAAATCGCCGAAGTTGAAAATTGAAAATTTTTAGGAAGAAAATGGTGCAGTAATTGTCTCACATCTCGGGGGACACCCAAACCGCACCGTAAGGGAAGGGAGGACAGCTGGGTTCGAACCTGGAAACTACAACCTGGGAACTACGGGTCAGTAGCAGAGTGCCCTAACCATTGAGCCATCATGGCGGGCTGCTGGAGTTGCTTCTTTTCTTGCAGATGTGGTGCACTTTATGCTTCCAGGCCTGAAGTCTGGCCATTTTCATAATTTTCTTGAGGAGTGGCTAGAATGGGCTGGCGGGGTGTAGCTGCCAGAACGAGTGGTGACTTGTGTCCTGTGCATTGCAGGGTGCCCCCGAAGGTGTGCTGGACCGCTGCACCCACTGCCGGGTGGGTGATAAGAAGATGGCCATGTCGGGAGCTGTGAAGCAGCGCATCCTGGACCTGACCCGGGCGTATGGCACTGGCCGCGACACACTCCGCTGCTTGGCCCTGGCCACCCTCGACACACCGCCTAAGCCAGAGGACATGGACCTCGGCGACTCCTCCAAGTTTGCAACCTATGAGGTGGGCCAACTTTGGGCATGTCGCGAGGCGTTGCTCTGTGTACATGTGGTGGTGTAACACTCCTGTAACGAATGGCAGTTGCTAATGTGATGCCCACCGTTGCAGTGAGGCCTGTCATGTTTTCTTCCATTTGAAAAGTCTGCTGTCCTATGTTGGCTACAGGGGCAGTCATATAATGTTCTCATAGACTGTCAGTGCAAAGTGCATTGTGTACATGTAGTTTCAAATACAGTTGCTGACCGATTATTCGGACCATTTTCCAGGTCCCACCGAGTCCCGACTCCCGTCTTTGTGGCCTGGAAAATGGTCCGAATAATTGAACAGTCTGAAAAATCAGTTAACTTTGAAAAAATAATCTTTCTACAAAAGAAGTCTTTAAAAATTGCGAACTTTGTTGCTCCCCTTGTTCCACTTGCAAGCAATATTATTCGACTGTCTCTAGGCCAGTAATGCTTTGGTCATGTCTGCACAGTCTCACATTACGATACCAGGCAGTGCAACACGGCCGTAGGTCATGCCATGAACGAATGCACATGTCGCGCGTAGCAAGAAGTCAATTTCCATGGGCTGCAGCACTCGCGAAAACAGAGATGGTAACCCACGGGATGACGCCAGCAGAGGTGAGGTTCCCAATGCAATGCCCCCCCCCCCCATCTGCTCCGCACTATGGCTGCCGCTGTCGAAGCCACGGTGGACGTTCTCTTTGAGGTGCAAATAGCCGAGCCTATCCAAACAAGTCTATCCAGTTGACTCAGTTTAAATCCAAGATGGCGCCTTTCATGCCAGTAGAGAACTGGTTAGTTGTGACAGCGATGACTGCTTGCGTCTATATTAGGCCTCAAAACAAGCTTTTGGTTGGGATCCCCACAGCATTGCTGGCATCCAGTTTAGTCCGAAAAATCGAACTTTTGGTCTCCACAGAGACCAAAGTACTGGCCATGAAAACGTACACATTCCTATGTGGTGCGTGATGGTTCCTCACCGAAGTCCGAAATATCGTGCAAGTCCGAATAATTTGAGTCAAAAAAATCGGCTGGCTACTGTATAAAAATGGTGTCATTTGACTTTACTCGGATATTAAATAGTCACTCTTGTTGCCGCTTGTGGTACTACAAAAGCTCTGCCCACCAAAAACTTAGTTCAGTTTCTTTTGGGTATACCCTCGTACATTTACCATATTTACTCGCATATAACCTGCCCCTGCATATAACCCGCACACCTAACTTTGAAGTCCACGAGAAAAAAAAGAACTCTCATATAACCCGCACATTTACCTTTTAAAAAAAAAATCAGCGCCAGAAAGATACAACTGCACACTCAGTGATCATTTCATTTTCAGAACATTTATTTAAACGACCACCACCACGTCGCTGGTTATCAGATTCTCAATTGTTGCTGCTCCAAGGCTCCATCGCCACTCTCAGACGAAGTTGTCCTCGGAACCATCCAAGCTGTTTCTGATGGCACATTTCTTTAAACCTTTCATGCATCATGTCGGCCGGTATCGCTTTCCACTAGGGGTGTGCGAATATCGAAACTTTAGAATACGAATATGAAGAAAAAATGGCTTCGAATATCGAATATCTGGTCAGCACAAAAAATAAATTCAGAAAAGATAAACAAGCAAAAATTGTAACTCATATTTTTTTCAAAATAGTGTATGGCCTTTGCAACTGAAATAAACAAAACTAGACTGCCTGAGCACCGTATAAAAAAAAGCATGATGTGCGCAAAAATGTATACTACTTAATTGAACTGCATAACAGTATCCAACCTGTAATGTGGTCAGGCAAAATGCAATCCATAACATGACAAGACTGGAAACAAAAATAGCATGATGGCTAGTATAACCTCATTAATTCGGAGTTCAAAGAACCGACAGAAATGCCCATTACTGCTAACTACAACAGACGACAAGCAACGAAACCCGACGCGCACCGCAATCACGCCGCCGATGCTGCTGCTGGGGTGCTAGGAGTGACAACCGTAAGTTGCAAAGGGAACGTCAGTGAAATGACGTATTCATGGGTGGTGCCCAGTTCCAGAGCTGTTTTCTTTATTTTTGTCTGGTGCCGCCCCGCATGTACGAGTTGAGGGAGGGGAGGAGGAGCGTTATTTTTAATCTTCTATATCTTCGTTGTTATTGATGCTAGCTCAAAAATTCTTGCGTTGGTGTGACGAGTGATGAAACTCCTATCTGTTGTCTGATTTACGTAATCTCAATTAATTTATTGCATAGTCCCTTTAAAGACAGTTGCTTGTCAAAACGAAAAATTTTTTCTTCGCGAAAAAGCCTGTGATGGACGTCTGTTTCTGCAGCGCAGATCCGATGAGGGAGGTTTCCAGTTTATTTAAAGCAGAAGTGTGCTATCGCCGAGACCCTTGGCATAGACAAGTTGTCAGAGGCTCTCTATGTAGCTCATTGCTACAGGCGCGCTTATGGGTGCTGGCTCCGAAGTTTCATCCTCATCTGATTGCTCCGCATCACTCTCGTCCTGCACTTCAGAAACGATGCCCTCGTCCGTGCACAGTTCCACGGTGTCGGCATCGTCAACGACAGAAATAAAATCATTCAAACCAATGTCATGACCCCGCATGTCGGAGTCGTCGACGAAGCCTGCCTTGCGGAAGCAGTTCCGCTCGCCAGTGGCCGTCACCTCCGCCCGGGCCGCTTTCATCATCTCTACCTCTGAATACAATGGAAATGGGCACGGTGTTCCCGTCTGTCATCCCGAATTACAGCCAAGGCCCGAGATTTGAACAAAGCCAACGAAACTTCCGCACCGCAACAAGAGTGACAAAATTGCGTGATGGGGTAGACGTGCAACGTGCACAGGCGCCAATCAATCAATCAATCAAGATGCAAACGCACAGCGCCAGCGGAGAGACCAATGAGGGGCTTCCATGAGCGTCAGTGCAGCCACCTCTTGGCTCCCACGGAAGACCTGCTTCACGAGGCATTGCCTCCGCAATCGTCACTGGCAGAGGCCACGCGCGGATTTGCAAGAGTGAGGAGAGCGAAACTGAGTTGCGAGGAGGGGCGGGAGGGCGATCTTGGAAGGCGTGTCGGCGGGGAAGGGTAGTTCGCTCGAGAGCGATGTGAAACAGGGCGGGCAGTTCGCCTGCGGTGAGGCTCGGGAAAGCAAACCGCGTGCCGGGCGCACAAAGGGGTCGGAGGCGGGTTATCTCGCAACACGCCGCCCGGTTTACACCGTCCGTTTGCTGTAACCGATCAGCAAGGCTTAATGACGTTCGTTATACGAGTGGTTTTATGCCATTTAAACAATGTATATTTTGACGGTCACGCAGGTCTCGTTCGTTATAAGCGAAAGTTCATCATAAGTGGGGCCGTTATATGTGGGCTCGACTGTATAACGATGTCGGTGCCGGTCTCAGCGAGGCGAGCCTTCACTGCATCAGTGCAGTGGCCTCAGAAGGAATCCAGTACGAGCATCGACCGGCATGCCAGCAAAGCACTAGGCTCAACTACACTGGCTGAAGACAGTGTGGCTGATGGCGTGGAGAAGAATAAACAGACTATGAATGTGGATTTGGCTATGCCTTTCGTTGGTCCCTCATCGGCTTGACAAGCGTCGGTGACGATGATGGCGAACCACACAGGGGAGCCTGCTGCGCATTGCTGTGAAGCCGACCCCCCACCCCCCTCAAGAGAAAATTTGCAGATAACCTGCACCCCCACTTTTTAAACTCGTTTTTTTTTTTTTTTCAAATTTTGGTGCGGATTATATGCGAGCAAATACGGTATTTGTTATGTTATTTTGGTTTCCTTTCTGCAGATTTGCTTGAATTTTCACACGAAAACTGCATGTAATGAAAGATGGGGTTTTTTCAGTTCCACTGTATCCAGGTTTAACTGTATTGCATTTTTTTTTTCTGAACACATTAAATGGCTAGAACTTGTCACTTGTCAGTCTGTAGGCTTGCCGAGCAAATTATTCTATTCTCGATTTAAGGGGGGCTGAGATGGATCACACAAGAAAGAAGATATACCCTTAAATTTAGAACATGCATCAACTCGCCAAGCAGACTGCTATTCTGAAGTTATTGTATATTTGCCAATGTCTTCCCCAGCCCCGCCACATAATCATATGCCCCCCGTCCCCCTTTTCAACGTTATCTTCCCTTTAGTGTCTGCTATGATCTCATTATCTCTTGTATCTGACTCTGTGCAGTCAGCGCTCATCTGTAATGTGACAGCTCAGACCATGCCTAACCGATGGAAACCACAGCATGAAATGAACAAAGGCACCGACTAGCCTAGGCTGAAGTCCTCATTCGGACTGTGTAATGGAATAAAGGAACGTGCATTGAGCTGTTCATTTATGCAGGCTCAAAGGTCGTGCATTGCAGCCTGACTGTGTAGTGTCTGTAGCAGTTGGCTCACTCCACTGTCTCACCCTCTTTCCACCAGGTGGGCCTGACATTTGTTGGTGTGGTGGGCATGCTGGACCCGCCCCGGAAGGAAGTGTTTGACTCCATCATGCGCTGCCGTGCGGCTGGCATCCGGGTCATCGTCATCACGGGCGACAACAAAGGCACTGCCGAGGCCATCTGCCGGCGCATCGGCATCTTCGAAGAGGATGAGGACCCCACCGGCATGTCCTACTCTGGCCGCGAGTTTGATGACCTGCCCTTGGAGGAGCAGAGGCGGGCCGTCCAGAGAGCGCGGCTCTTCTCACGAGTGGAGCCGGCCCACAAAAGCAAGATCGTGGAGTTCCTCCAGGCGGATGGTGAAATCTCTGCCATGGTAGGGGCACTGTTGCGAGGTTCCCCCACATTGGCCATTTCACTGCTTGAGGCATTGTCTGTGTACATGCATTGTCTGTGTACATGCAGAGGCTTTGTTAACATTTTCTCATTAGTCAGGTCATTGCAATGCTCCTGTTGGCTTGCACATCCAGAAACTAAATAGGAGGTGCACAAACTGAAAATTCAGCAATGAATTCTAATTGAATTATACCAGGTGTTGGTAAAATTTAGTCAATTTGTCAGTACCATCCTGCACTGTGCCTATCATAGAAGCCTTTCTCCCCCTGGCAGTAATGAGAAACGCGAAAAAAGAAGTGCTTTGTGGCCATGGTGCTCAAGATTTTTTTTTTTCTTTTTAGGCCTAGAGCCGGTGATGATGATCTATTCATGATGTTTTCAAAGACGCCACTCTATAGGCCATTCTTGTGTCTTTAGCAGTTTTTGTAGGAGCACCTTCTGTCCTTGGTAGTATGTAGGCAGACCTAGCATTTAGGTATGTCACCATTGACAGTGCCGTGCCCATGGCAAACCTTTTCAGGTGAAGGAAAGGAGAGACTGCACTTAGTGCAGTTTTTGAGGACTCTGTGTTTTGAACCTTGGAAGTGTGTGAATCTTGGGCACATTTCTAGGAAGCCATGCCAATGAACTGTATGGATGGTTTTTTGTTCAGTTATAATTTCACTCTTGTATTCACACACCTCTTCAGAGTGTACATCTTGAACTGTGGGCACTGTTAGCAGATAGGTTTATGCCCCTGTCACATGACATTCCTCAAAGGCCTTTCCAGCAAAGGCACCTTTTTTCACCAAAGGATCAAAAACTTAATTAAGGGAGGACATGGCTCTTAAAGCTATCTTTTCTATTTTCTGGCCAAATTTGATTAAATTTGCCAGTCTTATTCAGTTTCTTGCACTGATTTCAAATATCTACTTTGCTTTTCGGTACGTCAGTTACTTACGAAGATATATGAAATTAATGGTTCATAATTTGCAGAAACAATGAAAATATAACCGCACTACAGAAATTGATAATAACATATGGCTAGGTACTAGAAAGCATAGGGAATACAATGTTAGGAGTACTTTTTTGATGTAACAAATATTCGCGATGCTAGAGCAATCCAAAGTTCACTGTTCAAAACGTGGGTACCCTATTGTCTGATATAGAGCAGTACTCCTAAATTTTAAAACCCAAATTTTAAAATCTGCTCCTAACATTGTGTGCTCTGCACTCTTAGCTACATTCCACAACAAAAATTATGGTTCTACCTGCCTTGAAGGCATATCGCTTCCGCAAATGAGCAAGAAGTCAAAAATGTGTGTTCTGAGAAAATGAGAAAAAAGAAATAAACCCACTTTTAATCAAAAATGCAGAAAAAATAGTGCCATATATTGCATCCTATGTAGCTAAAAGCCACCAGTTGAATGTAGTCAGTCTGACTACAGCCACCCAAATGACGCTTTTTGAAAGCATGCTGCATGTCCAAAGTGGTTTTGCGCTTCTTTGCAGATGCCACTGCTCGGCGGTGGTCTTTCTCCGCCATGCTCTTCGTGCTCAGTGCTCCAGGGTTGAGGTGCAGCTCTTTCAGTATTGCTGCAGATGTCCTCTCAAAGCCAGCATTGAATTTCATCACAGCCTCAGCCACTGCAGCTTGTACAGTGAACAGGGAGGCATGCTTTTCCTTCGGAGCCAATGCCCTTATCAAGGAGTGAAGGGACTCATTGCTGTTCTGAGTACTGCCCCTACAAAATCGAGAACTAGCCCCGTGAAGAGCTTGACAACCGTGCCGACGCCAATGTGCGACGAGTGGCCGCGCGTCATCTAGGAACCATCGTATGACACGGCAATATTTCCGGGATTCCCAGCTTCAAGTCGTCGTACAGCTCCCGAACTGATTGCGCGCACTGCGTCGTCTGCTTCTCGGCTGCAAGAGCCGCCGCGGGCACCAACTTCGTCTTCACATACCTCTGCCATGTTTTAGTGTGAAGGCCGCGGTGTGAAATTTTCATTGCGGCAAAAACGTCGTTTAGCGCCGTTTGCAGATTCCCAGTGGCTTGCATCGCTCGCGCGCACAGCAAGAATGTTCACAACAAAAGGGCTGGCCTTCTGATTGCCGTTCACGCGGGGCGAACTCCACGCCGACGCAACATCATTGCAGCAAGCACACCTGATAACAATCTTTATGACGAGGCCATATTCTCGTTCGCCTTTGCCTACAGTGACGTAGCTACCGCCGCACACTTTGCACTTTACGCATGACATCATCGTGTTCACGGAGTTCAAGTTGACGATAACGAAGCCCGGCTCTATGTCAACTGGCGCGACCGCATCGTCGTCGGCGCGAGTGAGAAAATCTAGCTTTCGCGTCGTTGCGGGCGTTGAAGCAAGAACTTGAAGTTTTTCTTGTGTTTCAAACTCTCTCTGCACCAAATCTGCACGCTGCAACATTGCAATGTCACGCCAAATGCAGCCGCTGTCCGCAACACTTGAACGCGTCGACGAGCTGGCTATGCCTACTTCAGCACTGTCCGCGGTTTCGGCATCGCTTGCCGGTGGCGGCGGACTGTTCTCGATGCCCTCCAAAGGAATGGCACGCTTCTGGAAGTTATAATGAGATCGCTTCTTTCTTCTGCCGAACTTGTGCCTTGTGGCGAACTTTCCCGTTGGATCGGACATCGTTGCACACTTGTCACAAAGAACAAAGAGTCGTGTCGTCGTGTTGCCTGCGGGGTAGAGCAGCCAACGGGAGCCTCACGCAGCCAATCACAGCGCGCTTTTTGGTAACGTGCACTAGCTCGGCGAATAGGAACGCGCGTTGGGACTTTGTGCGCGGATTTCGACGTCACCAGCGAATGGTCGGAGCCGTTTGTGGCGGAAAATTGAAGAAAAAAGCCGTCTTTTCAACGAGACCAAGATGGCTGCGATCGCGCGCGTGGAAAGAGAGCTACACGCCGCGACAAAAAAGCGTTGTTTTTGCGTAGAATTCAGCTCACAGGGAGGTTATAAATTGATCGTGCGCTCAAAATACTGAACCACGGGACTGGAAACCTGGTGAGTTTAGGGATTATTAGCTGTAGATTTCGAAAAAGTAAGTTTCAAAAAATCGATTTTTTCGCAATTTTTTTCGTCTCAAAGAGCCGTGTCCCCCCTTAATAAAGGAGCAGCAACGCTGCTACATGGTGCAGCCCAAAGGTGAAAGAGTCGTTGAGGCCTAGCACCCGCTGCTGTGCTCGAGCTGGCCGAAGTGACTGTTTTATTTAATATTAAAGTGGGGAATTCTGTTCATTTGTTGAACTCAGACAATTTTTTTCATTCTAATTGCTTGCTTGAAAGAACTTCAACAGCTGCTATCATCAGCAGCAGCAGGTTTTGTGTATTGCCTTGGCCACCAGGGGCACTCGGTGTTGCTGCAACACTTTACTGTCTTAAAATCTGGGCATAAAATATAAACACCGTACAAAAAGCAAAGCCAGACATGCCTTTCGTATTTTTAAAAGATGTTTTCAAGCATTGCTGGCTTCATCTACTTTTTTTCATTGCTTTTACTTTTTGACGTTGGATGGCACTGCGATCGTAGGTTCTCGAAGGCCACGCCTTTGGGCTCCAAAGGTCTTGGACGGGCGCCTTCGCCTCCAAGGCCCTTATCGGCAAAGGCGCAACATTTGGGCCGTGTAGCTCCACTCCTTAAGCCTTTGGATATAAGGACCCAATTCTCAAAGGCCTTCGCGGTACCCATGTGACAGGGGTATTAGTCCTTTTTAGCAAGCTTCCTCTAGCCCAATCCCAATTACTTCCTCTAGTAGCAGCCTAGCCGAGTGTTGAGATGTGATTGAACCTGGCAGCCTTAAAACTAATACTAGCATGTTGAACACTGAACCAAGGCTCTTCACTCTGCCTTCATGACAGTATAAAATGCATTAGCATGCAAAATTGTCATGGTTGTTATCTGCTAGTACAGGATGGCGTTAGCATGGAGCTCATGAAATTTTGGTTTGTTCTCTCAACTCTTTCCCGTTTTCCTTCATTGCACAGACTGGTGACGGCGTGAATGATGCACCTGCCCTGAAGAAGGCTGAAATTGGCATCGCTATGGGCTCTGGCACAGCAGTGGCCAAGTCCGCCTCAGAGATGGTGTTGGCTGACGACAACTTCTCGTCCATCGTGTCGGCTGTAGAGGAAGGGCGTGCCATCTACAACAACATGAAGCAGTTCATCCGCTACCTCATCTCATCCAACATTGGCGAGGTGGTGAGCATCTTCCTGACGGCGGCGCTGGGCCTGCCCGAGGCCCTGATCCCCGTCCAGCTGCTCTGGGTGAACCTGGTGACTGATGGCCTGCCAGCCACTGCACTGGGCTTCAACCCACCCGACCTGGACATCATGGAGCGGCCACCCCGCAAGGCAGATGAGTCCCTCATCTCAGGCTGGCTGTTCTTCCGGTACATGGCCATTGGGGGCTACGTGGGCGCTGCGACGGTGGGCGCAGCAGCTTGGTGGTACATGGTGAGCCCCACGGGGCCCCACCTCAACTACTACCAGCTGACCCACCACCTGTCCTGCCTGACGGACAAGGAGAACTTCCGCGGTGTCGACTGTGCGGTCTTTCACGACCCACACCCGATGACCATGGCCTTGTCTGTGCTCGTCACTATCGAGATGCTCAACGCCCTCAACAGGTAAATAAATGTTCCTGGACTTCATCCATTGCACTTTGGCTAGCCTTTTGGTAATTTCAGCTGCAACCCCGTTTTACCAGGGGGCTGAAAAAGCTGCTTAAAAGGCCAATAACTTTGGCATACGTAGCCACCAGTGGACTTTTCAGACCGATTCAATTCATTCAACATTTATCGGCAAGTGTCATCTTGCCATTACACTAAAACCTCATTAATTCAACGCTCATTATTTCGGAGATCCAGATAATTCAGACTGCTGACATGGTCCAGCTGATGCCTATAGGAATCTATGGTGACATGCGCTCGTCAATTCAGACACAGGGAGGCTCACATTGGTTAATGCAGACTGGCTCTCAACAGAGACCCACGTTGATGTATGACCGGCGGAGCAACTTGCCCGTGGCCGTCTCCTGTGCACACGTTGGTCAGCATGATAATGATTGCAGGCTGCCACATGGAACAATAGGCCAGCCACCTGGCTATCAGCCATGCATTGGCCATTTTGCAGAGTGCAGCTATGCGTCATTTCGAATGCCAATTGACATGTTGCTGGTCACTTCTTTTCGATTTTAAAAGGCATCTCACCATTCCAGCACTGACGCATTTTCCTCACTTCTGTCCACGTGGTTGTTAACGTTCTTTCAGTCCACTGAAACTTTGCGCTCACCACGTGCTGTTTGCAGTTTGAATGGTGGAGCCTGCTTACATATGATGATGCCGCTTGTGAGGGGACTTACCGCAACCGTGTTGTACAGTCGAAACCCGCGATAATGAAATCCCGAGGCAACGAAATTCTCGCCGCAACGAAATATTTTCGAATCCCCGGCGAACGCCCATAGGAGTCAATGCATTTCGTATCTCGCGGCAGCGAAACTTTTTTGAACAGCAATCCCTCATTAACGAAATTATCTGAAACGGCAGTCCGCATATTATGTACTTACTTAACGCTAACTTTGTCCAAAAATTGGTTAAATGCTTTCCTTGTGCCCTAAAATTCGGTAAACTACCGCCACAGCGCATTGCTATGGCAGCCCCATTGTTTACTTGAAAAAAAGCTACAGTGGAGGAACCATAGTGGAGCAGTTGCACCTCGCAACAAGCGACAGCGATGATGATGATGATGGTTTGCCCATCACTACAGGTAAATTATGTACTGCGCAGTATATTTTGACCAAAAATGCACTTATATGTATATCAAGTATTTAAATTACGAAGATACTAAAAAAAATCTGACGAAGCGAAGGTGACCAGATATATTATTTATAATGTGTGCCATCACGTCATAAGCAAACGCGGAGATAGCCACCCTAGCGGAGCGGAGCGCCCGCGTCACATGCCGACTGACTCGGTAATTGCTTGCTAGCCAAATCCACATCTACTCTGACTTCCGACGTGCGACTTGTAGGGCCTGACGACATTTTGAGCTTTGTGTACCGCCGCACGTTGTCGACAGTGGTGTGTGCTTCGTGGGATATATATAGTACGCGCAAACCCGCTTCGCATTGTTTATCTTTGAATTGTGAGAACATCCGCCGATTTCTCCCAGTCGATAAACATAGCTCTCGGCGCTTTGGATGTGCACTGTGTAGCGCACGTCAACTGTTTGGCGATCGGACCGTCTGCTTAGCCTAACCGTCTGCTAAGATGCCGCCTCCAGCCAAGAAGTGGAAATTTTTGACTTTAAAAGATAAGGCTGCAATTATTGCCCAGGTTGAAAAGGGCAGGAAAAAAATGGAGATCGCCGACGAATTTGGCATTGCATGCAGCTCACTATCGACAATTTTAAAGAACAAGGCCTCCATTGTCAGCGCGCTCGGAAATGGTGCAAGTGGAAGCAATAAAACGGTGACGGCTGCGGCGTTCCCAGATGTTGACAAGGCAGTGTTTGCATGGTTTTGCGAACAGCGGGCAAATAAAGTGCCCCTGTCTGGCAGAATACTTCAACAAAAGGCACTGGATTTCGCGTGCATGCTCGGGCACGATAACTTCAAGGCGAGCCCTGGCTGGTTGAGCCGTTTCAAAGCCCGCCACGACATAGTCGCTAAAGTCATCTCTGGGGAGGCAGCAGCCGTCGACCCAGCAACAACGTCGTCGTGGCTGCTGACCAACCAAGAAGTATTGGAACAGTACAAGCCGTCGGACATCTATAACGCGGATGAGACGGCTTTGTTCTACGAGATGCTCCCATCGAAGACCCTGGACTTCAAAGGACAGAACTGCCACGGGGGAAAGCACAGCAAGCGGCGTGTTACAATTTTGCTGTGCGCAAACATGGACGGCACAGACAAACGGCCGCTGCTTGTAATCGGCAGAAGCAAAAAGCCTCGCTGCTTCAAGGGAAATCGTGAGCTGCCTGTCCAATACACCGCAAACCTCAAGTCATGGATGACCAGGGCTATATTTGGCGGCTGGCTCGAGGCCTTCGATGCCAACATGCGGAAGGCCGGCAGGTCGGTCTGCCTTTTTCTTGACAATTGTAGCGCTCATCACGTTGAGGCGGAGCTTACAAATGTGCGGGTAATTTTTTTCCCCCCAAACTGCACTTCCGTGCTGCAGCCGCTGGATCAGGGCGTCATTCGTAGCGTGAAGTGCGCCTACAAGGAGAGGCTGATCCAGCGTCTGCTCCTGAACCTCAAGCTCAAGCGTCCCACCGATGTGGACATGTTCATGGCGCTTGAGATGATGGCCGCCGCATGGGTTGCGACACGTCCTGTCGTGATTAGCAGCTGCTTCAAGCATGCCGGCTTGATTGTCGCAAAGCAGGCATCGTGCGCTGATCCAGCGGCGTCAGAAGATTTGCCTGAAGGCGCACTCGACGACGATGCTGACGGCGCACTAGACAATGGTGCTGACGGCGCACTAGACAATGGTGCTGACGGCGCACTCGACGACGGTGCTGACGGCGCAGTGCCGCCATCGCTGTCCAACGCATGGGGTGAACTTTGTGCCGTGGCAAACGAAGTCCCGGGTGGCCTCAGCGTCGATGAATTCGTTCGCGCGGATGAAGACGTCGTACTCGAGGAGATGACCGATGAAGCTATCATAAGTACCGTGCGTGAAACTGATGATACCGACGATCAGATGCCAAATCATCGAAAGAAAACGAACCCACAGGACGTGTTAGACGCCTTAGACACCCTGCGTTCGTTTTTGGGTGAGCACGACGACGACGTTGCTATGGACCACTTTTTGCAGTGCAAAGGCAGAGCTTTCAAATTGCTGCAGGGCAAGGTTCGCCAAAGCAAGCTTACCGACTTTTGGCAATAAATTTTTTTTTTCATTTTCTTGTCTTTTCTGTCTCATTCTCGCATCAACGAAATTCCCGCGGAAGCGAAATTTTTTGCTTTCCCCCGCGATTTCGTTATTGCGGGTTTCAACTGTACTGGAAGGAGACCGTGGAGGCCTTGACTGTTTGAAAGCAGCTCTGCTTGGACATTCCTGATCGTGTGAGCACAGTAAAGGATTTGGTGGAACTGTGCAAAATTATGGATCCCACGCAGTTCTCATCTTAAAAGCAGATAGCTATCGCCCAGGTATTCACCAGATAAATTTGTGGTGATATGAATGGTTTTAGCACTTGGGCCATTTGATAGTTCAGCGATATTTTAAGTCATTTTTTCTGGTCCCCTAGAGTGAATTAACTAGCGTTTACTGTGTCAGTTTTGCAAACAGATTGAAATTCTAGAATTTTGTCTATCCTGCAAAGTGATTTCTTTTTCCACTTTTCTCAGTCACAAGTGTGGCAAGAATATTTAAGTAGGGCACACAGCACTTGAAGCTTCTGCATTTTTGTTTCTCACTGGCACTTGGCATCAGTGGGTGAATATTCTTTTCTTGAACTCTGCAGTGGAGCCATCATAACTTCAAATGCCATCAGTCACCATGAGCATGGCTTGGTTTAGTTTCTTGTCACAATCAGCACTAGTGACCAGTCTACAAGCACTAGTCCTCTGGCAGCTGGAGGTCACTGGAACTGCTACTTTACTCGAACACCTCCATTGTAACACTACATGGAGCAGTGTTGGCTACATTGTAGCTACCGCCACGAGCCTTGTTCAAGCAGATGAAGTGGGCCTGTTTCATTTTTGCTTCAAGCTTTGCAAGCTTACTGAGACTGTTCCTCCTTGTGATAACCCTCTCTTTGTGTGTGTGCACGTGTGCAGCTTGTCCGAAAACCAGTCTCTCCTGGTGATGCCTCCCTGGACCAACTTCTGGCTGGTGGCAGCCATGACCCTTTCCATGACGCTCCACTTTGTTGTGCTCTACTGCGACATCCTGAACGTGAGTTTCCTCTGCATTGCGACCTCATTCTGGCATTTTTGGGGCTCTCGCTGCCTTTTCAAGCCGATTTGCAAAGGTAATTGGCTGGATTATATCAGTGAGTTAATGATGTTGAGAGGATAAATTCTGGGGTAGTGCCAGAGCTTGCTTGAAATTTTTATTTAATTAAAGAGAAGAATATAGAAAGTAAAGAACAGTCATCCTTCACTGGACATAAAATACTTCATTTCCCAGACAGGTCATAGAAGTGGGTTGGTTGCCAGATGTTTTTTTTTTCTTTCTTTGTTCTTCGACTTCTTGATGCATGATCTGTTTCATTTCTGTATCCATGGTAGACTTGACTTTGTCTTTGCACTGTGACTATGAGAACATTCTTTCAGCATTGAAGCTGCCATATGAAATACACACCTGTGTCAGACCGGTGTATATAAGATAATGGGCTAGTGCACGACACAATAGTCTCCATGCACCATGAGGCCGACATTTGTATTGTTTGTTTCCAACAGCTACTCTTAGAGCTCATCCTCAAGGTTCACAAAGGCTAAGTTCATAGCCTGTAAACAACTTTATTGTGAGATGTTCCTTAAACGGGAGAGGCCTTTGCCCTGCAATGGGTGTAGTCAGGCTGATGATGATGGAGCCTTAAATTTCAGTGAGGCAGCTTTTTTTGGTAAGAATCGGGTTAAACGCAGCTTTTGGCAAAGCTAACTTATGGTCCAAAAAAGAAGCAGGGACTTCCAACTGAAATGTCCAATGTAGTGCAGAGACTGGATCTGAATGCACTGTTGTGAGTTTCTTTTTTTTTTTTTTTTTGAAGTACCCAGAGCTGGCCCCACTTCTAGTTTCCACACTGTTTGTGTAAATGTGGCCTAATTGCGAGTACTGTGTAGCAGCTGCTGGCAGGAGAAGGATCTTGAAACATTACCTCACACTGCTTTAGCAATCAGGCTGTGCTGTATATGGGTGGTGTGTTTTGTTCAGGAAATAAGAGTTTAAATTTAGATTTGTTGTTGGTGGTGAGGTCCAAAACATGTAAAAATTATTTGTGGTGTCCAAGAACCTGCTTCTCTCTTCTGGCATCATGGTAAACCTGGCGGGTAAGGAAGGTTCAGATGGGGAGGACAGTGTCGTCATTTGACAAGTGTCTGTGCCTTCACGACTGTTGCAGACTGTGTTCTCGGTGTGCCCGCTGTCCCTGCTCGAGTGGTTTGCTGTCCTCAAGATGTCCATTCCGGTGATCATCCTCGACGAGACAATGAAGTTCATCGCCCGCAAGTTCATCGATGGTACACAGTATTACTTTGAACTCTCCCTCCTCATGGGCACCTGGGTGGGATTCCTGGCCATTGTCCTCTGCTGCCCCGTCTGAGAGGGAAGAGCCTGCCCTCTTTCTCTGTAACTGCAACTGCCCTTCCTTCGAGAAACCTCCAGCTGGATTGTGTTGTGGTTTTATTCATCCCCCGCCGCTCCCTTCTCTTCCTCCCCCTCCCAAGCTTCCTCAGAGACATGCTGCTGCTGCACCTGGCTGGGACTGTGCCCCTCCTAGGCCAGACTACCACTCAACTGACCTCTCTCTCTCTCTCTGGTTTTCCTCCTCTCCTCACTACTTTAGCGCCGAGCCCTTTTTCCAGCGGCAGCTGCAGTTGAATGATGCCGTTCTTGTTCCTCGCAAAACCCGGGTTGCCTGTGTGCATTTTCCTGCTCGGCACTGGTTGCCTGGTTGTTGTTATTGTTGTTACTATTGTAGTTAGTGGCCTCCAGACGCGCGCGGTCCCGCACGAGAGGGAGGTGTGCTCTTTCTAAGGCTGAGGTTCAAAACCTGATGTCGTGGTGTAGCTGTGTTTGCGTTGCCGCAAGTGAAACTTGCACACAGACATGAGGCATTCATAATGGACATGCACTGGTGTCTTTGACAGATCTTGGCATTGATGCTCGGTCCAGCTGCCGCTTGGAAACTCGCTTGGGCACAAAGGGCTCCCCACTGTTTGCGTGACAGTCTCAGCCATAACACTTTGTGCAGATTTCGTGTGAGAGTGAGCTGGAGTCTAGCTAGCTTCTTGAAGAGGAGGAGGTGCTTGTGCTATGTGTGGTCTCTCTTTCCGGCACGGTCTCTCGGTGTCCTAGTAGCTAGCCTTAACACAGTTTTAATGCTATCTAGGCAGCGCAGAGGTTCATTTCTAGCTTGAATGGGTGGATTGCCTTGATGTCGTGACTGGGCCAAGGCATGGTTCCTTGTCCAGCTCGCCTTGTAAATACATCTGATTGAAGGCAGGTGGTTGCTCGTTTCAAGTGTCGGCGGTGTTTGCCATCTTGCTTTTCCTACAAAGCTACAGTAGAGCTGGCTGTTCGCTCCATTCGCCTCATTCTGTTTCCTTTGACTGTTGTTGCGTGGTGCAGCCTTCATCTGTGAAGCAGAAGGATTTTTAGGTTGTTTAGGCCTGCAAGGTGATATGGTCTCATCACTTCTGTCCAATGAGCTTTCATGATGCTGTGACGTGCATTTTCTTTGTTGAGCTTGACGCTTTTGGAGAGTTGCATCAACTGTGCATCGGCAGCTTTGTGTTGTTTCATTGCTGCTGCTTCTGATGCCGCTGCTGCTGCTGCTGTTATGGAGAGAAGAGAGAGCCAGCAGCTTGTGTACAGGAAGCATTTATTGTGTCTGCCGTGTTGTGTGATGCAGCAGTCACGTTTTGTTCGGTCTCCCATTTCCACAGTCTCTTGTTTTCCTCGCTTCATAGTGTCTGCTTGTTGGGATTTCATTGAGTTTTGTTCTGTCACTCTTTGTGGGTGATCGTCACATATGTTCAGTACTTCTTTTTTTATCTTCAATCCTTATGTTTGATTTTTGTGGAAGTGCTACAGTACAGACCTGTAGAGACACTGTGTGGAGTGCTTTTTTTTTTTTTTTGACACATCGAGTGAAACAAAAAACTGAGCAGAGGGGGGCTGGGAAGGAGACACGCAAGTGGCATCAATAAAGCCGGGATTGAAGAAGAGAAGAAAAGAAAAACTTTTTTTTGACCTCCTTGTTGTTGTTGTCTCTCTTGTTTCTTCTCGCACAGGCTGTGTGTGAAAGGTGTGGGCCAGTTGTTGTTGTGCAGGTTGGCTGGCTTAGCTGTGCAAGGGTCGCTGCAGGCAGGTGCTCAGTCGCCTCGTTTGTGCATTTTTTTTTTTGCAAAGTGTGCAGCCTGTGCTTACAAGCTTAGCTGGTTGTCGTCGGGGGTCAATGGTATTGTTGCTATTGTTTGACTGCATGTTGCAGCATGTCTTCTAGACTACTGTCACCTTCTCACTTTGCTTGGGGTTTCTTTTTGTCTGTTTCATTTTATTTTCCTTTTTTTCTTGTTTCAGTGTGTGTATGTGCATGCATAATTGTGTACACATTACATCTCCACATGAGACACTGCAAGAAGACTGCTAAATATGTCTTCGTCTGTTAGTCCTGTGGAAATTTGCATTGCAGCAGATGTACAGCAAAGGCTGTGCTTCTCCATGTGCTCGTGCTAATTAGTGCAGATCTGCAGTAAAATTCACATCTAGCCCTCTTGGAGAAAGGAATTGATGAGCCTAGCAGTGTAAGGGGCTATTTGAGCCACCCACAGTGAAGCCAAGTAGCTGGCACACACACTCTCGACTAAGCTTACACCCTGTTGATGGGCGCACTGTGCTGGGCGCTGTGCTGTCAGAAATGAGGTTGAGAAGCTGCCTTCCATCAGTGCAGAATTGGAAAAGAGCACAGCATTTGACGCTCAGAATGACAACCTTAAAGGGACACTGAGGTAAAAGGTGATTCTTTGCTATGTTGACATTTGTCTGGAAACAATGGACTCGTTTATTGCTGAGAAAATTAGATTGAAAAATCTTCCCACCTGTAGATTCGAACTTGTGGAATCCTTGCCGAAAGGACTGGTTGTCAATGTTTTTAAAGTAAATGGCAGTTTAGCGTACCCTCCAGGATTCTCTCCTGAAAATTGGTGTCCACGTAAGAATTTACTAGTGAAATTGACCAGTGATAGCAGCACCTGTATTTCATTCTTTAGTCTTTCGTAGCTTATAAAAGGTTATTTTCACTTTGAGTTGTCTCCTTGTGATTGGAATGCAGTACCTTATCGGTGCAGGCCAACTTGTCATCGGTGTTCTTGAGCTGTAGTGGCCTCAAGCACTGCTTCTTTTGGTCTTTGGGTGTCAGTATTTGTTTTCACATGTCTGTTCAATCACCCCTTGTATGTAGGTTGCACCCATTTTGCAGTGTTGTTGCGTGATGTTGGTGCATTTTTGGTCTATGTTCCTGCACAAGAGTAAAAAATGCAGTTTCGAAGCAATGGTAAAACAACTAACGTCATTTGTTGTGCATGGGGAAACAACTCAAGAATGCCTTTCAAATAGCATGTTGCAGCAGCATCTTTTTGACCAAATGCTGATGTCAAAAGCTACGGGGCTTGCATTAAGGTGGACTTAAGCATGCTGTTACCCACCTTAGAAAGAGTCATTGAGGCATTTGAGCTTAGTCATTGGGCTTTGTCATATTCAGGCATAAGGGAGCCTAAATAGCAATCTGCTCAAGGAAACAAAGAGCTAACCTGCTTTAAGTTCTTTGTTTTTGTGCTTTGCAAGCCCATTTCTTTATTGTGGTTTGAATGCTTTTATTGTACTTAGCTTTGTCGGCCAATTTTTTAAATGTGTGCATTATACGCGCATGCAGGGAGCAGTTGCCCACTTGCGCTGCTGCCGAGACCAGAGATAATTTGTCAATCCAGGGCCTGGCCTTAAAACCATTGAATCCAGTCAGGGTCAGGCCTTTTTTGCCGTGGTCTCAAGCTGGGCTCGGAGGTTTGAGTCAGGCTTATGCAGTGCTCTACCAAGCTATGCTAAATTACACGTTTCAGCAGATGAAATATGTCATGTAGAAGTGCTTTTTTTTATATATTAACAGCAGAGAATGGCTGCACCCACGAAAACAAACCTAGAGCTGTCTGCAAGCAGCTCTATCCTTAGCCATTGACAATTGCATTAACTGCCATGTGCTTTTAAAAGGCATGGTAGAATTTCCTCTGCCAATGCATGAAAATTGGAAAGGTCAAGTGTTAAGCCCTTATATACTGGCACTTGTCAGGTCATGACTTGCTTTGCAAGCCCATGCGTGATGTATTAAGAAGCGCTCGTTGGCTGAGACAGTGCCCTGTCCATGGCAAGGTTGGTCAAGAAGTTGCTGCTGGAGACCCAGTAGCCAGGCATGCCTTGATAGTATACTGACAGCAGTTTCTATTGAGGGTGGGTGGTTTGGTTTATTACTATTTTTTGCCCATTTGTTCTAACAGCATCGGATCAGAGTGCATACCGCACGCGTCCCTCGATGTCCCCTCCAAGGATGAAATGCATGACTGGCAAAGGTACTGCCCAGGGTTGACCCCGGTTTTGACGTTGGCTTCTGGCACTCTACTCACAACTGTGCTTCCCTTTCCTCACTGCCCACATTGTCTGGTTGTGGTCAGCATCATTGACCATGCACTTCCCTCCTTTTTATTCCAGTCGCTTGCCTCGCAACTATGTGCACTTGTAGGTTCAGTGGGCCACCCATCATGACCAGCTACACAACACCGTCATAATGCCCTCATTGAGATGCAAACTACAATCTGTGGCTGTAGTAGTGATGATTTAGCATTCTGCACTTTGTTTTGTCATGCCAACAGTGCTGACGCATTGTTGTTTGGGGTAATAACCACCTCGAAGATGCAATTACTAGGGATGTTATCCATTTCTCTCGCACCTTTCCAATTGACCTATAACTAATGCCAGTAAAAGCTGAGCATCATTGGTGGTCCACTCTTGTGTATTTGCTACATACGTATTGAAGGTGAAAGGCTGAACAGGGAAGGTGACCTCGGCCCACCTAGGAAGCGTATGCACAGTGCCTGTTGGTGGCAAAATAGTCTTGAAAGTTATTGCGTCAACGAAAGGTAAGATGTCGGCGTGGGGTCAAAGCAAAAAAGACCAGCGTTGCGCTGACGTGCTGTGCCGTGACGCCATGCGCGTCGTAGGAACGGCGGCGACGAAAGCTTTCCCCTCCGGATTACGGCCGCGATGTCGCCAACGAGGCGTAACGGCGATTCGGCTTCCTCTTGTCGGGTCATCGGCGCGGAAGCCTTCGCGGTAGGATTTACGCACGCGCGTGCCGCTGCGTGGCCGAGGAGCTAGTGCGAGCAGCGAAGGACGAACAGGCAAGCAGTGAGCCAAAAACTGCCTTTCCTGGCTGTGCTGTCGCTTCCGAGCAGAGTTCGGACGTTGACAGAAGGCGTATTGTCTTATCGTATCAACGAGAGATCAAGGTATGTTAGGAAGTCGTGCTGTGAAATGGTAGCGAATTATCGGAAACTAATTGCAGCCAGGCTGGCCAGGCATTCAAAAACTAGCATATCCTTGTCACTGTAGTAAATGCGTTCCGTAGCCAGTGCCGCAGTTTCGGTTTCGATTCTAATACTTTGCGCGCTTCCGGTTTTTTTTATTTTTTTTTTTGCACCGCTGTTGGCGCAATGTCGCGAAACCTTACGGGGAACGCACGGTGTGTATTGTAGTGAAAATAAAAATGGGTTACATATGCGCTTGCCTCTAAGGCCTCGGAAACTTATGGCTGCGCCTGGGTGGACGCTAATGGGTAATTGCTCTCTTGTTACAGACGCTGTCGAGTGTCGTTTTCCTTCCTTGTTATTTTGCACCGAATTGGCACTACTATTCTGCTCTTGCCCACTTTAGTTTCCTCTTTCTTTGATTCAAGCACGCTGGTGTGTATAAACTTCTCGTAGTTTTAGTATTTCAGTTTGTCCTGTTTTGTTTCATTGGTTTCTTTGTTTGCTTTTTTCTTCTCCCCGCCGCCCTACAGTGGCCCCCGAGTCCTTTAAGAAGAAGAACTAAGTGAGGGAAAAAACCCAACGAAACGAAAATGTGCGCACCGCCCGTTGCACGAACTTTCGGGGTGACTACGAGAAGACTGGCGCCGCCGAGCGGGAGAAAAAAAAAATGTGAACAACTCTTCATTAGTGAATTGTGTGTGACCTCAGAAACTTTTAGTGCATGTTCTCTCTGTTAGCGGTAAATTCACCTCTCCCTCGCCCCCCTCCCCTTTTTCTTTTTTCTTTTTTTAGAACTTCTCTTCGAACGCTCTCTGTTCTGTGCTGTTTTTTTTTTTTTTGCGTGCCAAGATGAGGTTTCTATCTTTCTTTTTGGTTTGAACGCTCCCAGAGCTTTCTCCCATTCTGACATTGCGGTGTCAGATGCGTTTTACGTATGCGAAAAAAAAAACTGGAAAAGATACGCATGTAGCAGACGTACGACGAGTGTGCCGTACGGCGGTGATCCATCCAAGTACGCACGCATACGCCGTTTAATTTCGTTTGTGTGGCTTTCGAGTTTTAATGTGTCAGTGCCGACGCCGCGCACGTGCCCGTGTTCCGGTGGCCACGCTTCCTTCTCAGATAAATGTAATAATGATACTAAAGTGGAACTCTGACTGAGGTACGAAACTACCCGATCGCGGTGGTGTGGGCGGCGCCGCACCCGTCATTCCAACAAACAAAGATGACGATCAAGTAAAGAGTAGACACGCATCGCTGCCAGGAGCTCCGGGCGTCGGCTCGCGAATGCCCTACGCCGGTGCTTCACCGGGAAGAACGGAGGTCATCGGAACGCGAAGCCATCACGTGTATGCCATCTCATTCCCAGTTCCTGTGTTTTCTTTCTCTTCTCATTTTTATCGTTTCCACCGTGTGCCCACCACTTGCGTTAATTTAAAACCGAGAACGGCATTTTTCGAGGGGAAAAAAATGAAATATACGGTACGTGCTCTACTACTGCACGCGTTGTGTGTGTGTGTGTGTTCTCACAGTAGGGATGTTTGAATTTTCGTTTTTTTTTTCTTTCGCTCACCTCGGTTGTATAGTTGAGACCTGTTTCCGTGGTCTTCATAATATAAAGTGTTTTCCTCGCTGCTGGATCGTGTGTACATGACATAGATCTGGCGCATACTCTTTCGTGTCGATGAGCTTCTGCGCGTAACAAAAAAAAACTTCTATTCTCCTCTTGGAGTGCATGGCGGAAGAAATATATCGCTAAAGCGAAGGCAATTGCGGACAGGCGGGCTAGTCTGGGAGCCGGGAAAACGAGAAAGTAACAGCACGCTAAGATGGAGCGAGGATCGTGTGGTGTTGAGTGCGAACACGCCAGCGTGCGACTCGTTGAAATGGTGGCAGCAAATTTGGACGCGCTGCTGTAAGTCTCATCCTGTGGCCGCTGCACTGCCTATAGCGACAACACCAAAAGCTTTCGTCGGTATGCCGACGGTTATAGTTTGTGTCGCTCCGGCTGCGGTAGATGTCGCGCGCTGCTGTGCTTGCGCCCAAGACTCGGTCGAGGTGCGGACCGCAGACTACTATGCGGTGCCTGGATGCGCGCTCATTTGGCGCTTGGTGAGCGGATTGTCTAGAACAATAATAAAAAAATTCCCGATGGGGAAAGAAGATGCTGTAAGCGCTGTGTCATCCTTCGTTCCCGCCGACTTATTGTCGTCTCTCGACCACTTGTGATATATGTTAGCGCTGTGTGTCACCCCGTTCTTCACACGTACCACCACCCCACATTTCCCCCCACCACCCCCCGCCCCCTCCTCCTCAGTCGGAATGGGAAAGAGACCGTTTTGTACAGACCGGTGTGGACGGAGGTCAACCGTGTACCATAATAGAAAGACAATAAAATGAAACAAGACTCCTCTGAACCGGCTCTATGGTGTGCTTCACTGCGCCCCCTGTCTATGGCAGGAGAAGTCTGCTTTCAAGGGTCACGCGTCCAGACAGTCGCAGTCGATTTTGATTACGGGTAAACTAGCCAGTTCTTCTGGCGCGATTTGCGACACATTATGTCATAATAAATACGTAGTGCTTGTTCCCAGCTGCTTATCAAACTTTCAACCCAGCTGAGAAACAGACGTTCATTAAACGAACAATATTTATTGGGAAAACCGCGAAATTCGCTGCACCGTCCTGCCAGGATAATTTTGAGCAGAAAATGAGTTTTTTTTTTTTTTACATTCGCTTGGATATATAAGCGTACTCGGAATGAACGAAAATAGGAGCTACGGCAGAGTGATAGATTTAACATCTCGGGAACATTGCCAGTGTTATTTTTTTTTCTTGCGCGAAAACGCCTTGCTGTGAAAATCGCAAGGGGAGTACCCAGCTTTCTTCTCATTTAGCACATCGCGAAACGCCAGTGGGATTACGTCATTCTTATGACGTCACTGGGAATCGGACCGAATAGAGAATCTTTCGGTCAGTCAGTGAAATATGGCGCTAACAAAAGCGCTTTTTCATGCGATTATACGAGCCTTTGTTACAGTGCTTATCAATTTTCTTGAAGCTTTGTTTATCACTTCATTCTAACCGCGGCCTCGCCGTTCTGAGAGATCCTGATCGAAACATCGTGTGCCTACAACTTGCATTGCTGATGCCTCTGCGCATGACGGATCAAACAGGGCGGCATCGGTAGCGAACGTCGCTTCGAATTCGCAGTATTTCGCGTGCAAATAGTGCTCAACATGAAAGTGGTGCGCCAATATCGTTGGTGGCGGGTAATTCAATTGACGACGCGCAGGTGCCGGAATTCTTGAGGGGTTTCGGTATACAATCTCGCTTTTACATAGTTTTGGCAAATCGATGCTTCGGGCTCACTAAAATTTATATTTTTACAATTTTGGGACACCGTTCTCTGAATCGTGCCAAACTTAGTATATTACCCTGCCCATTTATGACTGTAGCGTATAGCTACATTTCGCAAAAATAAACTTATATATGTGATATTTTATTTACTTCATGCTTGAAATGCTGCAAAAGATAATCAAAAAAGATATATGCGTTCTGATATAGCTCGGTGGACGAGCGTAAACCATTTTCGATAATGCAACATAATTGCTTAAAAGATCTCTTGGTACGAATAGGTGACGCAAGGTGTAGCGCAATAAGTGTCTGCAAATGGCATAGAAGCGTTTTCTCAACTGCATGGTTTTATCTCTGGCTCTTCAGTACACAAGTTAAATTTCATTGCACGGGCTCAGTATAAGGGTTCCGTGAAGTTATTTTCACGAAATAAGCCTTCGGGCGTTTGCGGTAATAAAAAGGTCTTTGTTATACACGATAATTCTCTTAGGCAGTCCCTTTGGCAGCTGTCCATGTATATTTTGTGGTTATAGGGGGTTTAACGTCAAAGGATCACCTGGCAGTGAGGAGCTTCGAGTAATTTCGATCCACCTGGGTTTCTTTAGCGTGGACTGACATCGCGCAGTACACGGGCCTCTAGCATTTCGCCTCCATCGAAACGCGACCGCCGCGGCCGGAACTGAACACGCGTCTTTCGAGTCGGCAGCCGAGCGCCATATACACTGATCCACCGCGGCGGCATGACTGCCCATCTATTGCGCTTAATACACGTTCCCAATACCAAAAGTACATCATCATTAGTTCTAAAACTAATTCATGCACTAGCGTTATTTGCATGGATTATGTAGAGTACGTTCCATGTGTAAACGAAGGCTAAAAAAGGAAGAAAAAAACGCAGATCGTACTCTTCCCGAGAATGAAACTATCACAGCGCTGTTCGCTGTCTCCCAGAGCAATCAGGTATGTGTCTTGCTTTGCACTTTTGAATTAGTAAAAAAATTTATGAACTTCAACTAATGGAGCATAATGCTGCTATTGTGCGTTTCCTGATGCTGGTTTTCTTGCTCTCTCAATATCGGTTGCGCAGTTCTTCGCCTTTCACTGACACCCTAGCTAGCTGTCTCCATTTTATGCTTCCTTGCCGGGCAGCCATTAACACTGTTGGAAAATAAACTGGAATTAAATTAATTTACATTTTTAACACTAGTAAAGCAAAAAGTTAAAACTGAGAAGGTGCATGAGCATCAAGAAGCTCTACACTCTTAAAAACAAAACAAAAAGTGCTAGAAAAACCTTTCGGTGTAGTAAACGCCTGTCCTATTTCACTTCTTTTTCGAAACACGCTGCGCTTAATTATACCAGCCAGAGTGCACTGCACATCGGGGACTCCGAAACAGGGGGAAGAGGGGGTCCCTCGAACAGTTTGCACTAATGTCGGTTGCAGTAACGTACGTAAAATAGACTGATGTCATAGCCAGATTTAAACCTATTTATTTTAATAATCTAACGCGACTGCATCCCAACAAAAAAGTAGTTGATTGATAGATCCCACTTCACAGTGGCACTCAGACAGTGTGCAGATATTTTCTAATCTATTTAGATCACTCATCGCATATACGATTACAAGAACACCACATATTATTTCAAATTTTGCTGGAATTAAAAAAAAACGTATAGCTCCTCCACTGTCCCCCTTTTTTGCTTGTCTTGCGGGGCACTAGCATCAGTAAGTCTGGAAAGTGAAGTATAGTTTTTTGAACTTCCATAACTACTATGCGATAATTATGACAGGATAGCTATATGGTCGTAAGCTGGATTTGTGTAACCGCCCCTTCGAGGCGAGAAATTTTGTCTGGGAAAACCACTTTAGCACAGTTTTTTTCGACCAAGAAAGTTCAAGAGGGCCACCCACGGAGGAAGGAAAGGACTCAGGGGAGACGGTTATATCCCTTTTTTTGAACCCGGCTCCCCACAGCGCCCATACTTGGCCGCCGTCTCAGCGCGCAGCAGGCATTGCAGCAGACTATGCGCCATCGGCAACGCCTCCCAGCTAGCAGACCTTGCGAAAGCGCGCGCACTTTTCCACCGCACTTTTTGGCGGGCAGTCCTGTCGCTCCCGAACGGTGGCGCCACAAGCATACTATATCCTATGTATGGCCTGGTAAAAGAAGGACAGGTATACACGGAAAAGCATGAATAGTCTGTTAGGGCAAAAGGGCGAAGAGATGCCGGGATAATGAAACATAGCTAGGCAATATGGCCGTACAACAAATATGAAGTACTTAGAGGTATTTGGAAAGGAATAATGGTGCCGAGGCTTACTTTCGGGAATGCAGCTCCGTGCTTAAGGGCAGAAGTTCAGTCGAGATTAGAAATAAATCAGAGAGCTGTTGGAAGATTAATCAATTTAGCACTAGGTGCCCACAGGAAAACCACAAACGGGGCAGTACAAGGGGATCGGGCTGGGCATCGCTCGAAGCACAGGAAGCTCAAGTCATAAGACTGTGAAGAACCCCTGAGGAAATTGGACGATCACAGATATACGCAGCTAAGGTATTTAAATACTTATACAGAAAGCGCGTTGACTCACAATGGCGGAAAACAACTAGGAAACTAACCACTAAGTATGCCAGACACGAGGATGGAGGAGAAAGAACATTAAACGACAGGTTAAAAACGCGGAAGATAAAAATTGAATTAATTCAATCGAAAAGAAGCATAGTGTAGAACTATATCGATACTGGGAAGGCAAATGAAGGAATTGCTCTATGATAGCTCAAGAGGCAGTGCCCTACTCTTTTGAGCTAGGTCAGTGTGTCTTAGAATGCGCAGCTACAAAAAAAAAATAACGAAGATAGCACATGTGTGTGGTAAATCTATAGAGACCTCATGCTCAAATGTGATCGTATCCATACGGCAGTCACTCTTCCTGAGGCCATAGGGCAGGGTTTCTAGACACCCTACCTAGGGTTTTGGAGTTTGGAGATAAATAAATATGCAGTGGAAGTTAGCAAAAAGCGATTGGAAGATTGTTGGCTCAAAAGCAAAGACGTGACATAAGGTTAGAAGTGTAGGAAAACATGTTTAAAGAGTTAAACACCATTCAGTTAAACACCACCCGGCCACCACCCTGTTTCAAAGGAGACGCTCCTATTGTTATCCACTTATTCATTCCGCTTAGCTAGCCACCCTAGCTTAGCCCGGCTTAGCCGCTTAAAGGGGTAATAATAATAATAATTGGTTTTTGGGGGAAAGGAAATGGCACAGTATCTGTCTCATATATCGTTGGACACCTGAACCGCGCCGTAAGGGAAGGGATAAGGAGGGAGTGAAAGAAGAAAGGGGTCCCAAAACACATTTTCAGTGCATTGTTTTGCCTGTTGGTTGCATAGAATGAGTTATAGCGATGCTATTAGCATCGGTCGTACTGCGTATACTGCGGTTTTTATTATTTTAATTAGATCGCAAAAACAAATTCGTGGCGCTGACGGTGTCATCATACAGTGATATATGACATCACTTAGTGGGAGCTTGATGATTGGACAAAGAGTAAATATACTGCAAATTGTGTTAATAACTAGAGATACGTTTTGTCAAGTTTTTGTCTTTTATATTACATTAACAAAACCAACTTGTTTGCTCTAGATAAAAGCACTGTAAATAAAGTAAAACAAAATACACCACCAGAGGCTCTGGCTACTTTTTGCATCGAAGGACTTTGTGCCTCTAGGTAAGTATCCTACGATCAAGTACTCAACACTTATGGCTACTCTCTATGTATCCGAGAGCGGCTTTGCGGAATCGATCCGATCGAGCCATTGCACTCTATAAGCGTTAGTTTCGGTCCCAAGGAAGGATGCATTCGTTTCACATTTAGCAGGCAGTGCGCATCGTCAGTTTGTGGAAAATCACCGAGCGGTGGCGCCAGATGGCGCCACGTTCCCGTCAACAGCGCGCGCTCCTTGCTCGCCGTGGCCAACCAAGAGCGACGGGCAATGGCTGGCGGTAAGCAGTAGCGGTACGCGCTATGCTAAATGTGTCTGATATTTTCCGCAGGCTGTCACACCGTCGCAGTATCTTTCGCTCGAGTTCGGATCCATAAGTAAGGGAACGACACTGATCAGTGTTCCCTTCTGAACCGTCGACGTGACAGTGAAGCATCGCTGGGTCAGCTGGGCGTTCACGTGGTTGTTGTAACCATGCAAACGGCGCTGCCAGCCTTGGCATGAACGAGTTACAAAGAACAGGCAACCATGGAGTGCAAACTTCCGCCACGTGCTAAGATAGGCTGTTTTCGTCATAATAATAAATATTATATATTTCCCATCTCACTCTCCCAATGACGACACTCAGGGCGACCAATCAAAACAAAAGGGTAGAAACTTGGGCTTGTTGGTACATTTTCAAGGATAGAATTGGCAGCGCAAAAAAACACAGGGACACAGAAAGACAACACCACAAAGCGCTAACTTCCAACATAAGATTTATTTCGTGAAAGACGGGTGGTTTTTATACTGACTTATCATGCACTACTCTCAGACCACCGCTAGCACCGCATATCAGACAAATATAGGATCTCCTTTGGCAACAGAGCAACTGAAGGACTACTTACACAATCATCATCCAACAAAGAAATCCATTCCGCTTCAATTATCTCTCTAGTTAAGCGGTTTTTGTGCATTTTCAAGACCACACATTTTTTTAGGAGTGGTACGCGATGACACACACGGCAGCGGGCTGACAAACCTTTTCCATGCATATCACTTACATCACGCCCATGTTCCCGAAGCCTGTCATTCAGGCATCTGCCTGTTTGCCCTACATACTATTTGCCACAGGAAAGGGGTATCTGATACACAACATTTCCAATGCAGTCAACACATTTGTTTTTATGTTTCTTAGTACAGCCAACCGTCTTTTTGAATTTTGTCAAATTTTTTGTGCACAAATAACTTAACTTTTTAGGGGCTGAAAAAACCACCCTGGCTCCCGAACGCTGCGCTATTTTTTTAAGATTATGGGAAAGCCGATGAAAGTAAGGAATAACTGCTACTTTCTCTTTCTTAAGCGTAGCCTCTTGAGTGTCTTGCGTTTTTTTCCGGCAGAAGTTCTTTAAAACGCCTTCCGCTACTGAAACCAGAACATGGGAAGGGTAACCGGCGTTTTCCAACCGCTTGCACTGCTGTGAAAAACTTGCATGCATGAGGTGCGGACAGGACTTCACTAGAGAATTAACAAAAGAAAGGTGAACAATGGAACGTTTTACGAGTTTCGAGTGTGCTGAATGAAAAGGTAGTAAAGGTTTTTCACCTCGAGGTTTAAACAACCAGCAAGTCCGATCATGATGTAGTATAATGTTGATGCGTCAAGGAATTTGATTGCCCCTTTTTCAGGTAGTTCAAACGTTAGTTCTAGAGGACGGAAATGGTTACGGAACGAAGTGAGGACATTACGAACATCA
The DNA here is from genome assembly GCF_052857255.1 of Amblyomma americanum. NCBI lineage: Eukaryota > Metazoa > Arthropoda > Arachnida > Ixodida > Ixodidae > Amblyomma > Amblyomma americanum. The sequence continues at coordinate 3,869,201 of NC_135498.1, forward strand.
TCCTTGAAGGAACCGTCATTTCTGTTAAGTACAATAAGAAAATCATCCACATATCTAAAAATCTTGATGACATTGGTATCTTTTACTATATCCGCAAAAGACCTTTTAGCTGTTTTTAGCTCAGTTGGACAGGTTGGACACAAAGAATTCATCTGAAGTGTAATCCGAGACCTACTCAACTAGAGACCTGCACATTTGGCACTGCTCCAGGGCGCACCTTCTAGTTCATGCCTTTTGCCGCTAGGGAACGGCATCTACGGGCCTCTTGGCGCTACAATAGGTGAGTCGCGTTTCCGAAGTGGACGCAAAGAACCACGGGAAAATCGTCTGCCAGCTACTTACGGTTTCAAATTCCTCGCGCACACTGGCTTTTGAATAGCGATTGCCGTGCATGCATGCATTGTTTATTCACTCATTTATTTGTGCTGCGACACCGCTTATTGCAGAGCAGCTCCGTAAGATATGCGCGTGCAGCGTATGAACGCGTCCTGAGCGCAGAAATTGACAATAACGAAAGTTAGGTGTGTTTTGTCGTGGTTATGATATGCCCGAGTTGGCTGTCCGCTCTGCGTATGCACGGCAGTGAGTTGAACTAGTTTAACGCGTTGGTCGTTATATATTTGTTTTTTTTTTCGCCGCACTACGATATGCCAGCGAAGGGCTGAAACGTGTGCAGTTTAGCAGGGGATAGATGTATTTTCCTCACAGCATGTAAGAGCTGCAAGTGGGCTGGCAAGCTATCCACACATGCCATTGTGCGCACACCCCGCCTAAGCACATCGCACTGAATACGCATAGAAAGCCTCCTACCATTTACAATATATTGGTTGCATTTCGTGCGAAAAAACACGGCGAAGCATAGCAGAGTCGATGTCACGTTGGTCTTGCGATGATGCAATACAATAAGTGGTGTTTGCAGTGCAAATAAATTAGTGTAAGGAGCGATGGAGGCTTCATGACTGCTGTGAAGCCAGCGAGAAGGGGGAGAAATTTGGAACCGGAAGTAGCGGTAGCAGACGACGTTCCCATGATCCTCTGCGCTGAATCAGAAAACGCACCTCACCCATTAACAGATGACGTCAGTTATTTTACTTCAAGGATGCAATAGTTTTGTCATTTGTCTACATTGTGAGTATTAATCATTCATCCATTGCCTAGCAAAGATGCCAGAAAGTACCTTGGAAAGTCTCACGCCAGGCATGCGCGCAAACAAAATATTCACCGCTAGGATTTGAAGAAATGTCATATTTGCATTGTTAATTACTAGGTTTCAAAATAATAAGACGGGACATATGCACATGGAGGCAGTGAGAGAAGAAAAATCATTTGTCGAAAGCAGTCGATGATGATGATAATGACAGACGATAGATGGATGGATGGATACGGCTGAACCTTTTAAATCGGGCGGTGGCTCAAGCCACCTAGCCATGTCTTGTGAAATTTTACTCTTGTCTTGCTTTTAGCCAGCCCTGCCGCGGTGGCTCAGTGGTTAGGGCGCTCGACTACTGATCCGGAGTTCCCGGGTTCGAACCCGACCGCGGCGGCTGCGTTTTTATGGAGGAAAAACGCTAAGGCGCCCGTGTGCTGTGCGATGTCAGTGCACGTTAAAGATCCCCAGGTGGTCGAAATTATTCCGGAGCCCTCCACTACGGACCTATTTGTTCCTCTCTTCTTTCACTCCCTCCTTTATCCCTTCCCTTACGGCGCGGTTCAGGTGTCCAACGATTTATGAGACAGATACTGCGCCATTTCCTTTCCACCAAAAACCAAGTATTATTATTATTATTATTATTATTATTATTATTATTATTATTATTTAGCCACCAATCGTATAACCTTCGCTTGGTTACTTCTACCCTCATAGCAGATGAACAGGTCAACTGAGCGCCTTCAACGGCCGAAAAGTTAACGAAAATTGGCGCACGCAGTCCCATACATAGGTGCGCCAATTTTCGTTAACTTTTCGGCAGTCTTTTACGTGCACTGACATCGCACGGGCTAAGGCGCCCGTGTGCTGTGCGATGTCAGTGCACGTTAAAGATCCCCAGGTGGTCGAAATTATTCCGGAGCCCTCCACTACGGCACCTATTTCTTCCTTTCTTCTTTCACTCCCTCCCTTATCTCTTCCCATACGGCGCGGTTCAGGTGTCCAACGATATATGAGACAGATACTGCGCCATTTCCTATCCCCAAAACCAATTATTATTATTATTAGTCCTATACATAAAGCTACTACTACCAGTCCCATAGGACCCCGCCAAATGTGCAGGTGTCTAGTTCCGTAGGTCTTGGTGTAATCGGCATCCGTTCAAGCGGTGTTTTGCAGCCCACTCATTAATTTGTTTGCTTTTTATGAATCGATGGTTAAAATTACTTGCGTGAGCGCAATCAAGAATTAAGAACCGCGCCACGTCACCGCCTACGTGTAAAACTAATAATAATATTATTATTATTATTATTATTATTATTATTATTATTATTATTATTATTATTATTATTATTATTATTATTATTATTATTATTATTATTATTATTATTATTATTATTATTATTATTATTATACGATTCGTTTTTGCCCTTAGTAAAATGGCGGAGCACAAACATTACTTCAAGCATGGAGGAAGAAAACCTTCATTTCTCCATGACTTAAGGATCTCTCACTCGTCATGTGCGCGTTTGTTCTGCTGCGAAAGGCGCATGCTAGCCGCGGATAGCGTCTATGTTATTGTTGTCGCGGTGCGATAGTTTTCACAGTTTAGGGACCTTCTCTTAGGTGGCCTATGCACTGTAAAGCATGTGGGAACCTTGAACGTAACTATATCAGTTAAGGTAGTCTCTGCGTTGGTAAGAAATGGACAAGATGAACTCTAAATCGACGCCAACGTCGGAGCGGTGAGCATTGGTTTCGTTGAACACATCTCGTCACTGTATTCAAATGAGCGACATTAAAACCATTTAAAGGGGACAGATGGGCTACTTGGTGATCTTTAGATTCAATGCACATGGTAACTAGCGCTAAAGACAAGGACAAAAGAGAGACGGACACCACGAGCGCTAATCCGTTTCTCTTCTGTCCTTAATTGTCTTTAGCGCTAGTTACCATGTGCATTGAATCTTAAAACCATGATTGAAGAGGACTGATACGATCATCGATTTTCCCAAACCTGTCGCCGTTTTTGAAACGGCATGACTTAACAGCGCTTATAATCCGTACGGCTCGACTTGCGCGAATTATAAGCGATACAGCAAAAGTAAGGCTGTGGCTGAAGTTCTAGTCGTAACAGAAATCGCGCTCAGTTATTTCCACACAGAGCAGTGGCTGTCACTAACTCCCCTAGTAACAACGAACCTAACCTGACAAACCAAAACCGCACAGCAGCTAATATTTATAGTACGTTTTGTAATGCTATGCGCTAGTACGACTGGACGGAACTCTAGCAGCGGTTATACTGTTCCGTCTGGATGGAACTCTAGGCGTTCTGTATATATAAAAAAAGGACCTTTGTTGGAGTTATGTCCACAAGCTCACAACTAACCTAACATAACCAAACCTAACCGCTTCAGACGCAAAGGGTATGAAAACAAACCACGCATCATCGTACATGCTGTGATGGTATGTAGTTGTGCTAGCCTGATCAAAACCGGCTGGAACATTTGACACTAGGTGCTGGTCCCAAAATGAATGTGAGATCCGGTATGCATATCAGTAAATGCTACGTCTGTAAATGTCAGTAAATGCTACCATCTGGACAGAACGCCAGACATCCCGTAAAAGGAAAAGGGACTTCGATTGTGTGTAAATTTGGTTTCGAAATCTTGTTTATTAGCTGTCCGGTAACATCAACTTTGAAAGTGCTTGCGAAAAATGGTGCATCGCAGGAAGCAAGCCATCTTGAAAACAATTGAGAGGAGAGACAGCTGCAAGAAGAGAGCTGCGCAGGTTGTGGAGGAGTTGCTGGAGACTTCTCTTTCAGAGGAATGGCTGCTTGGAGTTGTAAGTACTATTGGCCCATGTGTTGCAGGTTTCACAAAATTCTGTAAGGTGCTGAGAATGCTTCAACGACATTGACCTTAATGTGCAAGCACATGCTTATTGTTTAGGTAAATGTAGACTGGCACAGTGTAATTAAAATGGTGCCAGACCCCTCTTGCAGTCTCTTTCCTGTGTCTTGTTCAGTGCTTCACTGTTCTCTGTTGCTTCTGTCACATTGAGATGGAGCTTAGTGTGTAGTTTAAAATGAAATGCCTTTTACAAGAGCTGCAAATTTTTATAAAAGAAAAAGATGTGGTGGAAAGCTATGTAATTGGCTGAGCATTGGGAGTGCTACTTATTGTGCACTTTACATGCACCTTTAGTTTGCAGCGTGGCATAAAATTAGGCAATAGTCTTACAGACAAAGAAATGTCCAGCTTTGATGATAGGTGGTTTACTGTTTTGAAACATTCAGTGGTAGGCCCTCTGTTTTTTACTACTAGTTATTGCGTTTCAGAAGACGCAGAAAAGTTGCACTCACGAGGGTTGCAGAATTATTTTATTCCTGATGTTCTTTGTTCTCACAAATATATGGAACATATCTGTTTGGATTTGTAGCCACTGGTTAGTAATGGGTCCACTTGGAAAGCGAGTATTGGTAGCAAAACAAATACTCTTGATACAATGCTTATTGATTGTTACAAAGCAACATTACATTTACTTAATTATTATTATGTTAGATAAAAGGATAACTGCTAAGCAAGAGAAGGCAAACTTTTTTTAGTCTACAAAAGTGTGGTGGGAGTCTGTGGGGGTGCAGCCTCATCAGGTGGCCTTCAGCCCTTGCCGTTTGGCGACTTCTATGGTGCTGCCCACGATCCATGGTTGGACACCCAGGTCGCAGCTAAGCAACACGGACTCCCACTGTTCGGAGTTTGATAGCTGCAGGCCCTCCAGCGGAATGTCCTGAGGGCACTTATGCAGAATATGTACAAGGGTGGCCTTGGTTTGACTACACAGCTTGTAGGAGGAGGTGTATTTGCCTTATATATCATGGAGTATCTGTAGGGGTTTGGGAAGGTAGTGGTTTGGAGTTGGTGCCAGGTGACCTGCTGGGGTTTTGTGAGAATTTCTTATGGGGGAGGGTAGATTTATCTATCATTGCAATAATGTGGAGTGGTCTCGGGGTAGGATACCATATGCTCTCTCGCCGACCGCAGGTAAGGGCAGCTCAAAGCCCAGTCGATGAAACTGTAGGCAAAATTGTGGGCTGCCTCATTATCATGGTTAGCTGAATGTTCCGGAACCAAGATATTTTGAACCTGCGGTTTTCGAGGGAGGTGTTACGGAGGAGTTTGATAGTGGTTTGGTAGATGCTTCCCATTGCAAAGTGTCTAACCGCAGTTTTAGAGTCGGTGAGGATTACTGTTGTTGAGGCGTGAGCGATGGCAAATGCTAAAAAGCGATGACCGCCTCTTTGGCCTCAGCCGGGCTGTCGAGTAGGATGGAAATGGCTAGGAGGGGTACGCCTCTGTGATTGACAGCAGCTAGAGTGTAAGCTTTATTGTTGGAATGTTCACTGACATACACGTGAACTGCCTCCTGCCTGTGGGCGAAGTTTGTGCGGGGCTTTGGATCGAGCCTAAAAGCAGGCTATGTGATGCAGAGTGCGTGTTCTTTGGAATTGGGTTTATGATGAGGTGTTTGAGAATTTCTCTAGGGAGGGAGCGGAGTGGGGCAGTTGAGAAGGACTAGCCAAATCCTAGTTAGTGTAGGATGTGTCGTCCTGTCAGGCTTAAAGTGAGCTGTTCATAGTGCGCAGTTCTTTGGCCTCTGCCGGCTCTATGATGCTAAACAATCCTCAAAAAGCTACAAAAATTCCAATGAGGAAAGTAATTTTATTTTATGCCTGAGCTAATATGTTTAAAGGCATGGTAAAATTAAGAGGTAGAGCCTTGTTTGCCAGTGGTGCTTGGAATGAATCCTGGTGGCTCCATAATTATTCTGCAGTTAAAGAAAAACTGATTGCCGGGGGACCTGAAACCAGTGCTGAGATGATCCCTGATCCTGATTAACAACTCTGAGGACTAGTCAGGCTATGATAGTCAAGGTGCAACCATGCTAGGAAGTCTTGCTGATTGAACAGCAAAAATACATTGCTTTGCCATAGCGAGAGCTGGTTGCCCTGATGCAGTACTTGGCCACTGCTTCTCATAAACCTTTTCAAAAAGTACTCCCTGCATACTGCCATATTGCTTGCTGGACTGTAGTGTCGACTTGGAGCGAGTGGAAGTGCAAACGCTCTGTATGTGTTTGCAACAGTCCCTTGAGAAAGCACATATTTCTGTCCTGCTACTTAAGCAGTGTGGATGTCTACATGTGCACATCAACCCTTGGACCCCGGCCAGTGTTGAGTGACTGACTAAGATTATAGCCGGACCTGAATGCTGTGCAGGGTGCTAGGAATTTCTCTTGACCTGGACAGGCCACTATTGTGACTGAACCTTGAAACATTTATGGACTTGGGCCAGACATGTATGCAGAGAGCAGATAACTGATGGTGCCTCATGGTGGTAGAATGGACTTCAAGGGAAGGAAAGCATAGCCAGGGGTGGCCGAGAGTCAGACAGGATATAACTGAGGTAGGGTGGCTCGTGCTGATACTGGACAAAGCTAGTTGGAGAGGTCTACTATGGCCCATGGTAATGATAATGATCGTGAAAATTCATTCCTTTTGACTAAGCAGTGCAGGGAAAGTGATAGTTGTTGCCATCTTGATGACTGCGTCTGTGGATGCTGTTTCATTTGCAGCAGATTGGAATAAAGCGTTGCGTGCTGGAAATGAAATTATTCATGCTTACTGGCAACTTCGCTACCACGAGGCTGAGAAATTTGTTCAAATGGCACAAAAAATGATACTGCCAGTGGCCTGAATTGCCTTATGTTCATTGTGTTAAATTTTTGAGTCTGCAGCCTTGCTTTTGTTCACCTTATGAGCTGTAGGCTTGCATTTATCACATGTCAAACTCTATCAAGTTCATAAGCCCGACCTTCAAATGCCGGCATATTTATATGAATCCAGCGAAAGCAAGTAGCATAGTAGTCAAAGCCATATGAGAAGAGTAGTTCACTGTGAAGGTGCGAGTGCATCAGAACGCACCAGTGAGGGCAAATTGACGCAAAGGAGTGCCTGCGCTGTATGTGTGCAAGCATCTAAAGCATGTAAAGGCAGGATGGAATTTGTTTATTGCCTGGCATGGACTGTTCACCGCTAACTGCAAATATGAAAAGCAGACATAGATAGCTCCTACAGGCAGTGATTGACATTTACACTAATAAGCTCACAGTGACAAGAATGGTGCGAATTGCCCTCATGTTTATTTGGGAGTATTTGACTGACTGACCTGTCATCTTGTGACTTGCTGTTGTGAAACTGACTGTATGATGTTTTTATTCGTTACACTTGTTTATGTTTTGCCTTCTCAAAATGCCTGCATGGATTGCTCTATTATGCACATATTAATGTCAATATTTTTCACTATAGTTTCTATGTATGAGCATGAATGAGAATGTGTTATTTATATGGCACTTGATGAGCGTGAATGAGGATGTGTAAAGGTTATGTTTCAAGTGATGCCATTAATTCTAAAAGATAATGTCACCATCTTTACTTCTATAGCACAGCTCCAACTTATTGTTCCAGTTAGACATGCTCTCAAAGGAAAACTGCAGTATAGAGTGCAAATGTTCATGTGGCTTTTTCTTTAGCTGCATGACCTTTCTCAGCAAGATTACCAGGATGCGGTGGAGGAAAGAGTAATACTTCTTCTTTGTGGATATCCCCTATGCAACAAGAAAATAGCTGAGGTGAGTTTTGGTACTTAGCTGTGCTAATATCATTGAAGCCTTTGTTGCATACTTTGAAAGATGTTTTGGTTTGGTTGTTTTTTGCTTGAATTGCTGCTGTTTTTAGTGAGTACCTGAAAAACCTTTCCTTCCTTGTTTCGTGTTTAGTTGCCGAAACAAAAGTATCACATTTGCGTTAAAACCAACAAGGTCTACGACATCACACATCGCAAGGTGAGAAAAAGTTGCCCATTGGTAGCTTTGTTTACTCAAGTAAGTGCTACTATACTTGGCAGCAGCTTCTTTTGGCAGTGAAACGAAAGCTGCAGGGGTGAGTGCCCACAACTGTATCATTCCGCCAAGTAGTTCGGCTGTGCGACAGTCCGCTTGGCCACCTGGCGTGTTGCTCTCCCTGCGGTAACTATTCTGTCGATAAAGCAGCTGGCATCATCTATTGAAGCTTCTTGTAACAAGGCGTGTTTAGCAGATTTTTTGTAATCAGGAAAAGTGTGCTTTCTTTGACTTTCGATGTTGAAAGTTGGCAGTTGCATTAGAAAGATGCCTTGAATAAGGGATACTGACAAGGTACTATGTTTTAAAGGAAAACCAAAAACTGCGAGCAGGACACTGCATAGGAAGACGGGGCATGTTTCAGCTCCGTAGCTGCCGCCCCACTGCCAGAAAAAGCTGTCATGGGGTATAGGAATGTATCGTGAATGACAATTTTTGTGATGGCCTGATTCCTAAAACTCTTGCAAGAGCTGATGTGGTGACTTGCATAATGAGCACACCTTTTCCACCAAAATTTATGAAGATTTTAGGGTGCATTCATTGTCTAAGGTAATAATATATCAACAAGAATTTATATTTCGACAAGCAAAATTGCTGGTGCATCCATTATGCTAGCAAATATAGTTATTTTGCAGTTTTCATGAAACTTAGGTGTAGTGCTCAACAAAGGTCCCTTTTTTACGTCTTAAGGTATGAAGTGTGTAGCTATAGTGCAGGAACAGCACTTGCACTTGGCCCAACTGGTTTATAATTAAGAAGCTTGGCAGGGCTAGAAAAAATGGGACAGGTGAGGAACCACTGTGCCTGTCCTGTCTTGTCTTTTTGTACTGCTAAGTTTCTTGACCGTAGTGCAAAAAGTTTAGATGCATATTAAAGCCTTAAAGGAACACTGGGAACTAGAATATCTAGTTTTTGCTCTTGGTTGAAAGTGGTTCCATGCTTCTCTTTGGCTATGTTGATATTTGTCCGGCTGTGAAAGTGTTGTTTATTGCTAAGAAAATTGGAGTTATGAATGGAGCACTTTTTTCTCTACCTCTTGATATGAGACTTGGTCAAGACCGAAAGGGACTCCATTGATCACCACTTCAAGGTGAATTGTGGTGTAACCTAGCCTCAGGGATCCCTTTGCCAAAAAGTGCCTTGATGCATTGGACTTCGCTTGTGAAATGGCCAGTAGTGGTGATAACCATCTTTTCTTTTTTGGCCTTTTCTAGCTTGTTGAAACTCTGTGCCATCAGTGGAAATAACCTCTTTGTCATTATAACGGTGTAATCATTAATAAAGCCCAACTTCAGTTTGTCCCCAGTGTCCCTTTGATCTTGATGGTATCAATTGCTGTATATTATGACAGCCGTGGATGTTATTGCCCTCCAGTTAGCTTTGGCAAAATGCTTAAGTATTGTTGACTCTGCTCTGCTCTAGCAATTCTGCAGCAATGCTTGCTATCGTGCATCAACATTTCTGAAGGCTCAGCTCTGGGATGGACCCCTCTGGCTTCGAGATGAGGCTGACAGCAACACGAAGTACAGGATTTACCGGGAAGAGGAGCAAAGCATGCAAGTGTAGTGGTCACTTTGCTAACCTTGTTCTAGAAAATTCAGTTCCTCTTCAGCCCTTGCGCCTAGTTTTTTTCACTGGGAAGGTGAAACCGCTGCAGCTGTGCTGAAGCGGTGGAAGCTTTGGGTGGTGTATACATTATAGTGCACAGGTGTTTATGGTATGGCCACCAGTGACAGCGATGTGTACATTATTACCAAAATACATTCAACATATGGTGGTTGTTTTGCTTAATTGATTGAATCAGGATGTCTGCTGCTAATTTTCAGACCATTGTGGCTACATAGCAGCTATGAGGGATAGTAAGAATGTCGAAAAAGTGTACTGTACTAAAGTGATTATTTGTACCTTATTTACTAGTGTATAGTTTGACCTGTTTTTTCAGGATCACACTCTGCAAATTTGGAAGGTTGACTAATGGGTGATTCATAGCCGGGATGAGGCGCAGGCCTGGTTACAAATTCAGACAATGGAGGCAGAATGACACTAATGCGGAAAGTAGCGAATTTTGGCCGTATTTGAGCTCTCACAAACTACAGCAGTTGTTAAACTTTTCACGTGCTCCTTCTTTCTAAGAGAGCCGTGCTAAACATTCTCAGACAGGACCAGTACGAAGATAAGCTCAGAGTCCCACTGTGCTCTCGCACTGTGTCATTTGCTGTAAAAACAAACTTCTGTCAATCGCTCGGCCATGTAACAAGTCATGCTTCCCAAATGTAGACAGTCATTCTTGGCAGTATATAAAGAAGCCACACATTTAAAGGCATTAAAAAAAAAAAGGATTGAGAGCACAAGATTTTGATGCTGCCAAAAAGTGTGTCAGAGACTGGGGCAAGCAGTGGGAGTTCCTTTCAGATAATGAGTTTCTCACGGCATCACCACAGCTCCAGTAAGTGGTGCACTGTGCCAGTTGCTTTAATTGCACATGTTTGTGGCTTGGAATTTTCGTTGAATGGCCAATAAGACATTCCAATTTTTTTTTCTTTTCAAGTTCTCGAAGTTAGAGGGTTGACCTACGTGACATATCAACCATTGTGCGAATAAGTACAGTAGAATGACTTTAAGAAGTGCATTTTATATTCTCATAGCAGTTGGCATTAAGGTGCACAGCTTTTCATGTTAAAGGAATATTGACACCGAAATTTTGCTTGTGTGCTTTCTTCTTTCAAATGAAGTGTTAGACATCAGGATGCGTGGATCACCGCTTGGTACAGTAAAACCTTGTTACAAGAGATGCGGTTACAAGAAACATTCGGTTATAAAGACATTTGAAACTGGTTTTGTTGCTTATCCTATGTGTGCCATGTTAACAATATTGCACACAAGAGACGCTATTACAAAAGACACTTGGTTCTGAAAGCAACATTTTTAGGTCCCTAGAATAAATTCTTCACTATTTAATAGAGACATAACCCAGATAGGCTTATTATTTATGCTTACACAACAAATTCTACTGCCAAGGATTTGGATTTAGTTGATGCGCTACTGGCTTTGGAGTCCACAGCTGTTTTGATATCAATCTCTGGGGGACAAACAGCATGATGCTGGTGATTTATCCCCACGTTGGCGAGAGCCAGAAATACAAGCATTTGTTGTTCAGCTGTGTGGCATCTCGTGATGAAAAACTGGCTTCTCCTAATACTGCATATTTGATGGTTGTGGAGTGCTGTCTGAAAGCATGAAATAAAATCAGGCATAACAAAGAAGAATTAACATTGAGCAGTCTATATGAAGTGAAATATATATAGGTTGGTAACTTGGTCTGTATGTGCTTTGTGAGGACTTTGTGAACCTGTCATTACAGGTGTCAGCTATGACTGAAATTATTAGGCTACTTGGGTACGATGATGCCTTGCAAACTGTAACTAAATGTGAAAGAATTCTCACCTTGAAGCATGCACTGAAGACCTCACCCACACTTGCTTTAGCTTGCATGTACTAGTGTCCAGTCATCTGTTGTTTTACCCTTTTTCAAATGCGAGTTTTGCAAGCGTTATGCTCCTTGCGTGTTTTTCAGTCTTTCTTTATGCATTGATACTTCGCTGTTGTGTAGCATGTGCCAAGGTCACATGCTTGCATTGTCAGATTTAATTCCTTGATCACTATATGTCTGGGATACTCAAACAGTTTCGCTTCAAGAAACCTCAACAGCTTTCAGTATGTGCTAAGGAACCGGTGGACCATGCACGGATCTCACAGAGCTGGAATGGGACGTCACATGATGTCTGGTCCGTCTTGTAAATCCACCTTAAAGGGATAACTCAGAACAATTATTGCTCCAATTAAAATTGATTCTCTGGCTCTTTATGACAGTGGTGACATTTGTCCAGCAGCAAAAGATGCATGTATGCTGAGAAAACTGGATTTAAAAATCTTCCTGCCAGTTGGCTTGAACTTGTGACATCCTTTACTGAAAAGTATGGATTTCCACTGTTTTGAAGCGAATGGCAATGTAGCATAGCCTCTGGATCTGCACCCAGAAATCAGTGTCGATGCACGTGTTTGCGAAATTGGCGGTGATGGTAACACCTGCATTTCGTTTTCTGGGCTTTCCTAGCTAATAAAATCTGTTTTCGGTGGAATTAGAATGCGGTACCCTATCGATTAGGTCAGCTTGTATTTGTCCTCATTGTCTCTATGAAAGGGTGTGGGTGCTTGTGGAACCCAGTTTGAGAACCAGCTGCCACAGTGGCTCAGTAATTATGGTCCTCGGCTGCTGACTCGAAAGACACGGGCCCGATTTCAGCCGTGGTGGTCACATTTCGATGGAGTCCCATGTACTGTGTGACATCAGTGCACGCTAAAAAACCCCAGATGGTCGTAATTATCCGGAGCCCTCCACCGCGGCATCCCTCATAGCCTGAGTTGCTTTGGGACATTGAGCCTCACAAAACTGAACCAAGCCCAGCTTGAGAACCCCTGTTGTACACTATCAGCAAGAGCGAGTATGAGGTGCATCTGCAGACTGGCATGTTTTACTGTTACTGTCATGCATTTATCAATGAGCTAGACCCTAAACGTGCACTCTCATGTTTTGTTTATTTTGTGTTATGAGGAGAGCTTTTCATTTTCTGATTTCATATGTTTATATTGTTTTTTAGCAGGAATTTCGGAGGAGTGAAAATTGAGCTTCATTTTTTTTTGATAAATTGGGTGAGAATCAGAATTTTCTTTAATCTGTTCCGTGATTCCGATTAGAATTCTTTTCAGGTTTACAAAATTACGTGAAATTCTTTCATTCCTTAAAGAAGCTACTAAAGCTAGGATGTGTAAAAAAAATGTTTGCAAACTTGGATATTGCAGTTTTTGCCTTTTTCGAAAACTTTTTTCTGCTTCGTCTGCATTTGTTTCCCTTGTTTTCCCAGTCTAAGCCTGCTGGGCTTCTCTATGCACTGTACCTGGCAAAACAATTTTTGGGCATCATAGTTGCCAATTGGCAAGCGCACAATACAGCGTAGGAAATTGAGAGACGGCGTTTGCTGCAATGATGCCAAACTCGTGTCTTGTGAGCTGGTTTCCAGCAGGCACTGTTCTAGCACATCTCAAAGTGGGTATACTTGCCTCGAATGAGTGGACTGTAAGAGGGTCGAAACAGGGCAGCAAGAATCGAAGCACCAGAACTGCTGAAGGCTTTTTCAAATGATCTTGCGGTTGCCGCCGCTAGTTTCTGCATGGTTGTTCAATTCCTGCTTGTTCCCTAGTGTGAAGAAGGATGGCCGTGGCGATGAAGTGGACCTTGGTCACAGGCGTGTGACCCAGCAAGATGCCGACGGGCCTCCAGATAGCACGCCTGGAAGGATACTGAAACCTACCAAATACATCTTGCCTTACGTGACACCGGATGCCTTGAAGAAATTGGCGGAGGGCATTGACAGTATGACTCTGGATAGTGCAGCTGAGTCAAGGTGTATATTGACAGTATGTACATGTATTTCAGAGCCAGGTTGTGCAGTATTCACCATACTTCTGTTGTAGATTGTGAGGGTTGCATGAAAAGTGTTGTGCAGGGATGTCTTTGTGTGTGAGCCTTTTTGTTTTTGTTTCTCAGAACAGTGGCCTCTTATTTATGACATTGACCTTGTTTTATTCTTTTGTGCAGCTTTGTGTATAAACAGCAGCTGCAGTAGCAAACATAAGAGAGGCTAATGTTAGCATTCAGAGCCACGCCTTGAGGAAGGACACACGATACTGACATTCCTGTATGGAATTATAGTTCGAGACTTTAAATTGTTAGCCTGTATGTCTTAATCTCTTGGCTGTGACATAACAGACCTTTGGGTGTTCCGCACTGTAGAACATGCTGGAAAATAAAGTTTTATTAAGCATTCTGGGTGCTGATCGTTAGTTTATGTGGGTGGGTTGCATCTGCAGACCGGCGCTGCATGATGGATAACCAGTGTTCATGTCATGTGGGAGAATGCTATCATTTGAATTTATTTGTTTTCTTAATAATAATTAAATTGAGTGCACAAGTGTGAAAAATTTAAGCTTGAAAGCCACATTATAGATTGGAACACCTTACATCTACCTTCAAAATTTTTGCAGATGTAATGTCGCATCTCTGTAGCTAATTGTTTTCCTGTATATGTCTCAAGTGCTGTTAAGATAGAGAAGCACATTCAGTGTCATTTGCTAAATAGTTTGGTGAGAACCCTTTTAATTGCTTTTATCAATAGGATTGGCACACTTCTTCAAAGTCTGGTGTCAGGTGGTCACCAGACTACTGAGAAGTCAGTGGAAAATGGTTTGTGTGTGGTACTTTCTGTTTCAGGGAGATTGAGGAATCAGACCCTGATGATTTGGACATGAGTAAGTCCACTTCCTGCTATGTTTTTATATCTCCCAAATATGAAGCAACATGACTGGCACATTAAGGTTTTAGTGTCCTAATAAAGTAATGCTACTTTGTGAGTCAATCAGTGGTTTTTACACAAAGATATGCCGAACCTTAGGGTCCTTGATTATCTTTTAGGTCCTTAGAGCTCTTGCATTTCAGGGAAGCCTGGTATTTTATTCCTTGGCTTCACTATGGAACCAGATGCAACCAACTGTTTACTCAAGTGCAGCATAGGAATTGTGTATTTTAGGAACACTTCTTGCACACTTACGAGCAGGCGTTTTAAGGTCAAGTGCTCCAACATAGACGCACAAAGTGAATTGACACAAATTTCTTGAATTGTTGTTTTGTGTATGCCCATAAACCAGTTTCAAATCTTTATTATGTTTGGCTACATCATCCAACACATTGCCAAAGTACATTGTAGTCTGTGCATTGTTCACCTTGGCCGAATATCTTCACTAGTGCTTAAGTAGTCCCCGTATTGAGAACCACGCTGATTTTGTGAGAAACCGGCCTCATATTTTTGCAGGCGATGCACAAGAGCACCTGCAGCCTCATGAAAGCACAAGGCAGACTGCTGCAGCTTCAAGTCAGCCTAAGCATGATGCAGGAGCAGGTAGCATTCCGAGCCAAAACCAGAAGGCGTGGCAAAGTGCATTGGCAAGTGAGCAGCAGAGCAGAGCAGCAAAGGCTTCCCCGACCAGCAGTGAAGCACCTGGGCTCCCCATAGAAAGGGTTGGGCATGCCCTGAAGCAGTGGATCACTGCCAGGACAGTCGCGTTTCTTGTCGGAGAGGGTGCTGCCAGGAGGTTTGTGCTCAACAATCAAACACAGGAGGAAGCTGTCAAGGCTGAACGCTATCGGATGCTGTACTCAAAGCTTTGCAAACGACTTGACGAAGAGGAGAGGGCCGAAATGAAACTTGCTGCATCCTGTCTGGACTCGGACGACGATGAAGACGTGCAGGTGCCAACAAGACCAATGGCTCCAATGCCAACAATGAACCAGCTTAAACAAGATTCGCGGCTGAGCAAGCTGCAAGTTCATGAAAAGAACCAGGACCAGTTTGAGAAACAAAATGAAAATGTCAAAGCAAAGCAAGCTGCTGTTGCAGCATTGAGGAAAACAAGCAAGGCTTTGAAGGAAAAGCATATGGAGGTGTGTGGAGGACTGTTTTTTTTTTTTTTGTTTAGAGTTGTGTTTAACCTTTTAACTCGTGACGTCGATAGGGCCTTATTACAGTATTACAGATCGGTGTAGGTCTAAGCACTCCCTGTTGGATGCATAGTCAAGTGTTCGTGGTTAGCTCTAACGGCCGTGTGCGACTGAACTTAACTGCAACAATGTTTTCAGGTTGCTGACTGTGCACATACGTGTGAACGACAGCCTGTTCTTCCCCTTGTTGACAGCCACGCACAAAACGTTCACCGACGCAGGATTGTGTTGAACTGGCTAAGGAAAGTGTGAGTACTCCATGCGTACTCTGTGTTGAATTCATGTGTGCTGCAGATATGTTCTGTGGATTGCCTTAGTAGCAGTGTTTCATAATTATGTAAAGATAGGGCTTAACAGCTCCACATCTTTCTTTACCAAAACCCACATTAACACCAGCTGTGTTAGCAACAAAAACGTCTTAGTCTTTGTGGTGAAACTGCAGTCTGTTGGCGTGCTGCGCATAAAGGATTGGACACTGAGTCAGCTGTGCGGGCACACGAAGAGCTTTAAGGACGTGAGAGTCGAGAGACGGGAATGGGGAAAAAAACAAAACGCAAAGTTACAGTCACGCACCCAGTACAGTGTCACTCAAAAGGCCTGTCGCCCCCAGAACACGCGTCACAGTTTGATGGTGATCCGGCATTGATCCTATGGTGTCTGATGACCTAGCAGCGGTGCGGCGGCTTCCTGATGGTCCTTCTGTCAGACAGCAACGAGGTCGCTCCGGCCTGGCTGGCTCTCGGCACGGTACAGCTGGCTCCTGGGGCTGCGACCATGGCCCAGGTTATAACATGGGGGGCATAGCCACGGTTCGTGTGTGTTATGTAGCGGAATGTGCCCAAGTGATTCCTGTAATAGCGCTGCATGTACTTGTGAAGTAATAACATGAAAGCTTAGCACTTTATTTTCATTTTACTGATGGCCAGTAATGCCATGTCGTGCAACAAAAGTAAAAACAGCGCTAATTTTTACACACACACACACACACACACACATAAAGACCAGACAGGACGGGCGCTTCTGGTATTTCTGTGTGTTTGTGTAAAAATTAGTGCTGTTTTTACTTTTGTTACACGATGTTACACCAACTAGCCCAGCAAGAGGTACCAGTAATGCCATATTAGGACAATGTGCAGCGTGGGGAAGCCAGCCTAACGAATTATGAAAAGGGTCCTTTGCGAGTTTTAATGTTATTAAGAAAAAACACCCCCTATGCTCTTTGGTTTCGGTGACTGTTGGCTTCCATCTGGCATAGAGAAGACAGTTTGAATTGCTTATTGTACATGGCAGGGCACACATGTTAAGAGCTTTGGTTTCACCAGAAAAATAATTAGTGCTTAGGTGTATTATAGTTTACATAAAATGTTTCCATATCTATTTATATAGGAAATAAATGTTTAAAAATGTCTATTTTTGTGTTGAGATGTATGTGAAGAACATGTCTTGATGCTGGTGGAAATAAATCATACAAGAGTACAGTAGCTATGAAACGTATACAACTGTGCTTGTTTTGAGCTGTGAATTTCTGCTTTTAAGGAAGCGTGTGGAACGTGTACAGTGGTTGCTTTCAAAGACTATGGCCACTGTGGCTATTACTTTGAAGACAAGACTCTAAGCCATAGTGAATGTGTTTGAGCGGTAGAGGGGTTTAGTTGCCACTGTGTTGTACTTCTGTTGTCAGAGCAGTTACTGTACAAGGAAAGCCATTTCACTGACATCTGTGCCTTGTGGGCGTCTGTTTGGCTGCGAATTGAATTCACCGCCTCCTGAAGCTTAGCACACATATAGCTGCTAGATTGTTCACCACCTGAACAAATCACGCCATGCAGAAGCAACCAGCTACAGATTCAGACCTAGCACCATGGAGGCTTGTGGCTAACAATGAAAAGGCCTCCACTGAATGTGCTGACAGCAACTTGTGGGTAGTTTGAACTCGTGCATTGAAATGGCAGTCGCTGCTGTGAACTAAGCTGCACTCGGTGACAACTGAGGAGAAATGCAAGCTAGAATTCAGGCAACTTGAGAAGTGGCATAGGCAGAAAAACAAAACAAAAAAAAACAGTTTTTTTTTTCTACAAGTCGCCGTATTCAAGGTTGGGTGAGAAACATTATCTGAAGCTTGCTTCATTTAGCTCTTCACAGCAGTATTTGCAGGTTTGCAGTATATTTGGCACACAAAATGACTGGCGCATGCAAGTTTTCGTGGCTGACAAACAGGTGCCTTGTTATGCTTGTGTTATCTGATCACAGTTATGGTTTATGAGGGTTTAACGTCCCAAAGCGACTCGGGCTATGAGGGACGCCGTAGTGAAGGGCGCTGGAAATTTCGACCACCTGGGGTTCTTTAACATGCTCTGACATCGCACAATACACGGGCCTCTAGAATTTCGTCTCCATCGAAGTTCAATCATTGCAGCTGGGATCGAACCCGCGTCTTTCAGGTCAGCAGCTGAGCGCTATAACCACTGAGCCACCGCGGCGGCTTGGTCACTATTACAATCTCGTAATATTGATAAGTGTGCTACCACTTTTGAATAATTGCACTTTGGACGTGGTGACAGCTATCCCTATATTCAAATTCTGAGCATAAGATCTGAGGTGTTAATATGCACCCGGCATACATTTGAAAGGAGGTGCATAAGATTGCAAATATGGTTAAGTAAAAGCAGTTTCTTTTTCAGACTTCCAGATCTCTTGGACATGTTATACATGGACCTCTCGGAAGTATCTTGTTATCTGACGGAATTGGTTCTAACATTCAGGTATGCAACATTACTCACAACTCTAATACCCCTGTAATGCCTTTGGTGCTGTTGGGCTTGCATAATTAGGTAAATAAAAATTGGAGCAAACGGTTCTTATGAGATTTTAAACGCCAGATAGATGTTATTGCAATTTTTTCTTGTAGATGCACGATGATGCAAAAGTCTGTACATGTGTAAGGAATCTTCACGCAGACTTAGCTATCTACTTTCAAGTTAGCATATAGTGGCATTGTGTATCCACAAAAAAATACCAAATTTTTACTTAAGGGAGACATTATGGGTTTGTTTTTGGCACTGCCTTTGACTGTGTGGTTTTTTTTTCTTCAGGCTTTCTGCTGAAAACATCACCTTCAGGCTGGAGACATGGACACACATAGCAGCAGCTGTATTGATCATGTGAGTTTCATGTTGTGTGATCCACTGCCATGGCTCAGTGGCTGTGATGTTCAGGAGTTGAGCATGAAGCCATGTGTTCGGTCTTAGCTGTAATGGTCACATTTCAGCACAAGCGAAATGCAAGGCTGCCTGTGAAAAGAAGTTGAGGCGATTGTAATTAACCTGGAGCCTTTCACTGCTCCACTGTGGTGTGCCTTAGAGCCAACAGTAGCACTTTGGCATGTTGAAACTCTTTTGTTTGTTAATTCTATCATATTGCATTATCACTGCGACCTCGTGGTAATTGTTTCATGTGTACAAAATGCGTTGCATGGCCCAGTTGTGTGCTGCTGTTTAGTTCTGCTTCTGTAAGGTTGTGTTAGCTGTCGAAGATTAAGTGCATCTGATGAGCAACAGTTGTGATGATTTCTGTTTTGTTGCTTTTTGAGGAATCTGTATTGAGCTTTTTTGCATATTTGTAATAGTAATACTGTTACACCAGGAAGGTTAAACTGTGTGGATAAATTTGACAGAGTGAATATATCTGTTTGATTCTCTCCTCGCCTCTTTTGTTCCACTTGAGTTTTGCTAAAGTGGGCACTGACGGCAATTGTATTATGGCATTTTTGATGGAAGCCATGCATGTTGAGAGAAATCTTTGGTGTGCAGTTGCATTCCTTTCGGACACTGTATCTGCTTTGCTTATTTCCACTGTGGAACTTGTCACCTCTGCACAACTTCACTAGTGTTTCATGCCAGAAAGTCTTGTTTGGTGAAGGTGACTTTACAGTTGCTTATTTTTTTTTGAATGATAGAAATCCAAATTTAGCACTCGGTTTGCATTTCGATCATCATTCTTGTGATGTGTATAGGTCAAGGACTATAGACACGAAATTTTTGCTTGCATGATTTTTTCTTTCAAATGTAGTAAAACCTCGTTGATACGTTTTTTTAAGTGCGGGAAAAACGGATTATCCTGGAAAACGTATGTTCCAAACCACCTGATTTTGAGAAATGTAAGTAACTGTTGAATGAGGCAAAAATACATTTATTGACAATTTCACTTGATAAAAATGTCGATTGGCATTTTTTTGACACAAGAGCTGAACAGATCCTATTCCAGTGCTCGCTGAATTCAGTCCGCGTTCGCGCTGTCTGTAACGCATCTGGTCCGTCGACAGCAGTGACGAAAGTAGCTAAAATCTCTTCCTTGTCATTTTCGGATGCTTCGCTCATTTGCTCCGAAGTAATGTGGGAAAGCCACCGCGGCGGCTGATCGTCGCATCGCCGTAGTTAGTAGAATCTTCACTTCCTTTCCTTTATGCTCCGCGAAGAAATCTCAGCGTTTCTCCTCGTCATATCGCGTCCCCACAGAAACGGCCGTCGCGACTGCTAGCGCGCCGTTTTTATTTTTTAAATTGCTCTTGGTGGTGGTGGTTGTGGTGGTGCTTCGCCTCGTCGCATCGAGGCATTGCAGAGAAGCCACCACGGCGGGTGACTGCCGCAAAAACATGTTGCGTGACCTCTCGTTCGACCTACTTGTATGTTTGCACATGTGCGGCTGGTCAATAAACGTATTATACGACCGCAATTTGCCGGAATTTTAAACGTAGTAGCCGGGGAATTGTGTTTTCCCGGAACGTATTAACTGGCGGAAAAAATATAGTGTAGCTCTATAAAACATTTTTAATGTCCGCGATTTTGAGCGTACGAACCGGGAAATCGTATGAACCGGGAACGCATCAACGACGTTTTACTGTTACATGGATCTTTGTGTAATATTCGCCTCCGACTGCTAAATAATATATAATCGAATTTCTTCTGGAGGCTGTTTCGGTTTCATCAACCGAACGATGCCTGTGGCATTTAGTTGACCTTTAGGTGACGTGAGGCATGAAAGAAAAAGGTAATAACTGCTGATACATCGCTTGTTGTCATTTCGGCTCTTGGAGCAGGCTGGTTCGAGTGTTGTAGTGAATTAAAACTATGTATCAGCATTTATATTGCAGGTTTTTATGTGTTTCACATTGCCTAGAGGTCAGCTACACATCACAGCCTTCTTTCATCTGATAAAACCGAAACAGCACGAAAGAAGAAATTAAATTATAAATTATTTAGTGATCGTAGGCGAATGCCCCGCCGTGACCCATGCATTCTGATATCTTGCGCATCATTTGAAAGAAGAAAACAAGCACCGAAAATTAAGGGTCTACGGTCCTTTAATTTACAAAATTTGTCTTTTCTGGATCTCCTTCTGAAGAAGCTTGACAGTAATGAGACTAAGGTTAAAGGGGCACTGTGGACAGCGCCATGCAATTATTCTGGCTATGTAGATGTTTGTTCAGCAGCAAAAGGCATATTTATCCCTGAGAAAATTGGGATTTCAAAATCTTCTTGCGGTTGATTCAAACTTGTGATATCTTTACGAAAAGGACCGGTTACTGTCGTTTTGAAGTGAAATCGCGGTATGGTGTAGCCTTTCATATCCGCACCCAAAATTCGGTGTCTATGCTCACATTTTGCTTCCGAAATCGGGTGGTGATGGCAACACCTGTATTTTTCTTTTTTGCCTTTTCTAGCTTATAAGCTGCCGCAGTGGCTCAGTGGTTATGGCGCTTGGCTGCTGACACGAAAGACAAGGGTTCGATCCCAGCCGTAGCGGTTGAATTTCGATGGAGGCAAAAATCTAGATGCCTGTGTACTGTGCGATGTTAGTGCACGTTAAAAAACCCCAGGTGGTTGAAACTTCCAGAGCCCTTCACTACGGCGTCTCTCATAGCCTGAGTTGCTTTGTGACGTTAAACCCCCATAAACCATAAACCAAATCTTTGCTAGCTTATAGGAGCTTCATTTTCGGCAAGAGTGGTCTCTTTGTGTTTAGATCATAGTATGCTACCGATGCAGGCCAACTGCAGTTTGCCCTCAGTGCCCCCTGTAAATATACTGAATTCAGAGGCAATTCTTGTACTGTGCAGAGGTAGCTGTAGTGTGTTTAAATAAAAATTAATAAATCAGCTCATGGGAGAAAGTTTGTTCTCTCGGACACTGCCAGTTAATTAAATCTTGCACCACATGGTACGAAATTTTGTCTGTGGCTTAGAAAAGAAAAAAAGAATCGATGAACTGTGCTCACCGACAAAGCCACAATTTTAACTCAGGTTCTCTAGTTTTTCTGCAAGACAGTAGAGCCTTTTACCCTTGGAACAAGGTTTAGAAAAGCCAAATTAGCATCATTCTGCTTCCGCACTAAACATAGATGCAGTATACCACAGCGGTCGCCTAATGGTTTGAGCACCTGCCTCGCATGTGGGAGGTTCTGACTTCGATCCCCAGTACCGCAGGGTGCCCATCGGTGGTACAGTGGTACAAGCTTTCCTCTGGCCTGGTGCTCTGCTTATTTGTGGTGAAATGCTTGGGAAATCGGTCTTTGACCCCAGCTTGTGTAATGAAGGCCACCTTGTGCCATGGCGCTCTTTGGCCAAAGCTGCCTTTGCGCTATAGGTGTGCAAATAGTACTTTTTCCAAACTGAATTGAATACGAATAGCGTAGCTAAAAAACTAATCAAATATTAGGACTAAAATTTGCTACGTGTTTGAATATTGATACGAAACAAGCAATCATGCGAAACATTGATGCAATAGTTCTGGCACTGCTGTTTACTGCTATAAGTTTAAAAATTATGAAGTTACAGCTACAGCTGCTAAAAGACTCTCAACACTAATCTTCATTAATGGGTCACAACATGAATTCACTACATTAACTTGATCTCCCATTGATGAAAACCACAAATTAAAAAAAAAAAAGACATCTCCTATGGTCCTTGGTTTCAGTGACTGTTGGCTTCCGTCATGTATGCCATAACGAGCACCTCTTTCTATTCCCTTGTCTGCTGAATAGTTTAACGAGGGCCTCGAATCTGGCAGCCTTGATACCATAGGTGGCATAAGAGGGTTCTCGCACAGCTTCTGCCCTCACCGTTTGATCACATTCCTGCTTGGCACTCGAGGTAATACAGGACGTACTACGTCCGCTGCTATGAACGAGGGTAGCATTGGTGAACACACTCAAGGTTCGGTTACACCATACATAAACACCCCTGAAAGCAGGAGATTGGACAGCCGTCACTGTAGCCGTAGCTTAGTTAGTTAGCAAAGCACTGTTTGTGAAATCAGAGGTCGTGGGTTTGGATCCCACCGGCAGCATGTGGTTGTTTTTTGTTCTGCTTTTATTAATCTCCCATTGATGAAAAACACAAATTGAAAAACAAAAGATCCCCTGTGCTCCTTGGTTTTGGTGACTGTTGCTTCTGTCATGTGTGCCCTAGCCCCTTGATAATATGAAAGTACCGCCAACCATTGAACTTTGCCGCCGCCGTGCGACCTCCTCGCCTTCTCCTCGCCCCTTGCTCGCCCCTTCCCTGAGGGTCAGCTCTCCGCCCGATTTCCTGAGCGACAATTGGTCTCCCTGCCGTTGCCCTTGGAAACGCGCAAGTCCGGCGTATTGCTTGTGTTTTAATTTTTCCTCCGCTCTATTTTTCTCCTACGCTCGGCGAGCGAATATTACAGCGCCGTGCTTTTATCGCAACGTGCAAGCGCTATGGTGTGCTGTTGCGCGTACAACAGCAGCAAGCGGCCTGATGATGGTTATGCGGTATTAATGATACCATATATATTCTCGTTGGGGGATTTTCACGTTGTTGAGGTCGGTGCTTTGTGGTGTCTCCCCTCGTGTCCGTGTTCGTCTTTGCGCTGTGAATGTAAGCATGGAATACCAACTCGCCCGGCAACTCATTTTAAGGATTAACCACGACGTCATAAAAAAATGGTTGACACCGTTGGTTGGAAGGCATCATTCGAGGGTTGTTTGCTGCTTCGTTTTTAGGTTATTTTGCATGCGAGGCCAGAACGGAACGAATCTCCAAAGCATTTGAGCATTGCATCTTCTCTGGAAATAGCGACTGGGCTCAAAACGTGCTAGTTCTTGCACCTGTAGCATCGTCTTTATAACAACAAATAGGCAATTTTTAACAGACAGTCTTTTAGCCGAAGATCCCATTGTCCATTAACTTTCGCTTGCATGAAACTGCTGCATAGATGTACAAAATGATGTTGATTTGGGCTATGACATACACCACTGTTGTATTTCCTTGAGCATGTTTTTCTCAACTGTCATCAATACTGCATAGCACATTTATCTACACTAGCGTGGATGCTGAATATTATGTGATACTGCCGTCTGTTACGTGTATCTTGTCAATCAAGGTTCTTTTGCGTGCGCGATAATAAATCACCCTGCTGATCATGCTCTCATTTTCTTTAATGATACATTTTAGGTGATGCCTAATCAAAATACCAGCTTTAGATCACCTACTACATACTGGAACGAAATTTGAGTGTCAAGTATAATATTACATTACCGAGAGGCGTTCATCTTGCCTGGAGATAACAATGCGTTCTCTCATAGGTATACCGAGTATATTCTTACGCTTCCTTGGCACTAGTGCCTAATAATGTTCGATGAATGGTTGTCCGCGCTCCTTGATCACATTGAAAGTGCGCAATTAAATGCAAAAGCAAAGAAAAACATTTCGAAGCATTTCGTGTTAAGCCTAGTTAGAATGTTAGCTCTGTTTTTGTGAGGTTTTTCTTTAAGTTTGGCCAGCTAGCATAACGCGTTTACGCTTGCCCTTAGTTTTCCATCTATAGCGCAAATTTAGGATTTAACAGCAGTTAAATATTCAGCACTAATTAATTCGGGCCGATAACTAGCACACCTCATTTGCACTGAACCTAAGCTTTCGAAAGGTATATGACTCGATACTACAATGCAAAGGGTGGTTTTGATTGCATATAGCTCAATAACGCTAATTAATAGGTATCGTAAACTAATTCAGAGCATTTGCATTCATTCTAAGCTTTTCAACGGTATATGACTTTAGCAAGGTGGAAAGTTGGGCTGGTTGGTGCATGATTTTGCGACAGGAACAGCGCAGCACGAGACAAAGCGTCGTGTCTCTCCTGTTCCTTCTTTGTCTCGTGCTGTGCTATACGGTATGTGGCTTCATCGTCTAGCTCATTGTTTGGTTTTGTAGCAAATTAAATAATTAACGCAGATTAATGTGGATCGCTGACTAGCACGGTGCCATTACAGTTGGCCTAAGTTTTCCAACTGTATATGACTCGATGCTGCAGCGCAAATTTGGGTTTTAATTGCAATTTACTAAATATCAGTTAATTTGGCTTCCAGTAATTAGTCATAATAAATATATAATTAACCAGTGATCCAAACTCACGGTTTACCACGGGACATATACTATGCCTAGACTCGTAGCTTGACAGTAGCGAAACAGACTAAGTCCCGCTTTGACCTTCTCTGATCTTGAAGTTCAGAGCACCAGCCCAGGTCGTTTTCCGAAGTTTTACTGCGGCGACAGAGTTCACGCTCTAAAAAAACAAACACAGACAAAGTCAGAGGCAGTACTAAATCAGGAGCACAAACTAAAACACCTTATCATGTGACTTAAATGTCTGCAGTACCGAGCTCGCCTGAAGGCTTTGTTTACGTCAGTATTCCCCATTCACACACTTCTAAGAAGAAACCATTCTCTTCATGAACGTTACTTTCGGCATTCTCAATGTTTTTCTTGCAATTTTTCAAAGATTTTGTGCACTCCTGGAGCGCAGAGCTGGCCCAAAAACACTCGCTTCGCTGACTGCTGCGGTCGGCCGGCGGGCGCCGAGGAGAAAAAGCGTGTCGTGCGCAGAGCTCGCAGCCGCCGCGCGAGGAGAATCGAGGAGGAAAGCGCAGTGCGGAGGAGAGTGTCGCTACTTTCAAATTATCAAGGGGCTTTAATAACAAGCAGCTTGTAGCAGCCCTCTCTTGTGTGGCACCGGGAACCCGGATAGCGCACGCCACCTGGCGAAAACAATAAAGACGGCACCTCGCCGTGGCTTGTGCAGCCACGGCTCGCGAGCCACGGCTGACAGTTCTGTTCTGATGTCGGTTCGCAGCAGTGGTCTTGTTCCTTCGCTCCTGAGGCGTTAAGCCTACATTGGTGACCTAGGACGAGCAATGACCGATCCCGCAGCATTCACGGAACAGGACTCATGTCCGCAGGATGTCTCGTCACTGCAGGTTTGCCTCCCACCTTTCTGGCCCCAGAACCTGCAAGTTTGGTTCCACCAGATTGAGGCGCAATTTTGCCTTTCCCGCATCAGCACTACCATGTCGCCTCGAGCCTTCTTCCTGACGTTGCCGGTGAGCTCTCCGACGTTCTCTCTGCCCCATGGGTGCTACACCATATCAGCACCTGAAAACCAAGGTGCTGGAGAGATTTATGCCATCAGAACGCACCCACCTCCAGCAGCTCCTTGCCGAGGAAGACCTTGGCGACCGGCGCTCTTCCCAGCTTCTGCACCAGATGCGACAGCTTCTCGGGGAGCGCGATATCCCCAACCACTCGGCGCTGATTCGAGAGCTTTTCCTCCAATGCCTTCCCCAGCCCATCCGCCCCGTCCTTGCGGCGGCTGGTGACGTCACCCTCGACCGCCTGGCTGAGCTCGCCGACAATGTTCATGTGGCTACCTCCCCGTCCGTCACTGCTGTTTTGCCGCCTACAGACCCGGCGATTTCGCACCTTGAGGCACGTCTCGATGAGCTGGCCATCTTAGTCGCCGCACTCCGCAGCCCACCCCAAGAGACCCGGCCTCCTCGTCTCGATCATCGCGCTCTTTTGCACCCACGTCAAGCTCGGAGTCCCAGCCCTCCGTCTCTCTGCTGTTACCACCGGTGTTTTCAACACCGGGCCACGAAGTGTACACCGCCCTGTTCGTGGCCGGGGCAATGTCCGCCGGGATCACTAACGGCGACGTGTGGTCCCGCCAGTCATCCGAGCCGCCTATTTATGGTAACTGACAAGTTCTCCGGCACCTGGTTCCTTATGGACACGGGCGCGGAAATCAGCGTGGTTCCACTGAGTAAGGCTGATCGTTCCAAGTCATCAGGGCAGTCGCTCCGTGCTGCCAACGCCTCCTCGTCTATCGCCACGAACGGACTACGATCTCTTACCCTCGACTTTGGGCTTCGCCGCACTTTTCGATGGGTCTTCGTCATCGCAGACATGATCGTCACCCGATCATTGGCTCCGACTTCCTCTCATATTTCGACTTGGACGTCAGCGTGCGGCATCGTCGCCTTACTGACGGTCTGACTCATCTCTCCATCTTGGGAGTCTTGTCCGACCTTGCTCCCATGGGCATCCGCACACTGATACCTTCCTCTAAGTTTGAAAAAGTGTTGGCGGATTTCCCGGAGCTTAGCAAGCCATGCAACCTCACTCAGGCACCTAAACATACGGTGACACACCACATCGTCATCCGGGGTCCACTCGCAGCTGCTCGACCGCACCGCTTGTTTGGAGACCGTCTAGCTATCGCCAAACGTGAGTTCGACCACATGCTGCAGCTCGGCATTATCCGCCCGTCGCCCAGCATGTGGGCGTCTCCGCTGCATCTAGTGCCCAAGCGTGATCCCGGAGACTGGCGTCCCTGTGGCGACTATCGGGCGTTGAATGCCAAGACTGTCCACGACAGCTATCCGCTACCCCACATCCAGGACCTTACGTCGCGTCTCGCCGGCTGCACCATTTTCAGCAAAGTTGACCTGGTTAAGGCGTATCACCAAATTCCCATCGAACCTGCCGACATACCTAAGACTGCCATCACGGCACCCTTTGGTTTGTTTGAGCACGTGCGGATGCCTTAAGGACTACGCAATTCGGCTCAAACCTTCCAGCGGTTCTTGGCTGAGGTCACGCGGGGCCCATCGACTGTATGCGCGTACCTTGATGATGTCCTCATCGCCAGCCCTATGCCTGACGATCATGAGCAACACCTACGTGCTTTGTTCAAGCGTCTACAGCAGTACGGCCTGATTGTGAACGCCTCCAAGTGCGTTTTTGGTGCATCGGAGCTCAAGTTTTTGGGTCATCACATATCCTCAGAGGGTATCCGCCCTTTCGCGTCCCACGTCCAGACCATCGAGAATTATGCCCAGCCTTCAACACTGCGCCACTTACGACAATTCCTGGGGCTGGTTAATTTTTCCAGGCACTTTATCCCGCACTGTGCAGAGCTGCTTCGCCCGCTCACCGACCTCCTCTGGTCAACCGCTGGCCTGTCCTCCGCCATTTCTTGGTCATCAGAAGCCCAGGCCGCCTTTACTGCCACAAAGCAAGCAGCCGCGAACGCCGCGCTTCTCGTCCATCCGCGCAGCAATGCCCCTACGAGATTGATGGTGGATGCCTCCAGCGTGGCCGTCGGAGCCGTCTTACAGCAGTACATTAACTCCGAGTGGAGACCATTGTCTTTTAACTCTTGGAAGCTACTTCCTGCTGAGACCCGCTACAGCGTCATCATACAGCACTTTCGGCATTTTGTAGAAGGATGCCAGTTTCACATGCTGAACAATCATAAGCCATTGGCATATATGTTCCGCACCAACTCATCGAATCTGGAGTAGCATGCCAGGCCGACAACCAGGCAGACATCTCCTATTCCATTAAAGTTAATTTTTTTCCTTCCTTCCAGCTCATCGAAATACGTGTCACGCGAACTCCGTCAGCTCGCTTCTCTCTCGGAGTTTACTACTGACATACGCCATGTGAAAGTTGCCACCAACACCGCCGCTGATGCCCTCTCTCGTATAGCCGCGGTAGCCACTCCATCTCCCACCATCGACAGGGCCGCATTTTATTCTGCCCTGCAGAATGACCATGACCTCGTCGCTTTTCGAGAGAACCCTCGTTCTCTCCGACTACGGCTTGTGCCGCATCCCTGCTCGCCTGAGCTCTTGTGGTGCGATGTGTCAACAGACCTTCCCCGCCCTTTTGTTCCAGCTTCACTACGTCGCCCCATCTTCCATTCTCTACATGACATATGCCACCTAAGCATTCGGGCTACTCAGCGCCTTCTCACCCAGCGCTATGTTTGGCTCGGCATCAATGCTGATGTGCGCGCTTGGACGCGCCTGTGTCTGCCCTGCCAGACGACCAAGGTCGGTCGTCACACCAAGACGCCTTCCCAAGCCTTCCTACCACCTGGCCGTCGTTTCGACCATGTACATCTCGACATCATGGGCCCTCTACCCGTGTCTCGAGGCTACCGTTATATCCTGACCATGGTCGACCGCTTCACTTGGCCGGAGGAAGTCCCCATTCCTGACATCACCGCAGAGACTGTTTCCCGCGCCTTCATTTCTGCGTGGGTATCTCGATTTGGTTGTCCTGGCACCGTGACAACCGACCGTGGGTGCCAGTTTAAGTCCTCCCTGTTTGCTTCCCTTAATCACATTCTCGGCACCAGGCATTGCCGTACCACTGCTTATCACCCGTGTGCCAAAGGCATGGTGGAACGCCTTCACCGCCAATTGAAGGCCGCCCTAGCTGCCCGCCTCAGTTGCGCCACCTGGATCGATTCCTTGCCCCTTGTGCTTCTTGGTCTCAGGGCCGTCATCCGGGAAGACTTGCAGTGCTCAGCTGCAGAGCTGGTGTATGGCAGTGCTATGTGTCTTCCAGAAGACTTCTCTACATCCCAGCAGCTCCTAGCCCAGCCCCAAGAATTCCTTCGACGCCTACTGGACTGCGTGAAAGACCTCCGGCCTACTCCACCAAGTCCGTCCCGCCACCATACCATTTTCGTGCACCCTGACCTGGCCACTTCGACCCACGTTTTTGTGCGCCGCGACGCTGTCTGAGCTCCACTAACATCGGCCTACGACGGACCTTTCCGCATTCTTCGCCGCACCCCGAAAACCGGCACCCACCTGCAGAACGGCCTTGAAGAGACCGTCGGCCTAGATTGCCTTAAGCCGGCTTACAGGGAGACTGCACTGGAAAGTCTCGCAGCGCTGCCTGACCTAGTGCTCCAGTGCCAGCGCTGGCCCTTCGTCTGTTTCGACTTCCAGTCTAGGCGGGGGTAAAGTTACTGGAACGGGAAAAGTACCGCAACCAGCCGCCATATTTGGTCCAGCGCCGCTTCCTGTGCACGCTTATCTCGGCCCATAAGAGCAAGTGCTACGTAATGCTCCGGATTATCTGTGTGCCGGCGGCCGCGAGAAAGAAGCGAGCGGACCATTTATGGCGGGGAATGACCGCGTCACCGCAGAGAACGAATCGGGAACGCGCGCGCGCTGGCCGGCCGGCGCGGCGGCGAGAGAAAACGAATGCGGTACTTTTCCCGTTCCAGTGACTTTAGGCGGGGGGGCCCTGTAGCGCCCTCTCTTGGGTGGCGCCGGGAATTCGGATAGCGCACGCCACCCGGAGAAGACAATAAAGACGGCACCTGGCCGTGGCTCGTGCAGCCACGGCTGGCAGTTCTGTTCTGGAGTCGGTTCGCAGCAGTGGTCTTGTTCCTTCCCTCCTGAGGCGTTAAGCCTACAAGCTCTTTCCACTCCCTTGTCTGCTAAGACCATCAAGTTATAGGTATAGGGAAATTACTATTTGCTCTGTTTGGTCGAATACACTTTTGCCAAGCATTTCGCCCCAGAAAAGCTGAAGCACCAGGCCTGAGAGTCCTTGCACCCGTTAGAAAACCAGTGGGCACCTGGTGGCACTAGAATCACACCGTAGAAAACGAGACTGGTGGCACCTATGTATGAGCCTCCGAGATCGAGCATGAAGGCAGGGTTTTCGTGGATTTGCCCGAGTCCTGCCGCATTGTTCAGCCTTAAAGGCCATGTACACACAAATAGACTGAGTCAAGGCACTGAACCCTTCACCTCCATCATACTTTTCATGGAAGGATGAAGCACAGCATTGTGGGGTTTATAGGCGAGATATAAATACGTATTTCCTGTTTAATCGCGGCTGACACAGTTCAAAGCTGCCCGGACCGCACCCCATGATAGCGTATGCTACCGAATGCACGGTGACCATGGCGGGCCTTGCTCTGAGGGAAACAAAGGAACGACACTCTGGCTGACACAAACAAGGCATTTGTTGCTACAGCAGCAATAACGCCAGCTAGCAAGAAAACACGGTAAGGAATCGAGGTCGCCCGACTCACAAGCAAGGTTACAAGCGAATATTCGTTTGTCCACACTATGGCAAGGGGAAACTCCAAAGCCGGATGGGACTAGATGCGGGAGAACGTTCTCCCCGCCACTTTCTTGCCCCGATGGCGAAGAGCGGAGCATGCGCCGAACGGTCCGTACGTGCTAACGATCCCAGCCTAAGAGAGAGTGTCGTCTTCCCCGCGCGCGTGCTTGGCAGTGATGCTGCACATGCGCTTATGTCGCTGTGACCCCCCGTTAGTTACGGTAACTAACAGGGATAGTCATGGAGTGTGCCCCTCCTCGAGGCGAGGCTGCTGCAGGGTGAATCGCAGGAAAGCAAACCAAAGGGGACATCGTGGGCCGTTCTTGGAACATTCATTGAAGAGAGAGAGATAGAGAGAAAAACTTTATTGACGTCTCTTAAGAGATTGGCGGTTCGGTCTTCATCTTCATCGCTGTTGACGCTTGACCTCTTTCAGCAAGGTTGGGCCCCTATTTCAGGGCTCCACTGAGCCTAGCTGCTTCGCTTGCGTGCTGCACTAGTGCCCTTTGGGCAGTGAGCTCGCAGCTGTTGAGCCAGCTCTCCCATTGCTCCGCTCTCGGGGTTTTGTGTTGGTGGAATGTGTAGTTGCGTTCGCACTCCCAGGTGATATGGTATAGCGTGGGGGTTGCCCCGCACCACGGGCATGTGTCCCTGAATTGTGTAGGACACATTTTGTGTAGGATGTGTAAGTTAAAGAAAGTTCCCGTTTGCAGCCTCCGCCAACTAGGTGCTTCTTGCTGTGTTAGAGAATTATGCGGAGGAGAGTATGTACTCCTTCTTCCTCTGTGAAAATTCAATATCTCCGGATATCCGATCTCAACGGTATAGTGGTGACCCAGGGTTTGTGGCTGCTGAGCTCGGTACGTGATCTCGTGAGTTAGGCTATCCGCCTTTTCGTTATCTTCTATTCCCGTGTGTGCTGGAATCCAGATTATCCTGTGGGTTGTGTTGTGTTTGAGATGCCCTACTTTACGGAGGATATTTAGGGCGGCTCTGCAGATTCTACCCTTCGTGTAGTTTCTGCATGCTTCTTTTGAGTCCGTAAGGATGTATAGTGACTTGTTTCTCCGGTAGCCTTCAGCCGCCGCCAGCGCCACGGCGACCTCCTCCGCCTCAGCTACCCTATAGCTTCCGGTGGTTGTGCAGGTAATCAGCTTGCCCGTGTTGTCTACCACTACGGCTGCTGCTCTAATGCATGTTGAATTCCTGTTCCACGGGTATAATGTTGCGTCCGTGTACACCGTGTTTTCGAGCTTGGCTAGATGCTGTTCTACGTAATCTGCCCGCACCTGTCTCCTGGCCGCGTGGAGATTCGGATCCATGTTTTTCGGTATAGGGCTGACCTGGAGGGTCTTACGGATGTCGTCGGTTACGTCAGCAGATCGATCGAGGCGTCCACTCATGCCTCGACCTAACCTCGTCAGGAGCGCTCTTCCTATGGCCGTGTCTGTGAGTCTATTTGTGCTCCAAGCTGCGCTTCCACCAGCTCGCTGAAGGTGTTGCTGATCCCCAGCTGTAGCAGCTTTTCGTTCGGTGTGTTCTTCGGTAGGTGGAGTGCCGTCTTGTAGGCCTTCCTTAGGATTGTTTCTACTTGTTCCCTTTCACCCTTGTTCATGGGGTGGTACGGGAGCGAGTAGGTCACCCGGCTGACTATTAGGCTTCTGACGAGTTTCAGCGTGTCGTCTTCTTTCATCCCATATCTCCTTTGGGAGACTCTGGTTATCATGCGACTCAGCTGCTCCGCTGCCTTGTTGAGCAGTCAAATCAAGTGGCTACATTTTCTGCTCCCCTGCAGCCACATTCCCAAAACTCTTATTGTGTCCCTTTCTGGAATGGTTTGCCCCTCCAGCTTCACCTCGAGTGCTGCCTTGGTGGGGTGCCTTCCTACTCTCAAGTGTTTTGGATTTCTCCGTAGAGCAGGCTAGTCCTCTCTTCTTTACATACTCTTCTACACAGTTTGCCGTCTCCTGTAGCCTCTCTTGTTTTTCTCCCAGGACCCTTGGTTCACCCAAACCGTGATGTCGTCTGCATACATCGCGTGTTGAATGCCTTGGATTTGAAGAAAAATACGGCGGGCCTTATTCGAACCTTCTGCATTATTTGAAAACTATTCAGAAAGTTGAGAATGTGTTCGATTTGTTTTGAATAATTTTGAAAATACAACGTTTGATTCATTAAAATAATCAAATAGAAGGATATTCGATTTACGATTTGAAATTTTTGAATATTCGTACACCCCCTACTTTGCGCCATAAATATGATCATCGTCATCTGAAATAGGTCCTGGAATTTGAAGATGAAGCTCTATTGAAGATGAAGCTCTATAGCAACATTTTTTTCTTCCCTCTGGTAGGGCCTAAGTGGCTAAAATTGATAACCTTTTGGCCCACATGAAATAGTTCAGTCATTTTTATGTGTTGTACAAAACTTCTGAGTGTGAAATGTGCAGTGCTGAAGTGAGAATGATCCAAGTTGTTTATTTTCGTAAACTGTTCTACTGATTCCTGCCATCAATATAACGAAGTATTATTGTTGGCAGTACTAGCTCATTTATTCGACTTCCATTAATTCGGAAATGAGGCTACGAACTGCCAGCTTGGTCCCGGCCAACACCCATGCAAGTCTGTTTCATCGGACGCTTGCTAGTTGCCAGCTTGGTCCCAGCCAACACCCATGCAAGTCTGCTGCATCAAACGCTTGCTAGTTGCCAGCTTGGTCCCGGCCAACACTGCTGCAAGTCTATTGCATCGGACGCTTGCTAGTTGCCAGCTTGGTCCCGGCCAACACCCATGCAAGTCTGCTGCATCAGACGCTTGCTAGTTCCTACGCCACCAGACTTGCACGGGTTAATTGAAGGCGTCCAGGTATGACAGGCGCAGTAAGAGATCATCGTAGTAGCCCTACTTAAAACCGACTTCCATGCTGCAGAATTGTTCACGCACCTCTGACATGCAGGCTACGGCAGGCGTGATGACGACGAAGAGCAGGTTGACTGTTTAGTTTCGGTTTCTCTTTTCTGAGCTTTGTGCCAGCTCGCAGTGATGGTGTCTCAACCAGCCAGCATCAGCCTGCTAACCGAACCCGTCTTAACACCGTTTCGGATGCCGAGTGGTATGTTCTTTTTTTTCGCTTCCATCCGCGTGGTTCCATTCCTCCAGTGCGCCAAAACTGCACGCTCATCACGTGTCATTGCGTACGGTGAAGCCTCCTCATATGGGACGGTGCCACTTATTATGAGTGTGGTGCAGTAGTGGTGGAGCCCCACCGTGTTGCACTGTGAAGGGTGTGGGGGGCCCTTATGGTTTCGGAGCAGTTCTGCTTCGTTGGTCCCGACAGTATGCGTGCAATAAAGCACTGATGGAAACGTAACAATAGTCATTGCCACGCTATTCTCATCTCAAAATCAGGCAACCATTGCCCTGTATTTCATCAAATAAATTTACCATGGTGCAAGCTGTTCTTGACAGTTTTTCTGGGTCATTCAATAATTTGTACTTTTGGATAATTTGAACATTTTTTTCCTGGTTCCATGAAGTTTTAACTAATGTTCCCAGTTTGGAATATCAATGCTTCTGAATTGACCAGCTTTCTATATTTTGTGCATTTCAGAGGTTAAAGCAAAATTTAAATGTCACCAATGTTGAAATTCTCACTTGCTGTGTTATAATTATTGAATTTAATTCCAATTTATGCCGACAACAGCAGCACAGATTTGTGCTTATGTGCACTTAAAATTTTTGGCTACTATGGTAGAGCTACCAAGTGTTTTAAATGTTTGACTACTACGTATTCAGTCTGTCAGCTATGCTGGAGGTATCTGAAATGACACTCAATATCTGATCCATTTTTTTGCATCTGGGCTGTTTTGTTTGAGTCTATACAGGGCAGTTACAATATTTTGCAGTTTTTCTTGACTAGGCTTGGAGAAAGTGTGCCAGTTTCTGTCTTTGCTGGCTTGGTTCTGATCCCTACTTCACAGGCTTTCAAGGAAGTGTCCTGCATTGAACTCTGCCATCATGATGGAAGAATCAAGGAAGCGCTTCTCCCTGTTCTTAGAAGACACTGCGATTTCTCTGCAGGAAATCACGTGTGTTGTCGATGACCTTCTGGGCAGCTAACATCGCCTGCAGGCTATATGTATTTGAAGTAATAAAGCTTATTTTGCCATGCTCTGATGATATAATAGCTCAGGATGCGAACACAGTTTTAGACTTGCTATATACTTGCACAGACCAAGTTTGTTAGCAGGGCCTTGAGCTTAAATTCACATTGGAAAGTCGCTTTGTGACTGGTTTTAGCCAGTTCTTTGAGGTCACTCACTACTTTTTTGGGGCCCCGGGATCATAACAAATTGGTTGAAATCAGTCGTTTAAGGTGCACTTGCATGACGGGTGGAATCACAGGTGTCGAGGATGAACTGCGCATCACGTGGCTTGACGTCACGGATTCAGGCATACCAACTCGTGTCTGCAGGCGACGTAGACTGGAAAATGAGGCTGCTTTTTTGCTTTTAGATATGCGGCTTCCATTCATTGTGTGAATGCTTTCAGCATGCAGATGGTCCCCTGGCTTGTTGGGACACAGGGTATCTAGCGACCTGGAAAACCTGGAATTGTCGGAAATTTTGTGCACCTGAAGAAATAGGGGAATCATCTGGGATACTGTCAAAAAGTTGGAAAAATCAGGAAAATTAAGTGGCTGAAATTAAAACAATGGTTTGATGTGAATTACAATGCTACACTCTAAACATGAAAGGACTAAAAGGGAGTAAGTTGTCCTCTAGTGCCGCCCATTTTAAAGACACGGTATTCTGCCCAATCCGTTGTGGGGACCTGCCCTGCAGCCCCCTGAGTTTGCTTTTCCGCGAGGCACCGTGCAGCGGCAGTCTCACCTCGAGGCTGAGCGCATTCCCTTGTCAGTTACATTAACTGGCAAGAGAGGGTGCCAGCATCGCTGCGCGCGAGACTGCCAAAGCCCGCGCGCGGGAGAGGGGGCATGGGGGGCTTCGGCTGGGATCGTCGGCGCGGGCGGACGTGTCGCTCGCGGCTCCGCTCTTCGCCGGCGGGGCGAGGAAGCGACGGGGAGACAGGCTCCCGTACTCGTCCCGTCCGGCCGTCGGAGTATATATCCCTTGCCCTAGCGCGGGCGAACATTCGCTCGGAACCTTGCTGGTGAGTCGGACGACCTTGATTCATTAGCGTACCTTGTTGCTAGCTGGCGTTATTGTTGCTGTAGCAATAAATGCCTGTTTGTGTCAGTCAATGTGTCGTTCCTTTGTTCCCTCAGAGCAAGGTCCGCCGTGGTCGGCGAGCGCTCGGTAGCGTACGCGATCACGGGGTGGGGTCCGGGCGGCTTTGAACTGTGTCAGCCGCAATTGAGTGGGGAGAAGTACTTATCTCCCCAATTCAACCACCACACCGTGGAGTACATTTCTGTCATTAAAAATATGGAATACTTACGGTTGGCAGAAGAAACAAATTCCCTCTCCTAACATGCGGAGTTCTAGTAGTTAAACAAGAATTTAGCCGAGGTTTTAATCTCCTCTATTTGCTAACCTCTGGTGCCGTGGTTAAAAGCCTCCCATTCCTGTGTGCATCAAGTTACTATGTGTTCCAGTGGGAATATACCATTGCTGCCAAAAGTAAGCATTCTGTATATTTAGTGATCAAAATCTAATCTGGAACTTGAGCAGCTTACCCTAAAAGGGAGTGCACTAGAGGACAGCTTACTCCTACTTTACTCCCATATAGAGCTTTTCATTTACAGTGTACAGCGATCGCCCAGCATGCTATTCGTGCACATTGGCATGACATGCGTGGAAATCGTTGGCATCAAAATCTATGCCGTCAGATTCGTTGCTCTGGAAACATGGCTCTGTGGTCTGTGCTAACTTCTAAGCTATGCAGAAACAAAAACAAATATAGGCGAGTTGCTCTCTAGTTTGAGGTGTGACGGCAAGGTCATCCATAGCTGCTACTTTTTGTGAAAAATCTTCTTGTGCTAGTGCTTGTCCCACAGCAAAGCTGCTGTAGGCGTCCGAGTGAGCGTGCAGTGCCCTGTTGAAAGGCTGAAAGAATGTGTGCATTCATTCTTTTTCGTTGCTGTGTTCTGTGGAAGCACATTTCTCTATTTATTTAAACCATCTGTTTTGATTTCTCAACTGCTTGAGATAACTCGATAATTTTTATTACTCTTATCCACTTCAAGACCAAAAACTTGATATTTGCACACCTTTACTGGAAACATAAGATGCTAAGAAAAATAGGAAGAGGGCAGCCGCCTTTATGAAAGAGTGGGAAGAGAAATAATGGTTACATCATAAGTCAGATTGAATATATACTTCCTTCAGGGAGGAGAAATCTCTCTTAAGGGGAGACGTGGGTCTTGAAATGATCAAAAAATGCGAAAATTTCAATTCTGAAAAAATGGCATATTCAAGTTCTATACCCTCTAAAGTACCTGCCCAAGAAGTTTCAAGGCCTACTTTGACCTCCACTCAGTAAAAAATTATATATTTCGCGCCTACAAAGAGTGGATATGGCGATTACGGAGCGAAATGCGGCAGAACTTGACACCCATCGCTTACCACGACCACGTCCCCAATGCCCGCCATCTTAGTTTTGTTTGAAAACTGGGCCCTTTCCCCACATCCTAGTATTACTGTTGTAAAATTTTTTTGGACTGTCCGCATTCCGCCGTTTTTTGAGACCTCTACAACGACCTCCAAATGGCTGGCACGCGCACTTCAAATGCAATTTTCTCTGCTGCATGTTTCTTGCCAACATGACTAGCCTTACAGAAGTTCTTATTAAGTTCTTGTGGTGCAATTTCAATTAATCTTATACTTTTGAATTCACAAAGCAGCGGCGATTGTCTAGTGGTCTTGCGGAGCGGCCTTTGAAGCTGATCTGTTCGCGCCGCCGTGGGTTCGACTCCCAGTCGTGGATATTGATGCGATTTCTTTTCCTGCCTCATTTTTTCTATGCTCCTGATGTACACACACAGGGTGCTATCTTGCTAGGCCCTGAACCTCTGGATTAGTGCTCTCGCACTAAAAACCAGCAAGTCACATGGCCAATCCTCAAGAGTCAGCATCCACTATAGCCCTTTCCTTTTCCACTGCGCTGTGCTATGAAACGGTGCCTTGGGTGCGGTGACCCAGATGCCATACATTCTTTCTATGTTTCACCATGTTTGTAACAAATGAAAAATTGGTAGGCATGCACTTATTTGCATGCTGCACATGATGCTTTGCTATTAATGTCCATGTACTTGACAGAGTTCTTTCAGATTTTTCATGACTGCGGTTAAAGACAGTCATGTGATGCCTGCTTTCAGTCCTTCCTTTTCATGCTGTTAAATACTACACATGCGCATGCACGAATTTAGTTTTAGGGAAAGCAGAGTGGAAGGTCACTGACCTGAAGCATGACCGGACAACTATCGTCTGTGATGATGCAGTGACACTTTGCCCCTCTACAAAAAAAAATCAAATACAGCACCTTGCAAGGCCTGTATTGTGCATCATCACTAGCAAGCCCAAGTACACACTTTGCCAAGATGTACAACAAATGAGCATTACTTTACATTGGGCCTTCCTAGTCAGCCAGGGGCTTGTTGAGTGCTAAAGTGTCACTTTGGCCCGTGGCTTCAGTAGCTGCTTACAACAATCATTTTTTAGTAAACAAGTATTTTAAATAGGCTGCCTAATACACATATCACCTTCTGTGCACCATAAGTAGAATCAGCTCTCCTCGACTCTCCAAACTTTCCTTTCAACTCCTTTTTCACACAACCCACATGATTGCATCATCATTTAGCGTTTGTGTGGATAACGTCATGCTGTAAGCTACCACAGGCAGCTTACAGCATGGTGAACCAGTCCTTGCACTTGCACAATGGATTGGCCTTACCTTTACTCCTACAGCATTCAGCTAGCTTGGTGCATTTACCCTTGGTGCTACGAAATGTAACCACTATCCACCTTGGAAGTACTGAGCACATTGTGTAAAAGGAGTGCATCATAGCCTGCACTCTGAATCGCTCCTCTATCCATGCACCATTCCCATTCAGTGGGCTTGACTCAAGTGGGCATTTCACCTGGCCACCTAGCTTGGTCCTGGTGTCCCTCGACATATGCCCCACTAGTATGTCTGTGTGGCACTGCGCAACACATATCCCTTGATTGTGGAGTGAACCTGCTTCTGGCAGCACAGGAACACCATTCCAGGTTCGCCAGGTATGGGGGGTGAAATCCTCTAGTTGCTCAAATGTGACATTTCCAAGTTGTCTCTACCCCGTAATGCATCCTTTTGATTTATGTTCCCCTCTAAGAGATGCTGAACTCTATCCAGGATGCTGAGGGGTCCAGATACAATAAAAATAACATGGAGCTCACTTTTGCGTTTGAACTTTTCTCGCGTGCTACGCAGAAAAAACATGACTGTTATTTAATCTTACAAGCTAGTGCACCAGTGGCATTTACTAGTATATGTAATTAAGTATCTCACAATTTTTGCTTAAGTGGAGTTCAAATGCCAAAACTGTGCACCATATTATTTTGGTCACTACTATGTGTGTATGTACTTTCATAACCATCATCATCATCAGCCTGACTACACCCACTGCAGGGCAAAGGCCTCTCCCATGTCTCTCCAATTAACCCTGTCCTTTGCCAGCTGCACCCACCCTATGCCTGCGAACTTCCTAATCTCATCCGCCCACCTAACCTTCTGCCGCCCCCTGGTACGCTTGCCTTCTCTTCGAATCCACTACATTACACTTAAAGGGGCTGCGAAACACTGAACGGATGCCGGTTGCACTTCAGATGGATTCTTTATGTCACACAGATGCTGAATCAAAGAGAATTACAAGAATCGATGCATAGGAACGGGAATTATTCAATGAAGAAATTTCAAAATACAAGCAAACGAAATGCTGCCCTCAACTCGATTTTCGTGCAGCTTCCCATTCCCATTTCACCCTCCCAATGATGACACTTGGGGGACCAATCAAAACAGCCTATCTGAGCACGTCGCGGAAGTTCGCACTCCATGGTTGCCTGTTCTCTGTAACTCGTTCTTGCCAAGGCTGGCAGTGCCGTTTGCATGGTTACAACCATGTAAACGCCCAGCTGATCCAGCAATGCTTCATCGTCACGCCGACGGAGCAAAAGGGAACACGTTTTCCGACTTCTGGATCCGAACTCGAGCGCGAGATATTGTGACAGTGTGACGGCCTGCGCAAGATATCAGACACATCTAGCATAGTGCATGCCGCTACTGCTTACTGCCTACTATAGCCCGTTTATAGAGTGCAGTGGCTTGATCAGATCGATTCCATAAAACCGTTCTCAGATGCATAGAGAGTAGCCTTAAGTGTTGTGTGCTAGGCCGTAAGATGTGTAGAGAGAGGCGCAAAGTCCTTAGATGCAAAAAGTAGCCAGAGCCTCTGGTGGTGTATTTTTGTTTTGCTTGCTTTACTGCACTTTTATCTAAGGCAGACAAGTTGGTTTTGTTGATGTAAATATAAAACACAAAAACTTGACAAAACATATCTCTAGTTACTAACCCAATTTAAAGTATAATTACTGTTTGTCCAATTATGAAGCTCCCACCAAGTGATGTCATATCCACTGCTAAAAACTGCCACTGTATGGTGACATCGTCAGCGCCATGAATTTGTTTTTGCGAGCTAATTAAAATATTAAAAACGAGTATACGCAGTACGACCGATGCTAATTGCATCACTATAACTCATTCTATGCAACCAAGAGGCAAAACAATGCACTGATTATGTGTTTCGGGACCCCTTTAAGGACCAGCGGTTATCTTGCCTTTGCAGTACATGCCCTGACCAAGCCCATTTCTTCCCCTTGATTTCGACTAGGATGTCACTAACACGCATTTGTTCCCTCACTCACTCTGCCCGCTTCGGTCTCTCTTTAACGTTACACGTATCATTTTCCTTTCCATGGCTCGCTGTGCTGTCCTCAACTTAAGCTGAATGCTTTTTGTTAGCCTCCATGTTTCTGCCCTGTAGGTGAGTACAAGTAATATACAGGTGTTGTACACTTTTCTCTTGAAGGATATTGATAACCTGCTATTCGTGATATGAGAGAACCTGCCATATGCACTCCTCCCCATTCTTATCCTTCTAGTTATTTCCCTCTCATGATCTGGATCAGCTGTCACTTAATATTATTAAGTCCTTAATATTGCTAATATTAATATAATAATAATTCATTTTAATTATTCAATATTGTAATTACATTATATTATAAATTTTCATATAATTATTATTAATGCATTGATCATTAATATTAACTCCTTAATATTATTAATATATATCAAGGTGAACATTATAAGGGCAAATAAGGGTTAGGGGAATGGTATAGGGGAAAATATTATTTATCTTTCTCGCAAAACATACACCAAAGTGAACTACGACGCTACGACTGTAGTGTTGTATGACCCCCTAGCTGCCATCCTCTAAGTGGTCCCCCGATGATGACCTCCAGTATGATGCTCCAGGTCGCGGTGAACTTTTGAAGCAAAGAGATTTTAAGAGAACTGTGCCCTAACCTTTGGAGTCAATGATAGTCAGGCATGGGTGAATAGTTAATCACTATTCTCTAGTTAGGTTGGGAACCTAATCTAAATTTGTGGGTATTGAGGAACCACAAAATTAAGTCTTGGATGGCCTTGAATTATATCAACAGCACATAAGCACACTACAAGATGACAGTGCAACCACATAAGGACAATGATGAGGAAGAAGGTAAGTAAAAAAAATACAAAGGGGACACAGGCTCGAGTTCCAAGAATAACGTTTATTCAACTCATGGGAAGCACTCACCACGCCTTGAATCAGAAGTGGGGCATGCAGACCTTTCCAGCAAACAGCTCCGAGATGACTGTGATCCAGAGGGCGAGCACGAAGAAGATGTAGGACAGACCCACCTGGTGGCTGCTGGGCAGCTGGTATGGCTCACCACCAATTTCATCCATGCTGAAGCCCACCGGAAAGATCACCGCAGCCAGGCAGAACAGAAGCACTGCATCAACGCCATCGAATAATGCAGCCATTTGCACGATGAGCAGACATGACAGCAGAATACATCTCAACAGCTCACTCCCGCTACTGAGCACCTGCATGAATACGAAGTGCACAATCCTTCTGGAGTGAGGACACAGCCATATCAAGCCTCACAAACCAACTTTTCGAGAAATTACTGACCATAAGGTGCACCAGCAGCGGTGCTTCTACAGTCAA
This sequence comes from Amblyomma americanum, assembly GCF_052857255.1. Lineage (NCBI taxonomy): Eukaryota > Metazoa > Arthropoda > Arachnida > Ixodida > Ixodidae > Amblyomma > Amblyomma americanum. The sequence continues at coordinate 3,911,432 of NC_135498.1, forward strand.
CGTGTTATTTTAACACTGCTCCACCTTTTTGTCCAGCTCAATTGTCTGTGCCCCATAAGTGGCCTTAAATTTCAAAGCAAGACAAAACACGTTAATTCATTTTTAAGCACTAAGTGCTGCTTAATTTCGATCACACAACACAACACATGTTGGCTGACATTAAAGCACGGGTTGATGAAAATCATCTAAAGATAAATTCAAATAATACAAAAATAGTGTTATACCTGCCGAAGGGAAAAAACAGTTCGAAGCCACATAACATATCATGACTAGGCACAAACGCGTTAGAAATGATGGATTCCGTAAAAAGCCTCGGCATCATCTTTTTAACTCACTTAGCATGGAATAACTATGTCAACATCTTTGTTCCAAAGTAGCTTCAGCAGTGGGAGTCTTATCTAGATTAAAACGTATACTTCCCGACAAACTTGAAATCATGCTATATAATTCACTAGTGCTGTCTTTACTTCAATATTGCAATCTCGTTTGGGGAACAACTGGTGTCAAAAACTTGTTGAACCTACACTTACTGCAGAAAAAAAAACCTGCGATGCATAGCAAACGTTCCTTCCCGTTATCCTTCCCATGACCTGTTTTTACGATATGACATTACTCCTAATTTCAAAATGTACAGTTACAGTTTACTGGTGCGCTACAAGTCCTCTGTAAAAACCAGTGGCAACATTTTTGCGAAAATCGCAAAGCTGGAAAAGAAGGATTCGTGTCGTCACACCCGGCATGGTGAAACGTGGAATGTGCCAACGCCCCGCACAAGCTACTGCAAGGAATCAATATCATATACCCTCCCGTCATCGTTAAATTCGTTAGACCAAGAGTCATTTGACCCCTTTTGTAACTCTAATTCAAAGATTAAGTTATCTTTATCAAGTTTACTTTCGTGAGATGCCTATTGTTTGTCATTTTAGTTAGAGTGTTCGTTTCGCTAACAACTGTATTCAGATCTATTATGTTTCATTTCTTGATGTATGCTTAGTGACTAATTTAACGTGTAAAACTTGTGCTTTGTTTTTGTTTGTTTTTTACCTGTTATACACTTGTACAAGAGCTGCATCTGTATGTATGCCAATTTGTAAAAGGGCAGGACCCAAGTCAAGCCGCTTTCGCGGCTTTTAGTCCTGTCTCCTCTCAAGAAGGGAAAATAAAGAATTGAATTGCATTGGTACCAGGTAGAATACTGGCACATCAGCCATGCCAAACACACAATATCTCTATCAAAATGAACCAAATGAGGAGGCAGTAACACGTTGTGAGAATCCACTTTATCCCTCGCCCGCTCAAGGCACTTTTTTGAGGTCCAGAGTTCCACAGCAGTCAACATGTGCATGCTGTATTCTGATCATGCTGCATGCGACATTACACAAACTGCCACAAGAAAAACGTACACCATCTCAAAGCGTGCATGGGAGGCACGCTACAGCTCATTCGAAATGGTGGAGCTTACTGGCAGAGAAGCCCATCCATCGTGCGTAAGGCACCACGCGACTATTCCAGCGTGACAGGCCCAGCAGCACTGTGGTGGCCGTGATGCAGACACAGCCCAGCACGATGCAGACCAGTGCCAGCAACCACTCAGGCTGCAGGCGTGGTGGGAAGCAGGTGGGCGGACGGCCCTGAAGGGTGGTGCACGTCTGCAGCAGCCCGAGCCGCGTGTCGCCTGCACACAGGAAATGTGAACAGTATGGCAGTGGCACTTGCAAACTATTGTCGGCTGTCCCCTATGTGCGATGCCATTTTTCATGAACTGTGGCAACCAGATGCTTTACCATCAGTTGCTCATTTCATAGAATAAAATTTGCATTGAAAGCAGGATGAAAAGCTGTGAAGTGTACCTGTGATGTAAAAGAAAAAGTTGTCTTACAGATTAAAGAAAAACACTGCGCTGTTTTGCTTGTTTAGTGTTGCCCTCATTTTTACCATTTATTTGAATTGTTTATAGCAAATTATGTGTTCACATAACTTGTTTCCTTTTTATGGCTATAGGCAAAAGTCCAAATGAAATGTATTTCTGTATATTTTGTATATAAAATTGTCAGCATTCGTCTGCTACATCCTCCCCACCATATTAATTGGAGAAAAGTGGGCCTGTTAAGACATTGCAGTTTTTCACTACATACCGTTCAGTCTTTTTGCTGCTGAAATATGCTTGAAACTTGAAACGAGGTGTGCACACAGACGAGGTGTGAAATATGCTTGAAACGAGATGTGCACACAGACAAAACATGAATTGCAAGGGAGCACAACTGCATTTCTTTTGTACACAGGTTCTGACATAAAAAGACATCATTTTGTTCACAAGCAGCATGATGCCTGTCTCCAGCATGCAAGTGTGGCCATTGTGCCACTACCCAAAGTTCTGTGCCCAGGCTTGGCACTCCCATGGTGCTGATAATACGTACCAGCTGAATCACTGAAACTGTAGCCTGCAAGCTGAATTTGCACAGCTCAAACATTTTCAGTACTAATGCCACCAGTTGCAGCTTGTGATTTACTACATTTGTGTGCACCAAAGCACTGCTCTGGGCTCAGATACATCACAGCTGAATGGTACAGATAATTTCAGATACCTGATGTTCTTTAATATGACCAAAATATTAGTACCTTTGCATTTCAACCTCTCAAAATAAAGCTGCTGTGGCCAGGTTCAAACCCACAAACTCTTGCTGAACAGCCCAATGCAACTGCCTACGAGCTACTGTGATGGGTGCCATCAAATTTGAATTACACGGAAGCTCAGACGGATAAGAAGCAGCCAATGTGAGGTCCATCAGTATTATTTTACTTTTACAGCAACACCTGTATGGCAGCATTTTCTGAGATGAATCTGCTAGACAACTAGAATGCTATACAGGTGGGAACACTTGGAATTATGCATAGTAATGCGACTAGGATGAAACTGGCCCCTATGGGCTTTGGAGTGGGTGCTCATGTGTGCAGACAAGTGCAGTACCACCATCACCATTGGTTCTTTTCCCTGGAAGAGAGCCAGGAGGAGTGCATTTAACGTCTACATGCGTAGGCCTTGGCATCTGTCATGTCCAAGGCAAACCTTATCTAGGGGCTTTAATCCACAGCTTTCTGTCTAACCACAAAAATTTACTTTGCCCAGGTATAGGAAGAAGTAACAGAAAAAAAAATGACAGCCACGACAGAATATGTGGGCTCTCTATGGGAGCTCCCATTAGAAGACAGCCTCAATAGCATATATAAGGGCTTTACATCTTCAGGGGTCATAAGCAGGGTAAGGAATATGGAGTTAATCTTGAAGCAGCACAGGTGCATGTAGACTATGAGAGATATTGTAGTGGAGGACTCCAGATTAATTTAAGCCACCCGATTCATTTAACGTACGCTGGAACTGCACAGCACATGAGCATTTTTTCATTTTACTTCCACCCATACTTTTGGCCCCAGCCAAATGCTATGGCCACTGCAGTTACAAGTTAAGAAAGGCACTTGAGCTCAGTTGTGCTCGGCACTTTGGTGAAGAGTAAGTTGTGGACAAAAGAAAAGCATGGTTTTTGTCTGAAGCCATCCACCTCTCCTAGCTTGGCTGCACTTGGCATTTTGAGGCTGAGGTTACGACAACACGGAAGACACAGAGATTTCTATAGCAGTTTTGTCTAGCATTTGATTTTTACCGTGATACCGGTCAAGGAAATCCAGTGGACGTATGTGTTTCAGTGACTACATCCGGGACATGGGAAGGGTATAGGTGTGAAGAGGGAAAACAACAAAACTGGTTAGGAAAAAAGGAAAGGCGCACTAACTGTCTCTTGTCTGGGAGAAGCAGCCCTCCAACTGTGACGAGAGGGAAGGGATGAAGGAGGGAGTGAAAGGTGTGCCGTAGTAGAGGGCTTTGCATTAATTTCGACCGCCTGGTGTTCTTTAACCTGCACTGACATTGCACAGCAACAAAGACATCTTTTGCATTTCGTCTGCACTGAAGGGACATCTATTCCCGCCACGGCTAAGATTTGATGTTGCACCCTCGTGTTCAGTACCTGAATGGCATAGAGGATTCTGCAATGGCAGTAGAGAGTTTGGATGGTGCACATACAGCACTGACACATAACCAACCACGGGCAATTGCACATCGTTGGACTTTGTGTTCGGAAAGGACCTTCATAATGTCAACTCTCTAAATTTAGTATACCACTTCAGTTATAATGAGCCTATTATCTGTGTTGTGCTGTAATAAATTACAAACAGTGCTGGACAATGTGTTTTGCCAGTGCGACTGTGTGTATACTCCATTTCATACATCAGGTGCAACGCTGCGAAAGGTACGGTAGTAGTCCGGACGGGAAAATAAAGAGAAGCGTGTTACTCCGCGCTTGTTCTGTGCCCGAGTGGTCTAAGGCACGAGAAAGGTACAGCGTGACGTCAGCAGTAAGAGTCTATTTGATCAAGTTCATGACAAATGTGTCATGTAGTAAGCCTGCAGACAAAGGATTCACTATGTTTCGCTCATCGCAAGGAACGCACTACTTTTTGGTCGTAGATGCAGGCAGTGCAAACAAGTGCGTTAGCTTTGATAGCGTTGCACCTAATGTATGAAACGGAGTATAGTCTGCATGCAGCACGACATGCAGCACAACATGCAGCAGAGCTTGTAGCACCTTGGGTGACACTGTTATTCCTTTGCAGGATACAGCAAGGAACCAGGAATTTTAAAATTAGATAAAGGGCAAGGTAAAAGGGAGTAATTACTCATTAGCATCTATTCTATTGCAGCCATACGGGTACAAAGGAAAGCTTTATAGCTTTCACACGTCATAGTTAAAAAAAAATTTGTCCTGGTCCCTTATTATTAATCTGCTTCTCGGGGGATTGCCCTAAACAATGGACCTCATTTGCTACACTCTCAGATGTCGTCAGATGTTTAGGGGAATTACCCAAGGTGGAGCAGATTTGTAATAAGGGACCATGACAATTTTCGTTCAACTATGACGTGTGGAGCTGTAAAGCTTTCCTTTGCAGCCGTATGGCTGCAATAGGGTGGATGTTAATGAGTAATTACTCCCGTATTACTCTCGGATATGGTATGCCATGCCCATTCCTCGGAGTTCAGTGAAACTGCAGCCAGCAGCCAGCCTGAAGCACAACTTACGCTGTGCTCTTTGCACTAGACGTGTCCTTTTACATTTTCTAGCTGACCTGTCATTATGACTGCAACAGCATGCCTTTTGGCGTAATAAGAAAAAAAAAGTGAATCTGACAAGCACACTTTGCACTTCTAGTCTAGTAAACGATGTGTACCACAGCCCACTCTACCTGTGATAGAAAGCTTGGCCCCAGAGCACATCGGAACATATGCTTCAATGTGTGCACATTAAATGGTTGTATAATCAAAGAAATGTGGTCCTGGTCCCTTGCCAGAGCTTTGAGCGTAAATGCTGATATTTTTGAGTGATTATCAAAAGCATTACTTACGGTCCAAAAGACCAAAAAAAGGTGCAGGGTGGTCTGATCATTGAAGAGCACAGAACAGAAAGCGCACAAAAAATTTAACAAGCTTTGTTTCAAGGTGCTCTACGCCAGAAATTATGGTACGAGACTCTGAACAAATTTCAACTTTCTAAAAACATGCCAGCAATGGCTGAATTTTCTCAAATACAACACATTCTAACAACAAACAGCAGTTAGTTTGACGCATGTGCGTCTGGCTAAGTGTCCTGGGCATGCATGTTTCGCCTACAAGTTTCCCCTCTACAATATTTTTACTTATCCTTTGCGCCATGCATTTCACGTTGTATTCTTTAATTGTTCATATTGTACTTATGACGTTTTGTCCTCCTTACTCAATGCCCTTCTGGGCTATGTACGGTATTCTGAGCAAACAAACAAACACGAAGCACCAAATGCCGCAAACGCACCCAAGGCTTTGCGGCTTTGATGTGCCGCTCGTCATACCCCAGTCCTTGAAACTATCTGATCAAGTTTGCAAATCGATTCGTCCCGTGTTTCCGATACAGATGCCACAATGAACACACGCTAGAAAGTGGCGCATTTTGCTTGCAACCAGGCGACCACGATACGCACCACCGACATCCGAGACGATCCAGTCAGGCAGCACAAGGCTCAAGATGGCAAAAACATTCGCAAGGAAGAATAACGTTCCAGAGATGACAGTCAATTTATCCATTGTCGCATACTCCCGCAGAGCAACGAAACACGAAGCAAGTCACTAGCGCTTTGCGTATCACTGCTGCCTAGCACACTGTCGTCGACGGCCCTGGTTCTCTATACCGTGACGCAAACTCACGACAGATCCATTCTGTGGGGAAAAAGCAGAGATCTGTCAGTTTAGCACCTGGCAGTGCCCTCGATAGGCACGTAAGATGGGCAATATCCATGGCAGGAACTACACCAAGCAGCTGTAGGGGCCGTGCTGCGATCCGCAAAGGCACTGATGTTCCTAAGCAAGCGTAGGCAACAATATGGGAATAACACTGTAGACATTCAGAACATTTGCAGTGCAAATGCAAGCAAAAGCCACCTCACTCGAGCCAAAACTGTCAAAACAAAAACCATTTCTGCAATAGCTAGACAAATGGATGGATGAGGCGCCTGGCGCTGGCCGCTGGCCAAGCCCACTGGAAGATTGGTGGCTCAAAAGCAGAGGTGACGTAAGGTTGAAAGTATAGGAAGACGTATTAAAAAAAATGGCGAATTTTATTAACTTACAAGACAGTTAAACAAAAATAAAGAAAAAAATTGAGCATAGTGGCAACTGCCATCACTCCGTTTCAAGGGGCACGCTCCTACCTTCCATCCACCCATCCAGCCACGTCGACTTTAGCTGGATTCTAGGTAGCTGGATTGACAGCGCCATTTGAGCAAAACTAAAAAATACTTATGCAATACTATTTAAATGTTAAAGCAAATTAGTTCCCTATTTGTGTAAGTTTTTACGTGAGACGAAGCGTTTTTAATTGTTGTCATGTAGTCTAGTCTGTGCAGCGCCTTTTCCGAGATCGTTTGCCAACACTGTTACACGTGCTTTTTCTTTTTTTATTGTGTGTGTGTGCGCGCTGAGGCGCGTTTGTGCGTAAGCAGAGCGCCGAAGATGGCGTAAAGCGGGTTGTGGTGCGCTGTTCGATATCGAAGTTTCTCTTGTTCTAGACACGTTGTGGTCGTGTGAGCGGCAAGATAACCGTCTCGGATGCGCATCTTCCTTGCCCTGCATTAACACGCTGAAACGCTTGCTGAAACATCATGAGCATGAGTGTTGACGCGTACGGACCCAGCTCGCAGACGCTAACATTCCTCGACACGGAGGAAGCCAGCGACTTGCTGGGAGCTGACACGCAAGGATCCGAGTTTGATTTCACCGACTTTACGTTGCCTTCCCAAACGCAAGCGTCTCAAGCGGATGGCGGACAAACGCAAGGAACTCGCGGTGGCCAGGTGGGTCATGTTGTCGCCGGTGTGGCTGCCACTTGTGACGAGACTTGTTGGTTGCCGCGGTTCTGAACGCGCTAGGCCTACTTCGCAGGCGAGTGCGATAAGCCTCATGCTTATTTCACTCGTCATCGGAGCTCGCTCATTTCACACGTGCTATCATTCCAGCGTCGATGCTGTTAACGTTAATTTGCCACAGTTGGCATCGGTCTATGCCGTGGTTGTCTGTCCGCTGCACGATGTTAAACGCAACGCGGCTGTAGTGATCCCGGCGATTTGGTTCGCTAGTGCGAAACCGTGCTCCGAAACCGCGGCGAGACATTTTAGCTTTTGCTCAAGGGAATATAATTTGCTACCTTTACGTGTCTGCCAACTGCGGGACAGCACTTTCCGGGTTGTTGAGCGCATGTTGTTTACTGTGCCTACGACAACGTGTACCGTTCAGAACGCAGCGCGCACGTTCCGCTCAGCCGGCCAGGTCCTTCCTAAATGCCCTCGTGTCGTGGCCGTCATGTGGTTGGAGAAATGAGCCTGCCTGCTTGATTGAATGGCTGCTCATGTTGAAGCAATGGCATGGAACCGCGACCAGTAAAGACGCCTACCGACCTAAGATGTGATGTGAAGCGCGCGAAATGGCTTCAGATTTTGTGGTAGCTTAGTCGGACGTTGATATGGGCGCGCTTCGACTCCTTCCGGGTGAACTCCGGCTCGTGCAGTGTAAAACGCAACATGGGTATATGCTGGTGCGGTCGAAATTTTGGTGCTATTCGTCCTCCATAGTGTTTCACTTGACCTGTTTCCCTGCATTGCTTGAAACAGGACGAGTGATCATGAACGGTGCGAATGAAAGGTCTCAGTGGTAGAGCAGCGCCTCATTTCATCCGTGTTTTGCTCGGGGCAGTCAACTTGGTTAAAGAGAACCTCATTAATATGAAAGTGCCAAAGGAAACCGAAGCCCCTCTTGAGGCTGAAGTGCATAGTATTCACTGTGTCGCCTTTCCTTGGGATCTTACAGTGACATCTAGGATAGTGTCACCAGGTGACTTTTGCATTGCATCATTGAGGCCCAGACTCTCGGCATGAATCCGGCTGGCGTAACTTAAATGGCGGCCAGACTGCATGGCAGGTTTAGTACTCTCTGGGGTGCATGGGCAGCAAATGAGTGCTTCTTGGGGTGGAAGCTGGATTCAGTTTCTCAAATGTATAGTGAAACCAAGTAATCGTTCAGCCAATCAAGTGTGGGCTCATGAGTGTGTACTAATTACACATGGTTACAACTTCTGGCTGTACAGGGTGTTTTGTCTCTGCTGCGAGGATTGGGTGTAGTGCTTTGCTTCAGTGGACAGCTGGCCACTGGCTTGTGTATGTGGCTCTATATTGGGGGTTTACACTGTCTGTTTTAACAACAGCTTCATGTTAGACCAGTTGGTGCCAGTGGTTTAAGAACAGCACTGAAACTCAACTTCAGGCGCTCAGGAGTAGTTCAACCCACTATGGTGACATGCTGAAATTTCAAACCGGCAAGCTTTGTGTACTGACTCAAGCCTTGTAAACTGACTCATCTTGTGAACATGTTGATGTTGGTACAGAGGAGCTGGGGACACAGGGCAGAAAGGAAATAGGCAGCATGCACCTGTTTTTGTTGTTGTTGCATTTGGGCTGTGTTTGGGCACAGCAGTTACATAGCATAAACATCTCATGTGCCCAAATACACTGCTGAAAAGTGCACCCTGTATATGTAGGAGGTTAACCATTGTCTCATGCTATTACTGCACAAGGACTGCTGGCAGTCTCAAACATATTCATGGAGCCCACTTAAAATATGCCCATGCTATGTGGTTGTTTAAAATGCCTTTTAGCTGAGTGTCGTTCATTTCAACTGCCACTTGTGTGCTGCTACATGATGTTTTTCAGTGGTGTTCAGCTAAAATGTCGTTTGAGTTTATTGAACAGTTATGAAGAGCAACAACATTTCTATGCAGGCTAGCTGATGCGATATTTTGAGGTTGAAAGTCTTTGCAAAACTATCATATATAGCAGACGTAAACAGAACGAACCACAAACACTGAAGTGCGCTAGTAGCTATGCTTTCGTAGTGTGAAGATGCCTACACCCATGTATATGGGCAGAAGTGCAACAAATTTGCAAACACTTGATTAATGTCTACTATAATCTTGCTTCATAAACATGTTTGTCCATAATATTGTGGTCCAAGGACCTGAACTGTAAAAAGACATTTGAAATGTTAAGATATCTTCAGATCATACGCATGTGTGCCATTTAGTGCAGTGCCGCCATAGTAGCTAAGTAGTTATGGTGCTTGGCTGCTGACCTGAAAGGTGCGGGTTTGATCCTGGCTGCTGCGGTCGCAATATGATGGAGGCGAAATGCTAGTGGCCTGTGTACTGTGCTATGTCAGTGCACATTAAAGAACCCCAGGTGGTCGAAATTATCTGGAACCCTCCACTATAGTGTTCCTCACAGCAGAGTTGGTTTGGGATGTTAAACCCCATAAAACCAAATCATTTTGTGCAGCATCTTAACACCATAGTTTGAGGGTAAAAAAAAATTAATGGGTGGCCGTCGAAGGCTCTGTGCATTTAAGCACTAGCTTTAAGTTGGGGTTTAAAAGGGTTTGTTTCTGAGGAATATTCTTATTTCTTTTTAATCATTGATGCATTGTTCGTGTCTACTTTGAAATTGCCCAACAGGACGAGCTGACTCATGATTGTGATGATAATGATCCTTGTGGCCCTCCCTTTGTAATGTGCTATCAACGAAAGTTTGGATCAGGCCGAAATGTTAAAGAAAAAAATAAAAACTGGGTTCTGACCAATTAGCAACCCTTGGGCAACGAAGAGGCAGATGTCCCTCAAAGGAGAGGCCCTGCACCCAACGGTGTCTACCGATATTTATGACGCTGCTGTTAATTCGATTAAGCCGTGGTTATTCCCCTTTCGTCTCTCACCCCCTGTGATTTCACACTAGTAGGTCCAAAGGGACCGGTCGAGGGGAGAATCAGTCAACGCTATTGACTAGAGTAGCTTCTTGAGGGGCATTTCCTGTCTTGTTGTTTAGTTGTATCCGACTGTAGCAAGCGTGCACAGCACCTGTGGTGTGCACCAGTGCAGATGCCAGACATTTTGAAACTGGCCATGCATCCTTCAAGAGCAAATGAAAGCTCTTTAGTGAAACCTCTTTACGCCATTTATATCGGTAGCATAGCAGAGAAGACACACACAATTAGTAAATTGACGATAAAGTGGGCACGCAACAAAAAGCCAGTGTTGCCAGACAGTAAAATTAAAGAAGCTACTAGGTGGCCAGCTTATAAAAAGACTTTTATTTATTTATTTACACAATACTGCAGGCCCTTCTGGGCCCTAGCAGGAGGCCACATCTTGTGTTGTGTTAGGACAGGGGCCCCAAGTTGTTAGTAACAACTGTTTGTTACTTTTAACAATACTCCGTGCATGGTCCAGTTGTTTGCTTCAAAGGCTTGGCTAATGTTATCAAAATGAAATTTCATGGCAGTAGTACCATTTTGGCATAGTGAGTGAATGTTGAAGCCTTCTGCTGCCTATGGGCATTGTGGAGCACTCTGGAACCCTGTTTGTTTGGTCAGAATGGCATTCCAAGCCTCGGGTGTTGTTTGGCTAAAATTAAATGCCAATGAGTCAGTGTAGCCTGGGCATTTGGCCTCCACACCAGTAAAGATTGTTTCATGGGGTAGTATGCTTATACTAGTCTCATTAAAGGTAATATTTGCAGCATTGGAAGAATTGTGCGACTGAGTTAACAAGGATGAAATGTAGCAACTTGCTGCAGCACTTTTATTTGTTAACTGGTTGCTTTGTTAAAGTATTAGATTGTGGTTTCTTTTCAGTATTAAAGTGTGCAGCGTTGCTGATTGTGAGTTGTAATGTAAAATATATCAAGAAGTAGTAATTAAGTTTTAGAAGGTCTTTCTCGAGTGGCATGTTAGTTTATAGTGTATGATGTCTAATATGTGATGCATAAACATGATGATTTTAGCAAAGTTCATTGAAATATGGGTGCTTGCAGGCGTTCTGCAGATGTCTGCCACGCCCTTAATTTCTGCAGCTGTAAGTCAGAGCAGAATCTCACTTGGCCATTGCTAGGGCAGGGGAAGCTTTTTGCAGCAACTGGTACAAATGCGCATGCCTCAGCTTCTAGTGCTGATTGCAATATACACCTAGGTACCGCTGCTTTCAGCAGCCACACGATGAGCACAGTCTGGTACTGCCACAATGGCTGTTATCCTGGTGAGACATCATGTCAAGTGCCAGCTGATGAAACGGAATGAAGCCACTTTGTTGAGAAACTTCTTCTTTGTTGAGGTCTCTTTGTAAACGTTACGCTGTTAGGAACCACATTTCTAACTTGAGGTATAGAAAAAGTGACAGCTCATTTTTTTTCTAAAAGGGTATGCCTTGATTGCTCCTTTATGCATGCAGCTGCCGGGTGAGGTGCGCAGCAACGGTCTGGAGGTGGCAGCAGCTGGGCAGGCCCTGGGTGAGCTGACCTTTGAGGAGGATGAGGAGGATCAGTACTATGCCAAGGACCTGCCTGAGCATGCCTGCAAGTAAGCCACCATTGTTTGATAAACTGTTGTGGTTCTGTATCTGTCTTGCACACTCAGTAGAATGCATCTTGAAACCGCGCAATACTAATGGTCACCAACTAGCCCGTCTCTCTCTATTATACTTGCACTCCCCCAGGTGGAAGTGCAGCAACATGGCGGTGCCCTTGAGTAGGTCGGAGAAGCGAGGAAGATATTAGAGCAGTCTCTAAATGAAACAATGACAGTTATTTCTTGAAAGGAGCAAGTGAGGAACTGTTCATGGCGTCATGATTGTAAACCTAAGTGGTCAAGTCAAGCCGCATGGGCAGCATTTCAGCGCATATTCGTATGTCGCCTGTGTGTATACATGCAACAACCTTTTTTTTTTTTTCCCTGTAAAACGACAACTTCTTGGGGCTGGTTTATGGCGACACTTCATTGCGATTTCCTGCTTGAAAACTCACGTGGTTCGGGATATTGGTGTCCGTTGATGTTGGCGGCACGTAGTTGGATGTAATTTGGTAGCGACACCAAGGCTGGCAGATAACCAGGCCTATACTCGACCATTCGTTTTGGAAGCAGCCAGTGCCAGTCTGCACTTGAACTGATGCTGCAAGCTGGCAGCATCACCGCGGAACTCCATGGAACTAGTGCAGTGAGTGCAGCCAAATCAAAGAGACCTTTTGTTGCCAAAGCAAAGCTCAGGGTCACGGCTGAAATGGTTGAATTCAATGGGTAGATTTTCCGGGTCTGCGTCCAGGCTAGAAGTGTGCATATGATGTGATGTCAACTGCAAGTGCTTCATGGTATCAAGAGGAACTGTGTTAAAGTGTGGAAGATGATTGCAGTGTGCTTTTTGTTCAATGCATAGCATTATTTGTCCATTTGAGGAGCACGGGGATGAAGCTACCTTTGTTTAATGGGGTTGCCTCAACTGGTGCAGGTACTGTGGCATCCATGACCCGGGGTGTGTGGTCCAGTGCAATGTGTGCAAGCGCTGGTTCTGCAATGGTCGGGGCAACACGTCAGGCAGCCACATGGTGAACCACCTGGTGCGTGCCAAACACAAGGAGGTGACCCTGCACCGTGACGGTCCCCTGGGTGAGACGGTGTTGGAGTGCTACTCGTGCGCCTGCCGCAACGTCTTTGTGCTGGGCTTCATTCCGGCCAAGGCCGACTCGGTGGTGGTGCTGCTGTGCCGGCACCCGTGTGCCGCCCAGTCCTCACTCAAGGACATGAACTGGGACCCGGACCAGTGGAAGCCACTCATCCATGACCGCTGCTTCCTGCCATGGCTGGTGCGCGCCCCCCTGGAAAGGGACCAGCTGCGTGCCCGGCAGGTGACTGCCCAGCAGATCTCGCGCCTTGAGGAACTCTGGAAGGACAATGTGGATGCCAGTTTCCAGGACCTGGAGAAGCCTGGCGTGGATGAGGAGCCCCAGCAGGTGCTGCTCAGGTGAGCCTCCCCATTCACCTGTGGCCACAAAGTTAGGGAGCCAGGTTGAGACATTTAGGAAAGCCAAGAAATGATTTTGTACAGACTATTTATGCAAATAAATTTCACTTTTGCGTAATTTGCACACCCATATTTATTGCTTAGGTTTATTACTTGCATATCTTTTGCTCCCTGCTGCACCGGACCAACGGCTTGCATGTGGGTGCGCGCATGCGCTTTTCTGTAGCACTTTTCTTTTTCACACACATATCTGGTTCAGGTACCGTTTCTTGTTTTTATTAAAAACATTTTTTTGCCTTAATGCAGTAAAACCTTGTGAATTTGGACTTCAAGGGAGTGGAAAAAAACATCCGAATTATCCGAATGTCGAATTATCGAATGGCCCCCCAAAAATGCAAAACGTGAAAGCGAAATTTATTTTGTGGGAATCTGGGAAATTATTGTCTCCTTTTAAGATGAAAACTTCGCGAGGACAGCAATTTCTTGCGGTTCCATCAAATGTTTTAATTCGTGCGTGCTATCGGGAGTGGTGGAAGCAGAATTGCTCCAGAATGTTAAGTTTCTCCACGGTGTCTTTCAGTGTTCGAATAGGTAGCGCTGGAGCATGTGAGGAAGCGTCACTGCACAAACGGCGAATAGCACATGACGAGCGCAGAGTTTTGGCCCGCTGGAAGAATGGAAATACCACGCAGAGGGAAGCGCGCTTTGGCGCAGGAATGCTGAATGCTTTCGAAAACAAACGAACAAAAAGATCAGCAACAAGGAAATAGTTGCACCAAGCAGTGTGTGGCTTGGCTGGCTCGCTGGTATGTGCAGCCGATAGCCACCTTCCCTGAAGGCTGGCAACGACTAGTCACAAAGCTCCGAAAATGAAACTGCTGTCGGTCTGCCTCTCAGCCTATCGATTGGAACCTGTTAACTGTCAACGCACCTACCTGCCTTTGCACGCAGATCAGAACTGTGCGGGAGAAAAAGTATATTGCACTTGCACTTCAGGCCTGTGGACAAATTCTAGACGATCGCCTGTCGAGCACATCATACAGTGGAGCCCACTTATAACGGCCCCACTTAAGATGAACTTTCGCTTCTAACGAACGAGACCTGCGCGACTATCAAAATATACATTATTTCAATGGCACAAAATCACGCATATAACGAACGTCATTAAGCCCTGCTGATCGGTTACAGTGAACAGACGGCGTAAACCTGGCGCTGCGACGCGAGATAACCTGCCTCCGACCCCTTTGTGCACCCGGCGCGCAGTATGTTTCCCTGTCCCGAGCCTCATCGCAGGTGAACTGCCCGCCCCGTTTCGTGCCACTCTCAAGCGAGCTACCCTTTCCCCGCCTACGTGCCTTCCAAGATCACCCTTTCGCCCCTCCTCACAACTCCGCTCCCCTCTCCTCACTCTTTTGCAAATCCGGGTGTGGCCTCCATGATCAACCTCGCTGCCGCCAGTGCCGATCGCAGAGGCCACGCTCCGTGAAGCAGGCCTTCCTTGGGAGCCAAGAGGTGGCTGCACTGATGCTCAACGGATGCCGCTCATTGGTCTCTCCGCTGGCGCTGAGCGTCTGCATCCTTAGCTTGATTACCACCTGTGCACATTGCGCGTCTACCGCATCACGCGCTTTTGTCGCTCTTGTTGTGCTGGGGACGGTTCGTTGGTTTCGTTCAAATCTCGGGCCCTGTTTGTAATTCGGGATGGCGGACGGGTACACCGTGCCCATTTCCATCGTATTCAGTGGTAGAGATGATGAAAGCGTCCTGGCCGGAGGTGATGGCCACTTGCGTGCGGAACTGCTTCCGCATGGCTGCCTTCGTCGACACAGTTTCTGATGCCAAACCTTATACTTTGGAAGGTGACCAGCCCGGCGGCGATTTGTGGCAGCGCGTCATCGACTCCGACATGGGCGGTCATGACATTGGTTGGAATGATTTTATTTCTGTCAATGACGACGCCGACATCGCGGAACCGTGCACGAACGAGGGCATCGTTTCTGAAGTGCGGGACGAGAGTGACGCGGAGAAATCAGATGAGGGTGAAATTTCGGAGCCAGCACCCATAAATGTGCCTGTAGCAATGGGTTATACACAGTGTTGTAGGCGTTACCGAAAAAAAGTAACTAAATACGTTACTCGTTACATTAACAAAAAAAGAACGCTTTACCGCCCTACGTTACCTACAAAAAAAGGTAACGCGTTATCGTTACCGAAAAAAAGTACCGCACGTTACTTTGCCGTTACTTCATGGATATAAATTTTAAGTTTTCGTCGCCTTAAGAACTTAAGATAACAATTTTATAAAGCTCACATTTCACATATAACATCTAGCCCAAACAACGATTTTACGCCATATCCTGATTTTAACAAGAATAGTTTGCACAAATGTGCAGGAGCTTAGCAATATTATAGTGGCGTAAAGTTGCCTGTAGAGTTACAAGTGTTGGACTCTACCTCTGTTGCACATGGTGAAGCCATCTTCTGAATGTGGCATTAAACACAAAATGACACTCCATCATCAATTCTAACTTCACAAAGAAAACATTGCTGAACTCTCAACAAATTTAGAGTAATTCTGAAAAATGTGGTGTTCCAAAATGCTCGGCATGCTTCCACTCTGTAGAGTTGTGTGTATGAGTGGTTTGGGAAGGAGAGGTAGGTGAAGGCAAGTGTGTGAATGCGTGTTCGTGCAGGTGTTTCGTGCTTGATGGCTATTCTGTCTTTTTTTTTAGTTGGGTGCGTGGTCAAGGGCAGCTGTTTTCTGGCATGCATGCGAGCCCCAACAAGGGATGTCGGGAGCAGCTGTACATTTTGTTTTTTTGCATCACTTTAGGTGCTGTGCGCTTTTTTTTTCTAAAAAAGGGGGCAGAGTGGGTCACAACTGGAACAAAAAGTAACTAGTAACGTGACACCTCACGTTACCGAAAAATGTTAATGTAAGTACGTTACCCGTTACAGTTCCGAATTGGTAACGAGTACGTTACTAAGTTACCGGAAAAAGTAACGCGTTACCGGTAATGCCGTTACTTGTAATGCATTACCGACAACACTGGTTATACATAAAGAGCCTCAGACACCTTGTTTATGCCAAGGGCCTCGACGAAGAGCATGCTTCTGCTTTAAATAAACTGGAAACCTCCCTCATAGGATCTGCGCTGCAAAAACAGACGTCCATCACGGACTTTTTTGCAAAGAAAAAATTTTGTTTTTTGACAGGCAACGAACATTAAAGCTGTGGTCCACTTATTACGAACTTCGGGATATAACAAACGGATGCCGCATGACGCTCATGTTCGTTATAAGCGGACTCGACTGTATCTTGACACTGTACCCCTTTGGTGGCCCTTCCGAGTTGACCGATGTGAGCTGCGCGGTGTCCAAATAAATGAGCATTTGACACCATAGACTTGCGTGGGCGTTTGGCGGGACTCCGGCGAGAATCTGAATCCCTGAATTAACGGAGGCCGAATCTGAATTCCTGAATTAACGGAGGCCTAATAAAAGGGGTTTCACTGTAGTAGCGCTACCCTTCATACGTTTTCGGTTTCGGAATGGAGGTTGGTTTTCGGCCCGGCACTGATTTCCAGGTGATGAAAGTGACATGTGTTTCGAAAACTGACTTCAGCGCCTTTCGTGGCACGTCTTCAGTTTGAATTAACCTGTGCGCACTCAGTCTCGCACCAAATTAACGAGTGTGTAGTGCCAGTGATTTATGTATATTTTTGACGAGAGGGGGCAGGCAGGCAGGCCGAATTATCTGAATTTTTGAATTGACGTAGGCCGAAGCAATGAGGTTTGACTAGTATATTTAGTAGGCTTGTGCGAATATTCGATAATTTCGAATATTCAGTTGAATAATAAAATAAAGTATTCGAGATTCGAACGGAATGTTTAGTATTCGAAATCTCGAAGTATTCGTCCCGAGCGAATAATGTTTCTGTAACTCTTTCTTTGTACTTTGGGATCGCAACGCGGCACGCGTGCAACCAAAGCCCTGACTCCACATCGCCTGCCTGTGCTCCCGTGCGTAGGCCGGAACCAATCTGCGCATGCTCGTGGCAAGAGACGCGAGCAGGTGGAAGCATGGTGCCCAGATCTGTATTTGCCAGGTGTCTGCGGCCGCGCTGCACGCTTGACGTAACCGCGCACGGTGGCGTGCATCACAGAGAGATTTAGCATGGCGCGATCTGGTTCCGACGGGGCAGGGGTTCAAAACAGCTGGCTGGCGCCTTGTGACGTCCTCAGGGCGATCTTTCTGCGCATGCGCAGTGGCTTCCCGCGGAATCAGATTGCCATAGTGGACGCGGATCGCGCTCTAATCGGAGGGCGCGCGGTTCTCTTGATCTCCGCGGAACGAGTTTGACTGCAGGTGCCGCAGCCGCTCTTCTCCACGCGGAATTCGTGAATCAAGGAAGCTAGCACGAGGCACATTGTGATGAATACCCCTTTCCGACGCCTGACCTGAGGCAGCACTGGGCGTGCAGTGCGTACGCTTAGCAGGCATAGGCGTGCACACATGGGGTCAACGCCTTACCCCCAGTTATCTAATGGTGGCGCCAAGTTTCCCCCATGCATTTACTTTTCTGGACCTGTCCCATCATATAAAGTGCACGGTTATGGCCATGCGCAATATTTTGTACAGGGTCGTCCACTCTTAGAATGTCGCTCCGTGCTGCCGGTGCTCCGCGGGGCGCCGTAGAAACTATTGCGCAGGCGCAGTGAGAGCCCCAGGCGGGACGTCACGCGTCGTCTGCTACAATGCGCTCTGTGTAGCAGTGAAGTGGGCTTCAATTTTGCACTGCATCCGCATAACGCCGATCGGAGAAATGCTTCTGACATAACAAAAGACTGCTGAAAAGCCTATCAGTTGCTTTTTTCGCGTTGCAGGAACAGTACCAATGTCAATGTCTTCTGCTTGTCTGGTTAAGTTGAAACCTATAAATAAGGGCACTGGAGAGAAAATGCGCACCACGTAATAGTTAAACCTTTGCTACAGTTGCTGCAAAGGGATAAAAGCGGCTGATAGCAGTATTTTGTATAGTCTAAAACGCTTAGACGCTTCTGCGGTCGGCGTTATGCGGACGAAGTGCAAAATTGAAGCCCATTTCACCGCGCTACAGAACGCACTGTAGCAGACGACGCGCAAACCCCCGCCTACAGCTCTCACTGCTCCTGCGCAATAGTTTCTACGGCGCCCGCCAGAGGCATCCCGTGAAGCGCCGGCAGCACGGAGGGACATTCTAAGAGTGGACGACCCTGTACATGTTGCAATACTATCACATTGAAATAAATATTTTATAACCATACGTTGTTTTTGCACTGTGTTTGACCATAGGGCCGTTGGGGTCTGGGTGGGGAGCGCTGCGGTGAAACTTTGATACCCCTAATGGAGAACCCTGCACACTCGCTAGTAGGTGTTCATGGAGTCGTCGCTTAAAACGACACAATCGCAATTAAGACCAGCACTCGGCGGTCTCATAATAGGTCTCTATAGGGTCTCATATAAGGTCATATAGGCACAATTGAGGAAGCACGTGTCTTTCCAATATCGATATACTTGTCACACGAGCCACTTCGTGTGTAGTTACACTTACTTACCCGACACCGTTGTTACCCACTGACAATGATTCTGAATGAGCAGCCGGACAGCAGTTAAAATTTTAAGCATTTAAGTCCACTCCACTGCCATCAAGCTCAAATACCATCAGGCTATGTCCCCTTCCATATCATCGCGTCAAGCCACCGTGGGTGGTGGCTCAGCCTTCGGTATGCCTGCATATTCTCGGAATACTTAGGAAATCCTTAAGCAAGAGAAATGCGCAAAAAAGGACGGACGAGAAGGGCACAAGGAGCCCGTCCTTGTGCCCTTCTCGTCCCTGTCTTTTTTTGCACATTTCTCTTGCTTAAGTATGTGCGACCAACTCACCCAAAAACATGCACTCTTAGAACTTAAGAAATGCATGGTACCAGTCAGTGCACTGAAGCATCTTGCTCTGGCCTACATCTGGTCAGAATATCGAAACTACCTTTATTTATACCCCTGCCACACGACAAATTTAATGTCATTCTCATCAAATGACATTTGCACCTAACGCCATTAATCGGCTGCTACACGAGGATATTTAATGTCATTAGTTTGGAATGAACCTAATGACATTCGCCATCGAATGAGTTTGGTGAACTCATTCGCATTCAATCTCGAAGCGAATGTGTACTCTGGACGCCAGATACACAGCAGAAACAAGCGGCGTGAAAAAATAGCATGCGCACTGGCAAAGTTAGAAATTGTATTTATTCAGTTCTGCTAAAGAAATGTTAATTTCGGTGCGAACCTCTTGACACTAGAAGCTGTCGTGGATAACTGTTGCTCTCTGTCCCAACAGCAGCCAACGGCAGTGGCTGACCATGAAGCAGGGCCTTTCCCATGACTGTAGATCATTTTGGGTTGCGTGTTTCTTGCTGGTTGGCGTTCTATGTTCGTTTAGCTCGCAAGTACTTAAAGATGTAACTGAGCACTTCACCTTTGGAAGTCATTTCCACCCTGCGCGCGCCGCCGTGTTTGCCATATTGTTTGTTTACGTTTATCGGATTTGTGGTTGACTTTGTACTTGGCTTGGATTTTTATAGTTAAGGTGCTGGAGAATTGCCGGAAATATTTTGAGCTTATAATATTGCACAGAAATGTTCTCCTCCGCTTTTGAAACACTACATAACAATTTCAAACATCTTTTATGTGCACTGATGTCTTTCAATTGTAATTTTTTTCTTTCACTGATTGTCATTGCAATCATTTTCAAATGACATTATTTATTGCCATGTAGCACCAAAAAAGACCGAATGACATTCGATGTCATTCGATGTCATCAAATTCGTCATCAAAGCTGTTTAGTTGCTTGCTGGACAGATGTGTGCTTGTAGTGCTGGGTTGGTGCCATTTGCTAGATAAGCTGATTTCTTCTGGGTTGATAACTGTCTGTCTTGTTTTACTCCCCAGGAAACTAATTTTAATATATTTTTAGATACAATAGCCACTTGGCTAAGTGTAGCAATTGAAATAGGGAACATTTAATTTGGTTAGCAATTCATTAGTATGAGGTTGGTATAAGTGGGTGGGTGCTTACATCCCTGAACCATTCTAGTATTCATGTTGGGGGACATTTTGGGTAATATGGCATTATGTTTACGATGCTAAACTGATTTTGTGCTTGTTTCAATTACAGTTTTTGTGGCCACTGGTGAGTGAGAATGGCTTCAGTGTTGAGAACGCCGTGTGCGTGGTTTAATTTGTGTAATTGTAAATTGTGGTCATCGATACCGTAATATCCGGACTATAGCCCGCAGACTATACATATTTAAAGCAGAAATTTTCTATCATGCGGACTATCTATGTGTGCACACTATACACGATTTTATTTTTTCAGGTCGTTAGTCAGAGCCGGAGAAGCCTTACCGGTGCCTATGAAAGAAAAAAACGCCCCGAATGGGCGCCTACGACATGCTACCATGCTAAATAACATTGCAAACTCAGCTCCGATATGCAGTTAAGGGTTAACTTTGATATGCAAGGAAATGCTGTCGCAGCAGCAAAGAGTGGCTGGTTTCCAGTGCTTGTACTTGTGAGCACATGCGCAAAGCCTCACCAGTATGAATAGTAATAAATGCGGTCTTTTAAAAACCCGGTTTTGCTTCTTCACTGTAAAATGCTTGGTTACCCGTGGTATACTGCTTGTGGACAATCTAAAACACTTATTTTCACCCAAAATTCTTCCCTGCGGACTATACATTAGATGTGGGCAAGCTAAGCAAAAAAAAATTCTATTTTCAGCCGAAATTTGTCCCTGCGGACTATACACCGGGTGTGGACTATAATCCGAAGATTACGGTACATTGTTGAAATGACATTGAAGAGGTGTAGCACAGTGGCATAGGATCATTCGCATATTGTGGCTATTGCAAATGGAACTGCATACCTGCCCCTGGATGCCCTCTGAGACATGAACAATGCCAAGAGGAGAGGGACAGCTTCGATGTACTGGTAGGGAGACTTTTAACGAGGGTTTTTGTGTTTTTGGCCAGATATTGGAAGTATTAGAACATTGCATGTGCTTTGATTTTTGTGCTGCAACAATGACTTTGCACATGTAGCTGCGCTTCACATCTGTCACTTAGCAGTGTCCACTCAGCTAAAATTCGTTTTATCTTTTAATGTGCTGCGCTCAACTACACATTGAGCCTCAGTCCTTCTGCTTTATATGTGTCCTGCTGTGGTAATGGACATTACCACAGTAAAGCACTCTTCAGCATATTAAGCACGGCGGTGTGCTTCACTGTGTGCTGTCTTGTTTTTTTTTAAAATGGTTGCAGGTACGAGGATGGCTACCAGTACCAGAACATCTTTGGCCCGCTCGTGAAAATGGAGGCAGACTATGACAAGAAACTCAAGGAGTCGCAAACACAGGACAACATTGAGGTGCGCTGGGACATAGGCCTCAACAAAAAGATGATTGCGTACTTCACTGTGGCCAAGTCTGACACAGGTGAGTTAAAGACAGTCGAATCTGTTCTGTGGACTCAAAGATCAGTAGAACAATAAAATGCTGCATTGCTTTTAATGCAGTAGAACTCTATACCAGCCAGAAAAAAAAAAAAAGTACATCGTTATAAGCCCTCTCCCATCCTGCCCCTTTCTTTATTTTTTTTTAATTTCTAGTAAGGACAGCATGTTTCTGTGGAATCTGCTAACAGTAGTGGCTCTCGACACCATTCGCACGCACAGAATGTCCTAATGCCCTGTGATGCCAATCTGGGTCTGAGTTGATGGATCGGAGGCGTCAACAAAGAGGGAGGGCGCAGGGAGTGGGCGAAATTCAGGCATGTGTGTGCGCTTCTGCGTTGTTTTTGTTGCGGTTGCTTCAGTCCTATACAACCCTCTATTGCAGTCATGAAATCGTGTAATTAAGCTGGGGGCGACAAGGAAAATGCACGCGACAAACTTGACTCAGAGCCAACCCAGTCAGCAGCATCTCGTACTGCGTCATGCACTCTGTATTTCAGGCGGCACGGTTTTGTTTTCGCACCTTTGGTCATTTGCGCTCGCGCTGCAGCAGTGATGCAAGTGCACCAACAACTACAACAAGATTCTTGCAGCCTGTAAGTGTGCTCGGCGTTGGTGTGGGTGCAGCTTGTCGGAAACCGCCAACCACGGACGCTGTCCAAGCGCCATGGACTCTAGAGTTCCGCTTTGGCCAGTGTGCCATCACCATTCCACGCGCTAAGCGCAGGCTGCCAGAATGCCGGTATGGGGCTAACCACTATTGCAAGGTGACATTGGCGACTTAGCATAAGAGAAGGGAGCCTCAGCTGCAATGTAAAAGCCACGTTTCCATTGCATGAGTTTGTAATAGAGCATGGGCAGGATCGGCTGACGAAAACATAGCAGCTAAAAAAATGCAGCACTTGGCATCCATGAATGGCATCCATGAAAAAGCATCCATGAATTCTGTGAACTCCAAGGGCTCGTCGTGCCACCTTTGTGGGAAGTCCCAAGCACCATCTTGGTGTTCACTGGTTGGCTTCTGTGCATGGCCTGCCCAGTAAAGGGACTGCTTTTCAAGTTGTGGGCAGGATTAAATACTGGACCAGGAAAGAAGTAAAAAGTTGCTCTGCTCTCGCGTTTGTACCTCATCTAAATATGCTGCTTGAACTGTACTTGATTGCTACGTGGAGCACACGCAAATACCCCAAGTTTTTCTATGCTTTATAAATTTTAGGTATATATTGTAAAAGCTCTTAGTTCAAACTTCAGGGCACCGAAAAAGGTGTTGCAATTACCTGAACGTTCGAATTATCATACTACCCTGCAAAGACTGTCAAGAACTGCTTGCATTGCAGTAAATTTATTTGGTGAAATACTGGGAAATGGGTGCCCTCTCTTTTTTTGCGTTTCCATCAATGCGTTGTTGCATGCATACTGTTGGGAGCATTGAAGGAGAACTGCTCCAAAGTCATAAGCACCTTCCCAGCATGCTCCATGGTGTGACGCGGTAGTAAAGGCAGACCACTGCTACCATGTCGCATCCCTCACAAGCGGCATGTCGCGTGTGAGGAGTCTTCACCGCACAAACTGTGAACGGCACATGACTAGCATGCGATTTTGACACACTGGAAGGATGGAACCACATGGACAGAAACAAAAAACATGCTCAGGGTCTTTGATGTGGGGAGGAGGAAAAAGGAAAACCTGGCAGGGGAGAGAGAAAACACCAGTGATGCACTACACAGCATCTAAAACGGCACTGTGGGCTGGAGTTAAGCTCAGAAAATTTGATCCCGGCTGCAGCAGCTGAATTTCGATGGAGGTGAAATTCTAGAGGCCCATGTACTGTGCAATGTCAGTGCATGTTAAAGAACCCCAGGTGTTTGAAAATTCTGGAGCCCTTCACTATGGCGTCCCTCATAGCCTGAGTCACTTTGAGACATTAAGCCCCCATTAATCATAAACCATAATCAGAAAATTGAAACCAAACCTAAATGGTCGGACTGCTGTCCGAGATGGGGCCATCTGCTGGTCACCACGTCTACCGTTTCATTCCGTTGTCAGAGGTTCGCGGGCTGTGAACGACTCTGCTGCATGGAATTTATATTTTGAGTAGGGCTATTTTGACGATCTTGTGCTTGGAATTGATATTTTGAGTAGGACTATTTCGACGATCTCATGTTGCGCTGGCCATACCTGGATGCAACCTCCCATTGGGAGCCCATTCGAATTAACGTAGAAGAACGGCAGATTGGGCGAGTTGGAAATGCTCCATAATATTAAAACAGCGCTAAGCAACAAGGACGAAGAACGAAGGGAGGGAAGTTCTTGTGTACGTATAAATTGACCTGCTTACTTCAAATAAAATTTAGTAAGATCAGCGCCTTTGTGTGTATTCCCTTTGTTCTTCATCCTTGTTGCTTAGCACTGTTCTAATATGTCGAATTAACGAACATGCGACACCGCAGATTTAGATGGACATGACCGGGACTGAGCCGGCACTTCGAATTATCCAGGTTTCCGAATTAATGGGGTTGAATTAATGAGCTTTTACTTTGTCCTTGTGAAGGGTGTGCCAACACGCAGGGTACACTGCATGGACCCTTCTGTCAGTGTGTTGACTGGCCAGTGAGAGCAGCAAAGGATCCTCACCACCATTTGTGTGCCTGATGCGAGTGTCGTTTTACTTTTCCAGATATGCGGCTGATGCATGGAGATGAGCTGCGGCTACGCTACCTTGGGGAGCTGCACAAGCCATGGTCTGGTGTGGGCCATGTCATCAAGATCCCTGACAGTATCCTTTACACCTGCATTAATGCATTGGCCTGGTGTGTTTGGCAACTGTGCAGAAAGCACTGATGCCTTGTGACACTCGTTTTGCTCAAACATTCTGCACTGAGTTAGTTGGTACATTCAGAAGGATGCCAATACCAGCTGGTTTAGTACCTGGGTGAACAAAACAAAACAGTGCGAGGCAGAGTGCAGGGCTGCTAACAGCTATGGAACATTGTACTACCCCTGCAGGGGCACCTGCAGCGTGCAGATGTTGGTGAGTTGCGACACCACAGGTTCCCGAGCATTGGCAGAGACATCTCCGCGGGGGGATGATGGTAAGCAGTGCGTCACCGCAGACCCGAGCACCCGCACTTAGCGGTGCATGGCTCAGCCGTGTTCGAGGAAAAGCGGGTCCTGGTGGTTAAGCCAATGCCGAGTGTTTGGACCTTTAAGGGAAGACTCTCCTCGAAAAACTTTTTTAATTATGAAGTTAGAGGGCTGAAATTTGCACACCTGGTATAAATTAAGCTTTTGTTATGAAATATGTAATCAGTTTTTTATACCTTTAGTAGTTCAATTTTTATCCTTTATGAAATATGTAATTAACTCCTTTTTTGTGCACACAATTTTGCTTAGTAATCATTGTCACAGAGCATTTTAAAACACTCCGGGGTAGTTCATTACAAGCCACAGAATGTTGAAATCTAGGTTAAATTATTTTTGTCTGCATCTTTTTCAGCCAAGAAATTCATGAAAATTAAGGTGTCATTTTCTTTTTTACTTCAGTCTATTGGTATGGTACTCTTATAAAAATATGGTGAGACTAATTATATAAACAAGATTTCCACACACTCTATGCACCCCAAGGAACATCTGTGCAAAATCATTGTGATCCAAAAGGTATAAGATTAAAAAAATTGTGTGCACAAACTTTAAAAATGAACAAAAAAAACACCAATTTGACAAAAGCTCAATTGAAAGTTTATTTGTATGCTGGGATGCCAAAGTTCTCCTTCGTGGTAATGTGGTTCAACATGTTGGCCACTAGCCCACAAGACTAGAACCTTGTCAGGTGATCGTGTCCGACAGTTATCAAACGCGCACCGAGCATCGCTTTCACATAGATAGCGAAACTGTCGTGGGGGTTTCCACTGCACCGCTCTGTGTCGCTGCCTTCACAGCTGTTGGTATCAGAGCGTCGTGACATATACACAGCAGAAATTGGTGCCGCCGGGCATGCTCCATTTGCACATCTTAGCTCCAGGAGAGAAGCGAGGCCTTTCCTCTTGTTT